>NC_143132.1:80697500-81322500 GCF_059928025.1 Delphinapterus leucas
GCACACACACATGCTCACAAACGCACATATACACATGTACACCCATACACACACTTGCAAAATGTACACGCGCACAGCCTTAGTCAGACAACCAGCGACACACTGTCCCATGAGAATATCCACTGACCGCTGCCTGGGCCACACTTAGTTGCACCTCGTCACCTGCCTGATCCCCATGCAGCCTTCAGGACACAGTGGGCTGTCCTCTCTTTTAGGAAGTCTTCCCGGTCCTCCTTCCCCAATCTGGTCTGCTGTTCCTCCTCTGTGCTCCCCCAGTGCCCTCGCTTATCTCTAGCATGGCACATCTTGCACCATACTATAATTCCTGACTTGCTTACCCATTTCAGCCATTAAACTACAAGCACCATGGGGCAAAGTCTAACCCACTACCAGCACAGAGTAGGGACTAAATAAATAGTTCTGTAGAAAAAAAAAAAATAGAGCAAGAGAGCCAGAGAGAAGGGAAGGAGGAAGGAAAAGAGAAAGGAAGGGGGAACGAGGGAAAGAGGATGGAGTACGTTTAGAACATATATTCTGGGTACCCTAGCAAAAAGCTCAAGGGGCACAGATGGCCTAGGGACTCCCTGTCTCAGAACTGGCCCTCCATATCCCCTCCCGGAAGACAGTCCTTTACATGCACAGGGACTCTGGTCCCCATCCATCCCTGCCTCTGTTATTAGGTGATCTTAGCCCCCCACCTCTGATTGCCAGGGTGTTAGTCTCCCCATCTCTCTCTCACTAGGGAGTGGAGAGAAAGCACCACAGAGGGGAACAGGGCCTAGGATCCTGGATCACAGGCATCACTAAGACCCTCTGTGGAGTTTGAAAGGTAGCTAATCCCAAGAACTTGATTCTAAATAAAACATGGTCCATATGTATTTTTTTACCCTAAACACTCAATATTTTTCATCAGTTTGCTTGTCCCATAGATTTCACAAAGCCTCCAGAATTGAGTTTGGCTTCAGGAGACGTTTCCTCTGTGAAGGATGGAGAAAAGACCCTGATGAGAAATCTTACCCCAAAGACATGCATGGTGTCTGGAATCCCACCCCTATGGCCCATTGCCTGGGGCTCTGTAATGCCCCCTCCATGTGACACAACCCACTCATCTTTCATATGTATATGTGAAACATCATATATATATGATAAGTTTATATATGTTATATATAAACTTATATATATATGTTTACTGTATTTATATATATATATGCTCATCTTTCATACACACACACGTGTGTGTTCATTAAAAATAGTAAGAGAGGGAATTCCCTGGCAGTCCAGTGGTTAACGGACTCTGAGCTTCCACTGCAGGGGGCACGGGTTCAATCCCTGGTCGCGGAATCCCACAAGCCATGAGGCACAGCCAAGAAAGAAAAATAGTAAGATAAATACTTTGAAAACTACAGAAAACAAAACAATCCCCACTCCCAAGAATCCGTTTATTTTTAAACATGGTGGAAATAATACTTTACATAGAAATTTTATTCCCCAATTTTTGCCTTGCAATTTTCTAATTTTTATAATCGTCATTTTAAACGTGTGTGAGCGCTAGTCCATCAAGTGGATATAGCCAAGATATATGTCAACGTTCCCATTTTACTGAACTTTGAACATATTTTCATTTTAAAACATTTTAAATCTGTAACAAACACCCTTAGGCACATAGTTTACCCTCAAATTATTGTTCTGCTATGACATATTCCCAGAAGTAAAATTTCTGGACCAAAAGGTATGAACATTTTTAAGGCTTATGATGGATATTCCCAAATTACAGTTTGTCATGCTGTTCCCCGGTAATACGTCAGTGTGTACATAAAGAGCCTATCTTAGCTACCCTCACCAGCTTTGGATATAATGATTACAAACATTTTTGTTGTTCTTAGTTTAGTGAGCATTATGATCATTAGTGAGTTGTACATTTTATTAAAGGCCTATTTCCTAATTTAATTTCCTCATTTTTGATATCTCTGTTAAGTGTTCTTTATCAGTTAATTTATTAGGGACACAATGTGCCTTTTGAATTAATTTGTGTGAGCTCTTTATGCCAACACTTTGTCATATGTGCTACGACTATTAACTCTAGTGTAAAGATTATTCTTTTGTCTTGCTTGTCCTGAGTTTTAGGTGACAGAAGTTTTAGTTTTTATATAGCCAACTCTGTTGGGTTTTTTTTTTTTTTTTGCTTCTAAGTGTTAAACGGTCCTTCTCCATACTAGAGTTTGGTGAGTACTTTATTTTCTTCTATTGTTTGGTGTATTTTAAATTTTACTCTTTAATCCATCTCTGATATTTTGTGTTGGTGTAAACTGTGATCTAAGATACTCAAATGATTTCTTCCTATTTGAAAACTGTTTAAAAGACATTTAATTAAATTAACCTTTTTATCTCTGTTGGTCTGATGCATCATTTATCAAATATCAAGTTCTAATATCACCTTAAGTAGAGTGAGAATTGAGAATGAGACCCGCAGACAGAGAGGAGGAGAGACAGGCAAGACAACTGAGACAGGGGCCGATAGCGACAGATGCTGCCCCCTGGTGGTCATGAGTCCCTAGTCAAGGTTTTCTTTTACCATTAACATGTACCTTTGGCCCCCTCTACTGGAATTGGAGGTCTCAAGGGATGTTCTCAATAACAGCCGGAAATAAAATGAAAATCATAGTTTAAGCTTGGCCTTTCCCAAGATGAGAAGAAAGGGGGGAGTTAGACGAGAAGCCAAGGAGAAAAGACCAGCCAAGCCCCTTTTGTGTTTAAGGAGAATACTTGTTCTGAGGTTTTTAAGACTATATGTCATCCAAACTTCCCACAATTTGTCATCTCCATCCTTTTCCTCTATGGGGTTAGCAGTAAAACTCCTAAGAAGACCACCGAGAGGCTCTGTGCTTGCTTTTTCCAGGAATGAGGAGGGCTATGCTCTTTTTCACAGAGAAACAGAAGGAAAGAATCCAGAATAAAGAACCAGGGAAGGCAGCTACAGAGGGCCCCAAAGAAGAAGGGTGACTGGGGGCTTCCTCCAAACCATTAGAAGGAGTGAAAAGTCAGGTCTCTAGAGTTCTCTGGTTCCTCCTCCTCTTTTAAAAATAAAAATTCTATTTTCCTGGGCTTCCCTGGTGGCTCAGTGGTCAAGAGTCTGCCTGCCAATGCAGGGGACACGGGTTCGAGCCCTGGTCCGGGAAGATACCACATGCCGCGGAGCAATTAAGCCCATGCACCACAACTACAGAGCCTGCGCTCTGGAGCCTGTGCTCCGCAACAAGAGAAGCCACCACAACAAGAAGCCCACGCACCACAACGAAGAGTAGCCCCCGCTGGCCCCAACTAGAGATAGCCCCCGTGCACAGCAATGAAGACCAACACAGCCAAAAATAAATAAAATAAAATAAAAAATAAATAAATTTGAAAAAAAAAAGATTCTATTTTCCCAGCCCAAGGGAAGGCATTCTGTGCTCAACACTACAGTGTTATGGACAGATCTCTCCATTCATAGGGGCAACCAATCTGGGTTCCATGACAGTAACATGGGGTGACAGTAATGGAAGGAGGGATTGGGGGCAGATGGGCACACAATCCTAGGATGTTTCTGATGCTAAGAAGCGATTCTGATTGAAGAAGAAGGTTGTCGTCTAACCAAGTTCTGGATGGAAAAATTAGCAATTGATAATAATTGAAGGTCAGTGCAGAGATGCCGAAATTTCAAACAATTTATTCCAAAATTATATGTGCTCTCTGTTTAGATATAGCAATTTTTACATTTTGATTTTGAAAGACCTCTCTTTCTAAAGGGGAAAACATTATTAAATAAAACTGTAATCTAGAACTATATTCTAAGATTCAATCGTGCCTATAAAGAAACCATTTACATGGGTCATGAAGCTAATCCCAAGTACCACCTATAATTCCTTGCCTTTGTAGAATGCCTTTTGTAAAGTCCTCACCTCACTTAATATCCCACCTCATTCTCACAGTTTTGAGGGACAGGTTGAGGTAGAATACAGAGCACAGGTTCTATGACCTCAGTGGTTGGGTGAAAATAATTTGTTCTTCCTCATAACATGTTTCAGTAATATGTTTGTTGGAGGATTAAAAGGCACAATCCACGTAAAATACTTAGAACAGTGCCAGGCATGTGTCAGCGCTCAATAAATGGCATCTATTGTATGAATGTACCCATTCTAGAGATGAGAAAAGTGGGTTTCAGGGTGGTTAAGTGACTCGTCCAAGATCCCAGAGCTAAATGTAGAGGAGCTGGAAATCAAATTCTGGTTTTCTGAAACCCAGCAATGGACCCTTAGGCATATCCCCAAAAAGGAAAGCAGCATCAAGGCCACACATCTGCCTTTTAATATTCCACTCCATAGGATGGGGGATAGAAGAGAAAATAATGTGAAGAAACCTCCAGACTATGATGCAGTGACCTGGCTTCTAGTATGGGCTCCACCAGTGACTTACTGGGTGACTTACCTGTCCCCACCCACTTTCCAGACCTCATGCTCTTTGCAGGAAAAGGTGATTATTTCTTTTTTTTAACTCTTTTTTTTTTTTTTTGGGCGGCACCATGTGCAGCTTGTGGGATCTTAGTTCCCCGACCAGGGATCGAACCCATCCATGCCCGCTTGCAGTGGAAGTGCAGAGTCCTAGCCACTGGACCACTGGGGAATTCCCCAAATGTGATTATTAATGAATTTATTCTTAGTTTATTTCATAATATTGTTGTAAGAGCCAGTAGACTAAAATTATGAAGAAGTATTTTAAAAACTTATAAAGAGTTCCACACATATAAGTGAAGAGAAGCAAGCAAATATTTATGGACGACTTGCTGTGGATCCCCACTGTACACTCACCATCCCTTTAATCTCATTTAACCTCCACAGCTCCTGGGGGTTAGGACTCAGGTCCCACACGAGAAATTCGAGGACCAAAGAGGTTTAGTAATTTCTGCTCAAGGATCACAAGTAAAAGAGTGCAGAGGTGAAATTTGAAATCTAAAACCTGAGTTCTTTCTACCGTACTAACTTTCATGGTGCACTGTGTACAGGCATGGCTCTCCTTGCTTTCAAAATAATGCAAGGGGATGACCATGATGATCTCTGGATCCTAAAGGGCCATATTACAATCTCTCATTTTCACTTGTTAAGTGTATGAGAAATTCCACTTTGACCTGCTGGAATTAAAGTAACAACAGCAGAATCTTGTGAAATGCAAGGATGGGGTCTCCTCTGGGACAGGCAGGAGACAGAGTGGGATGGGGGAAAGAGGTCACCAGACCCAGTGCCAGTTCCTCCAGCAGGAAAGGACATTAAAGCATAGATCACAGAGTCCCAGAGAGCTGAAAGGTACCCCAGAAATCATCTCACCCCTGCCCTGCTTTTACAAATGGGAGGCTAAGGGGGAGGAAAGGGATGCATTTATTGCATCCTCATAGAAACCAGCTCTCACACTAGGAACTTTTACACATTACTTCTGCTATTTGTTATTTATTTTAATCTTTACAAAAACTCCATGAAGCAAGGAAAATAACCCCCACTGTAGAGATGGGGAAACTGAGAGATTAAGGAGAACATCAGTGAGAGTTTCCCATCACATTACACTGCCTCGAAAAAGGCTTCTCAGGCTCAGCTTCATAATCTGCTAAATGAGATCACGAGGAACATGAGAACACTTTGAAATTGGTAAGGGGCCTTTGCAGTATAAATTGCATAAGGCAGTTTCAGACTGTATTTTGTTTAATCCTCCTCATAGCCCTGCTTTTGACTCCACTCTCTAGAAGAATCTGAGACTCAAAGAGACCAAGATGCTGGCTTAAGATCATGCAACCCTTGGGTTGAATTAAATGAAATTGCCCTTTTTAAAGGTCGGAAATGGTAGAATATTGGCAATTTCACATGGTGCAACCTAATGATGAATGGCAGAACCAGGAATCAGCTAGGCTCTGCCTGGCTCCCAGGAGGATGACATGAAAGCTTCTATTCAGCATCCTTGTGCCCAACACACACACACACACACACACACACACACACACACACACACACATTTTTGGCATCAGTCTCTCTCCACTTGAAGGAGTTCCTGACTGAAAGCTTCTAGTCTCCAAAGCTTCTACCTCCTGTCCTCAGCAAAGTGTCTGGGGCCACAGGTCCCCAGCTTGACAAGGAGTAGGACGGAAGTCTGTCCCCACAGCCACCTTTGAAAGGACAAGAAGCAAGTCCTGTGGCCCTCTTTACAACTCCTCAAGAATGAAAGGAGGGAGGCAACAAGGACAGACAATTAAGCTGCAGGCTCCCTTTCCACTGCTCAGCTTCAGGAACAAAGCTGACACCCTCACGCTCCTTTGGACATATTCTGTCAGCATCAAGGCCTCCCTGTTTCCAACCTTGTCAGGAGGAGGTGGCCTTACCCCCAATGGCAGGAGTCACCAGGAGTGAGGTAGCTGCACCCCTCGTAAGGCTTGATCTGAAAACCAGAACCTCCCCAGACCAGGGACCCACATCCTCAGACAAGGGCTGGCCTGATCTCTAAAATCCCTCCCACTCAGGTCTCTGCATCAATGGCTGGAAACAACCAGGAGGCCGCACGTGCAGTGCTCACTGGGGCAAGCAGGATTGGGCTTGACAAAGACCAGGTAGATCCAGTTGTTTCTGTCAGAAGATGTCTGCTAAAAATAAGATTTTTCATAAGCTGCCAGCATATGCCAGGCCCCTTGCTCACTTTACCTCATTTGCACTTCTCAATCATCCTGTGAGATATCCCCACAGCGGGGTAGATATTCCCATATTTACAGATACCCCCAAATCTACACATACTAACCATGCCTCACCCATCTTTGTACCTCACGGACACTACCGAGTGTCTGGCCCGTGGAATCTGCTCAATAAATATTGCTGAGTAGAATCCAGCGTTGGAGTTGGATTCCAAACTCAGGCTGAGATCAGAGCTCAGGCTTTCCCCAGGCTGCCTCTTCATGTGCTTCTTTCTCCGCCCTACCTGGTCAAGGTAAGTGATTTGTCCCCTTCTCCTCTTATCTAATTGGACTTTATCACTGGACCATCCCTCCAACTTCACTGACCCCAAACCTCTCTTTGGTTAGGCATCTTACCACAGACTGAATTGGGCAAAATTCAGGATGGTCCCAGGCATTTTGACCAGAAGGAACAGTCCCTTTTCTCTTGGAGCCGTGGGAGAATCGAGGAAGAATCCCAAGGCCTGTCTGCATCCGTCAGTGCTACCCTGGCCAGGGTTTTGCCTGTATCCCTCCCTACCCTGCTAACAGGACAGTGTGGGCACACCCCAGTCAGGGGCTCCATGGCAGGGCAGCCACTTCCCCTCCAGCCTAGAACTTGAATCAATTGTCCTTACCCTCAGGTGTGGAATCAGAGCCACAGACTTCAGTCAGGATGGAAGTGAGGAGGAGATGGCCCAGTCTCAGCAGCCTGGTACTCATGGGGGCAGGTGGTCCCCACCTCACAGTTGTCCTTTCCTATTGGCCAGCATGGCGAGGACCAGAGACCAATGGGCAGGCATGTGCCCCTGGCAAATACCTCAGGTCCACCCTGGGGAACCTGGTGCAACCAGCTTGGGCTTGGGAAGCCAAGTGGAGCTTCAGTCACCACAGTCTTGTCTCCAGACTTTGGCTCTTATTTTTGCCTCTTACAACGGCGACGGGGCCAAGGGTCAAGACCAGAAGCAGGAAAACAAGATATTTCCTTATGTAAAATGAATTGTCCTGTGGTCCAGGAGACCCCCATCTTCCTGGAGATTTGCCCTAATAAATCCAGGGCACCAATAACCACCATCACCTCCTGCTCACAATGCATGATAGGGAACTGCAGTATAACAAGGAATATAACACATCCTCTGTTCTCTGGCCTGAACCCCAGATTGGGGAAAGACTTTGCAGGCCAATTTTGAGAACTGAGGTGAGGGGACGTTTCTGGGCTGGTGTAGGGCAGATTAAGACCGTTAAAGGCCCTGAATCCCAAATGATTTTGAAGTCCCCATCTGTATGTGATTCAAATTCAGTATATCAGAAAACATATTAACTAGGAGAGAATACCATCTTTCAAGGATTTTGTGGTTTCAAAATTCTGGATAAGTTTTTGAAAACTAACTTTTTATGCATGTGTGAGTCCCCATTTTGCCAGCACCTTAAACGTGTGCCTGTTCCACCTACTGGTGAACACTGCTCCGGGCTAGGAGTGGCCTGGAGTGGCTGTAACCCACAGAGGTGTTCCTAGAAGGCTTAGGCTAAAAGTGGCAATGCTCATCACCTTGGACTCTTGCTTGGCAAACCCACGTTTTGTTTTTGAAGTGCAGGATCGGGGCCAGTTCCTGCTAGCCACAGATTCTGATGCATTAAATCATGACCCCAGCAAGGGCTCAGGATCCCAGCAATAACTTCTGCAAGACATACAGAAACAGAATGTTCTCAGGCAGAGCCTGGACAAGTATCTACCTGGCCCTAAATACCACCTCTCCTGGCCACAAAAAGCCTACAAGCCCATCAGCAAAGTAAAGTAAAAATCTGATCTAAGGTTTAACCTCTTACTAATATGCAACTATTTCTAGAGAAGTTACTTTAGGCCTTTGAGATTGGAGTCATGAGTCTCTTCCCAAGGGCCCACTGACTTAGGTAAGGGGCTTATGAAAATGAGGTTCTGGTTTACTAGATAGGTTGGACCGAGGAGAAAACACACAGAAACTACAGCAACCCTCAATTACTTCAGTATTTTATTTTTATTGTGGCATCTTTTATTGATTTTGGGTTTGTGTTACTGTCTCTCCTTACTAGACTGTAAACTTCACGAGAGCAGGTGCCTTGCCTGTTCAATGTTTTATCCTCAAGCCCTTAGAATAAGATCCGGTATAAGGCGGGCAATGATAATTGCTGAATCAAAAATAAGGGAGTGATCATATTTAATCTTCCCCTCGGAGATAGCTCTGACTGTCTTCCAGTTTACAAATCAAGTATCTTCAGTTCAATGAGGTTAAGTGATTTGTCCAAGGCACAGATCCAAGATTTGAACCCAGTCTGTCTGGCTATAAAACCTGTTTGCTTTCTAGTACCTTATGTCTCTCACCCCTCCTGATGGACTATAATACCCTAAGATTCATGCGTGTACTTCAGGGTAGCTTTGGGGTTGGCATGAAAAGTAGTTTCTTCCGATCTTATGGGAATACAGCTGTTTACAGCAGGCTTTAACTATTGCACAAGGTGGAATGACTTTAGCTCCAAAATCACAGGAAGACTGTGCTGGTCTGGCCGTCTGCCAGTGACACTGTGAAAGCCTGTCATTTAGAGGCCTCAGGGAAATCTGCCATTCACCACAAAGTTCATCATGTGGAAAGAAGCAATTCTGTGGCATACTGGTTTAGAGACTGCAACTGAAAAACATTCAGCCAGAGATACCTTGAGGCTAGTTTTTTTTTCCCAGGATAGAACTGTTACTATCTAAAATAAAATAATCAAATAAACATCATCGTTTCCTCCAGGGTATCATGGCTACTGTTCAATCCCCTGTCAGCATGGGAACTGGGATATTGAAACAGCAGGTCACATGATTTCCTTCCCATAAATATGTTTAAGTATTGCCATATATTTCTGCTTTATTGTGATTTTTTAAAAAAAATCTTAATTGAAATAACTAAGTATAACCCGTGTGTTTTGAAAAATAATCTAGAAGATTAGAGCAAGACATAGAGGAAACACACCCGGCAGCCTTCCTTCCACTCCATCCCCAAATTCCTAGAAATGGCAAAAAAAAAAGTTTTAATTCCTTTATCTCTTCCGAAGACTCGACTACAATTGCACTTTATCTAAGGCACCCTCAGATACAAATATAAGAATCTGTTTTGTCACTCATTCTTTGGACTAACAGCAATCCACTTCCACTGGCAAGGAGGCCAGTTCAGATAAGCAACCCTAGATTCATATCTTTGAGAGCCCTATCCTTCGACCACTCCTCATACCAAAATACTGTATCAGTCAAAGAATTTCCCACAATCGTTTTGGAAAGGCTAGAGAAACAAAGAGATGGAGATGGTGTTGCTCAGAGTTCAGGAAGTTGTTACTGCCCCTGGGCTCTAGCCTAAAAACCTGCACTCACTGACCTGAAAAGAAGCCGGGCTACTGACACTGCCAGGGGCACTGCCTGAAACACAATAGCTTCTCCCATCATCCCCCTTCAATCTTTTTTTTTTTTTTTGGTACGCGGGCCTCTCACTGCTGTGGCCTCTCCCGTTGCGGAGCACAGGCTCCAGACACGCAGGCTCAGGGGCCATGGCTCACGGGCCTAGCCACTCTGCGGCATGTGGGATCTTCCTGGACCAGGGCACGAACCCATGTCCCCTGCATCGGCAGGCGGACTCTCAACAACTGCGCCACCAGGGAAGCCCCCCGCCCCCTTCAATCTTGCACCATTGTCTCCCATTTGCAGAAGCTAATTGGAACTTATGCAGTAAGGGAGTCTAGGATATGTCATTTCAGACACCAGCTTCAGGAGTACAAAGGGGATTACAGAAAAGTGGATATAGGGCTAAGTATCAATAGACATGATCAGACATAGGCCACAACTTTAATAAACAGAAGAATTCACACCCAAGGAAGCAAAGCTAACAGAAAAAAAAAAAAAGGGAGGGGGGAGCAAAACTTTAAAATAAGTATAATTATTATATTTAGTGAGATGACAGGAAAGAACATATGTGAAAATAATTAATGGATATTCTGCCACAGTAGGAGATGAAAATAATTTTCTCTTCTTTAAGTCATCAAGTTTGTGGTGATTTGTTATGGCAACCCTAGGAAACTAACATGGGGAATTAGAGCTAGGCAAATTCTTACACACAGCATCAAAGGTATGATCCATTAAAGAAAAATCATGGTAAATAAGACTTCATCAAAATTAAAACTGTTGCTCTATGAAAGACCCTGTTTAGAGCTACAGACTGGGAGAAAATATTTGCAAACCATACATCTGACAAAGGATTTGTATTTAGATTATATAACAAACTCTCGAAACTAAACAGTAAAACAAAGAACAAACAAACCCAAGTAGAAAGTGGGTGACAGACATGAAAGATATTTCATGAAATAGGATATATGGATGGCAAATAAACACATGAAAAAACGTTCAACATTATTAGCCATTACAGAAATGCAAATTAAAACCACAATGAAGTATCACTACACATCTACTAGACTGGCTAAAATTAAAAACAGTAAGAAATACTAATATAATCGTGAAAACACGTCATTATACGTTTGTCAAAACTCATAGAATGTACAACACCAAGGGTGAACCCTAATATAAGCTATGGACTTTGGATGATTTTTTTAAAGGTGGGGAAAAGAGCACACAATTTTTTAAAAATCAAAAGAATAGTGAGAATACTAAATTTGGAAGAGACGATGAAAATGGATCACTCATAATTTGCCAGTGGGAATGGAAAATGGTACAGCCACTCTGGAAAACAGTTTGGCAGTTCTTAAAAAATTAAGCAGCAGTCACACTCCTGAACATTTATCCCAAAGAAATGAAAACCATGTCCAAACAAAAACCTGAATATTCATGTACATATATACCTTTGCTCATTTGTGTGAGTAACTCTTAAGGGTAAATTTCTAGAATTGGAATTGTAGGATCAAGGGGTATGCACATCTTAAATTTTGATAGCTGTAAATTGACTTTCAAAAATTCAACAATAATTTATAGTGCTCCAAAAATGGTATGAGAGTACCTGTTTCCCTATACCCTCACCAATATTGGATACTGTCAAATATTTAAATATTTGGCTTTCTAATAGAATTTTTAAAGTTATCTCTTTGGTTATGTGTGAGGAGGATATCTTTTCAAATATTTATTGGTTGTTTGTATTTATGTTCCTGTGAATTGTGTGCGAATTTCTATTTGTCTATTTTTCCTACTTTGTCATTTTTATTAATTTTTTAAAGTTCTTTGTATATCAAGGAAATTAATCCTTTTGAAATTTTATTTAGCTCTTGCCTTTTAAAAAACGTTTTATACAAAAATTTTTGCTTCCTATTTGGTTAGCTTAATTTTTTAACATTTTCATTTTGGCCTCTAGATTTTTCTGTGTTGCCTGAAAGATTCCTCCCATTTTAAAGATATTCTTTAAAATATGTTTTCTTCTAGAATGTTCATGATTTCTTTTCCTTTTAATTCACTATTTGACCAATCTGTAATTATTTTGTCAAAAGGGCAAAGACCACCTATAGAGTTAATCAAGGGCTGTTTATTCAAATCTTACTATTGTAAGGGGGTCACTACCATCACTTTCATTCCAGTAGAGATTGGAAGGGGGTTGAAAGGAGAGTGAACTTTATAGGCTGAAAGGAGGAAGTCCTACGACAGTCTTTGGCGAGTGTTCTTTTAAGATGGGATTTTCTAATTCTAGCAGGGTGGGATTTTTTGAAAGTGTGGGAAGCTTTCTGATTGGCTTTCAAGTACATTTGGCAGTCTTCAATTGGTCCACTATCTACCTGTACATAAATGGGGGCTTTCCAGGCTGGGTAGGGTCATATGGGTTATTCTGCTTCACCTGAAAGAAAATCTGGTCCCTGGCTTTGGAGTCTTATATTAGCAATTCATGTTTTAAAAAATAAGATAAAATCCTTTTTTTTTTCTGTATTCTTACTGAACCCAGTACCCATTTTAATATATATTTATCTTTTAAATTCTAATTTTAAATGTCTTTTTCATATACTTTTCAAATGCATGGGGGGGCAGTCTATTTCAGGATTCTCTACCCTGTTTATTGTGTGTGTTTATTCCTCATCAGGAGTAAGTATCCTCTTGGCCAACGAAAGCAGCATGATGCAAAGCTCTAAGATACAAGTATTAAAGTCATATCTGAAAGTTTATCCATTTATAAAGCTTGATACAAGAGTAAATATGTAATTGGGAGACTGTATTTAATAAAATTTTCCAACGTCGTACTCTGACATGGAGCCTGGCATACAGGAGGTCTTCATATATGTTGGCTGAGTCCAGAAATGCTAGTGTGGCAATGAGGACTCTGGGCCAGGAGTTGGAAGACCTAGATTCCAGTCTCTGCTTCACTGCAGGCTGGTTGGGTGACCATGCTACACATTAATGGCCTGGTAGCTGGGAAATGGCCTCCAACGTTGGGGACTATAATTCCCATCACTCCTTAAAGCTAGCAGCTACCATATGACAAAGTTTTCACCTATAAAATATGAGAGACTCAGCTATTCCAGGCTGAGTCTTAAAATATTACACATGTGATCTTTCAATTTCTTCCCTGTGAACAGGAGTGCAGATATGCCTGTGCCCCAGTTTTTTGGGGGAAGCGTTTTTCTTTTTAAGAACTTTTTAAGAACATATTACTTTTTTCCCCAAGTTTATTGAGGCATTATTGAAAAACATAATTGTATATATTTAAAGTATACAATGTGCTGATGTGATATATGTATATGTATACATTGTGAAATGATTACCAAGATCAAGATAATTAACACCTCTATCACCAGACATAGTTAACTCTTCGTGTGTGTATGTGTGTGTGTGTGTGTGTGTGTGGTGAGAATGTTTAAGATCTACGCTCAGTAACTTCCAAGTACACAATACATATTATTAACTATAGGCCTGTGACCCAGTTTTGATCATACAAAGATGATGTTCCAGAGGACGGTGGAAAAACCAGAGGAAAGAAACCTGGGAGTCCTGAATGGCTGTGTGGAACAGAGTAGTCTTCCAACCTGCCCTGGACTGTTACTTGAGATAGAAATAAGTCTGTCAAGTCATTATATTGTTGGGTCTTTGTTGCAACAGCTTACTATTCTACTTGGCACAGGTATCCCACAAAGGAAACAGTTCTGCAAAGAGTCTGGGAAATAAAGGGTGTACTAAAAGTATGCAGGTTCTCTTCCTATAGGACTTCTCTGCACCTGTATAAATGTTTCCTTTTCTCATATATGTCACAGCTTGAGGGAGAAAATTGCTGATCTCTTGTATTCTCTTACTGTTTCTGAAAAGCACATCTGGAAAATGCTGATTTAGATGATTTCTATTTTCTCTAAATATTGCATAATGCATGGCCAGTGTTAGTATGCATTCAGAACACCACCAAATTTTACAGAATCAAGGCTGCCTTTAGTCCAACTACTTCAGTCAGAGCATGCTATCTCTAGGCACAACAGGCAATATTATAAAACCATAGAGAATATGAATAATTCTTCCAAAAGTTTTAGGAAAAAATGTTTTAGGAGATTTTGATCTCATTGTTTTGTATTCTTTCTCATCTAATCAAATGGAAAGATGACAAATGTTTTACCCACAGAGGAGTTTGGGTTTTTTTTGTTTTTTTTCTTGGTTTTTTTGGCCTTACTTTCAAAGGGCTTGAAAAAGGTACTGCAACCACAGTTCGTGGCTACTGTGTGTAAGGCCCTGGAAAAGCAGGCACAGTGCCCACGTGGAACAGTGGAAGGACAGAACGGACCTGTCCCAGAACACCTGGGGACAGCATCCTCGAACATCGGCAGTGATGACTGGTATTGAAATGGCTCCTCTGGCAGCCCAGGAGATTTGTGGAGAGGTTCTTCCTAGGAGGCCTCGGAGGTTTGAGCACTTCGCATTCTGCCAGCACCATCAAGTGTGGCCATTTTTGTAGATTCATAAAATGACTGAGGTGCAAAAGATTGAGGAAGTTTGGGGCTATTTCTGTAATGGGCAACTGGCCAGTCAATGATCAAGAGTATTTGAGGGGATCCAAGTGATGTGTTTCCTAAGGCTACTAGTCAGAATCCTGAAGATTCTTCTGTCCAGATGTAGTTCTTACATATTCTCATTGAGAAATGTATTATTGTGATTGATAAGATAACTGGAGAGACCAAAGGAGAGAAGTCCACTGGGAAATCTATACATTCAAGACTGACTATCTGAATGTGTATTATAAAAAGTGTGAAAACATGCCATCCTAGATTATGCAGGACTAACCTTCTTTTGACCTGGTAGATTGACTTAGTAGATTAGACATGTCCAATGCTGTTAATGCAGCAAAGGGCTCTGCGTGCTTAGAAAATCCCAATCTGTTGATCCACAAGCTTGGATTGGATCTAAAACAGGTTCCCCCCTTTGGGAAAGGACTCCACACAACCTTTCAAGGGTTTCTGAATGCAGGTGGAGGATGTTAGGATTGGTTCGCCAAGAGTCCACTCCCACCATCTTGGTCTGCAGAACTCCCCTGAGAGATCCCGCTGCAGGTCCCTCTGCTCTGCTCTGCCTCTTCTGCAGCTGCACTTCACAGCTGACTGGTCTCAACCCTCCTCCTTCCCCGCAGATGTTTAAGAAGCAGCAACCGAAAGATGGAGGGGGAGGGACTCACCCCCCAAGAGTGAGTGGGAAGGAGTGAATGGACCAAGGAATGAGCTGGAGAATTCCAGACATGGCAAGTCAGAGGGTCTTGTAAACTGTGGTTGGAACAGTAAGGTCAGGAAGAGCACTGGCTGTGGGGTTGCCTCCTAGCCTCTTGCAGACTGGCTATGAGGACCAAAGGAGGCCATATCTGTCAAGCACTGGGGCCAGCCCTTAACGTTAGTGCCTTTCTGAACGCCGTGGCCCAGCAGCCTCTGCCAATGCATCCTCCCTGCTGTGCATCACTTCTCTGTGCCTGTGCACAGGATGTCCTTCTCCTTCCTCTCCACCTGGAGAAAATGCTTGCTCCAGGAGACCGAGCTCAGACATCACCCCTTCCTTGACTACATCAGGAAGAGTCAGTGGCACGGTGCTGTGTCCCCATAGTACATGTCATACCATGTTATCTGATGATCTGTTTCCACATTTGTCTCCCGCAATTGGACTGAGAGCTTCTCACTCATCTTTATACCTCCCTGGTCTCTCCTGGTGCCAGCACCTTCCTTAGGATGGGGGTGTCCAGGAAATAGATGTTGAATTAAATGAGTGAATACGTATGTAAATAAATAAATATTCTTATGGTCAAAATGGAACAATGTGGATTGGAAAATAATGTGGGTAGAAGGAAATAAAATTTCCCAAAGATTTGGGGAGAACTTTATTTTAGTGTGCAAATAATAAATATTTTATCCTACCAATTTGAAACACTCTACCAAGACAGATACTTTGTTGTTAGGAAAGGGGGCATGAGAGTGTGGAACCACCACATAGCTTAGCTTTCTGAATAATTTCAAAGAAGAACACTCTGCTGGACAGTCGTGCCAAGGAGCCCCTCCCTGACGGTGTGTCCCTCAGTCTTTGCCCTTTTTTGGCCACACAAAGGGCTTCTTTGTGGACACACTATTTTGGTTTTCTTGAATTCTACAATTATGGTCCTGAGTCTCATGGGAGACACTCCCCAGGTGCCTGCTGACCCACTCCATCCCAGGAACGAATCAGGGGACAGAAGACTCAGCCAGATCCCTTGTCCAGTGAAAAGTTAAAATCAAATCATCTTAACAATTCCCAAACTAAGTAAATCCAAAACTACCTCTAAAACTAAACAGCTCCAGAGTTCAGGGTGCTGGTTATTAGCCATGATCGCTCAGGTCCCTGCCCACCCTTCTGCTCTCTGCTTTGTGGTTGGGGCCATTCGCCTCCTTTGCCAGCTGCTCCCTGTCAGCCTGGGCCAACAGGGCAGAGGAGCAGAGGCTGGCAGAGGGGAGCTTTGCTCCTCCCTGTGTGCCTGGGTTCCTCTCAGCATTGCCCTAGCAACTGGCCTTCACCTCAAGAGCCCCAGTGGGTTCCAGGAGCTGCAATTTACCATTTTCCCAACACTTCCACAACCAGCCTCATCATGCCCCTTCCTCTAGCACCAGCTGGCAGCGCCCCCTCCCCAGAGTTCTGTATCCAGTTCCCGGGCTCGTCTTTGAGTTCCTGGGGCACCTGTCCCATTGGGCAGTGCCACCCACTCAGAGGGCTACCCCCAGCCATATGGGGCCACCAACCTCTTCCCTTTGTTCCCTCAGCCCTTGGGCTGGTAGCTGCTTCTTGCAGTTAAAATTTCCATTATACTCCAATATTTGGGGGTGGGTTTTTTGTGTTTTTTTGCCTTTTTCGTTCTCCAATAGCCAAGTAACAATTCTTTATTTAAAATTTTTTTTCTTTATTATCAGTATTGTGTCTCTATCAGTGTTTGGACCCTGACAGTAACTCTAAAACTAAGCAATTTTAAAAATAAATAAACTTGGGCTTCCCTGGTGGCGCAGTGGTTGAGAGTCCGCCTGCCAATGCAGGGGATGCGGGGTCGTGCCCCGGTCCGGGAAGATCCCACATGCCGCGGAGCGGCTTGGCCCGTGAGCCATGGCCGCTGAGCCTGCGCGTCCGGAGCCTGTGCCCCGCAACGGGAGAGGCCACAACAGTGAGAGGCCCGCGTACCGCAAAAAAAAAAAAAAATTAAAAAAATAAATAAATAAACTTTAAAACTAATTAAGTAAAAATAAAGAACAGGAAAAAATTGCATTAAAAAAGTTAAGAAATTGACAATAAATAGCTCTGAAGATAACTTAAAACTAAATATGACCAAATTTTGAGGAAATAAAAAAACTTAAATAAGTCTGAAAATAATTCAAAAATAACTAAAAACGAAATCATTCAAATCTAAATAAATGTAAAACTATATAGCTAAAATTACAGTAACTAAACAAGTCACACTGAAAACAAATAACAAAATTAAATAAGTCAAAAGTTAAATAACACAAATAGATAAAAACAAAACTAAAAATAAATAACTCAAAATTACAACTGAAGAGTAACTGAAAAACTCACACACCAAGTCTAAAAATAAACATTAAGTAAATAATTCTCAAAGCTAATTCGAAAATAACTGAAGATAAGTAACTGAAAACAAACTTTGAAAAAAAAAACTTTGAAAATAAACTGAAAAGTCAAATAACTGGAATACTAAACAGCTAAATAGAAATGAAAAAACAGTCCGGCGGGATCGATCGCCTGCTGCCGCCGGGAGCCACTTCGGGCTCCTCCCGGGCGCGGCCTCCGCGGAGTCTGCACCCACGTCGCGTGCACTGCGCAGGAGCGCGTCAATACCTCCGGATTCCGCGCGACGTCTGCGCCGAGTCCCTGCGCTCGCGCTTGCGCAGGTAGGACAGCGCGAGGTTCGCCGCGGGGCTGTACCGGGAGGCGTGGGCTCCGCGGCGGACGTGGACCGAGCCTCAGGCCCCACTAGGACGGCCTAATCGCCCCCGGGCAGGGCAGCGGATCCCCAGGCTCCAAGGCCCCTTTGCTGCTTCTGCTTAAGGGCGGGCCGGCCTCTGCATGCACAGCAGCGGCTCCCCGGAATGCAGGCGAGTATCAGTTCTCTGCGCAGGGCGGCCTCAGGCCCCCTTCCCGCGCCCGCACTGCCTCCGCTCGAAAACCGGTCTCCCCACTGGGGGCGAGCAAGCCAGCGGACATCCCAAGGCTCTCCTCAGTTTTGTTTGTGGCCCTGAAATTCCAAGAAGAAAGAGGAGCAATGGCTAACAAGTTCGCTTACTTTTCTTTCCGCTTCTAACTCACGTGTCCTTCTCTTCGCTTCCCTCTTTCTCTCCCTGGATGCTCCCATAGGCCTAGTCTTTATGGGTGAGAATCATGAAAAGGAGGGAGAGGGAAGGAGGAGAAGCTGATGAACAGAAATGAGGGAAAATATGAAAAGAGGTAAGAAGGATTCATTGCAGCACTACTTACAATAGGCAGGACATGGAAGCAACCTAAATGACCATCTATGGATGAATGGATAAAGAAGATGTGGTACATATATGCAATGGACTATTACTCAGCCATAAAAAAGAATGAAATTATGACATTTGCAGCGACATGGATGGACCTAGAGATTGTCACACTGAGTGAAGGAAGTCAGACAAAGACAAATATATGATATTGCTTATATGTGGAATCTAAAAAAAATGGTAGAAATGAACTTATTTACAAAACAGAAATAGAATCACAGATGTAGAAAACAAACTTATGGTTACCAGGGGGGAAAAGGGGGAGGGATAAATTGGGAGATTGGGATTGACATATACACCCTACTATATATAAAATAGATAACTAATAATAACCTACCGTATAGCACAGGGAACTCTACTCAGTACTCTGTAATGACCTATATGAGAAAAGAATCTAAGAAAGAGTGGATATATGTGTATGTATAACTGATTCAGTTTGCTGTACAGCAGAAACTAACAGGACATTGTAAATCAACTATACTCCAATAAAAATTAATTTAAAAAAAAGAAGGAAATAAATTTACACTCAGAGCACTGCTCTCCTTTTCCATATCTTCTGCACCTTCACTATCATCAGAGGTTTCCATGGAGATAAACTCCCTACTGGAGCAACCTTAGGGAAAGAAAGGGAAGAATTTGGCCGGCCGTGGGGGAGAGGGTGTGGGAGGACAGGCCACGCAGCCTATGGCAGGACGGAATGGGCAGCACCGGTCTCCAGGAACCCATTCTCGCCATCTCTCCCTCCTCTTCCAGGACTGCACTGCTTCACCTGGGCCGGGAGGAGGGGGCCTGTGATCTCCACGTTCCCTTTTCCAGCTCAAAATTCTGTAACTGTGAGAAGACATGTCCACATGGTGTTCACAGTCCTACCTCCTTGTCCTCCAAGAAAACAGTCATTGTCTTTTTGTCCTTTCTTCCTTACCTCCTTCTCTCCCCTGATTACTGCCCACTTCCCATTTCCTTGGCAGCCTCTGCCAAAAGTCACTGCTCTCCCCGTGGGAAAATCAGAGGGATGAATACATCGTGCCTCTCTCCCACTGAACTGATTAATTAACCAGTCAGCCACACCATTGTGCACCTGTCACGTGCCAGGGCTGTTAAAGACACTGGGGCGGGGGGGGGGGGGACAGCAACGCCCACCAAATTCCGACCCTGCTCTGTGCCTGCTAGAATGTCAGTTATTTGTCAAAAGTTAAGTCTCACACAACTGTGTAAAGACCTTAGCCCCATTTTACAGATGAGAAACTCACATGAGGGAGGATTAAGCACTTGGCCAAGTTCCCTTGGCCTGTAAACACCGCAGCTGGAATCTACCCCACACTAAAGGCGTGGTCTCCCAAATCAGGTAAGGGAGGCGAGCATCTGCAGAAAGATTTTGATCTGAGGGAGCCCCAGGTTGAGCGTCAGCTGAGTCCAATCCATCCCGCAGGAATCTGAGCACAGAAGAGTTTCAGTTCCGCTGAGAATTCAGGGGGAGGGGCCTTGTGGGGGCGCAGGAGCGGAGCGGGAAGTAGCCTGAAGTTGGGGT
Source organism: Delphinapterus leucas (assembly GCF_059928025.1). Classification (NCBI taxonomy): domain Eukaryota; kingdom Metazoa; phylum Chordata; class Mammalia; order Artiodactyla; family Monodontidae; genus Delphinapterus; species Delphinapterus leucas. The sequence continues at coordinate 80,717,738 of NC_143132.1, forward strand.
GGGTGGGGCACAGTATCTCCGGGAGCAGGTATCCAGCAAGAGGGAGCTCCGGACCTGCCGCCCAGAGGCCCCCACTCCAGCTGCGTTCGGGGCCCGGGGTCCTCCCCGGAGCAGGGCCGTGAGGGCTGTGCGAGCACGACGGGGAGCAGCCGGGCAGCCGCTTCCTGGAGGCCTCCAGAGACGCCGTGGGACGACGCAGGGGCAAAGTCTGGTTTAACTCCTGCTCCTGGGACGTGGTGGGGCGAGCGGAGGGAGCGCGGAGGCGAAAGTGGCTCTGGGAGGAGCCTCCCGCCGCCCTCCTCCAGGTGTAACTGCGGGGCACCCGCGGTAACCCCCAGAGACGCCTCTTTAGGGCGGCCATCCCGCGTGGGTCCCCTTGGACCAGGAGCAGACAGTGAGGACGGAGGGATGGCCGTCTTGCTGGAAAGCTCTTAGGGAGGGACAGAGCAGGAGCTGTTGCGCCCTTGACCAGCCCCTGCGTGGATAGAAGAGCTGTGTCTCCAGGGGCCGTGGCCTCAGTGCCCCAGGCAATGCCTGGTGCCAGGGGCCCCAGAGCCGCCCGCTGGGAGGAGCCTGGGGTGGTAGCGGGGCTGGGCGGTAACCTGGGAACTGAAAGATGTGAGGACGAGGTCCAGCCATTCCTCGAGGTAAGTGAAATGATGACTTTGTGCCGGGGCTGCTTTCCCCTCTCTCCTGTGGACCCTGCGGGCTGGGGAGTGTGCGGGGGCCTCAGCCGGGCACAGGGCTGGCACAGAGAGGCCCTCGCACACTTGGCCACGCGTTGACTGCATTATTTCAGGGTCATCCAGGCCATCATCCCCTGCCTCCAGGTACGGATTTGCCTGGGCTGGCAAGAGGACCAATCCTCCGAGCACAGTCAAGACCCAGACGCCACCTCCCTGCTGGGGCCGGCGGTGCACATGGGCTCCTCACTGGAGAGGCCACAGCTGGGGGTGGGGCCCCCATTTTAGTCTAGAGCAGGGTTTTCCTAATGTGGTAAAATAAGATGTAAAGTTTACATCTTGATACAGTGTACACGCACGCGCAGACACGTTAAAACAAGTTTTACGCACTATTACCCTCACTGTGATTGATACTCTTTAACAGTTTGTATTGTGTCCATTCATTTTTATTAATGCTGGTCCAGACGCACTGAGTTGATTTTATGATCCACTAATGAGTTAAAACCCACAGTGAGAAAAGCACCTTTCTAGGGCAAAGCGGAGGGAGAAAGAAAGAGGAGCAGAAGGGAAATGGAAGGGACACGGGAAAAGAAGAACAGAGAAAGAAGACAGGACAGAATGAAGAAGGGGGGGTGTGAGAGGTGGTGGGATGTCACACAGCTGCCTGCCATGATGTCCTTTTGAGGTCATGTGCTCTTACACAACATCCCACTCCGTGTGTGCCCTCAGCGCTTCATTGGACCCTGGGCTGCTTGGTGGCAGGGACAAAATCTTTTCACTTCTGAAAACCCCACAGCTCCTAGCAGAGGAATTCTTTAGAATCAGGCAAAACCTGAGAGAACGTCTCTTAGTCAAATCTTCTCATTTTCCAGGGGAGGAAACTGACCTGGAAGGGTCAGCCAGCCAGTCAGTGATTATTCACTACAGTCAGGCCTTGGGCACAGTCAGGATTTGCTCCTGGTGGGTCACAAGCATCAGTTTTTCATCCAAAGTGAAGATAACAATATTTACTTTAGAGGTTTAGTGGGAGGATTAACATTATGTATATCCATCAAGAATGGTGCCTGACACATCATAGAAGCTTAATAAATAGCACCTGCTATTATTGTTAGTAGTAACAGGAATGAAAAACTGTCTCGGAACAGCATTGGCCACTTCAGGTATGCTGCTGTCACTAAATTTGGGGGGGCAGTTTGGCTGCCAACGTCTTCATCCCAGACAAAATAGAAATCCTCATAGACACCTAAGGAAATGACTTTAGAAATAAAAACAGGAAATTTGTGCATACATACACCAGCAAAAAACTAATTCAAACACACGGGCCTTAACAAATATTCATCTTGGTTACACCAACATTTTATGTTAGTGTACATTTTTTATGTGAATGGAACTATTTCCCCACTGATTTCACCCAGTATTTTGGGGAAGACATAAACCTCAGAGGCTCTGGGCTACTCCCAGTCTGTGTGCCAAAATAAATGCAGAGTACTTTGCAGAAATGGGTCTGATAAATGGGAACGGTGGCCAGAAAAATTCACGATGATAAGAACTTGAGAGCATTCTCTTCCTTCCACAGACAATAGTTGAAACTCACACTTTGTAAATATAAACATTTGGGGGAACTTAGTTTTAATTCTTAATGTTTAGAATACTGGGTTGTTGTTTTGCTTTTAAAAAGTTAAATGAATCTATTAATAAGTGAACTCAGAAGAGAGTTTAGGGCTTCCCTGATGGTGCAGTGGTTGAGAGTCCGCCTGCCGATGTAGGGGACACGGGTTCGTGCCCCGGTCCGGGAGGATCCCACATGCCGCAGAGCGGCTGGGCCCGTGGGCCATGGCCGCTGGGCCTGCGCGTTCGGAGCCTGTTGCTCCGCAACGGGAGAGGCCACAACAGTGAGAGGCCCGCGTACCGCAAAAAAAAAATAATAAAAATTAAAAAAAAAAAAAAGAGTTTAAGTTACATTATTCAGAAAACACTATTTTATTCTTCCACTTCTTACCTGTATAATATGGGGCAAGTTCCTTCACCTCTCTGTTCCTCTCTTACCTAACTTCCAAAATAGGAATTAAATATGGGACCTATCAATATTTCATGGGGTTAATGTAGTGATAAGGGAAATACCTATAAAGATTTCAGCATGCCTCTGGCAGACTGTACGCCTTTAAAAAATGCTAACTATTATGTTTTATAGTTAAAAAAAGAAGAAAGAAAATACTTTTTTGGTAAATTACGGATGTTGACAACAAAAATCTAAGAGCAATTATTTTGTTTGAAATTTCTCTTTTCCCTTCCTGTCCTCTAGATGGCAGAACGAAACCACTCTGGATCCTGCTGGTTGGGAGGCAGCTCTTCCTGCACAGATTTTAAATGGTTAAACTATGTTTTGGTTCCTTCCAGATTTTTCTTTCGTCTAATGGAAAAGAAAGGTAAGCATTGTATATGCAAAATTTAGGACCGTTTCTAGCATATCAACAGAGTCATTTTGACTAGGGGGCTGGAGTTGCCTTAAAGAAGCCTGGGACCTTGCTTCCTTGCCTTTGGAGAAATATTGGACAGTACCATTGTGATAATGTGAAGGTAAGTACTACCTGAGCCAGGTGCTGTGCTAAGAGCTCCATCTACCTGAATCTTCATAGGGAGACTACGAGGTGTCACCCCCATTTTGTAAAATTAAAGATTAAGAATTTAAGGCACATTGAGATTAGTTAACTTGACCAAAGGAACAGAGCTGGCTTGAGCACTTGCACTTAACCCTGTGCTACTGCCACCTAAGTGACTGCTGCCTGGCGGGTGTTAAATCACAGGGCTAATTTCTGCCTAATCTGCCCTAATAGTAACCTAGATCTCAGGAAAGTAGGAGTCTCAGGATTAGTGTAGGTTACTAGGCTAGATTAGGACCTTTTGCAAAGTTTTGCTCTGCAAACCAGAGTTTAAGCTTGTACATTTAGACCAGTATATCTCTGAAGTGTGTATTTCCTTTTCAAACCAGTCTAGAACCAAGAGGAATCAGAGTTACTAATAAACACTGAGAGGGCATTGGTATCGTTCTTATAAACATCAAAAATTCCTTGCAGTAAGCTAAGAAAATCAGTAATCAACATGAACTCTCAAAATATGATGCTTCTTTTAAAGATAAAAATAGTATTTACCCAAGCCAGCAATTTTTTGCATGCTTCATACAGAAGCTGATTTTAGGCTGAAAGAAAAAAAAAAATCGGCACTCAAATTGAAGCCAGTTTTTGGGTTTTTTTTTAACATCTTTATTGGGGTATAATTGCTTTACAATGGTGTGTTAGTTTCTGCTTTATAACAAAGTGAATCAACTATACATATACGTATATCCCCATATCTCCTCCCTCTTGCGTCTCCCTCTCACCCCCTCTATCCCACCCCTCTAGGTGGTCACAAAGCACTGAGCTGATCTCCCTGTGTTATGCGGTGAAGCCAGTTTTCATTTATTTTACACACACACACACACACACACACACACACACACACACACGGGTAAGCAAGTATTAAAGGAACAAGGCCACCACACACAAAAAACATTATAACCACATACTTAAATGTATATGAATGCATGCATTTGATCTTTTCTTCCTCTCATACATTCAGAAGACATTTCTACAGTCCTGGCTCACTTGGTCCTGGCATCCTCTCCCACTTCTCAGCCCATCGTGCTGTGTTCCCTGCATGCCTTGATTCTCGGCCCATCCAAGTTGTGATACTTAGCTCTGTTAATAATGAATAAATAATAGCAGAGCTCCCACCATTCTCCATTCTTCCCTGTGTGTACCAAAAGAGAATATAGATGAGCCCAAACTGTATAAGTTGGTGGGGTAAACTTACACATCCCTGGGTCAGTGATCACATTCTCTGTTCAGGTGTCGTCCACCTCAGCCTGATGCTCGAGGCTTACCTCCTTTTCTCTCAACCTCATTTCCTTCCACTCTACCCATGAACCTCTCAAGCCAGGCTCCAAGTCGTCACTGAACATGCTCCCTTGGCAGCAGCTCGGCGATTTCAAAGGTTCGTGGGTCCACCTTTATTACCCATGTGGCGGCACGAGTTGCCCAGTTGCTAGGATTGGCCTGCAGCCTGGAGCACGATGCCTTGTACCACAAAGGGGCTTTGCCTTGTACCACGCACCGTGCTGCCCCTGCGAAGCCGCCTGCTACCAGAGCCCCTGCCCGGTGAGCCTGATTTCCCAGTGTCCCTAGGCCTCCCTGTCACACGGGGTCAGGCCACACGGGAGGAGGTTGTCCCAGGCCCCCCACAGGGCCAGCCGCCCTCCTTGACTTGTGCCGCCGCGTCCCATGCGTCGGGTTACGCTCTTCTCTTCCCAGCCCAGAGCCTCTCTGACTCTAACTCCCTCTGGGCACAGGCCCCTTCTGCCTGGCTGTCTCCAGAGGCCCTGCCTCCACACCCTCAGCGGCTCCCAGGGCCCGTCCTGTCGCCTTAGAGGCCCTCGTCGCTGGGGGCCCGGAGGCCTTGCCCAGAGGGCACGGAGTTATCATGCCCAGCAGTCCCGGTGGTTGAAGGTGGGGTCGGGCGGTGTAGGAATGAACTGGGGTGATGATGCGTAGGTGTCAGAGCCGTGTGAGTGCTGGGCAGGGGTGAGGTCCTGATGTTCCTGATCTGGCAGCCTCTGAAACCTCCCTCCCCTGTTGCCTGATGCCCCTGAGTCTGTGTTCGGCCCTGGAGTCTCATCTCTCGGGGACCAGCCCAAGGCCCCACTCCTGCTCACTCACCCACAGGGCGCAGAGGCCCCTCTGAATTCCTAGAGCCCTTGCTGTGGGCATCACTCGCAGTGACATTTCATCAGACCCTACTTGGTGAGCCAGGCTCAGGAGACCTGGTCCTGCTGCAGGAAAGCTGTGTGAAATTGACCCTCAGTTGGCCTGCCTGTGAAAGGAAGGGGCTGGGACCACACCTCTGGGGCTGTCCTCCAATTCTGAGGCTTTATGTGTGTAGACGTTTTCCTTCTTATCTGAACTTTATGCTCTTCGTTCCCACCACAACCTAGAGCACAGTTCCAGGCTCACAGGGACCCTATAAATGTGTTTCTAAATTGGTGACTGAATAACGGGTTTGTCCTACTAATATGGTGATTTTTCAATTTGACACTCCTAAGTTTATATTTTCTTTCCCCATCTCATAACAACTGGATTGTTTTCTGGGAGAAATTTAGCTAGGATACTGAATTGTAGTCAAAGGCCACTGACTAAACCCTCCATATTCCACAAATGCAGATTCCCAGGCACCCAATCTAGAGATTGTTTCAGTAGGTTGGGTGGGGTCTGGAAATCCACAGTAGTGACAAGCCCAAGTAATTCTGAAGCTATGGTCCTGAGAAACATTACTCTAGGGAGAAAGGATCTCTAGGACAATCTAAAGAGTAGAAATTTGTTTCTGTGATGTTTTCTTTCTTTATGAGGAACAGGGTGGTAGGTCTCCTTGAGAGCTGGTGCTTGAGGGGAGAGGAGTGCGTGTTGGTTTCTGTAAACGGCAGGCTGGCCTTTAAGCAGTGCAGAAGCTAGAACAGCCCATGCTGTTGGACTCATGCATAGCCTCCATCTCTGCCACCGTGTCCTCTCTGTTCATGAAATTATTGTGCCAACACTAGGGTGGCCAAGGGCAGAGGCTGGCTCAGGACCCCTGGAAGTCACTCTGGTTGATTAGTGCCTCTCCCATGGGAGATGCTCCCTGCTGGGTGTTAACATATATTACATAGATGTTCACATTCCAAGCCCACTGCTTTGGTCCGCATGCCACACACCTCTTCCCCAGACACCTTCATCCCCAGTCTTCCCGTCTTTCTCCTTTGAAGTCTCTGGCCAACCAGCCAGCATGACCACTGCCCATGAGTCTCTGGGCATCCTTGCCCCAGCCATCTTCTCTTTCTTCACCAAGTGGATGACCAGATGTACTGCCTGTAGCTGTCGTTAGGAGGAAACTCTCTCCTGCAGGCCGAAGGAGCCACCCCAAGTGAGGCTGCAGAGCAGCTGCAGTCCATTTTTGTCTTGCACCCACATAACAACTGACCCGTCCATGAACCAAGCTTAGCTTTTCCTTCTCTGTCAGCTTGTCTTCAGAACCCTTCATGCAGTCTGAGGCAGGCAGATTCTAGAGCGGCCCCCAGGACCCCTGCCTCCTGGTGTTCACTCTCTTAGGTAATCCCCTCCTCTTCAGTGTGGGAAAGTTCTCGGACTTGCTTCTCATCAGTGGAATATGGCAATGGTGATGGGATGAGCATGAGAATGTGTACATGATACATGACATAAGATGGTAAGGCCCATCTCACAAGGGCACTCCCCGTGACTTGTTTGCTTTGAAGGAGCAAGTGACTGTGTTATGAGCTGCCATGTGGAAAGGAACCGGGAACCAGGAGCTGAAGGGGGCATCTCTCCAACAGCCAACAAGAAACTAAACCCCTCATTGTGGCCATGGGCAAGGAACTGGATTCTGACTATAAGCACGTGAGGCTGGGAGTGAATAGCTCCCCAGCTGATCCTCAGATAATATCACAGCCCCAGTCAATGTCTCAATTGCAGCTTTGTGAGAACCTGAAGAAGAGGAGACAACTAAGTCATGCCCGAGTCCTGACCCACAAAAACTGGGAAGTAGTAAGTATGTACTAATGTAAGCTGCTAAGTTTATAAAGTTGCTATGCAGCAATAGAAAACCAATACACAATCATAAATATGAGCTGAGAGAGAGGCACTGGTACAAAGTGTAGGTGACATGGGAGCCTGGGCCACCTGCTCATGCAGCTTGCTTGTATTCTCCGGTCCTATGCATGGCTGTTCCCAGACCTCCACCTCCACCTTATGATGGAATGCTGCAGACTCCTCCCGGGCCTTAAAGCTTGGTGAATGTGACAGAACCCAGCTCCTGATGGCAAATCTGGACACTTGGTCCCTTCATGTCCCATGGTTAGGTGCATAATCTCTACCAGGGCCCATTAGCAGAGGAGCATCTCTTTTCTGAATGATTCTCCGCCGCAGATGGCATAGATTTGCGTCAGGACCCCAGGGCCTTATGCTGTGGTTCTGCTCTCCTCCACATGGCATCTTTTCTCACCCCAGATAACTAATCCCATAGAGTCTACCTGGTTGTGTAGCCCACTGGTTGTATTCCCCAGGAGCAGGGATGCTTGTACCTCAGCCTAGATCTGCTACACAACCCGTTCCTGTTGGCAGTTTTCCTTGTCACTAAGGAAATAAGTGAGAGCAGTATTTCTAAATATGGAACATGCTGCCTCCAGAATCCAGAAGGCCTGCCAGGCATCGTGCTTTCTTCTTAGTTGTGTGAGATATGAGATAACGATTTGTCCTAATGCGGTGGAGATGGGAGGATATGTTCCAGCTTGCCCCAAACCACTGGATCTCTAAAAACTTCACTGAAGTAGTGACCCCCTGAATCTTCATCTAATCTTTATTCTGCCCTCTGGAATGCATGTGTCTTATCCAGTCTTCCAATGCATTTGCCACTTCTTACTCATTTGACCATTTAATATAGTAAACAATGTGATCTTCTGCAGAGTGTCCAGATGGCCCAGGTCCTTAAGACTATATTAGGGCAAAGGGCAGATTTAGCTTCCAGGCAACACTGTGAGTTGATACTGTGTCCTGTCCTATCAGGATGTGAGCTGCTTCGGTCCTCTGATAAGGATGGAAAATAATACATTTATCAGATTGATGGCCATATGCTATATATATAAGGCCATTTTAACCTGATCTAGCAAAGATACCATATCTAGCTCACAGCTGTAATTGAGAGACTACTACTTGGTTGAGTTTATGGTAACCCACTGCTGTCCTCCAGGATATATCTAGTTTTTATAGCGGCCATACTGATGAATAGAAAAGGTGTGTGATGAGAACCACCATTCCTGCCGACTCTGGTGTTTAAGTGGGAGTGGGGTGGCGCTTATATTAGCCATATACTTCATATGGTATTGTTTTTGATTTACCATCTTGGCTGGGGAGGGTAAGGGGGTTTCAAAGGCTTCTACTTGGTTTTCGCTACTAGCCCGTACTGCACAGGACAAGGAGCCAATGTGGTTATTGCCAGTACCTAAGTATGGCTAGTCCAGTTATTCCTTTGAGAACCAAGGAAATGATCAGTGAGTGAGTCTGTGGAGCCAGTGACCTACCATGAGCCAGACCTGAGTCCAAACTCCATTTACTACCTGACCCCTTATCCACCCATTCCAACAAGGGAGTTATGAGGATGCCTTGGGTCCCTGGATTCCTCAACTCACACCTTGTATCCAACTGTCCTTGAAAGAATTTTGTATCCTTCTTTCCCCCCAGTGTATAGTCTCATGAATAAATGGCTTTGGGCAAGGACTGAAGAAATCTCTACTCAGGTTGCCGAAATTCGGCCTCCGTACACAAGTGGTGGATCAAATCTTGGAGACAGAGTTTTGGGTGAAGTAGAAAGAAATAGCTTTATTGGGGCCACAATGGACTAATGCCCTCAGAACTGTGTGTCCCACCCTGGAGGGGATAGTGAGGAGCCTCCCAGTGTTCACGAAAGCAGGGCGTGATCAGCTCGTGGACATTCTGCTGATTGGTTGGAGGTGAAGTATTTGGGAGTCAGCGTCAACCTCTTTCCAACCGGTCTGGGGTCTACATGCTTGTGGGCAGCAGACAGTTAACTTCTTCCACCTGGTGGGGGTTTCAGTATCTGCAAAACAGCTCAAAGGACATGGCTCAGAATATCATCTATAGTCCTTAAGGAAGAACTAAAGGTCCTTGACTTTGTTTAATGGCTAAAGTATTATTATTTTGTCTTGCTTGACGGTTTTCCTTTCTGCATTTCCTCACTTCTCTGATTAAATTTATTCTTTTAAAGCTTTTCTGCAGGCAAAATGCAGGCGGAGGACACGAGTGGGGGTCTATTCTGGGAAGGCCTCATACGGTCCTGCTCAGTTACATGCATGCCATGATTCATAAGGACCTAGTTTCTCCATCAGTCAGTGGAATTTGGGTCAGAGAACTGGCTCAGGTCTGGAAACTTAGAAAGTGATCATGACTTTTTACTATCGTGGCTGCGTTCAGCCTCCTTGCTTTGGTTGTATAGACTGAGCAATAGTCTCATTTGCTGCCCATCTGTCATGTCCCTTGGGATGTGGTGCTGTATCAACCACCTCCCGAGTTCTCTGTGAGTCAGACCTCCCTGACTGCCTCTGACCTCGCCACTCATGATGACAATTGCACCTATCTTGTTTTTGAGAGTTAAGCATTGCCACCTGGCCTCTGTTATTTTGGAAGTCTGTTGTCTCCATTGCTATCAGAAAATCCTGCTCTGTCCCAGCATCTGCTACCAGCAGCCTTGGCCTACGGAGGACAGCCCACGACTGAGCTGGAGGCCTCCTCCTCAGCACGATCCTTATCGCTTTGGACAGAACACTGTATCCCAGGAACTGAGTTGGCTAGTGGTTTTTTGGCCTTACACGGTATATCCTACTTCTGTGAGTCTTTTGACTTCTTCTGCCAGTGTTTACCACTGTAGTTCTGGCATTTCTACCTATTTAGTGTGGGCTATTTCTTTTTCCAAGCTTCCAAGGGCCTACCAAATACTATTACCTGGGGTCTTTGCCAAGCTATTAAATCCTGTGTTGTAGGCTTATCTCCCTTTTCCAGCTGTGTATTCTGTTCCTCTTCATCCAGCGCAGTCCCATATATGCTCTCCTGCTTTGCCAGTTCACGCTGCAGTCCTGCAGCTCTTCCATATAGTCCTCTTCTACCTTGAGCCATCACAGCATTTCCCCAGGTGGGCTACATTGTGACTTAATCCTGGCTATCATTCTGGTGGTTGCGAGTGGAAAGTGGAATAGATGGTTGGGGGTGAGGGCAGACGTGTACACGGCAGAGGCCTCTACATCATCAAGCACATGCATACATCCCCAAGAGACTAGCATCAGCCTCTAACAGGGAAGAATGAGCTACTTCTATAGATCGAAAACATTCAGTGAAACTTAAGATTTTCAAATACATCAACCCAGGTGACTTCATTTCAGGTATCAGCATCCCATTTTTCTCCCAGTCAAGGCCTTGACCTTAGTGTGGCAGACTTGGTGAGGCTGGGAATTTAAACTTCTCTGGAACTCTGATACTCCTAACATTTAGTTTTTTGGTCCAGCCCCAGATTTTTTTGCCCTCTGGCTGCAGGATATGTGAATCATTTTATAAGCTGTCAAATAGATCCTCTGGCTTTCACACTTGGGCTGAAATTGGCAATTAATCACTGTCATTTAATAAATTAATTTAATAATTTATTAAATTATTAGGTTAATTTAATAAATTAACGAGCCCCACCTCCCCCAGTGGCCATCCAACTCCAAAGTTCTTATAATTGCTTTTCCCTAAAACATCTGGGATTTTGCATATGTTGGTACATTTAATAAATTAATAAATTAATTTAATTTAATAATTTAACAAGCCCCGCCTCCCCCAGTGGCCATCCAACTCCAAAGTTCTTATAATTGATTTTCCCTAAAACATCTGGGATTTTGCATCTGTTGGTACATTCCCTTCCACTGGCATCCCATTCCAGTCTTCCACTGGTGAAAATTTTAACAATTGCCATACCATTCCAGGGGCTATCAGTCCCCACTGTCACTGGAGATGGGGTTCTCATTACCAGAAGGCTGGTAGGTAATCCAACTTCAAAATTTCGTCTTAGAATCTTTTTCTAGGACTACTTTTTGTAGCAACCATATGGGTTGAATTCCTTAGGAAAACAGATTCTGAGATTTTGAGATTCGCATGTAGGTTTTTAATTAAGTGGTACTCTAGGGACCAACACTTGAGAGGGGTCAGGGAAGCAGGACTAGGCAGAGGTTGTACTGTGATACAAGTGCACAGAGATCTGGGGCTGGGACAATCCATGAGTTGTGCCACATAAGGCGAAATGGCTTAGCCTTTATAACTCTCCTAGATTTGTCCTTGGAGGTGGACTGCCCCAAGGAAGGAGAGTGACTTTGGGCAAAGTGGCTGTGTTTGGCTGAGGACAGTTGCTAGAGAGGACTCAGCTGAGAGCTATCAGCTGTTGACACTCAAAGCAGCTACGGGAGTGAGTGTCTCAGTCCTGAAAGGTGGCACACCATAGCATCCACTACACCTGCATTTCCTGATTTTAAAAATGACACGGCCATCCACTGTCTAGTTCTTCCCACTCCTGACAGCAATCTTAATTTCCATCCACGTCTTTTCCTTTTCTAATGGACCCATAAATCATAATCCAGGTACAGTACTGTCTTGGCAACATACTAAGTAGAGTTGTACTCAACTTTTGAAAGCCCTCTTTTAACATTGAAAAACGTCACAAATTTCCACATAATAGTACCATAATAGTAACTGAATGAATATCCATTAAAAAATAATAAAAGCTATTATAAATTTAGTAACTGGTTTAATCACATGAGCACCCATGTATAATACAAAAAAATGTTATGTATTTATATAATGACATTTCTTGTTCTGGTGACAGAGACAGTACTTGGTGCACACATAAACTCACGAAATACCTGGATTAGGATGCTACCTATAGTTGTGTTCAAGAATGGAACGGCCAGCTGAATGGAACGGCAGGTGGAGGCCAAAATCCAGCCCAACCTCTAATCACCAAGACTTTCACCCCATCATAGGGCTGACTGTACTGAAGGAACGTGGGACTTTTTCTAAACCAGTTGCCCTAACAGGCTACCATTTAGGTCTCCTTTTTCCTACTTAGGATAAAGGCACCTCTATGCCAGCCTTGGACGACCTGCCTCGTGACTAAGTACAAGCCTCAACTCCAGAGCCAGACAGTCCTAGATGTGGATTCTGGCTTTGCTGCTTACTTGCTGTTAACCTTATCCATCTTCCATCTAAGGCTGAGTCTCCTTTGTAAAATGGGATTATATCTCCCTCTGTGTGGTTGTGGTGTTCAGGTAGCAAATGAATGCCACCTACCTTCACAGATCTTTGTTTTTATCAACCTTATTTAGGTATAATTTACATAAAATGTACAAACATTAAATGTACGTTGTGATGAGTTTTGACAATGTAAACCGGTGACCAGATAGGTAAACTGTGTGCTTTTTATACTGTCCAGAGATTGTACCAGGCCCTGCCTGTGGGAGTTACAAAGTAAAACAAAGCACCCTTAATCTGGTTAACCCCTGGATTAGGTTAGGCCTGGGATGTATATATTCAGAGCCCCTACTTCCTCTGCATAACAAATCACACTGTCACTCTCCTGAGGGCAAGACCTTCCAGCTTGTTCTCTGCCGTATCCCCAGCACCTCGCAGTGTAGGTATGGGCACTCCATAAGCATTTGTTGAAAGACAAATGAACATGTAAAGTTAACAGTGAGTGTCATGATGAGTATGTGCCAAATAAAAGTCATTCATCTGGAGAAGACCCAGATCAACCCTGTGGGTTAGGGTAATTAGTAAAGGTCTGCAGCGAAGGCAGCATTTCAAAAGGCTCAGATTTCAATAATATTTAGGAAAACTCCAGAGTTAAGACAAGCAGTGGGTAAAGATTAAAAGGGTGGCCTCAAACACTTGCCTAGAGCACACATTGCATGTACCCTGGTGGCGTTAACATTATCAATGTTGTAACCTTTATTGAGCGTCTGCACCACCAGATTTCTGGGCAGGGCCCTGGGATTAGCTGACCATAGCTGCACGGCAAAGCCCTCCCTCTCACCAACGGGCAGACACTAATAGAGATATAAGCCACATGCACCCAAAAGGGCAAGGAAAGGCATCTTCTTCCGACGTCTCCGCGCTTAAAGCACACACGGTTTGCTCCGCGACGACCAAGCCGGAGGGAGAGGGCGGGGATCTTCACGGCGCCCTCTTCTGGCGAAGGATAGACTCCACCCTCCCCAATCCCCGCCCTTCTTTGGGGTGAAGCAGGTTGCCCGCCGAGTTGTGTCGCCGCAGAAATGTCAGTGACATGCCCATGACTGCCAATGAATTACAGGTTCTGCAGGCTCGTACCTACAAATGAGAGTGGACCTCCACGATTCGAGGCCCACAAGCCCCTCCTCAACCGCCCTAGCGGGTCAGGGCTCCCGGAGCCCTCCCCGCCCCCGTCCGCTGAGCAGGCGGGTCCTCGGCCCCAGCCTCTCCTACAGACGGCAGCTCTCAAGTTCCTTTGCCCCGCAGCCTCTAGTCGGAGGGCTACGTCGGGACAGGATGGAGATTTACACCTCCGGACTCATTCCCATCCAGCCCCAGCATCCCCGAGAGTCCGCGTGTCTCAGCTTAAACACCACAGAATAGGAGGATACGGCTCCCTTAAGGCGGGCGCGCGCGCAGCAGGCCGGAAGTGACGTTTGACGTGCGGCCTGTTCCCGCCCTGCCTTTCGCCGCTGTTCGGTGGCGGGAACTCGGGCTGCTTGCTGACGGCGGCTACCGTAAGGGTTTCCCCCAGCCATTCTGGCGGCTCGGGACTTCCTGGGCCTGAGAGTCTCCGCTTGGGGAACGGGGCTAAGACTTCGCGACCACCTCGCCCTTTCCCTGCTGCGGAAACCTCAGGAACGAGCCGGTGGCGTCCTAGCTCTCAAGACGTGCAGCTAAAAGGCCCAGGCAGTGCCCGGGGACACACGCGGGGAGCCGGGGAGAACAGGTGACCAGCCGGAGAAATTGCGAGGACTGCCTTCGCTTTCCTTTACTCCTGTGCCCTCGATACCCCTGTGATGTCTTCCACCTCTTGCGCACTCCTTGGTCTACGGGTGGCTCAATCCAGCATCCTTCAGAGCCCTGCTTTGGGCGGTATTACTGTTTGGCAGCCTGTGGCAGGGGCTGAGTAATCCAATAACGTTAAAAACCCTAGTTGTTTACAGATGTTAACAATTTATTTTATTTATTGATTATATCCATATGCCAAGCACAGACAGAGCTGTGTGTTTGCACGATTCTTTTATTTGACCCAGTTGCCTTATGAAATGGGCCTTAGCTCATTTACAGAAGGCGAAACTGAGTCTGATAAGTGGTAGTTCAGTCACCAAATCTTATGGAGCATCTATTCTGTACCAGGCACTGGAGACACAGCAGTGAAAAAAATAGAATTGCCATTAATGCTGGGGATTTTCAGACAAACTATCCCTAAAAACAGCCTTTTGCTGCCTGGAGAACGTTTACCTGAATGTTAATAGTGTTTATCTTCTGGGTGAGATTTTGAATTTTTAAAACTCCTCATGCTTTTCCAAATTGTTTTGGTTTCTTCAAATGACCATGCTGTGAGAAAAACAGCTGTTTCCATTTTAACAACAGTGTCTCGCCTCCCCCCCGCCGCCCCCCCCCACCTTCCCCTCCCCACAAAAGCTTCTGTCTGAAGGCAGGCACGGGCTCTGCCCATAAAATAGGCTCTCCAGTGGCGCTTTAGGCCCAAGAGAAGTGGAGGTTCTCATTTTTGGTCGCAGTACTACTCCTAATTGCTGAGTTCATTCCAGGGTCTGAGCTAGAGTTAGGCCCATGACGGAAGAGACTGTTGAGACCCATGTACAGTTTGGCCATTAATGTCATCATAGTTATCAAAAAGTTTGTTAAAGTTATAGAACTTTGTTCTATAAGTCCCTCACTGTAAGTAGATTTGTAAAAAATATTTATAGATTTTGGCTGTGCCGGGTCTTAGTTGCGGCATACAGGATCTTCGTTGCAGCACACAGGATCTTTAGCTTGTGGCATGCATGTGGGATCGAATTCCCCGACCAGGGTTCAAACCCGGGCCCCCTGCATTGGGAGCCCTGAGTCTTACCCACTGTGCCATCAGGGAAGTCCCATAAGTAGATTTTAAGTTCCTTCAGCACTTTGGCCTTTTTTCTGTCCCTGTACTCCTCAGTAGAATGCATTCAAAGGATGCTAGGTCATGGGGTGATGTCCTTCATTTAATATTTTTTGAATGTCTTTGCACAAGGTTAAGTGTGCTTGCAGGCTGTACTTCCTCATGATGGTTTCAAAAGAGCTTTTCCTTTTCTGTCTTGCACCTGGTCAGGGTGAAGTAACCATGCAGGCATTTCTAAAAGGCACATCTATCAGCAGTAAACCACCATTGACTAAGGATCGAGGAGTAGCTGCCACTGCCAGAAGTAGTGGAGAGAACAAGAAAGCTAAACCTGTTCCGTGGGTGGAAAAATAGTAAGAACGCTTTTGTTTTTGTTGAAATAGTTAATAAATTATCTCTCTGACCAGTTTTGATCACTTTTTTTTTTTAATTTAAGAGGAGGATGATTTGCCTTGTTTAAATGTTGCCTTAAAAGTTACCCAATTATATAAGTCATAGAACCTTGGAACTGAAATTTACCTTAGAATAATCTAGTTGAATTCACGTATCTTCTGAATGAACTACAGCCTTCTCTGTAACTCAGGTCTACGGTTTTGGGGGCTGGGATACAGCAGTGAAGAAAACAGTTTCTATAAGCTCTTAGGAGTTCGACTTAAGTCCAAATAATCTGTTCCTCTTTTCACTACTGATAGCTGAAAATTGTTGAGTTTTTGTTTATACATTTTTGGCAAAAACAGCACCTGAAGTGGCTCTTTTTTTTTTTTTTTTTTTTTTTTTCGGTACGCGGGCCTCTCACTGCTGTGGCCTCTCCCGTTGCAGAGCACAGGCTCCGGACACGCAGGCTCAGCAGCCATGGCTCACGGGCCCAGGCGCTCTGTGGCACGTGGGATCTTCCCGGACCAGGGCACGAACCCACGTTCCCTGCATCGGCAGGCGGACTCCCAACCACTGCGCCACCAGGGAAGCCCCTGAAGTGGCTCTTAAATTTCAGTCAGCTAAGTGATACTATAACAAGTAGTTGGAACCCCTGGTGTACCCTCAGTTATTACCAAAGGATTACAGATTACTTATAAGGCAAGTAAGGCCCTCATAAGTTTTGTTTGGCACCAACAATGCTTTTAAAAATGGGAAATTTCACATAAAAGTCTAGAAACTTTTCATTAAGTAAATTAGACAAGGAGAAAAATCTAGATTTTCAGACTCAGGAGACTAGGCAGCACTAGATGCAAGTTCTCACCTGAAAACACTTAGATGGATGTGTGTACTACTCATTTTGGAAAGGTCATATATTCCTCACTTCACCATAGTCCCTACTAGTGTCTCTTGTCTTACACTCGAATTCTTCACTCTTGTTATCTGCCTGGACTCTGCAGGTATTTGAATATGAAACCCTGGTTTATAATATACACTGGTTTTCCAAGATAACATTATCTGACATGAAATATCTGCCCGGCGTTGGCCTGATTAGTTAGAAAAGTATAAATCAAAGAAAAACTTTTGTTTAGTTAGCTAAGCACAGAGCCTGACTTAGGGTTGGGAGTATAACTTCGTTTAACGTCATTAGTTAACAATGTAAGACAAAAATTAAACTCCATATTGGTTAAGCTGGTTATTTTGTTAACCCTCAATGAAGTGAATAGGTATGCATTTTTTGTGCAGTTAGGTGATAGGAGAAATTGGTATTAACCCATTAACAACATAGTAACATATATGTAACTTTGTTACCTGTCTTGAGGTTGCTAAATAGGTCTCCCTTTTCAGTTTAGGGGCACGTTGTCAAAACATAATATTACTTTCTAGGCAAATGTTCATTTTACATTTTGAACCAGTTTGCATTTGTGATGTTATAAAATCCTTTTGCATAGTTTTTATAAGCACAACAGATATAAGCAGTGCATCTGGAAAAGTGAAAAATTACTTCATTCCTCAGCATATATTTGCATAAAGTAAATATAGATGGGGTTTCCACATCCAATTATGAAAGTTTCTCATTTCATACTGATATGAGAGAGTTATCATTGATATTTTAGCAAAAGAAGAGACTTCTGTGGCTACTATAATACACTGAATAACTTCTCTCTCTCTTTTTTCTCCAGTCGCCCAAAATATGTGGATGAAGTTGCTTTCCAGGAAGAAGTGGTTGCAGTGCTAAAAAAGTCCTTAGAAGGAGCTGATGTGAGTAGCAGATGCTGTCTAAAGTCATCGGGAGATTTAATTTATTCACCCTCTTCCTTTATAGCCTCCGGCCCCCTTTAAATACTATCCTGTATATACAGTAGGCCCTTGATTACTATTTGTACAATGGATGATTAGTTCAACAAATATTTGTTGAGCATCTCCTTTTCTGTTCTGTGGCATTGTTATATGGTACTCAAGTGGAGATCATTGAGCAAGACAGGCTAGGTCCCTTTGCTCGTGAGCTTTTATTTTGGTGGGGAGAGACACAGAAGAATAAACACGTAAGCAAAATAAATTATAGAATTATAGATAATGATATAGGCACTATAAGGGAGAGTCAAAGATTCTTTGACCGTATGATTGCCCACCTAATTTTAGGATTTGGTTTGAACTACAGTACAAAAAAAATTGAGTCTTTAGTTCTGCTTATGGCATCATGTCCCCTGCTGTGATATGTGGGATAAAATGTCATTGAGTGACTTGCATTTTAGATTAATTCAGAGACAAACCATATGAAGAATTAGCAATTTAAAATTGTATATGATAAAGTGTTTTAAGAACTTAGTGGAAGAAGGGAAATAGTTGCAGGTGAAAGTGGGATGTGGTTTTTACTTTATTCCCAAGATTTTCTTCCCTCCTCTCAACCTGGCTGCTTTGAATTAGAGGTTCCTTGGTTTTTGCAGCCATTGGTCTCTTCCTGGAATTACACTGCAACAGTATATATTTTGAAAGAAGTTATATTTATAAAACTGTTGAAAATCTTTTTCTTTACCAGTATTTTTTTGATTTGATCCAAATATCTTTAGCTTTTAATTTTATAATAGTATATAATTTAAATTGCATGGTAATATTTACACAGATTGCAGGACATGATGTATTTTATTTTTTTTTTCGGTATGCTTGCCTCTCACTGTTGTGGCCTCTCCCGTTGCGGAGCACAGGCTCCGGACGCGCAGGCTCAGTGGCCATGGCTCACGGGCCCAGCCGCTCCGCGGCATGTGGGATCTTCCCGGACCGGGGCATGAACCCTTGTCCCCCGCATCGGCAGGCGACTCTCAACCACTGCGCCACCAGGGAAGCACCATGATGTATTTTAATTGCTGGGATTCTCAGCTCTTTTGGCAAATGTAGTGGGATTATGATCCAGTTCTTTATACCATCTAATTTATGAGGCTGAACTAAGAACTTTCTTCTTTATCCACTTGTTTAATGATTTGTTTCTTTTCAGACTTAAGTTTTTTGAAACTTAAAGTTGAAGTAATTTTTTTAACTCTAAAGAGTAAAGGAAAAAATTCATTCCTTCATTTATATTAAAGGGTTTTACAGTAGAATTATAAGAGATTTTTCAGAAATCAATTTTTAGAACTGCTAGTCCATGTACAGTTCTTAAATGCATATATATATATATATATATATATATATATACACATATCAGACTGTTACATAATGTAGGGTTTAGTAATTTAACCATGTTTTAAAGGATTTAAATTATTGTAATAGTTGACTGGATGAACCATTACAACTACTGAGGTAGTTGGATCAAAATAACAGTTACAACCTTAAAAATGAAGACGCCTAGGAGGTTTTGCTTTTGCTTTTGTTTTTAAATAGTGAATCTCATAGTTTGTATCTTAAGCTGTATGTTACCAGTGTAACAGTAATAGTCTTTTAACTAATACATTTATATGTTGGTTTATTTACTTGGTGCATACTGAGTACTGTAGGAGATGCTGAGAATATAGATGTGAATAGAACAAATAAGGTTCTTGACCTTCTCAAGCTTCTCATATAGTGAGGTGAATGGGTATTTTACAATTAAACCTAACAGTTACATAAATAACAATAAATAATTGCAAATTACATCAAGTGCAACAAAGACCAGTGAGAGAATAACAGAGGAAACCCTCTTTAGATTGTGTGGTCAGGGAAGGCTTCTGACTTGTAATGCAGTAGGAGTTGCCAGACAGAAGAATGGAGCCAGACCCCAGCTCATGGGGGACAGCATATGTGCAGGCCAGAAAGTGCTTAGCTGTTGGAGGCCATTGTAAGTTGGAACTTAGAAAGTGTGAGAGGTGGTGAGCAGATCATGGACATCCTTGTAGGTTATGGTAAGCAGGGTGATTTTTTTTGTCTGTTTTGTTTTTCTAAGTGGAGTATGAATACAGTGAATAACTTTAAGTAGCAAGCAGAGTGGCATCTGATTTGGGTGAAGAATGAATGGCTGGGAGGGGGGAAGGTTAGGCAAGAGTGGAAGCAAATAAACTATACTGCTTAGTTTCCTATGTGCAGTGATTTCCGTACATGAAAGAAATGTATAGTTTCATGGAGAAAGACAAATATATATCACTTATATTCGGAATCTAAAAGAAAATGATACAAATGAACTTATTTACAAAACAGAAACAGAATTAGTGAACAAACTTAATGGTTACCAGGGGGGAAGCGGTGGTGGGAGGATAGATTGGGAGTTTAGGGTTGACATGTACACATTGCTATATTTAAAATAGATAACCAACAAGGACCTGCTATATAGCATAGGGAACTCTGCTCAATACTCTGTAATAACCTAAATGGGAAAAGAATTTGAAAAAGAATAGATATATGTATAACTGAATCACTCTGCTGTACACCTGAAACACACAACATTGTATATCAGCTGTACTCCAATATGAAATAAAATTAAAAGAAAAAAAGAATGTACAGTTTAATTACAGTGCTCATTAGAATTTAGTACATTTGTTAATCTGTACCACAGATCAGTTGCCTATTTGATAGGTGCCAAGCCAGCTAGACTTAAGGTATAAAAGAAGATAACTAGTTATTTAATCTTATCCTGTCTTCCACTGATGAAATCTCCCTGATACATGCGGGTATCCCTACAGGCAGGGTATGTAATCATGATGTGGACCACGGCCTGGCACTTCAAAGATGCTTGGTTTTTTTTAATATTTCTGTTCTTGGAACTTTAGCTCATGCAAAGCCCCAGTATGCCATTTTCATTCCTTTTTCCTCAGTATTGGCCAAATCCAATTTGGTCTGTGTTCCTTTTGAAGCAACTGACATCTTTATAAAATATAAAATCTTGCCCAGTCCTGAGCCTAGGTGTGGGACAGGGAACTGACAGAAGCCTAGTATTCCCTTCAGAAATAAGAGGTTTTTAATTCCAGCTTTGAAAATCCCACCTAAGTATTAGATTAGGTGTAGAACAATCATAAATATTGATTCAGCTTAAGATATTAGAAAGATCTCTTAGGGAAAAATGATGGTGTTTGTGAAAAAGCAGGATTTAGTACTGTTGTTACTATGATACCAGTTATATTAAGAAATCCTTGTATTCAGATATATGTGCCCTATTAGGGAAGTCATTGCACTGTTCCATAGACATTTTTAGTCACTTTCACCTATTTGTGCCAGAATACAATTTTTAAAAAAATAAAATTTAACTTCTACAGCTCCCTAATCTCTTGTTTTACGGCCCACCTGGAACTGGAAAAACATCCACTATTTTGGCAGCAGCTAGGGAACTCTTTGGGTAAGTTGAAATCTCTCTCTCTCTCTTTTTTAAAGACTTGACGCTAAGAATCTCTGGTACTGCTTTTCATTCTCTAAAACTTTGCATTTGGTTTTTCCGGGAGGTTGTTGGGTTTATTTTTGTTCTGAATTTTTTAATAATCCAGCTGGCCCATTTCCAGTTCCTCCCCTCCAATAAATTAGCTTGCCTGTATCTTTTGTAACCTTTATTCTGAACCCTGTTCAAATGTTTGAGTGTACTACAAGGAGCCTTGTGATTTTTTTCATCACTTTAACTCTTTCATTATGATTTTGGAAACCAGAAGACCCTATCTCCAGTCATGCTGATAGTTTCATGACTTTTAGTGGTCGTGTTCACATCTGTCATGGAATTTGCTATTTGATGCTACTGGTGCGCACCACCCCTTCTTGACTTCCTTCTTGCTCTGGACTTGCCAGGGCCTGCCTCTCGAGTGGCTGGGCCAGCTCCTTGCCCTCACGTATCCTGAGTATAAGCAGAGTGTGTGGTAGTTGAGGCAGTATGATTCCAGGTACAGCAGAAAATCTCTATGAGCGACCTTCTTATTCAGTCCTAGACTGACTGTCTCGGCTTAGCCAACTGTTGTAGTAGAGGAGCCCTTTACCTAAGGTTAAGAGACACGTATCAGCCATGTCTGATATCTATGCAACATGCACCAACATAACAAAGCCTATCTTTAATTAATCCAGAATTTTAATATCAGGCATATGGCCTAAGGGTACATCTGAAATCCTACACATGAAGATAATTAGATGCCTCTGAAACCACCAAATATATAAGGATAATCAGTTCTGTTGAAATGTGAAGGAGGACAAAAGGGGGAAGCTGCTCTGAACTGAGGATTTTATTTGACAGCAACTTTCATTTTCCCGAGGAAATTTTAAGAGAGGTTTTTTGATTATTCTACAACTCAGTTAGATCCAGTCTGAATCATCCTTAGCGATGTAGTCATCATGAAACTGTTAAGTATAGTTTATTATTGGTTGTTCTACAGTAGGTTAGTCCAAATTATATAACTTGTAAAATATTTTTTTTAAATGTTTGTCTTGATAGACCTAAAAGGCCTTAACTATAAATTCCACATTTAATAGTATATGTGGTTTTAAAATAGAAAATACATGCACAGAGCTTTCTAGATGTTTATGCCCATAGAAAAATGCGTAGGATATCATGCTATTTAGGAAAAATAAAGACGAAATCCCAACTCTTTTTTTTCTATTAAAAAAATATACACATATATATAGAAAAATAACTAGAAGGAAGTCTTCAAAACAGGGTTTGGCAGTGTGTGCCAGGTATTTTTATTTTCTTTTGAGTTCTCAGATTTTCCTACAGTAACTTTTAATAGTTTTTTTAAAAAAACTCACTTAAAAATTAACTGTTCATTTTTGATCCAGTAATTTTCCTTACAGCAAACTACTTTATGGAAATAATTCAAAATATGCTACATTGCAGCATTATTTAAAATTGTAACATTTAAAACTATCTAAATGTCTAATAACAGAAGGATGTTAAGTAAATGATGGTACAATCTTAGGTTAGAAAGTCATATAGCTATTAAAATGGTTTTTACAGTGTTTATCATGACATGGCAAGACGCTTATGATACAGTCCAAAGTGGAAAATTGACTTAAAATTTAGTACATTATCATCTATTTTTTTAAATGCATGGAAAAAAGCCAGAATGTTAACTGTGTGCCTTTGCAAAAGAGAAAATACAGAATGAATTGTATACCTTCTATTCATATTGTTTACTAGGTGTATTTTAAACTACTGAAAAACGTACAAATGTTAAAATATGGTATAAACCTGGGTTACTTATATGCTCTATGATGTTTCATAATGTTTTTTCATTTTGACATAGGCCTGAACTTTTTCGATTAAGAGTTCTTGAGTTAAATGCATCTGATGAACGTGGAATACAAGTAGTTAGAGAGAAAGTGAAGAATTTTGCCCAATTAACTGTGACAGGAAGCCGTTCAGAGTAAGTAAGCTCACCTTCCCTTCTCTATACCATGTCATTGTATTTGTTTAAAAAACATGTTTCTGCCAGATTTTCAACTTCTTTTTCATGTTAGATTGTATTTTTATCTTAAATTATTTAAACCTAGAAATGACCTTTCCATTATAGTAACTAATTTTAAGTCATTTAGCTGTCAAGGGGTTTTAATCGATATTTGTCTAAGGAGTATTTATTAATCAAATGTGATGGTCTGGTTGTACACTCATAATAAAAATCCTGATTTTTGCTATTATGTTATTTTTTAAAAGTCCTATCATATATCTTAAACTTCAGTGTATATTTCATAGTTGGTGACAATGTAAAACCTTGTCCAAACTGGGACACATTGAGTGAAAAAGGAGTTGTTACTAATAATAATTCAATAGGGGTGTTTACGCAGCTGTGTATACTCCTTAGGTTGCAAAGTTCCAAGGTTAAATTTTTGGTACCTGGCATATATTTAAATTTATATCAGAGCACGCTTAGGAATTTGTAGAAAGTGAATAACACAATTTTTGATATCCACCTTGGATTGACAATGTATATAAATCACATACATGATAAGCGACTTAGATCAAGAATAAAGAACCCTTACGGGGCTTCCCTGGTGGCGCAGTGGTTGAGAGTCCGCCTGCTGATGCAGGGGACACAGGTTCGTGCCCCGGTCCGGGAGGATCCCACATGCCGCGGAGCGGCTGGGACCGTGAGCCATGGCTGCTGAGCCTGCGCGTCCGGAGCCTGTGCTCCGCAACGGGAGAGGCCACGACAGTGAGAGGCCCGCGTACCGCAAAAAAAAAAAAAGAAAGAAAAGAACCCTTACAACTCAATAATAAAAAGACAACCCAATTTAAAAATGGGCAAAGGATCTGAATAGACATTACTCTAAGGAAAATACACAAATGGTCAATAAGCATATCAAAACATGCTCATCAACATCATGAGCCATTAGAGAAATGCAAATCAAACCCATGATGAAATACCACTTCACACCCACTAGGATGGCTGTAATCAAAAAGACAGAAGATAACAAGTATCAGCAAGGATGTGGAGAAATTGGAACCCTTATACATTGCTGGTTGGAATGTAAAATGGTGCAGCCATCTTGAAAACAGTTTGGCAGTTCTCCTATGAGTTACCATATGACCCAGCAATTCCAGTCCTAGAATATATACTGACAAGAAATGAAAACATATACACATGTACACAAATGTTCATATCAGCATTATTCACAGTAGTCAAAACATGGAAACAACCCAGTATCCATCAACTAAAGAATGAATGAATGAAACGTAGTATATCCATTTGCCATAGTATTTGACAATAAAAAGAAATGAAGTAATGATATATAACAACATGGATGAACCTCGAAAACATTAAGCGAAAGAAGCCAATCACAAAAGACAATGTATTAAGTTGACAACATGTGGTTCCATTTATATGAAGTGTCCAGAATAGACAAATCTGTGGAAACAAAGTAGAGATTCCTGATTGCCTATGGCTGGGACAGTTGGGAGAGAAAAAAATGACTCCTAAGGGTCACAGGGTTTCCTTTTGGGGTGATGAGAATGTTCTAAAATTAGATTGTGATAATGATGTGTGAATTATAACTCCTTTGTGTTTCTCTGAATCAGTGGGAAGCCATGTCCTCCTTTTAAAATTGTGATCCTGGATGAAGCAGATTCTATGACCTCAGCTGCTCAGGCAGCTTTAAGACGTACCATGGAGAAAGAGTCTAAAACCACCCGATTCTGTCTCATCTGTAACTATGTCAGTCGGTATGTGTAATGCCCTCAAGGTGGATGCAAGGCAGCCTTATTTTGATAGCCCCAAATAGGGAGAGAAAAAATTTAAATGTTTCAAGGCTACATTAGTTTCTCCATCACATCTTGTTTTTTTTTTTAACATCTTTATTGGGGTAAAATTGCTTTACAAAGGTGTGTTAGTTTCTGCTTTGTAACAAAGTGAATCAGTTATCTCCATCAAATCTTGATTTGTTCTTGACAAAAATGAGTTCTGGGGAGTTTCTTCTTTAGACGCTGACTTGTTTTTTCCAATATTTTACAGAATAATTGAACCTCTGACCTCTAGATGTTCTAAATTCCGCTTCAAACCTCTGTCAGATAAAATTCAGCAGCAGCGATTACTAGACATCGCTGATAAAGAACATATCAAAATTAGCAATGAGGTAATCACTGTTATTACTATTGTAATTTACTAATTCCTTTGATGAATGCCTATGAAGAGGCACTTCCTGAAAGTCAAATTTGTGTTGCTTCAATTTCTGATGCCGATTCTTCAGGCAAAGTTAAGCTAAATAAACAATGTCTAGGAATTACTGGTTCAGCCTTTCTGTTGCTACTATAAGTTTATTATCTGTCAATACTTCAGAGACCCAAAGCTGAGGCAGATTTCATGTTAGGATGCAAATTCTGCGACAGCCAACCTCTGCATGACAGCGTACTCCACTTGTCATTACCCATACTCCACTGCAAGGACTAATTTGGTATGATGAAATTCTGGCAGTAATAGAATGTATAGGCCCTTATTCATTATAACAGAACTGTAATTTGAATTCTCCTTGCTGTATGTAATCATGGCTGTCTCCATGAATTCTGCCACTATAGAACTGACATTCCTTCAAAAATGGAAATAGATTTTGTTTTTCCCCCAATACATCCTTAATTGGCCATTAACAGGTTAAAGAACTTTTTTCTCTTCAGGGACTAGCTCATCTTGTTAAAGTGTCAGAAGGAGACTTAAGGAAAGCCATTACATTTCTTCAAAGTGCTACTCGATTAACAGGTGGAAAGGAGGTCACAGAAAAGGTGATCACAGACATTGCTGGGGTAAGAGCACTGGATATTCTGAAATTTTTAATTTGCTTTTTTGTGGCTTTTAGAAAATTTTTAATTCTTATATATGGAGTGCTTATTATGTGCTTAGTCCCATTCAGGCTGCTGTAACAAATGCCATAGGCTGAGTGGCTTATAAACAAAAATCAGTTCCAGAGGCTGGGAATCCAAGATCAAGGTGCCCGCAGATTGAGTGCCTGAGGACAGACACACTTCCTAGTTGAGTAGACTCCTAGTTCACGCATGGCCTTTACCTCCCTGCACCACCCTGTGGCAAAAAGCAGCTTTCTGAGCCTTTTTTAGGAGCACTAATCCCATTCATGAGGGTTCCACTCTCCTATCACCTGCCAAAAGTGCCACCTCCAAATACATTAGGGATTTTTAACATGAATTTTGAGGGAATATAAACATTTGTACCATTCTGGGAGTTAGCAGAATGCTTCAGGCAGGCAGGGATGTGGCAGATGTATCTAACAGATATCTAACAGATGTCAGATATGTTAACAGATATCCCTTTTCTTATAAAGGAAAAAGGGTCATATCCAACTTATAATTAAATCTTTAAAGGAATTCTCTTGTGCCACACCCTTGTCTTCAGGTTTCATTTTGTATTGTAATGAAACAAACCAACCCATCTCTGCATTTTGTTAGTGGCATCTTAGAAACAGGATGTTTCCAGAGTTTGTTTCAGGTCCAGTAGCTTTCTCTATCAATCACCTAGCTGGAGACCAGATGAAGCATAAGGGTTAAAGCTGACCCTTTGTCAGTTCTTTGCCCTCCCAGCTCCGTCTGTATGGATTCAGTATCAGGTAACAGTTCCACGCTTGAAGTGGCACATGTCCTAGCATAGAACACCAGGGAGTTTGCACAGGCTTGGCAGAGAAACAAGTCAACCGTCTTCACCCAGAAACTTTATGCTTTATTTTTAATTAATTCATTCTTTATTTTAGGTAATACCAGCTGAAACAATCGATGGAGTATTTGCTGCATGTCAGAGTGGCTCTTTTGACAAACTAGAAGCTGTGGTAAAGGTAAAGACACTTTACTAACCTGGCGGGGAGGGATGGAAATCATACCAAAATCATTTTCTTTTCTGCTACAGGACTTAATAGATGAGGGTCATGCAGCAACTCAGCTTGTAAATCAACTTCATGATGGGGTTGTAGAAAATGATAACCTTTCTGATAAACAGAAATCTGTCATTACAGAAAAACTTGCTGTAAGTAGGCATCTTCTACATTTCAGCACAGCATACACACCTAAAAGGGAAATCACTTACTAATCTTTCATTTTCTTGTAGGAAGTTGATAAATGTTTAGCAGATGGTGCTGATGAACATCTACAGCTGATCGGCCTCTGCGCAACTGTCATGCAGCAGTTAACTCAGAATTGTTAAAACATATTCAGCATGTATTTTTGTGAACAATTTAAAATAAAATGACTAAAGCACCTTTAAAGTGAATATACAATTTATTTAACATTCAAACTTCATTAAGACATGTGCAATATGGCAATTTTACTGGGGTAAACGTTTAACCCTATCTAGGATGATTGCTTGCTGGGGCTTAGCAACAGGGTCCAGTTCACACTTAGCACTAATTAAATACTTTATTGAATAAATATAATACCAAACAAAATGCATTCAAATGCTTTCTAAAAAAATCAATTTTAAGGGCCTTTCTATTCAGGCTAATGACAAACACAATAAAGGTAGATATGCTAGTTTAACATAATTGGCTGATTTTATACAGCACTTATATCTTTTAGTCCACAAGTATATTATTAAATGATAGAGAACATCTAATACAACCATTTCTACAGAACTAGGAAATAAATTTCTAAGAAAGAAAGATTTTACAGACCCCATCTTTTATACCCACCCCAACAGTCTAACTCTAAAGAGGATAAAGCCAATGACTTTCCTCACAAGAGCTCACGACTAATGTCGCTTTGCTATCAAAATCTGTATTTCTGATCCGTTATGAGCATTGAGACAAGATTCAAATATTCCCAAAGAAAGAAGCACAATGCACGTTGTGATCGCCTATTCAGCAACAGCGAGCACTGCATTCCAAACTATCTCATCCCAGGAATTAAATAAGGTCAGCCACATTCATTGGCATTTCCTCCACTGTAGTATTGTAGAAAGTCTCAATGTCACGAAGAATCCTCTTGTCTTCTTCAGTAACAAAGTTTATAGCCACACCTTTCCTCCCAAATCGACCCCCTCTGCCAATTCTGTGTAAGAAAAAGAAATCAGCAATTAGAATATACTACTTCACATGCTGCATGAACTACTGAACATGATGATCCACTTGTTAACCAGCAGCTGCTGTTTACTTATCAAGGTTATAGTTCGTGCTTCTAATTGGAGCACTAGCTGCTAATCAATATCTAGAGAAAAAAATCTTCCTTTGCAGTTAGTGCCAAAAGGATTCAAGGCTTGTCTGGCTGCAAAATGAGATTTTATCAAGTATCTTGAGCATTATTATTATTATTATTTTTTAAAGCAGATGACAGTATTGTGTTTGGGGTAGTGAATTTAAAGCCCATACCAAAGTGGGCCAGCCAAGAGCAGATGTCAGCCTGGGACAGATGTAAAACACCAGGGATAAAACAAAAAGAACAGTTATGTAATCCATTTCGACGCACTTCTGGAACTGTAAACTGCAAATACAAATGCTGCAAGGTTAACTACTGTCTAAAACTTACAACTTTTTCCAGTGGGAAAACAAATATTTGGTATGGTGACCCAAACTTATCACTGCTTTTTTGCTCAGTTTCACACGTTATAACTGAAATTACTCAAACGTGTTTACCTCCAAAAACAGCTTTCTAACCTTCCTGATAGAAACCAGACAATACAAACCACCTAATAGGCTAGTATACAAAATGCCTTGGCTGGAGCATCTTAAAATATCAAATAATCATGACAAAAGAAAAACAAATATAAATACCGACTCGCTCTTTATTCAAACAGTGTGCTGTTTCGCTTATGATTCCACGTCCTAAATTACGTCAACGCCGTTTCTGAGCGCCATCTCGTCATCAACTGCTGCTATCGACCCCTGTATTTTTTAAAAAGTCTTTTTTTACATCATATAACAAAGTACAATTCAATTTATTTAGGGATAAAGCCACTATAACTAAACCAGGGACTGCTCAAATTGCTACCAGATGACACCAAGAAAATCCCAACTATAGAGGAATCACCAAGAAAGCGCATGGACACGGACACGAGCATCACTAAAAAATACAGCTCAAAAATAAGCTAAGACCAACTGATCTAAAACAACCTTATCTGTATGTATAGAGTCCACAATTTGGGCAACATTCACAACTGTTTTCCCACTGTGTATGACCAATCTTCCCAAGTACAATTTTAATTACACCCTACCAAGTTACTATGTCATATTACTCAATTCCCTGATTTGAGGTTACCTTTCAGACAAATCAGTCAGTAGAAAAGCAAAGTATGAATTTTACCAGTACAGTAAAGTCAAGATGCCATCTACTTACCTGTGAATATAGTTTTCACGATTGGTAGGTAGATCATAGTTTATAACCAATGACACTTGTTGCACATCAATCCCACGAGCCTGAAATACAATGACGATGTTCAAATTCTAACTGAAATACTAGACACCTATGTAATGTAGGCCACAAAATAGTAATGAACTATACTAAGTGGTATAGCTCACTGTGGAGTGTGGTCTTTTCTTTATTCTCCCAAATAGCCCAGAATTGGTAAAGGTTATTAAAAAACCTTCCCCCCAAACAAACTTTTGGTGAATTAAAAAGAGCAGTGAAAGACTTACCAACAAGTCAGTAGTGATCAGAACACGGCTTGACCCTGATCGGAATTCCCTCATGATAACATCTCTTTCCTTCTGGTCCATGTCACCATGCTGCAAAGGAACAAACCTATTAATTCAAGAATATCACCAATCAAATCAACATTTAATCTTATCAACATGTATGAGACCAAGCGTCCCTGGCTGCTACAGGGGTACAGCAGACAGGTATAGTTAAGAAACAACTTTATTTTGAGCAGGGGGAACGACAACACAGCACTTAGCAGCTATATTGTAGTCTAAATCCTGCTTTAATGAAGTCGTAGACTTAAGTTACCATTACTAGGTTAGAATACCTCTTACCAGAGCAGAAACTGTGAAATCCCTGGCATGCATTTTCTCAGTGAGCCAGTCCACCTTACGCCTTGTATTGAGAAAAATAACAGCCTGTGTAATCGTCAGTGTCTCATACAAGTCACAAAGTGTATCCAACTTCCATTCCTACAGTATTTCAAAGAGAAAGTTAACAGTAATTAACATGATTGTTTCCAACTTACATTCATTAGAAACTCATTATTAGATTGGTCTAAAGACATATTGCACCAAATCTTAAGACGAAGGACACTGGACATTAAGAAAGAGGTCCACCCCAGTCTTTTACAACCTAGTGCAGTTACTCTTCTTCTTGTGTGTACTCTGCTAGCATTATTACAAAAACCAAGATGTGATCCTAGTTTCTGTAATTTTAGCACAGTGCTTATTCAAGAAGGTAAAAAAAAAACCTGGCTACATTTTTATGTTTGACTATTAGACAAATTACCTCTCTTTCAACATTAATATAAAACTGTTTAATTCCTTCAAGGGTCAATTCTTCCTTTTTCACCAGAATTCGAATGGGATCTCTCATGAATTTTTTGGTCACTTCCAACACATCCGTTGGCATTGTGGCAGAAAGCAACACCACCTTAAAAAAAAAAAATTCATTATGCTGTCACACGTCACACAAGTAGTTAGCACAACTTGGCACAATACTCGACGAAAAAAAATCTTTGAGACCAAGCATCTGTCTGAGCATGGAATTGTGACAG
This sequence comes from Delphinapterus leucas, assembly GCF_059928025.1. Taxonomy (NCBI): domain Eukaryota; kingdom Metazoa; phylum Chordata; class Mammalia; order Artiodactyla; family Monodontidae; genus Delphinapterus; species Delphinapterus leucas. The sequence goes on from NC_143132.1 coordinate 80,748,678, forward strand.
TTATGCATCAGTTGCTTTTGCTTTCAGGGGGAACGACAACAGAACACTTCAGTTATGTTGTAATAATACCTGCATTAAACCTAACCTCCAGCTATTTTAAGAGTGGGAGTGAAATAAAGCTCACCTGAATACTTGTATTTAATTTTTGGAAAATCTCATAGATTTGATCCTTAAACCCTCGGCTCAGCATTTCATCTGCTTCATCCAAAACAAACATTTTGATCCATTTTGGAGCTGTTTAAAATAAAGTCATACTATCATCTCTAGCTTTTCAGGCATGCTATTTACTTTATTTATAATAGTAAAACCAAACTATATTCGGCAAGCAGTACTTACAAAGGTATCTTCTGTTTAACATATCAAACACTCTCCCTGGTGTACCAACAACAATATGTGGTGCTTCAGCCTGAAGTTTCTGCATTTCATTTCGAACATTGGTTCCACCAATGCAGGCATGACAAGTTGCTCCCATATAGTCTCCAAGTGCCAGAATTACCTTTTGGATCTGAAAGCCAAAAGCCTGATTATTATCCAGCAGAATTACTAGTTCTGCGACTTAACTTCCAAAGCATAATGGCAAATATCTGGTCTACAAACAGCTTTAATGCATGCAGAGCACTTAACTACTTCCGAGCTTAAAATGCAGACCAATCTAAATGCCTCAAGATAAACTTCCCTGAAAACATCTTGTGCCTTGTCAAACTTGAGATCCTGTTGCCCCAGGTACCAGCTACGTAACTAAAAACATTTCCTACTGTTATTCTTCATTGTGTATTAAAGTGTAAACCATGGTAAAACAATTTTTCCCGTAGCACTGCGACGTAATCTTGGCTTTAATAAACCCTACAGATGTTATTAGCAAGGTTTTACTTCAAACCAATATGGCAGTGAGCTCTGAAAACACAGCTTGCAACAGATACATCACAAACTACTAAGACAGTCAAATAACATGTCACTGTAGTTTTCATGTTGCACAACTGCATTCAAACTTGAAAATGAGAACAGGTCTAGTCCACCCTGAACAAAAACTTGTTTCTCAATCTGTTACACAACCCTGCAAACCATACCTGCACACCCAGTTCCCGTCTGACTCTTTAGCTTTCAACAGAAACTCCCTGCATGCACACAGTTAAAAGGAGGGCTCTGTAGGACAAATTTATACTAAGCTTTAAATTCTTCACAATTGTGAAACCTGAAACCTGTACAACACGCAAGCAGTTTTTTTGAACTACACTATCAATACCTGTTGAGCCAGTTCTCTGGTGGGGGCCAATACTAGTGCTTGGGTCTCCTTGAACTCAATCTCCAACTGTTGCAGGATGGAAATAGCAAATGTGGCTGTCTTGCCAGTACCTGACTGAGCTTGAGCAATCACATCATACCCTAAAAAAAGTAGGATACACATTTACCGATCCCACATCAAACCGCCACTTCTAGTTTACACCACGTATTCCATATGGAACATGAATTATGCCCAAATAATCAAGTGATCAGCAATGAGTATTCTCTTCATTTCAGGTCAGTCCCGAAAGATGATTGCCATCATTTCACTTTAAGGAATACAAATAGGTGCTAGTCCCCCAGAAAGTAATTTTCCCATATTAAAGAGAAAAAGGTGCACGTCCTATGCAGAACAAGGAATTCATTTTTAAGAAGCACCAACGAGTTCTTTTACCTTTAATACACGGGATAATAGCTCTCTGCTGAATAGCTGATGGCTTCTCAAAACCATAAGCATAGATGCCTCGAAGAAGAGACTCCTTTAAATTCATATCATCAAAGTTATCAACAATCTCATTCCAGTTACTCTGAAAAGTTAAGAAAAACAAAAAAGGAATAAACGGATGAACAAACTCACCTTTCCAAAGTTCCAAATTCCACACCCATTTCTTACCTCGATGACACCATCGGGCTCCATTCCCTCGGGGCCGCCATGTTCTCTGCTGACAAAAATACTGCTGTTAGGAGAACGTCCCTTCCCCAAACCCCTGCAACTGCACATTGAGGGGAAGAGAAGCCCTTTCTCATCCGGTCGCTCTCCCCCGCACGTGTACACTTCCCAAACGAGCAAAGGCAGCTGGTGCCGCAGGGCACACGATGTACTGCGCGGCCGCTCAAAGGTTAGGAACCGGGGACGCCCGGAAAGGCCCCACGGACGCCGGCCCTTCCCCCCAGGCCTGAGCGCCAGGCGCTCCCCTCACGGCAGTGCACCGTCTCGCGAGAGCTCCACGCGCCGAGCTCCGCCCCTAACAATGCGCAAGCCGTAGTGATTGACGCGGGCCTAGGCCCGGCGAGGCCTTACCAACGGCTCGCCGGGGCCCCTCTGCCGGCCCGGCCCCATCCGGCCTCCGGCCGCCGCTGCCGTCCTGCCCCCACCCAACCTACTGCCTAGCGCTCCCAAACCGCGCCGCTGGCCGCCAATAGAGCTTTAGACAGCCCAGTTACACCGTACCGACTGCGGACTGCGCCACGGCTGCCAATAAATGCCGGGCTCCGTATGGGCAGGGGAAACGGCCGCGATTTCAAGGCGTCTTCGGGAAAACACACTCTTTCACCACCTCGTTTCCTTACCCGTCTCCCCACAATCCGGGCCCTACCTATCATGGAAGCTTCTCGACAAAACACAGGAGTACTGTACCCCAAAGCCACGCCTATGAACCCGGGGTTCCCTGCCTCCTCTCCATCTATTACAACCTCCTCCAGCGCCTTAGGACCTGTGCCACAGAGCACCACCACCACCGAGGAAGCAGCATACCTGTTATAATCCGCGGAGCTACCAGACATGATCCGAGGAACCACTCAGTGCCTGACTGGAAAGGCAGAAGGGCCGCACCACCCGTTTTTTATAGGCTCGCGGCCGGGACCCGTTTTCTGCGGAGGAATTTTCCCGTCGTTCTTCGACCAGCCACAAAATTGTGATCCTGGGGTGCTTATCTCAGAAAATATCCTAAGCAAATCGGTGGGAAAACCCAAATTTAGTTATTTGTCGATCTTACGGCGTTGCTGAACATCCCAAGGCCCTGGCGGGGGATGTTGGGACTCTTTGCTCTGCGGCGGAAGAATATTGCAGCAAGCGGTAGGAAGAGCCGCTTTCCCCGCCCGCCCTGCTCCTACGGGGTTTCCGTGTCCCCGAAGCAGAGGCGGCCGGGCCGCCGGGCTGGACCGGGAGGCGGAAGGCTGGGGCGCGCCGGACGGTTGGCAGCTCCGGCTTTCCCGCCGGACAGTGGGACCAGGCTCGCCGGTCCCGCAGTGCTCGGTACCGGAGGGGCAGGCACGTCCACACTCTGCACTGGAGGGGAATCGGGCTGTTCCGCTCGTTCCCACCGCTACTTAACTTGACGGTAAAGAGCCGCCTGGCCTTTGGCCCGAGCGTTTAACATCCTTCAGATCTTGACAGTGAAACTCCTGCTACGGAAAATGTCGGCTGCCCAGCAAGCCCCAGAAGACCCGGTTTACCGTCCAGCGTGCAGGGCGAGAAGAAATATGTAGTGTCCTCTGCAGATGTCTCTGGAGCAGCCAACTCCATTCTTCTCATGTTGCCTCTGCTCTTCTCTCGCTCTCTTTTTAAAATAATGCTTATAATTTTAACAGGTGTGGGAAATGCCTGATAAAATCACTGTAAACTTTTGCTTATGTAGGGGTAATGTTCCTTGTAACTCAGGAATTTAAATGGATGCTTCCGGCCTGTACAGCTCCATGCTGCTTTGGGACTACACAGGTTTTGGTTATGGTCTTTTTTTTTTTTTTTAAGGCTTTTTGCGCTTTAATTGTTTATACATAATGAATGTTGATTTAGTGAACTTGAGAGCAATACAACCCTTGCTGCTTAAATAAACTGCATGATTTGTAAAGCTCCAGAGGTTTTCAACTGTAGCCCTAACCCAGGCTCGTTAATAAAAACCAAAAATAGTATTTTTAGTCATTTAACTTTAAAATACAGTCCTACCCACCCTGCAAGATAACACAAATACTCAAGAAAATATTTTCTCATTAATTCAGAAGGCCAACCTAAAGTCTGATAACGGGGAAAAAAATGACTTAATTTTCTATATTTGTGTATTCAACATGATACCTGGTTGTAAATACATTTTTTTCCAAAAATCATTTATTTGAAAATTATCATGCTAGGAACTGTGACAAAAACGAATACCAAGATGACAAAGTGTACTTGACCCTCAGTCTAGTGATGATGCTCCCTATCCACCCTCTGTAATGTTCAAATCCAGATTTGAGGTGATGCCAGACATTTTCTGAGAATGGAGGTCAGAAATCCTTGTTGGCTCATCCAAAACCTACTAAAAGTCTCCTGGGATCCAGGAAACTGAAGAAAATACTAAATGAGAAAAATGGCGAACAATTTAGTCTCACTTGAGTCTACAGGGTGAAATCAATCAACCATAGGGTGAAATCAATCAACACCTAATTGTTGAGTGTTTTCTTTAGGTTTAGCACTACTGTTACATGCTGTGGAGGATTTCCAGAGTCCCTTAACAGGCAATAATCAAGGGCTAAACTCTGGTTTAAGTCACAATTGCTCAAGGGGTTTCAAGGTAAGAAAGTTTCCTAATCCAAAATTCAGCAAAAATCCAGACCCACATTGCCAGCAACTCTACCATGTATTTCTAATAAATGCTGTGCTTGCCACATTCTCAAGTGCTTACTAAATAGCATTGGTAAGTAAAAAATGAGATAAAGATCCAAACAAAACATACACATTAACAAAGTTTTGCATATCAACACAGAGTATACTGTGAAACTTTTCCACTTACCTGAGATCTAAAATTGGATGGCTATCTCTAAGTCAACTACAATGCTTCTTTGCTAACCTGGAACATGTGAGGCCATTTATATGGCAAGTGATGCTAAAACTCGGCTTCTTTCCCTGTGTGACCACCTAGTTTAGTTTTACTCTCCAGTAGCCTCTGCTGACAATTGTAAAGCCCTCTAGTGATTGTAAGCCAACCTATTTGGGGGGAACATTATTCTGCCTGCCACAGCAACCAACTTTGCTGAATAGTGTATAAAATAAGAACCAAGAAGAGACAGTAAAGGCATTGTTAGCATAGAGTAGAGTTGATCCAGAATAGCTTCTAGGAAGTTGTGAACTTTAATCCAAAAATGGCAAAATGATGTTTTTGCTTCTTTTATTCTTAGGTCAAACAAACTGATGAGGAAAAGAATTTTTTCACTGCTGGCAGTAATTCCTTAGACATATAGTAAGCCCTTAAATGTTTTTGAATGAATGAGTGAATAACTAGAAGAATAAATAGTAGAACTACAAAGATGAAGGGATATTATCTATTTCCTACAGTGAGTTGTACTGTTGATATGCTGTTTTAATTTCTTTTAAAGAGTAAAACTACTCCTGCTATTCATATTCAAAAGAGGACACATCCTGATGTCCCCTTCAGCTTATGTGACCATTTTTATCCCTGAACTTGTAGGCCTGCATTTACTTACTGAAATGGTGATGATTTACATAAAGGTACTTTTAAGAAGAAGCTGTTTTAAACTGTCTGGACTGTAAAACAAAATGAGTTCTACTTGCAAGTTTTTATGTTTTTTGTTGCACAAACAATCCTTTAAGAACAACACAGAGCATTTTAAAAATAAAATTTCTCCTAACCCTACTACATTAAGGAAAAAAGCTCAGCATTTTCCTCCTCTTCACTGCTCAGTCAGTTGCTTTGGTATTGTTACTTATGCTGATGCCGTCTGTGAATTTTGTATGGTGAATTTGCCCCCATTTGAAAGTGGGCCTGGAGCATAGGCTGGGTGGTGGTGGTCCTTAGGTCCACTCCTTGCATCTGAAACGGGTGCAGTAGACGTAGAAGTGAAGTGGCAGTTTATAGACCTCATTTCCTTGGAATAAATCCAGCCATTCTTCAACTATTCAGGCTTCATGATTCTTGCCATACTTGAGTACCACCTGAATTATTTACCTAATTTTTAAGTCAATTTGCATTTACTTCGCTTGAGTGAAATCATAGGTTTAATTTCTTGTACTTTCTACTACTGATTAAAGTAATTACCAAAAAAAATCAAAATAAATACTGTGTGTCAATATAGCTCATCTGAACTTTTCTGTTTGGGATACACTGTTTCAGATGGATTGTAGGCCTACTAAATCTGTAGTCATTAGCCAGACCAGGGCAGAGGCAAATTAGATCTTGGTTTCCAGTTCTGAATTCTGAATGATAGGCCAACTAAAGTCTGAAAATAACCAACTAAATATTGTCAGTTGTTTCTGATGAAAACTTTTTAAAAATTATATTAATAGGACTTCGAAAAAATAAAGGGGGTGGGCACTCTGTCATCTTCCTGACTCCCGTAGAAAGGCTGAGGTGATGCGTAACTAGCTGGTATTCCCTGAGGCTGTCTCTGGGAAGGCCTTCGCCTCTGAAAAGAGAAGATGGTCAAGGCATAGTGCCTCTTTGCTTGCTAGAGGGTTCCATTTTTCTTTTCCTTTAAAATTCCTTTGAAAAGTAACTTTAAAATTTTATGCTCACAATTGACCCAAATAAAAGAAATTATATGGGCCATAATGTCATGTTTTGGCGGGGGGTGGTGGTCAAGAAACCTATTACGTTAAATACTTGAAATTTTCGAAGTATTAGGCTGATCGTTATCCTCCACAGTAAGCTCAGAAGTCAAGAGCCAGGAATATGTACACTCTGGTGATATCAGGAATAAGCAGCCCAGACCAGTGGAGGAGAAGTCTTATGTAATTATAATTTGTAAGGCTCTGTCTCTTGCGATGTTCAGTAGAAACACCGAAAATTTTCCTGAGATGTCCACTGCTACTAGCTGTTTTCTCTGAGCTGATCATTCATGCTTAAACTCCTTTCTACTGCAAAGCAAATATAACTTTGCAGTTTCTTTAATCTGCAGAATGAGTTTGCAGTAGAAAATGTAATTTGTTCACTTAAATTGTAGTTGACTTTAATAGCCTTGACTTTATATGACCTATCTTTCTCTATAAGCTGATGTCTGTTAGTTGATGAAAAAAACCCAGACCCTGTGTTTAGCTGCCTTTCTGCTGGCTCTGCAAGTCAAAAAACAAAAACACCAAAGATGATTCTAATAGATTTAACTCTAAACACACCTCAAAACTTGGTTCCTGGACAAGGTGGTGCTGTGGTAAAGTCAGCTGGCAAACTCCTTCCAGCAGGCAAGGAGACGCTTGGGACTGAACTCCCTGGCTTGCCAAGGAGGGGGAAAGGCAGAAGATCCTTTGGGACCTTGAATGGGAAGCTTCTTGTTTTTCCTGCTCTCTCTAATTTGGAATTAGCTGTTCAATCTGTTAGACTCACTGAAGTAGACAAAGAAAGGAAAATCTATTAAACGAACTAAATGAAGTTCTGAGGCTAAAAAGTAGAGTCAGGGAGTGCATTTCTATGAGTTTAGATTAATCAGCCAGCTCAAAGGCTGTCTGATAAGATAGCCGATACTTGTGGACAGTGGGAATCACTGAGGGGATAGACTCTCAACAGAATACAGATTGAGGAATAGGTACTAAATTTTCCTTTGGGGCGCCTATTTTCCAATTTGGGTTGCCCTCCTTCTTTGCAGTGACCCTGGTTCCTAGAGGTAAAAAACTGTGGAGGGATTATACAGAGATTTGTACAGAGTGTACAGAGATTGTATAGAGATTAAATGATTTACTTCAAAATGCTTGCGTTTGAATGCATTCCTTGAGAGAACTGTGATGAGAATTCCCCCTGGGCTAACTAGTGTGAACTGAGGTTTCAAAGCTTCCCAGGCAACTCTGTGAATAGTTTGTGGATCTAGGTGGATTGTTAGGTTCCTAAGGGTATCAGTGGCCCCGCCTTTGCTCCATCCCACCCTCCTCCTTCAAATGGGGACCTTTGTCCCTATGTATTAAAGTCTTGATTTTGGTTAAAGTTAGAAGGTTGATATTTAACCTCTGCCGTCTCTTGAAAGCTCACCAAAATAATAGTAAAAAGTCTTGCTGAAAAGACTTAAACACTCAAGAAAATTGGAAAAGAGACAACAGCTCACAAAACTTAAATTGGAAAGCAAATGAGAAAATGATGAGAAAATTAGCAGATGGGAGAAAGCCCTAAATTCAGAGTGTGGAAAGCTGATAAGCAACCTCATTTGTATTGCAGAACAACCAAAAGACTCAGAAATTGGTAGGACCCTGTTTTTTTGGATATAGGGATGTGAGATTAAAACATGAACACTGGTTGAAAGTCTGTTGAAAAAGCAGTTAGAAACGGTCAGAGCAGAGAGGAGCAAACACATTTCTATACTCGGGCACGTCCAGGCTCTGCTGAATTCCAGTGTGCCAGAGTAAGTGCCTGTGCTGCCGAACCCGGGTTCATGTGCACAATGCACAGTGAAGCCGCACAAACTGAAACATCGGGCTTTGGAGCAGAGAAAGGTTTACTGCAAGGGCCGAGCAAGGAGTACAGGCAGTGGCCCATGCTCAAAAGACCCTGGACACCAGCTCTTTGCTGACCCTGGATTAGAACCCTGTGGCTGCAGAGAAAATAGACATTTTTATCAGGAATTAAAATAGACACTTCAGGCTGAAATCATTGGCAACCCCCCAGGAAGTAAAGGAGGAAAAATAAACCCAGGGATCAGAAAAGCCAACAGGCCAGTTAATTAAACCTTAGAGTGACCAGGAAATCGGGAGTTTCCTACAAGAATGGGAATTCCTTGAATGTGAAGTGGTGAGAAGACTCATGTACAGCCAAAAGCGATTGCCCAGGGTGGCAAGCACAGGGGCATAAAGAAGAGTGGCAACAATGTCTCCAAGTGCTTATAAATTTGCATGACTCCACTATTCATGAGGCCAACCAGAGGTCAAGGAGCAAGCCCTGGCCTTGTCCTTATGGAGAGGCCCCTTCACAGGATCCTGGGATACAGATGGTTGGACAATGTCTTCTCAGGTCCTCCCTGTGCACATGTGGCCAGCCTCCCACCTCCTGAATACCAGTCCCAGGCCTGTGCCAGTCATATTCCCTTTGGGGAGCTGCTGTGCCCACCACCCCAACATGTGATCTACATGAAGGATCCTCAGGTACCTGGATGGGAGCCCTGGAACAGCAATTCTCCAAGGTCAAGTACATTCCTGTTCCCTGCCTTTTTCCTAGCAGCCCCCAGCCTCCAGCTGCAGTCAACCTCCTCTGACTCTGATTCAGATCCTGAACTCAAAGGAAGTTAGAACCTGGATCCCAATTCTGTCTGAAAGTGCAATAGTGCAATTCTATACACTCACAACTCCTTCCTTTCCCAGCCCAGTGCAATGAGAATAAATGTGAAATTAAATAAGAAAAAAAGAAAAAGCAGACTTCAGGAATTCCTCCCCTACTCCATGTAGTTAAGCAACTTTCTCTCCTTTACTCCGGCTAGTCTAGAAGTTTACTCTCCAAAGATAGTATTGATAAAATAGTAGATCTCTGGATTGAAGGCCCTCATGAAGGTATACTTGAAATTTGGTGGTCAATGTAGAGAACTGTGGTTTTACCATCTCATACTATTATTGGGGAAGGGCCATGTTCCCACTCAAAGGTCTACCTACTACTCCATAAAGAGGTTTTCTTTTTTGCGGCATGCGGGATCTTAGTTCCCTGACCAGGGATCGAACACATGCCCCTGCATTGGGAGCACGGAGTCTTAAACAGTGGACCGCCAGGGAAGTCCCCATAAAGAGGTTTTGCTATGCCACAGTGATTTAGTTTTCTATTTGCTGCTACATCGCCAGAACTGGTCAAGGCCTACCACAGGCATATACTGAACAACATATCTGTTATTTTTGGTGCCAGATGGAGAGTTCTGTTTGGGCTTTATTAAATTTGACATTAAGCAGGGATATTGAGTAGGCAGTTGTATAAATGAGTCTGGGGACCTGAAGCAGGGGGGCAGGGGTAGGAGAAAAAGTCAGGTCATCAGGTCCTAAGATCTCAATTTGGGAGTTGTGGCATATGAATATTTAAAATCACTGTACTGAATAATATCACCCATGGAATGAGTGCAGAATTATAAGAGACTGGGTGGAAGACTGAGTCCAGAGGCGCTCAACATCTGAAGGTCAGCAAAGGAGAGAGACCACAAAAAAGTCTGAGGAGAGGCCACTGAAGTACAAGAAATAAGAGGAAGGTCTGACAAACCAAGAGAATAAAGGGTTTCAAGGAAGGCACGCTCAACTGTTCAAATGCTAACAAAAGACTGAGTATCTGACTACTAAGAATTTACCACTGGGTTTGCAGGATGAATGTTATTGGTAAGGTTGACTGGACCCGTTTCACTGGTGGGGATAAAAGCCTGATTTGTGTGGATTAAAGAGAAAATAGGAAATTAAGTTCCATGTGTAGTGGACTGATATGATCTGAAAATCTACCTGTAATAACTCTCAGATGTGCTAGATGAATTACAACAAAATTTATTTTAAATTCATAGCTGAACTTGCAAGGCAAAAGGGATATTTGCAGATACACAAAATGAAGATGTAAATGAACACAGGACCAGGATGCATGCAAGCTGACTCCATGGCTACCTAAGGGTCTGACCTAGGGGCTTCCCTTTTGAAAAATCACCTTTTTATTTTGGAATCATTTTAGGTTTGCAGAAAAGTTGTAAAGATAGTACACAGAGTTCCTCCATATACCCCTTACCCAGTTTCCCCCATTGCTAACATCTTAGAGTCCAGTTTCTCATAGAGGTTTGGAGATTGAATTTCTTTTACCAATGAAGTCCCCCAACCCCAAGGTGGGAATTTAATATAAAAATGTGTCCAAGTCCAAGTGACATCCCAAGACTCCTGTTGGAAGTCAACAGAGAATGGATCTGCCAGGACTCTTCTTCACCCAGGGCACAATGGGTTCTCTCAGGAAAAAGCAAGCCCTGCTACAGATCATACGTTTTGATCATAATCGAAACACACGTGGAAACAACCCACCCTGTTAAGAGTCAGCACTTACAACAAGCAGTAGGACTCAGTGGCCATGAACTTCTGGTATTAGAAAGACTATCTGAAAGAGAACACAAAATAGAACAATTTAAAATGACTAAGACATTGAATAACTGAATACCTAAGAAAAAGATAAAATACCATAAAAGAATAATCTGGAAGGGGGATGGATGGGTGGGTGAACAGAGCACCTCTTCTTCTCCAGTTTCCTCCTCTCTCCCTTCCCTTGTCCTCTCCTTTTTCTCCTCCCCTTCCTTCTTTTTAACCACCATAAATGTGGGAGAAGAGCCCAAAATCCTATTCTAGCTTACTAAAGAAAATTCACAAATATGTATATATTTCAGAAAAAAAAAGACAATAATTTAATTATTACCAGACCAGTAACTTACTGAGAATGACAACCAGAAAGAAATCAAACTTTAGATGATAAAGGTGATGAGGAAAAATCACAAATTTTCTATGACAAGACAATCAAACTAAGATGGAAACAAAAAAGAAAAACGCCCCTCTTTGTGGTGGGCCTTCCCCAATGCGCAACGTACATCAGCATGATACATTAGCCAGACCTCCTCAAAGCAGGACGATATAGTCAACTGTTGAGAAAAATGGCCCCTTTCTTCAGACACCAGCCTGGTAATTATAAGATTACTATCACTTTTTCATCCCATACAGGCGGTCACATTGACCAAAGGCTTACTCTGTACACACATAACTGACCAAAACATCTCTGATGAACTTGATGTACAATGCTAACCTGTAAATGTCATACATAAATTCTGTCTCAGGAATGTATAAAACTGCACCTCTAACTCTTGACCGGTGGAACAGTTGTCAGAGCTTCTGAGAATCTGTGTCCCGGGTTATAATCCTCTTCTTAGCTTGATTGTGACTTGGTTTTCTGTCAGCAAAGGTAACGTACGAGATACAACAACAATCTCTGAACTAAACGATTTCCAACTTACTACACAATTTTTCAGCTCCTAATTCCCTGAAAGTCCACCAATCCACTTATATAGCTCCCCCCCTCTCAGGGGAGTACAATTTGACAACTTATTTTTGCTTCCAAGATTTTATCTTTTGTGATTCCTATGTTACGAAATCTCTCTGAGGATTCTTCAACATGAAGGATTTTGCAGACATCACTTCCACTGGCACACCTTCATCCTTGGTGTCACAACCACTTTCCTCATTTATGTCGCTAAGTTCACCTTTACAAAGTTCCCCTGGCTGCATGCCTGGAGTCTCAAGAATGGCAGCGGTGTCAACATTCCCCTGGTGGTATCTTCTAATCACTTTCAATTTCACTTCACTTCTAGCGATATCACTTTTCCTTTTTTTGGGGGGGGGTGCTGCACTTTAATCTTTCTTGGACAATTCTTTCAGTCACTCACTTTTGTAAAATGTCAGGTGGGCTTTATCACTGGAAGACAAAGCAGCAACTGTATACTGAATAACAAATGCACGGTGACTAGTCATCAACAGACTTCGAAAGAATTGATGTGATTGGCTACAGATCATGATACACATCTCTTATTTCCCTAGTGCTTTGAGGACAGTGAAGTTTTTCCTATGTAATTACTCACAGGTATTGGGGGACTGGTCTTAATTTAGACAGCTGTGACTGAAATGTGTGCATATCAGAACTGTGCAAAGTGAGGAGTTATTATACTCATTTCCCAATGAGAAAGTGATCAAATCGGTTTCTGGCAGAAGAGGTTATCAATGCAGAGGTTCTACATTAATCATTTTGTAGTCTTTGGAACCAGTTCACTCAGGTCAAAGGTGAAACCTTGATGTATAGAAAAGGTAAGTCTGTATTTAAGAGAAATGAAGTACTATCTATTTCTTGGAAACAAACAAGTAAAGTTTGAACCAAGACCTTCCTGTTAACAAGCAGGCAGGTTGAATGTTCCATTGAGAATTTCCTGTTCTCTATTAGTTCCTCCCTTCTCCTTCTCCCCTCCTTTTAGTCATTGAAACACTTATAATCAGAGATTTTTAAAGTTTAGCCTTCAGAATCACCCAGGGCTTGCTAAAACACAGATGACTGGAAATTCACATATTCTGACAAGCTCCCAGCTGATGCTGATGCTGCTGGTCTGGGGACCACACTTTGAGAACCACTGAGTTTGTTGGTAGACTCAGGAATGGAATTGAAATCTCTTCAATTAAGTGGCTAATTCACAAATTTTTTGACTAGCAAAAGCTTGTGATCAATTGATGAAACATGAATACTTCTCTCAGGCCATAATTTAAGTCCCTTAAGCCAAATCCACAATTCTACAGATGCCACTTTTTCCAACATGAATTCAGTTTGCCTTATTGTACACCTATACAAACATTTAAAAATCTTCAGAATACTATCTAGCTATTTTGAACATTTACAAAAAATATTTGTGACAAAAATTAAAATCTAAAGACAAAAAATACAATTTGTTTTGCTGTGTAACAAAGAAATAATGTTTATGTTCTTAATGGCTTGCTTTTTGAATCAAGTAGGTTTATTTTTATTTATTTTTTTATTTTTGACTGCGTTGGGTCTTTGTTGCTGTGCGCGGGCTTTCTCTAGTTGAGGCGAGCAGGGGCTGCTCTTTGTTGTGGTGCACAGGCTTCTCATTGCGGTGGCTTCTCTTGTGGAGCACAGGCTCTCGGCGCGTGGACTTCAGTAGTTGCAGCATGCAGGCTCAGTAGTTGCAGCATGTAGGCTCAGTAGTTGTGGCAGGCGGGCCCTAGAGGGCGCGGGCTTCAGTAGTTGTGGCTCGCAGGCTCTAGAGCACAGGCTCAGTAGTGGTGGCTCACGGGCTTAGTTGCTCCATGGCATGTGGGATCTTCCCGGACCAGGGTTCGAATCCATGTCCCCTGCATTAGCAGGCAGGTTCTTAACCACTGCGCCACCAGGGAAGTCCGCCTGAATCAAGTAGGTTTTGAAACATAATTTAAAATCTCACAGGAAGTTGGAATGAAGTCTGTGGTGTAGTAATGCACCAATGTTAATTTCTTATCTTTGATAATTGTAATATGATTATGCAAGATGTTAACATTAGGGGAAGCTGGGTGAAAGGTGGTGTACAAGAACTATCTGTATTATTTTTGCAATTCTTCTGTAAGTCTAAAATTATAACACAATTTTAAAAGTTTTAAAAAACTCATAGCAAGAAGAGCACTCTGATATATGTATACTTATATATCGAAAAAAGTTTTCATCTGCAGAAAATTACTTGGGTTTCCTCATTTATCTCTACAGAATAATTCAGTTGCCATGTTCTTTCTATTTCTTATAGTCTCAGGATAATTTCAGAGATAGTCTAAATGGATTTTATTGGGATACCAATTGAACTTTGGTGGAGGTGTAGAAAATGCCTATGGATGAGGTTTTCTGAAATTGGTAACATTTACTATTATCCCCTTCAAAAAATGCTTATTTTTATTTTTTGAATAGGTAATATATTTACAAGACCTAAAGTTTAAAAGGTACAAAGTGTATATAGTGAAGAGCCATCCTCTTACTCTTGTCTTACTGCCACCTAATTTTCTCCCCAGATTCAACCAATAATATTATTCCTCTGTATCCTTTAGCTATAGTTGTTAATACATAAGCAAGGAAATGCATGTCTGTTTTACAGAGAGTGATAGCATGGTTTACTTCTGTATCTTTTATTAATTTATTTTTTTACTTAATATATTTTGGAGATACAGATTCTGTATCAGTGCATAATAAGCTTCTCGATCCTTTCTTGGGTCTGCATTTTATCCTGTTGTATGGATGTACACAGTTCCTTTCACTCATCCCCTTCATGGATATTATTTAGATGCCTCCCATCTTTTGCTATTACACATGATGCTGCCATGAACAGGTTTCCCCCATCATTATTTGCTCATGTGCAGTTATATCTGCAAGAAATGTAATTCAAGGGTCATGTATGTGACATTGTAATTTGGAAGAGTGTTATTATATGAACTTTTTGATGAGCAATTATAAACTTTGTACAAAATGCAAAAGAACAAAAGGGTAAATGGTGAAAAAGAAGTCTTCCTCATACCCTTTCCCTCTAGCTCCTCTCCCCAGAGGTAACCTCTGCTACTTGCTTCTTGGCTATAGACAATATTTCTGGCCACTTTAACCCAGTTTTTCCAAAATCTTTAGCCAGTGGGTTGGTCCTTCCTTCTTCCCTGCCTTCTCCTTCTCCTTCTCCTCTCTTTCTCCTCCTCCTTCTCCTTTTTCTTCTTCTTTAAGATTTCTATTTTAACATTACCCTTGATTGATTTAAGATGGGAAAATCAATGAAGGCATTGCTATATACGTGTGGGGCCTTAAAACAAAATTCTTTTACAATCTCTCCTGCGAAGTGTATCCAACTATTGTTACCAGACAAGGGTATTCCAAACCTGGGAATAAACTGTCTCTTAGAAGTCTTTTGAGGATAGTCATTGTGTCTACCTCTCTTTGTGGCTGTTTCCACTCACCCTAAATGGATGCTTGCAATCACGAGAGCATACTCGTATCAACAACTCTTCAACATTGAGGGGCTGGCAAAAAAAAAAAAAGGGC
Source organism: Delphinapterus leucas (assembly GCF_059928025.1). Taxonomy (NCBI): domain Eukaryota; kingdom Metazoa; phylum Chordata; class Mammalia; order Artiodactyla; family Monodontidae; genus Delphinapterus; species Delphinapterus leucas. The sequence goes on from NC_143132.1 coordinate 80,764,169, forward strand.
AGCTTTTACAAGACTCCAGGGCAATTCTGGAAAAAAACTGCAGCATACAGATCATGTCCATTCACTCCTGGACTCTCTTCCTTGTTGGCAAGTGCTGAACTGGACAAGGCGAGGGAGCAAATCTTTGTTAGTCTGGGGAGCAGCAAAGACAGCTTAGGTGAAAATGACATCCTGTGAGTGTCCAAAGCTTCTGAATTCTGGGTCAAGTTGTAGAAATGGGTAATATATGAAAAAGTAGCCCTAAGAGACTGGAGAGTTGATACAAATAATAGCAAAGGTGACTAAAAATTAGAAGTGGATATTTTGTAACAGCCATAGAGAGATAACAGTGGAAATCATAATAATTCTTTTAGCAGTCAGGAACTTGGGTACAATCATGAAGCACTCAAAAGCATCACAAGGATCAGTACAAATATTGGCACACTTGCAAAAAAGGAGAGGGCACACACAGAGGTTTGACAATCTTTGCTCCCATGTCAGAATATAATTTAGGCAAAGAACTTTTACCTGCTTCATGTTGACAATAGATGACATACCCAGAGACCAATTTTCTTTTCCCAAACTGCAAGTCATCCCTCCTCTCTTATATATAATTTTTTAAAATTATTAACCTTAACATAACTTTGATATGCACATATGCACTCACACACATATATAGTCCTGTAAGTTTAAATGACAATACTTAAATCTTTAAAACTCCAGCTCTTAAAACAACTTTATCAAGTATATCATAATTTGATGTTTATATGCTTTTTAATCTTAATTTGAGTATTCTGAAGGAAAAAAGTGTTCACGCATAAATAAGAATACATATATAAAACCATGCATAGGTGTTGTGTAGGAGCTATGCATTTTATTTTTTATTTCTCTCTGGGTTGGGAGACTATTCTCCATGGGGTTCTCATGATTCTGCACATCATAAGAGCAGAAGCAATGATTAACTTTGCTCTGGACTCTCTTTCAAAGATGTTTGTACAGTGAGCAACCAGGAGATAGAGATTGTGTCTTCCTCCAGAGCAAAGGATGTTTTTATTTATTGCCCATCGTAGTGATGTCTCCCTCCAGTACAAAGTTCAGGTGGGCTTACTGCTCATTATAAAATATTCGTGTTCTTCAAATTCAGGGTTCCTCTCCTGTAATGCAATCCACTGTGTGGGCAATATGGGTATCCCCTGACCCTCTCTGTGTCACTCTGTGGGAAATGGCACTTAGGGGACTGGTGAAATGCTGGGATTGCTGGGAGTAATACTATCTCTGACCCAGGTGTCCTGTGTCTTCTGCCACCGTCCATGAAACTGTGGAAGGCTAGCTTGTTGGCTGAAATTAGAGTAAAATCTTAGACTCTTCACAGTTCTTGGCACTCTGAATTTTATTTTATTTTATTATTTTATTTGTTTGGCCACGCTGCACGGCATGTAGGATCTTAGTTCCTGGAACCAGGGATCGAACCCAGGCCCCCTGCAGTGGAAGCGCAGAGTCTTAACCACTGGACCTCCAGGGAAGTCCATTGGCACTCTGAATTTTAATATTTTTCAAAGTCCCAGGTAAATATTGATTCTTAACTAGGTTTCTCAATAAACTATTAGTCTAAGTTTCCAAAGACAATTTAAGATTTTAGAAAAATATATTAAGTTGGCATTAAAGTTCACTAAATACTATTTAAAAACTTTTATTAGAAAGATATCACATCTTATAAGTTTACACATAAAGGGAAGTGGAGAAACTCTCCAGGTTCTCATAAATTGCAGTATCATCTGAGGTTTTCAAGACCAGTTTCTAAGGACACCAATCATTCAGATAAAAACACAACTCAGTTGTACGCCCATATTCATGTTTATATACTTTAAGCAATAGTAATTTATAAGGCAAGTGTTTAGAATTTTGGAATTTTCATTTAATTTAGCACTTTGTAAAATGCTATATTTCTCACATTTGCTCTGTTTGCATTTTTATTTCTCATATAGCAAAACCAGGAGAAGATATGTAGCTATCTTTCACATCCAGAATACATAAAACATTTATTAAAGTATTTGAGTGGTATCACATAAACTTAGCTTATATTTTACTTTTTATTCATGCATTTAAAAAGTAATATGGAAACTCTAATCTTCATTAAACGGATTTTTTAAAGTCTTTTCAGTTGGAAGCTGTGTCTTTTTTTTTTTTATAACTTAGAAAAATTTTATTATTAATGACTAGCACCCAGACAAAACTGAGATCTTGTGTTTTGAATAAGAAACTGTATTTTCTTTTTCTAACCTAATCAGGTGTTTTCATAATTATTAAACTTTGGGTATATACATAGAAAAAAAGAGTTACTCAAAAGATCATTGTTCATGGACTCATGAATATTTAGGATCAAGGTCAGTGATGCTTTAATGGCACCAGGTAAAAACGTATATTCCAGTCTAGAGTATCATATATATTTCGACTATAAACCACGAAGTTTCTTTCTTTTCTTTTGTTTTTTTAGCAGCAAGAGGTAATAGTCATTAATTTAAGGTTTTTAGTTTTTCTTTAGTCTTAACAATTCTTTTTTTTCCCCAAATAGATTTGAGTCATAGATCATCATTTTATAGACTCTCCTCTACTTCTACATTATTGCTTACATTGCGTAAATACTATCCTAACTGCTTTTAATATGACATTTGGCAATGTCTTAAAATATTTTGGAGTAAGGACAATTTATCACTGTCATATGGGTATTTTGTAAACAATCTCAGTTGGGTTAAGAATATAGCCTTAGGGCTTCCCTGGTGGCGCAGTGGTTGAGAGTCCGCCTGCCGATGCAGGGGACATGGGTTCGTACCCCGGTCCGGGAAGATCCCACATGCCGCGGAGCGGCTGGGCCCGTGAGCCATGGCCGCTGAGCCTGCGCGTTCGGAGCCTGTGCTCCGCAGCGGGAGAGGCCACAACAGTGAGAGGCCCGCGTACCACACACACACAAAAAGAATATAGCCTTAACAGAGAATTCTTTATTTTGTCCAAAACAGCAGAATAAAAACATCCTCAACAATACACAAACCTATGTATAAAATATAGAACATCTCCAGTATATCTCCTTTTCATGGGATCATGCCAAGTATAGGCAAGAGAAAACTGATTTAGGCAATGACCCAATTAGCCAGGCATTAACATTCAAAGACCAGGTAAACAATAATTTTATCCAGAAAAGCTGTATGAAAGAGTTCCTATGAAGCCGATTCACACACTGTATTCTCTGTTCCTGGTCATTTCACGCACAAGTTGACTATCCTTAACCATGCTTCTTCGCCTTCTTTCACAGAAGAAAGATTATTTGGAGGAGTGGTACTATAAAGGTACAGGGAATACCTATCCCAATACCAAATTTTCACCATGAAAAATTATAGTAACAAAGCTTAAAAAAAAAAAAACACACAAAACACGTGGGATTTCAGAAGTATATACCCTAATAATTTTTAAGAAAGCTCACCATAAATACTTCCAAAAACAACAGGCTTTACAAAAGACTGTACAATATCCTGTGTGTAGGATATAGGATATTCAGGCCATTTGCCAGAGTCACTCAGTAATATGTTTCTGGTGTGCGCTTTCATTTCAGGAAGGTCAATGATCACCTGATTTCTTCTTGACCTAATGATCTGTTGTTAACCTACTCCTGATAATGGAAGAGGAAACTGATACCAGTTTTAAGTCAGCTGGTTCTCCTTAAGTCTCAAGGTTTCTATTATATTTCAACACCATGTTATTGTGCACTTACAGAAGCAATCTCTCAGTCATGAAAAATAAAACGTCAGTTGCAGACCTTACAAAGTAAAAAGGGAAATTCTTTCCCAAACCCTTTTTTGCTTATAAAGTTAAATTAAATTCAAATGTACAAGACCAAGCACAGGCACTTTCCAAAAATCGAAAATGAAGCCAAACCATGAAATTACTGAATAGTTACAGAAGACAGCTCTGATTTTGGGGGGTCCTCTCTGGTTGCCTCGGCACAAGCACTGGTCTTTGGCTGCCCTGGCATTTCCTCCTCTTTTTCTGTCAGCCCACCAAGAGACCCCAAGGGAAAAGTGCTTTCACAATTCTGGGTCGAGGAGACCTGTGAAATTACAGGCATCTGGACAGAGGAGTTGTCTTCAAAACTGTGTTCTCCAAGATCATACTGAACAAGGGTCTCTTCTTGCTCCTGGTTTAAGTAGTCCGGTACTAGGAAATCACTGCTCTGGAAGTAGTTTGCTAGCTCTGACGTTTCATGGTTCAGACTCCTCAGGTGCACGATTAAATTTCCAGAGTTGGTGAACATGGCGCCACATGTTTTGCACTCGTAAATCCGAGGCTTGCGGATAATGTGCTGGGAAACCCTCATGTGGTGTTTATATTCCCCGAAGGAAGTGAAAGTGGCACTACGTATCTGGCACCGGAAACAGCGTTTACATTCATGCTTTAGGCGATGCATCTTTAGCGAGTAAGCCCTGGTGAACTTTTTCCCACAGCGGTCATACTGAAATGGTTTAATTCCTGAGTGGATGAGCATGTGCTGTTTCAGGTTCTGAATCGCACCCCACATGTTGGACACTGAAAAGGTCTATCTGGACCATTTGGACTTGGCCGTTCTGTGCTGCGATCACCATCTGCGTGAGCACTGGTGCTAGAAGTGCTCTGAAGTGTAGGTAACCCTTCAGTGACGCCTTCATCTACTGAACCTGCGGGCGGCGGTGCCAGGGCCCGGAGGCCTGCTGCTCCTCCCCCCCCCCCCCCCCGCCAGGCTGAAGCGGCGAGGGGGTGGTGGCGGCGGCGGCAGCCCGGGGGGAGGGGGCGGAGCGCGCGGCCTCGCTCCCTCTCTCCTCCCCCGGGGAGCGCAGCTGTGTCTTTTTTAAAAATCATTCTCTCTCTCTCTCTCTCTCTCTCTATTTTTTTCTTTTGGTTGCACCGGGTCTTAGTTGTGGCAGGCAGGCTCCTTAGTTGCGGCTCGTGAGCTCCTTAGTTGCAGCTCACGGGCTCCTCAGTTGTGGCTTGCAGGCTTTTTTGTTGTGGCATGCAAACTCTTAACTGCGGCATGCATGTGGGATCTAGTTCCCTGACCGGAGATCGAACCCACATCCCCTGCATTGGAAGGCAGATTCTTAACTAGTGCGCCACCAGGGAAGTCCCAGGAAGCTGTGTCTTTATAATTCATCATCTTACAAATGGAAAGGGTCTCCTGTATTTGTTTTTTTCTCTCCCTTTTTGTAACTACTCATTGTTGGCTTGTTGTCAATTTTCCTACCTCTCTTTTTTATGTTATAAATAAGAGAGACAAGAGGTCATTCAATGAACGTTAAATTTTCCTTTTTCTCATCTAAAAATGTTTTTGAGAGTGTTTATATTAGAAAACAATAGACATACTCTTTAAATTTTCATTACTAACTTAGTTATCTTTATATCATAATTTATATGTTTTAAGTTTTATTTTGCTCAGAGTTTTAACTCTCATCTAAAACTTAAACTTTTCCACTTGGAAGGCACCTTTTCCTAGGAAAAAGACTTTTTAAGTTTCAATTTTCTGAAGACTACACGTTAACCTACTTGATGCCTTTCTATAGGCCATAGAGTATAAGTTTACTGCTGGGCACTTGCAGACAGAGTGACAGCCCAGTATCTATCTTTCCTCACAGCCTGGAGATTTTTTCCTCAGGCGTAATGTCTCATTTTTTTTGAAAATCTTTATGATCCCTCCCCCTAGACTCATAAAGTCTTAGTGGTCTTTTGTCACCAATTATAGGAGTCCCATTAAATTTGAGATATTTTACTGGACTTTATTTTCTAATTTCCTCCATGGGTGAGTCATCCTATATAATGCAAAGGCACCAAGGGAGGCTCTTGTCCTCTGTCTTTAGTGGCATATCTACACTGGTCTGCCAGAACAGAAAGCTTTTACTGCCAAAGGCTTCAGAAAAGCTAGAGTCCCTTTTGGGGTCCTACATCCTCCTGGGTACATATGGACTTTCACATAGAAAAGTAACCACGGCCATATAACAAAAGGAATCAGTAAGCTCTTAGGCAAAGTGAAATAATACAGCAGCCCTGTAAGAACAAGGAAAAGAAAGGATGCAAATGTATTCATTAAGAAGAGAAAGCACTTTTTCCCAGTGGCCTTGAGTTTCCTATAAAGACCTTCACTTCTTTTTTTTTCAATCTTTAATTTTTTAAATTGGGGTATAGTTGTTTTACAATGTTGTGTTAGTTTCTATTGTACAGTGAAGTGGAGCTCCCTGTGCTATACAGCAGGTTTTCATTAGTTATCTATTTTATACATATTAGTGTATATATGTCAATCCCAATCTTCCAATTCATACCACCCTCCCTTCCCCCCTTGGTGTCCGTACATTTGTTCTCTACATCTGTGTCTCTATTTCTGCCTTGCAAACCAGTTCATCTGTACCATTTTTCTAACTACACATATATGGGTTAATATACGATATTTGTTTTTCTCTTTCTGACTTACTTCATTCTGTATGACAGTTTCTAGGTCCATCCACATCTCTACACATGACCCAGTTTTGTTCCTTTTTATGGCTGAGAAATATTCCATTGTATATATGTACCACATCTTCTTTATCCCTTCATCTGTCAATGGACATTTAGGTTGCTTCCATGACCTGGCTATTGTAAATAGTGTTGCAATGAACATTGGGGTGCATGTGTCTTTTTGAATTATAGTTTTCTCTGGGTATATGCCCAGTAGTGGGATTGCTGTGTCATATGGTAGTTCTTTTTTTAGTTTTTTAAGAAACCTCCATACTGTTCTCCATAGTGGCTGTATCAATTTACATTCCCACCAACAGTGCAAGAGGGTTCCCTTTTTTCACACCCTCTCCAGCATTTGTTCTTTGTAGATTTTCTGATGATGCCCATTCTAACTGGTGTGAGGTGATACCTCATTGTAGTTTTGATTTGCATTTCTCTAATAATTAGTGATGTTGAGCATCTTTTCATGTGTTTGTTGGCCATCTGTATGTCTTCTTTGGAGAAATGTCTATTTATGTCTTCCACTCATTTTTTGATTGGGTTGTTTGGCCTTTTGATATTGAGCTGCATGAGCTGTTTATATATTTTGGAGATTAATCCTTTGTCCGTTGATTCATTTGCAAATATTTTCTCCCATTCTGAGAGTTTTTTCATCTTGTTTATGGTTTCCTTTGCTGCGCAAAAGCTTTTAGGTTTCATCAGGTCCCGTTTATTTATTTTTGTTTTTATTTCCATTTCTCTAGGAGGTGGGTCAAAAAAGATCTTGCTGTGATTTATTGTCAAACTCTGTTCTGCCTATGTTTTCCTCTAAGAGTTTTATGGTGTCCGGTAAAGACTTTCACTTCTGCATTTATCCTCTGGGGGTCAGCAGTTCCCTGTAAAGGAGGAAAGATACCCTTGGGAAAGATGAGGGCCACTGGCAGCCATTCATTTCATTTCTCATTTTTCCCGGCGGTGAGGGAAAACTTGCTTCTTACTGGGGCTGGACACTCACAAAAAAATCCTCACTCACCTGAATAAGATTTAAGCTGAATCACCTCTCAAACGTAGGAACACTTATTCAGAAAGGACTATTTTGAGTCACCTACTCACAGATGGGTCTCCACCTATTGTATGGATCCACCTTTTGTAATATCAGTACAGTAACAGCAACAACAAATACCATACTTACTGAATTTTCTTACTAAGATTTTCAGCAGTGTATCATTATTAAAAGTTATTCATATGTTTATCACAATTATGAAGGAACTTATGAAAATCAAGTCTAAGGGCATAAAAAATGGTCATACTTGTTGAATAAAAAAATAGAGATTATATGTTATATTTACAGCATGATTTCCTTTCTGGAATACACACACCTACAGGCATTTTGAGAAAATATTTCTGGAAAGTCATAACCAAAATTTCAACAGTAGTTTCCTTTGGCTGGTGAGATTACAGGAGTTTTTACTTCCGGCTTTAACTTCTTCTGTGTTTTCTAAATTTTCCATACTAAGCATTAAAGTATGTACTATAAAATAGTATATAAAATAAAGAATAGAGATATCATCAACCTTAGAGAAAAATAATAGTGAAATTCAACATTTAAATGAATATTTAAATGTGAATAGCCTCCATGTTAGTCCTACATTTTCCTGTTACATGTCCTGGCTTTTATTTATTAATATTTACCTAGCATATAGAACTAGCATAAAGTTGTTTGGGGGTAAATAAGATTTCGGCACTGAGTGGTAGTAGATGTTCAAAACAGAGAGAAAAAATGCAGGAGAGAGGCATCTGCTCATTATTACTTTTGCAGGGCACCTGGGCAAATGTCACTGCCCACGTCTTTTTCCTTCTACTCTTGGTCCATCAGTTCTAGATTTCCTCATTATAGGATTCTAGAATCTTGGAGGAGGATGGGCCACCCCTGTCATCCTGTCCTGCCCTCCTACCCAGCTCACAGACTCTTCCCAGAATACCTCTAACTTCCTGGCCTCTCCTTCAGCACCTCCAGAAATGTGGAGCTCAGTACTTTTGCCTGAAATGCTTTCCCCCTTTCTCTGCCTGCAGCACTTCTACTCATCATTCAATATTCAGATCAGGTGCTCAGTTTCTCAGGTCCATGTGGCACAGTCATTGGTGCTTCTGAGTGTGGACTCTGGGGTCAGAAAGACCTGGGTTCAATCCTGCCTCTTCTCCTAACACTTGCTGTGTGATCTTAGCCAGTTTATCTCACCTCTCTGAGCCTCGGTTTTCTTACCTGTAAAATGGGGTTCGCAGATGTGGTCATGTGTATGGGCTCTTCATGGGGTGTCCAGTACATAGCAAGCAAGTAATAAATGGTAACTGCTACCACTAACATCAGTGGTTTCAATGCTGACCTGCAGATTAAAATCACCTGCAGAGCTTTTAAAACATGATTTAACAGGTCTGGGCTGATGCTCCTGGCAAAGTTTGCATTGTTTGAAAGTTGCCTAAGTGATTCTAATGTGTAGCCTGCCAGGTGGGGAACTGTTACACCAGCAGTTTTGAAAGTATGGTACCTGGACCAACAGCACCAGGGAAACTGTTAGAAACTCAAATTCCAGGGCCCCCTAGCAGACCTACCAAATGAGAAACTCTGGAAGTGAGCCCCAGCAATCTGGGTTTTAACAGGCCTCCCAGGAGATTCTGAGGCATGCTAACATTTGTGAACCACTGCACTAGATTGTAAGCTAAGTAAAGGCAAGAACTGTTTGTCTTGTTCAATGCCGTACATATTCTTAGGGCTTGACACTGTGCCATACACAAATTCAGTTTAGTTCAACCAAGAAATGTTGGGACTTCCCTGGAGGTCCAGTGGTTACGACTCCATGCTTCCACAGAAGGGGCCTGGGTTCAATCTCTGGTTGGGGAATTAAGATCCTGCAAGCTGCATGGTGCGGGCAAAAAAAAAAGAAAGAAAAAAAAAAGAGAGCTTCCCTGTTGGCGCAGTGGTTAAGAATCCACCTGCCAATGCAGGAGACACGGGTTTGAGCCCTGGTACGGGAAAATCCCACATGCCGCGGAGCAACTAAGCCCGTGTGCCACAACTATTGATCCTGTGCTCTAGAGCCCGTGAGCCACAACTACTGAGGCCACGTGCCACAACTACTGAAGCCCGCACACCTAGAGCCTGTGCTCCATGACAAGAGAAGCCATCGCAATGAGAAGCCCATGCACCGCAATGAAGAGTAGCCCCTGCTCGCCACAACTAGAGAAAGCCAGTGTGCAGCAATGAAGACCAAACGCAGCCAAAACTAAAATTAAATATATAAATAATTTTTTTTTAAAAGAAAGAAAGAAATGAAATGAAGAACTGTCGATTGAGTGCTAGTTTTCTTTAAGGCATTGTGCCTGGTCCTGGGGATACGATGCTGTGTGAAACAGGTGCTCGTCCTCAGGTTGCTTGCAGCCTCTCAGACTCAACTCTTCCTTCCTGCTCTCACTGCTCCTTAAGCACCTACCGTTGTAAACTTTATGCTGATTTATATATATATTTTTATATGTCTGTGTCCCGCACGAAACTGATCTCCTCAGGGCAGGAACAGACTGTACTCATTTCCTAGGAGATGCTCAAAAGCAGTTGCATTGCTGGGCCTGGCTCTGCATTTAAGACCAATGGAATGTGTTCCCCTAATGAAAAATGATGGAGGGAAAAGGCTGGTGTCAGTCAAGGTTTGATCAGGGAAGCAGAACCACTGTGAGGATTACGATACAAAAGATTTACCTTAGGGCTTCCCTGGTGGCGCAGTGGTTGAGAGTCCGCCTGCCGATGCAGGGGACACGGGTTCGTGCCCCGGTCCAGGAAGATCCCACATGCCGCGGAGCGGCTGGGCCCGTGAGCCATGGCCTCTGAGCCTGCGCGTCCGGAGCCTGTTGCTCCGCAACGGGAGAGGCCACAACAGGGAGAGGCCCGCGTACCGCAAAAAAAAAAAAAAAGAAGCACAAATGGATGAAGCTGTGTGGTTCCAGAGCCAAGGTCATGAACATGGGTGTGCTTTTGGCTTGGGAGTAGGCAGAGGGTGTAGATACTTCAGAAGAGTGAAAGGTAGGTGCTGGGTCTCAGGAAACTCATGGCTATTTTATCTAACAAGGGTCTGAGGTGGAAATACTTCCTGTTGTCGAGTAAAGTGAGACCTGTAGACTTTGTATACCAGCCCTGAGAGTGGTCATTCTTCTGCTGAGATGTGATGGTCTGGAGATACCCAGAACACTGCCTTGAGTCCAGTCTTGTCTCATCTAATCAGTGCTCTCCAGAATCTTCAGCATACTGGGTCTTAAATGCTCTTTTAGCCCGTCTTAGCTCAGGACATGTAAAACGTACTCTACTGCCTACTTCAATATAAACTCCCACTTGGTAGAACAGGAAACTATACTCAATATCTTGTAATAACCTATAATGGAAAAGAATCTAAAAAAGAATATATATATGTATATATACACACATACACACACACATATATCAATTATTTGCTGTATACTTGAAACTAACACATTATAAATCAACTATATTTCAATAAAAAATTTTTTAAAAGCCGTCCCACTTGGGCTTCATTTTATCTTTTCCAAGTTGATCCCTCCATCTCTTCAGCATCTTCCTGTCACATTAGTCGGGTTCACTGCTCCACAAAGATCCTACTTGGATTAAATGTCTGTTTCATATGCTTTCGTCTAGGCTTCCCAAAGTGATTGTAAGCTCTTCAAGGGAAAGCATTTATGTCTTTTAAAATTTATTTCTCTTCTTTTGCCTTGAGGTTCCCATAGACTGAATATGTGAACACAAGTCAACTAAAGATGAGTAGAAGCACCCGATCACCACACTCGTGCTCTGAGCACCCAGGGAACCCCCAAAATGTGATGAGCCGGCAGGTATTTAAACTAAGACTGACAAAAAAGAAGGCTTACGTCAATTTCTGTCATCTTACTGATGGCATCTTCATCTTACTCCATAATTCTTCTTTTTTAAAAAATACATAATGATTTTTTTATATATAAATTTATTATTATTATTTTTTCTGCGTTGGCTCTTTGTTGCGGTGCACGGGCTTCTCATTGTGGTGGCTTCTCTTGTTTCGGAGCACAGGCACTACGCGCATGGGCTCAGTAGTTGTGGCTCGTGGGCTCTAGAGCTCAGGTTCAGTAGCTGTGGCGCACGGGCTTAGTTTCTCCATGGCATGTGGGATCTTCCCGGACTAGGGCTTGAACCCGTGTCCCCTGCATTGGCAGGTGGATTCTTAACCACTGCGCCACCAGGGAAGTCCCTTACTCAGTAACTCTTTAAAATGATTGCACAGGTTTCTCTTTGTTGACTTTCTCTTCAATCTGGATAGTACAATGGAGTGGGATGTTTTAAATAAAAATTCAATGTTAAAAAAATAATAAGTATTTCTCTTTTTCTCAGGACTGACTATGGTAAATAGCCAATGCCTGTGCTTGACTCCATTCTAGTTTACCATGAGCAGGACTCAGAACAGTACCAGCCACAATGAGATATTTCATAAAGGTTTTGGAGCGAAATAATAATCATCTCAGAATCAGAAATTATCTTGATGTGTTTTTTGTAATGACAACATTGATGATAAAGCCTCGTGATAATATGGTGTAAAGGTGTTCAAGGACTGAGTTTGAATGCCAGCTCTGTCACATATTAACTTTGTGACCCTGGGCAGGGCTCCGTGAGCTAGTTTCCTCATTGTAAAAGAAAGGTGATCACGGGGACCTCAGGGTGGTTGTGAGGACTAAGTTACACACGAAAAGGAACACTCAATAAATGTGTTTTGCTACAGAAAATTTTAAATCTCTTATTTTTTATTCTACTGGTTTTCTATTTTTTCCTTTACCTGGATCAGAAAGATAATTTTACATTTTCCTTCAACTTTTTTGAAACTTAATATTTTCTGATAATGAGAAGTTGGTAGACATCATATTAACAAAAGATTTTTTTCCTTTTTTGGTAATTACCTGGATCATAACAAATAATAATAAAACAAGACGAATTTCTCTCAGCTTTGGGCTGGGAATCAGGAGGAGGAGGAAGGGAAGGGAGAAAGAGAGTCCTTAGACTGGTGGTAGAAACATAACCCACTAACCCTTGATTGGGCACCCGTGACGAGGTCTCTGTGGTGGGGAAGCCCCACCAAAGGGATCCTTTCTCGGTGAGTAAGAATGCTTCGGGGCTGGGCTGTGAGCTCCCAGGGCAGAGCCCTACTGCCCGCTCTCTGATCAGCTCGACTTTGCTGCAGGTTGGTTGGGACTGAAAGGAGACCACTGTGAATTAACTAGGAGGGAGAACATCAAGTTGGAACTTTATTTCACCCAGCCACAAAGGGATAAAACGGCATTCTTCTCTATTTAAATTCTATCCCATCTTCTTGTCCTTCCACGCAGGGCTGCTGACAGAGGTTGTCGGGGCAATTGTGCCAGGTGTGGAGATTCTGCCCACCGGTCAATTGACCTCACTCTCAGATGCTGGCTCTGTCCCTGTCTCTTGAGGTCGGCCCTTGTACTCGCAAGACTTTATGTGCCTCTGTAAGTATAGTAAAACTTCATTAATCTGAGGTTATCATGCAAGAAGAGAAAAGTGAAGCCACCAGTTGACAAGATGAGACTTTTTCCTGACATCATAGGTTCTTTATTTGCAAGTACAGATAATATTTGAAATGAAATAAAAACTCAGAGGCTCAAATGCATCCAGTAAATTGAAGGAGCAGTGACACACGCATCCACAAGTGAGTGTAGCTGTATGAAGCCCTACCTGTTTCCCTAGGCAAAAGCACAGCAAGGGTTATAAAATATATGCCTCCTTCACATTATCAGGCAACTAAAGATAATCATATTATTCTCTTTTGCAAAGTCCGTACACTTCACTGTTGTAGCAAAAAAAAAAAAATGCAATTATAAAGTGAGGCTAGAGAGGAGTTTCTCATAAAATTCCTGTAAGTATAGTAAACAAAATTTACATCACATCGCGTGATATTCCCTTATCAATCCTTAAAAAAAGATTTCCTTAAGCAGGCCTGCCTTTGTATTACTTCTTCTGCTTTGCATCCTTATCATTAAACTCAGAGCTACTAAACACTAAGGATTACTCAATCTAGCCCTGGCAACATATAAACAAACAGAAAACTCCTATTTGAAAGCCCTGTTGCAAAGCACAGTTAATGAGTAAACAGAAATTACTGACTTATAAGAAACACTGTCACCCAGAAGGAGAATTATCAGAATAGCTTTGTCAAGTGGGAGTAACTGTTTAATATAACTAGCCCATTTTGGAAACAGGAAGTCAATTAATTTACTTTTTCTCTCCTGCCTGTGGCCAGTCTGTCTTTCTCTCTTGTCCCTCTTTGACCTCTGGAGGTTTTTATTATTGTTTTTTCCCCATTAAGAAGTTCAGCATTCAGTCTCTTGACTTCCCTTATTTTCACATGTGTTCAGGGACCAGATGTCACAGTTTATTCAAAATGTCAAGAATCTTTGTATGAAAATTGATGACGTACGTTTTAAGGTACACATTCGTTATCAGAAAAGCAAACTGCAGTAGGCCACGAGTCACATTAGTTTGTCCATTTTCTGTGCTAGTTGAGAAAACTTGTGAGGAAGACTCAGAAAGGGGTTTGAATTCTGCGCACAGCTTTATGTCGTCCGTAGAGATTGAGGGTGTCCCCATTAGGAGTCTCACCATTTCTCTCTAGGCTGCTCTGAACGTTCATGGTCTTAGTTGTATTATATCAGGATATTTGGACAATGGGGAGAGGGGATGATGAGATGTTAAGGAAATACCCGTAGCTGCATAAATTAATAAAGAGCATCAGAGAGACTGAAATCATGAAATTCTTTCATTTCTACAGTTGGATTCACTCCATTAACTGGCTTCCAGGGGCGTCCAGGACATTTGGGGGAAGTTGTTTCTGGAAAATCTGGAATCAATTTAAATGCAAGGCTATTTGGCTCTATCTGGATGCCAGGGATCCAATCATCATCACCCTCTGTGGGAGGTGGTAGTGTATTAGGCATCACAGTTGCAACGAGATCTGAGTCCTGGAAGTTAGGAAAGGTATTGGCTACACTTGGCTGGGCTAGGGAAGGAAGGGGTGTTGGCCCTTCTGTCTTCTTTTGTACCTGTGAAGAAGAGGTAGTACTATCTTCATAAAAATTTGCCAAATACTCTGTTCTCTGACCATCGTGCTTTCCATTGTTTTTTCCTCTACTTTTATGTTTTCCGTGGCCATGACCATGCTTATGTCCATGGGCTAGGCCATGTCCCCTTTGATGTCCATGACCCCTTTGGTGCCCATGGCCAAGATCATGACCCCTTTGGTGTCCATGGCCTTGGTCATGCTCGTGTTTATGGCCATGGCCAAGGCCATGTTTTATTTGCTTTCCATAGCCCCAGCCATGCCTATGGGTGGGTCCTTGTTCTATTCCTGAATCCCGCTCTTCATCTTGTACAGGTGCCAGGAAAGTGTGGGGTGGACTTACGATGGTTCCTTCTTTAGTTTTCTCCACTGGTACTGATCGGAAAGGTGAAAAACCTGGAGGCCTTTTCATCAGTGTGGTCTAAACAGGAGATATTAAGATGAATGCATTACTGTGAAAACCACACTATCAAAGAAGAAAGAAGGGACAGGGACCTGGCAATGCTATCTCAGTTTACAGTGGGACATGTCTTTGCCAGATTTTAAGTACTATATTATAATAATAATCCAAAAAGGATGAAAATGAATAATATTTTTCCTTTTTTGATTGATTTTATAATTTGTAGATATTGATTCTTTTTCTTAATAATACTCTAAACTAGAGAATTTTTTATTTATCTGGAAAAACTGGATGGTTAACTATATAATCTCTAGGGTACTTTCTAAGGCTATGATTCTGTAAAGCCACGGCATACTGCTTATTAGTTGATGCTATTTCTATTAGCACAATCACTGCTCTTATCCAAAAAGGCCCTACCTGGCTTTAAGAATGGAATATATAGGCAGCATATACCACAATCACTCTGTTGAACTGAAACACATTAGAATATATATGTTCATAAGCTTGAAACACAGCCTTTGTATAATGTTTGTATTAGAGTATATACATACCTACACATGGCGAAAACCTAAATGAGAACAAAGGGAGCGGAGGCAACTTGCATTGAAGATATGGATTTGTGGATTGTTTCTACCTACACTTTCACTACCTATGAGGACGTGGCAGTCGGAGGCACTGTCTGGTGATGCAAAGAGCATGGTCTTTGAAGTCAAACAAGCCAGACCCTACTAGTTACCAGCATCTTGGTGAACAGAGTGGGCTCTGATTTGACCTAGATTTGAATCCGAGCACCACTAGCTTCACTTTCCTCATGTGTAAAATAGGCATGATAAAAGCACCTGCCTCATAGAGCTGTCAGGAGGAAGATATGTGTCAGGTCCTCAGTACAGTGCCTGGGAGGGAGGAAGCACTGAGAAAGTTATTATTCACTTTAGGACTTTAGCATCTTCATAATTTTTAGTGTCTCAACCTTGACAGTGGGGAAAGTATTACTTACCTCCCAGGGTTCTTTTAAGAATTAAAAAAATGATGCAAACTAATGCTTCTCAAACTTGAATATGGGTATGACTCCCTTGGGAACTGTGTTAAAATGCAGCTTTTGATTCAGGAAATGTGGAGTGGAGTATGAGACCTGCGTTTCTCCCAAGCTCCTTGGATGTGTTTCACTAAGGGAGCCTGTGGACCCATGGGGCACTGACAGTGTCTGAGAAGTGATTAAGAGGACTGCCGCTCTCCTTTCTAGTCATAAAAAAGAAGAGATCAGCACAGAAATGTGAGAGCTCTCCGCATTTTAAAAAGATAGTCCCCCAATTCACTTAAATAGTGGTTCATTTTCAACCCCAAAATATGATTTTTCGGAATGAGCATAACTAACCCAAACCAACTGTAATTCGAATCATACCTGTCCAAGTGATTGACAGTTGACAGTAGGGTAAATTTTTTTCTCCCAAGGTACCACATAAACATCAGCTTTACAGTTTAGAATTAGCTATCCACGAAAACAGAAGCCAAAAGAGAGAACAGTGTTATTCATGAGATACATAAACAAGCATAAAACATCATATAGGTTTCCAGGGAATAAGTAAGATGGTTGCGTTAATACTCACACTATGTTTATTGATCTCACAACTTTTGGTCAACTCTTCATTACTTTCCTTAGAACATGTGGTTTCCCTGGCCGTGAACACAATAGAATATTTTTTTCCAGCTACCACCTGGAAAATGAATTAGTACAACATAGAAGCTTAATTAACGCTGTGTAATAAATCATATATTTTACCATAAGGGCTTTTAGGGGAGAATATTGAAATTTTAATTATACATTGACCAAGTGAGAGCTACACTCAAAAAGCACAAATATTTGACAACAAAACTTTTTGTACGCATGTTAAAATATTTGGCTATTGGTTGGGCTCATTTCCTTTTCTAAATGGGAAAAGAAAACCAGGCTATAATTTTTATTTTTATATTTTTCTCAGTTTTATTGTTTAGCAGCTGCAAAATTCACTAGTAATTCTAAGCCTCAAGTCATAATATATAGACTCTAGGAAGAGTAGGAAGTAAAACTTAAACATTTCCTTTAAACACAATCTTATTGGCCTGCCAAATCTTGAATCAGAGAAATACTGAGTTAGTACCACTATAGAAGTTATGTGGATTAAATTATGTGAATAGGAAAATTATTTGGATTTCTAGCTCGCTTCTCTGAGTTTTTTAATATTAAGAAATTATTTTAAGCTCTAGCACTCTAGCAATATTTTTAATCATTACACAATGCTGTCTTCTGTTAACATTTGTGGCCCAATTTTTTCCTTTTTTTTGGTCTAGAAGAAGCACACTTTATTTACTTAAAAAGTAAAAATCATTGTGTGTGTGTGTTTTTTTTTAATACACTGACTTCAACAAAATCCCAAGCACAGTTTTTTTTTAAAGCCTTACAGCCTTTATATACTTGAAAAACACAGTTTATAAAATGTTTTTAAATTATATATATAAATTTAAAACTTAGGGACTTCCCTGGTGGCACAGTGGTTAAGAATCTGCCTGCCAGGGCAGGGGACATGGGTTCGATCCCTGATCTGGGAAGATTCCCACATGCTGTGGAGCAACTAAGCCCATGTGCCACAACTACTGAAGCCCACGTGCCTACAGCCTGTGCTCTTCAACAAGAGAAGCCACTGCAATGAGAAGCCCACGCACTGCAACGAAGACCCAACACAATCCAAAAAAAAAACAAAAAACAGTTAGTTGATGTGGCTCAATTTTCAGGCTAAGTTATTCAGTATTTCATTCTAGGATTTAAATGTGTGTGTGTGTGTGTGTGTGTGTGTGTGTGTGTGTGTGTTATGGACTGAATGTATCCCTCCCAAATGCATATATTGAAGGCCTAACCTCTAAGGTGATGGTATTAGGAGGTGGAGCCTTTGGTAGGCAGCTAGGTTTAGATAAAGTCATGATGGTGGGGCCCCCATGATGGGATTAGTGACCTTATAAGAGAGAGACTAGACCCCGTTCTCTCTCTGAAATGTGAGGACACAGTGAGAAGGCAGCCATCTGCAAGCCAAGAAGACAGTCCTCACCAGGGAAACAAACTGGCTGGTTTTTGGACTTTCCAGCCTCCGGAACTGTAAGAAATAAACTGCTGTTGTTTGTCACCTAGTCTATGGTATTTCGTTATGGCCGCCTAAGCAGACTAACACTGTGCGTGTGTGTGTGTGTGTGTGTGTGTGTGTGTGTGTGTGTGTTTAATATTAAGTAGCTATCAAAAAGAATATATCACATATATATGTTGACCTGGAGGGTTGACTGTTATTGAAAAAATAAAGTTATAGGGTGATAGTATAATCCCATTTTTGTAAAAGCAAATCATAACAGTCTTTCCGCTCTCTTTATGTTTTTTAAAAGCATGGAGAAATTATGGTGGGAGGAGGATGAGGAGAGCAAAGAGTCCCAGGAAGAACTAAACTCCTCCTCTACATTTTCTGGCATCATTTTGCTAGGTAAGCACAGCTAACTTTTTAGGACAAATTTGGTAATTAACTTTTAAAACTCCAGATATGTATAAGTTGGGCAGAAAGGTTTGAAAAGCGTTTTAGAGTCTATACTTTGGTGATCGTGAACTTTGTTGCTTATTTCAGAGTATACTTTAATCCAGCTTGTTTGACATTACAGTTGATCAATGTGATGTCGCCTAAGAAAGCTGACAGTATATGACACAAACTGCAGCTGTTGGCTCAACACTATTCCGGGTCCAGAGGGGAGGAATAAAGTAGACCTAATAACATCTTCTGTTCGAGGGCCTCGAGATCGCATCCATATTGCCATGCTTATCAGGTGCCATTCCTATCAGAAGTCTTCCCTGTTTAAGCCCATCCTGCCCAAGTTTTGTTTTTAAGGTAGAGAACACTATGTAGCAATATAAGTTCCAAATGCATTAAAACATTTAAATTAAAGAAATAAGCTGGAAAGATATAAAAAACATTCATCAGTTCTCAGGATGATGAAGGCTTTTTGTAGGTGAAAAGCAGAGGAAGGAACCAGGAGGAAGGGAAAAATGTCTAAATTTGACTAGACAAATATGAAAACTGATTCTCAAAAGTCACCATAAATAAAGTAAAAAGGGTAAACTGGGAAGAATATGATGTAGGGTCAATATGACCAATATTTAGTGTTGGTCATAGAAAGCCCAACACTAAAAAACTGGACAAAGGACATGACCAGATCTTTTGGAGAAGTTAAAATGGTCATTAATCCTGAAAAAAGTTTACCTTCATTAATAACCAAGGATACGTACATTAAAAAACAATGCAACATCATTTTTAACCTTGTGTGTTGGAAAAGATGAGAAACAGCGATGACACCTGGTGTTGGCCAGGTGTGGGAAACATGCAGCTGCAATCACTGATGGTAGGAATATAATTCAGATCAAGACCATCAACCAGTGTCTTACACCCAGGTGGTGTGAATGTAAATTGGCATAATTGCAAATCACTTGGTGATTTGTCAATTTGCATCATAAGTCTTAGACATCCACGTATTCCTTGACATTTCTAGGACTTTGTCAAAGGAAAAATTCTAATGTGCACACACAGATCCTTGAAGTGTGTTCATCTGTGCAGAGGCAGGGAGGGACGCTGACAGCAGCGGGGACAGAGGCAGTAGGGACACAGCAAAATGAACGGTATATAACAGAAATCGCAACCATTCACATGTGCAAACGAAGGATTTAAGAGATGTTTGGTATCTGAAATATGAAACCAACCTGGAATGGACATGCACCCAAATAGGACTAAACATGCGAAGCCAAGGCAAGACTAAAATTGTAAAACAAATCTAGCAATTTGGCAAATTGGTCATTTGGAGATTGGCTATTGCAAATTCATTATGGTAAGTTGATTTCCAATAATAATAAATTGGCTGCTTCCACTAAGGCTGCCTTGAGTAACCAAATTGCTCTCTTTACATGCAAAAATCAGTAAAGAGTCACCTCTTAAAAGTAAATTTGAAATTCTCACAATATTCCAGATTAATTTAGCAAATGAAGGGATGTCATCCCCTTTCAATTCGTAGCATAATCTATTGTGGTTCCCCTTGCACCCTTAGCGTAAACAAACACACACCCATTCTAGTGTGTTGACTCATTTACAGAAAGAACTGTGACTACCAAGACTAGTAGTTCACGCTTGAGAATGAATGGTTCTCTCCTGACAGTAACTCTCTGACATGGTGGAGTACAAGATTGTTCCTGCATCCTTAGGAATAAAGGAATTTCACAGAAAAGCAGAAATATAGAGTGAGAAGAAAAGCTGACAAAGACAGGAGTAGTAGGGATTGGTAACTCCTTCAAGTAAGCCTAATGTGGGTCACATGTCAGTGAAATCAGGGAAAGGAGTTAGCAACCGGGACAGGAGTAAGTGCCTGAGTGGGAGAGAGATCAAGTTTTATTTTAATACAGATAATAAATAAATAAATAAACTGTATTTATTTTAATACAGTTTGTTTAGGTCCTTTTTTTCCCCCCAGTTATAAAACTACTACAGGAAACAAGAAAGATGAAAATAAACAGCCCATTGTGCCATTACCTAAAAGCTACCACTATGAATAATATGAGGTATTTGTTTCTTTTCAGTATTGTTTCCTGTACTGTTTTATTTTTGGTTTTTATTTATTTATTTTCTTTAGGCTGCACAGTGTGGCATGCAGGACCTTAGTTCCCTGACCAGGGATTGAACCCGTGCCATCTGCAGTGGAAGTGCAGAGTCTTAACCACTGGACCACCAGGGAAGTCCCTAAACTTTTTAAAATTACACAACTGAGTACAGAATGTTTATTCAATTTTATGGCCTCTTTTTTTTTTTTTTTTTTTACTGAAGTATAGCTGATTTACAATGTGTTAATTTCTGCTGTACAGCAAAGTGATTCAGTTATACATATATATACGTTCTTTCTCATATTCTTTTCCATTATGCTTTATCACAGGATATTGTACATAGTTCCCTGTGTATGGCCTGTTTTTTTTGCTGCATATCATAACATAAGCATTTTCCACATCAAGAACTCCTCACAAAGATGATTTAAAATTGCTGGTTAATATTCCATTGTACAAATATACCAGACATTATCTGATCATGTCTATATTACTGATCATTTTTATGGTTTACTTTTTTTGCTTTTGTAGTTAGAGCTGCAATGAATATCATTGTATTTAAAGACTCCTTCTATTTTAGATTTCTAGAAATTCAATTACTTAGCCAGAATTATAAACTTATTTTTAGTGAGATTCTCTTTGTATTGATAGATTATAAAAACCATCTTGGTTTGCTATAGGAGTTTGGTTCTACTTTGATTACTTTTTTTAGCTTGTATTTAGGGAAGCCCGTTTTGAGGTTCCATAAAAGGAATTGTCCATGAATACATCGGTCATAGGCTATCGGAGTTAGAAGGGATTTGGGCTCTTCTAATCCAGCCACTCATTTTACAGATGATGTGTGAGTCTGAATGACTGCCCAGGATCACCTGGGATGCAAGTGGTGGATGCCGTGGCAGAGCTGAGTCTCCTGACCTCCAGACCAGGATACTCCTTATCCTCCATTGACAAGCATGGACAAGAGAGATGAATCCCCAGAGGGTACATTTATAGGAGAGAATGACACCCCAGGCAGGGAACAAATGACATGAAGATGAATGTGTGAAGAGAGCCTGGGGGACGATTGGCTGATGTGGCTGAGCGCAAGGCATGAAGTGATGTTATAATGAGAGATGAGTCTAGACAGGCAGAGGATAAGTCTCGCTTTTCCTAGCCCTGAATTTTATTAATTATATATATAATCATTGTTAATATTTATATAGCACTTTAGATTTTGAAAAGTGATTGACATACATTATCTTTTTTAACCCTCACTGTAGTCCTTTACGGATAAAAGAGACAATATTTTAAATGACTTGTCCAAGATCACACACCAAGAATGCAGCGAGGTTGGGACTTGAAATTCAAGTCTACCAAATCCCATTCACCAGATATACTGTTTCCCAATCCAGAGCCAAGATCAGTGGCAAAATTAGTAAGCAATTTGCAATAGATAATCACTATTTTTGTAGCATAATTTACAGACCTGCACTGTTGCTTTTTCCACAGTGTCAATCTTGAAATAGAAGGTTCCATTATTCTCTACATTAAGCTTTGCGATGGAATGATCCAGAGGCTCCTCCAGCTCTGGGCTGTTGACAGGTATAGATATGGGACAGCCAGCACAAATCCTGGTGGGTGGTTGTACAAAATCCTCCCCTGAAAGAGGCAGGTTTTATATCAGCGTGTGCACTGAAGGAGCCGTCTAGCTTAGTATTGTACCTTGCCCACATGTGATCCAGCATCCATTTATAGAGGGCCACGTGGCAGCCCAAGGCCCAGCAGTGAGTGGGTGGAGGTTGCCTGTCAGACCTCCAACTTACTGTCTCTCCTCTCTTCCTCTCCTAAGAGCCAAGTGTGCTTAAGGAAACTTTCAATCAGAAGGTGTTAGTTAGTGACAGTCAATAGGCCGCACTTTTCTTAAGTTTTTGCATTTTTAATGGAAACTGTAAAAAGCAATGCTTAACGTAAAGGAATGATTTTCTAGTGGGAAAATTCTGGTGAGCAGGCAACTTCCATAATGCTTTATATTGTACAACATATACAACTATCTTCCAAATATGAGAAAAGACAACTCTTGGTATAAGAAATACTGACTTGGCCTTAAACTTGCACTATCGCCCTTTCCCCACATTATAACATGTAAGGGAAAAAAATCTTTAATTGAAAGGATTTTATTCTGAGTAGTTAAAAATGAGATACAGCTTCCCCAATTCACAATATCCGATGCAGGGACAGCTTGTATATAAGAAAGACCAGCTGACATATCTGAAGGCTAGCTTTGCCCAGAAAACATAAATTTTCCCTTCTGTCACCATATTCCCTTCTGCCACTTGCCAAGCAATCTCAGCTTCACCTGCTGCAGCACAGCAGGGCAGAGATGGGGACAGTGTTCCTAGTAAGGTCTGTGGGTCATGTAGATTTTGTGGCATATCATGGGAACCAAAGCACAATATCTATGGAAAGATTTAGCCAGTTGTCTGGGACCAACATGAGCACCAATATGTATCATCCTGTACCTGGATAAAGGTCACATTTCTGCGAGAAGGAAGCAATTCTTAGCTGGATATCCACGTATGCTTTATCTGTACATTCACCGATATTCTGGTTTTTAAAAAGCATATAAGAGCATAAATTAAAAACGTTTTTAAGAATCTTTAAACGACTAGTAAAATTAAAAATAAGATGTTGACTTTACAAATCATCACGTGGAAAAAAACAAAACATAGTCTATTTTCAAAAGATAGAATAATAAACAATGAAAAAGCACCAACACCAACAGCAAATACATACACACAAACACACAGAAACATGAAAAAACATGACAAGAATATCTAATGTAGAAATAATAGCCATACAAGTGAATGGGTAACATTTTCTTTTAGCAAGACAAGGACTTTCAGATTAGGTTAAAACCAAAATCAATGTACTACATCTTCAAGAATAATAGCATATAATATAAAAGATAAAGAAAGATTAAATATAATGGATGAGCAAAGCCACAAGAAGCAAATATGAACAAAAAAGGAGCTAGAGCATTATTAATACTGGACAAAGTAAAATTCAAGGTAACAACTCATAAAGGTAAAAGAAAGATAATTTTATTTTTATCTAAAAGCATGGAATCAAAATGCATAAAGCAGAAAACATATAGAAATAGAAATGGATAAAAATAATTGTGCTGGGAAACTCCAATATATAACTATTATACAACAGGCAAAATGTATAAAAAATAAATAAGGTCATAGAGGACTTGAATAACATAATAAAGATTTGTTGAAATGGTATTCTCATATGATACACACGATTTAAAATGATACTCTCATAAGTATGATGCAAATAATATTTCTAATTGCTTTTATACTAGGTTACAAGAAAGTCTCAATAAATTTTGCAAATTGAAAACAATACAGGCATGTTCTTTGACCTCAGCACCACAATGAAACAAAAACTTCCATAAAAATTAATAATATAAGTTTAAACAAATAAACAACCAAAAAGTACTTGGAAAAATAAACACACTTTCCTAACTAAAATCTTCATTGATAAGGAAAATAATAAAAAACAAACTGAGAAAAACGAGAATTCCACATGTTGCCAGGGCAGCACTCAGAGTTAACTCCTGGCTTTATACACTTCCACAATTTAAAAAGAGGCAAAAATAATCAAAACACCCCCAACCTCAGTGTTTATCTCAAGAAGTTAGAACAAGAAGAACAATAAACAGCCTTAAGGAAAACAAGAAGGAGGAAACAATAAAAATAAAAGCAAAGCTGGTGAATTAGAAAACAGAAAGCACTAGCATTAATAAATAAATCCAAATAATCATTCATGGGGTAAGGAAAAAAAATCAAAACCATAAAAAAGGAAACCTAACAAAGTATACATAGAAATGTAAAAATATAAGAGAATATTATGAACAAGTGTATGCTAATTTAAATCTCAAAGAAAGACAATTTTCTGGAAAACTATAAATAACCAACACTGACTTAAGAACAAGAAGAAAACTTGAATGGACCAATGACTAAAGAAGAAATGGAGAATGCTATTACTATGCTCAATTTACATCCCATTTTTCACCCCCAAACAGCATAGATGTTTTATAGATGAATAATTTTAAAAATTAAAGAAATATATACTGTATTTCCATGCTATATAAACCATTTCTGAATACAGAAAAACTACCCAATCATTCTATAAAAGTATATTCTGGATACCAAAACCTTAAAAAATAGAATGCACACACAAACACATACCCAGAAAACTGTTACACCACTTTCACTTATAAATGTATACATAGACTGCTTAACTAAACTAGAAATAGAATCCAAATGCATATTTAAAGAAAAATTAACACTAAACAAGTAGAGTTTAGTTTAGGAATCTAAAGATTACTATTAGGAAAGTTGTCAAAACAGCATAGATTAAATTAGAAAAATATGATATTTCAATACATATTCTAAAGCACTTGCTAAATTCAACACCAATTCCTTATTTAAAAACAAAACAAAACTCTTTAAAGAGGAGGAATGTAAGGATGTTTCCTTAACATGAGGAAGAATATCTACTGGGATCCCACAGCAATATTATACGTAACGACAAAATTCTAGAGCCTTTCTCAATAAAATCAGGAATAAAACATGAATTTTTGTGATCACCACTATTTCAAAAAATATCTCTGAAAATGTGGGTCAATTCATTGAGACATGAAACAAAAAAATAAACATTGGAAAAGAGGAGATAGTATTATTTGCATAAGGTATTATTATAGATCTAGAACAATCAAAAGAATCAATGAAAAGACATTAGAGTTAATCAGAGAGTTCAATAAAGTTTCTGGATACAAGGTAAGCTAATCAAAATGTATACATTTGTAGGGCTTCCCTGGTGGCGCAGTGGTTGAGAGTCCACCTGCCAATGCGGGGACACAGGTTTGTGCCCCGGTCCGGGAAGATCCCACATGCCGCGGAGCGGCTTAGCCCGTGAGCCATGGCCACTGGGCCTGCTCGTCCAGAGCCTGTGCTCCGCGACGGGAGAGGCCACAACAGTGAGAGGCCCGCGTACCAAAAAAAAAAAAAAAAAAAAAAAAAAAGTATACATTTGTATATAACAATAACTTGTTTAAAAGAGAATGAAAGGAAAAGGAAAAAAAAAGGATTTAATTCCTAATAACAATTACCAAAAACAACAAAACAAAACCTAGTAATAACTTTAGTGAGCATTGTTCTGAATATATTTAAGAAAATCACACAACTTTAGAAATATAAAATAAAACTTGACTACATAGAGATGTATACCAAGTTCTTGATTAAAAAGACTAAATATAGTACATATGCCAATTCCTCAAATTAATTTAGAAATGTAATGCAATTCCAATCTATGTGACAGTGTAAGTTTTTCTTCCAAACCTCTTCTAAGATTGGTTTTAAAAATACAAACACTAGAATAATAAAACATGTATTCAAACTTACTATGAAGCTATGGCTGTTAAAATATGGTAGTGTTGGTACAAAAACAGAGAACAGATTTTTTGTAAGAAATTATTACGGGATACAGTTTGTTGCAAATTTTGTCGAAGGAAAGACTGTTAAGGTATCTGGTTATTCTCTTGAAAAAATCAAGTTAGATACCTCACAAGATACATCAAAATTAATTCCATAAAGTTTCAAAAGCTATATTTAGAAATACTGACCATAGACAAACTAGAAAAAAAAAACATATATAGTGACTGCTGAGCAAGTTGTAGAAAGATTCAAAAGGAAAATATTGATAGATTTACTCACCTATAAACAAAAACTATCTGTAAGTCAGAAATACCATAATGAAAACTAAAAAGTAAATAAATGAGAAAATATGACAAAACACTGATACCTTTAATATATAAATACTATTTCTAAGTCATTAGGATTTATCCCAAAAAGAAATGGGTAAAGGATATAGAAGAATTCATAAATTCACCCCATAAATTTCTAATGAATGTATGAAAATATAATGTTTAAATAAATGCATATTAACTATGTTGTTGATCGAGAAAATAAAAACTAAAAATGTTTTTGTCTATGAATTTAGCTGAGTTAAAAAAATACTGAATTCTATCAAGGGTAAACATTGCTGATGGAATGTAAATTGGTGCATTTAGCAGTTAACCTATATATATATCAAGAGTTTTAAGAGCTTTCATACAATTTTACACTATGTGTAAAGCCAGAACTTTATTCTGAGAAAAACAATGCCGAACAGAAATAGCTTTATTCTAAAAGATGTTTGGTGAGTTATTAATTATAATAAAAATGGAAACAACCCATTTTCTTGGTGGGTTTTGAACAAATGACCAAAAATAGGAAAGTAATTTAAAAAATAATCTATGGTATCTTCACTAGGATATTAAAAGTTATTTTAAAAGTTTATCAAGAGTTCTAATGACATAGAAGAATTCTTAGGTGAAAAAAATGTAGCATGTAAAATAATTACAACTACAAAAAGACAAAAAAGAAAATCACTCAAAATTGCCCATATTCCCCACCAAAAAAGACAAGAGGGAAATACATTCAGATAACTTTGGGTGTTTGGGTATGTGGTGCAACATTATTATTTTTTCTTTGTATCTGCATTGTCTTGAAGCTTTCTATAAATGTATATTTCCAATAAAGGAACACACATATAAGAAATGTACTCCAATAAAGGTGTTAAAAAAAAGTCATGTTTTTTAAAGATACAGGGAATACCACACTTATAGTACCTTAATTTTGGATGGGGAGAAGGATGCTGGAGATAGCTCAGAAGTTCTCAGTATTATTAGCACATTTGGTTTACCTGAGAAACTTTTAGATCATCTGACTCCAGGGACTCATCCCAGACCAATTAAATCAGAATGTCTGGTATGGTACCGGCACAAAAACAGAAATATAGATCAATGGAACAGGATAGAAAGCCCAGAGATAAACCCACGCACATATGGTCACCTTATCTTTAATAAAGGAGGCACGAATATACAATTGAGAAAAGACAGCCTCTTCAATAAGTGGTGCTGGGAAAACTGGACAGCTACATGGAAAAGAATGAAATTAGATCACTCCCTAACACCATACACAAAAATAAACTCAAAATGGATTAAAGACCTAAATGTAAGGCCAGACACTATCAAACTCTTAGAGGAAAACATAGGCAGAACACTCTGACATCAATCACAGCAAGATCCTTTTTGACCCACCTCCTAGAGAAATGGAAATAAAAACAAAAATAAACAAATGGGACCTAATGAAACTTAAAAGCTTTTGCACAGCAAAGGAAACCATAAACAAGACGAAAAAACAACCCTCAGAATGGGAGAAGATATTTGCAAATGAAGCAACTGACAAAGGATTAATCTCCACAATTTACACGCAGCTCATGCAGCTCAATATCAAAAAAAACAAACAACCCAATCCAAAAACGGGCAGAAGACCTAAATAGACATTTCTCCAAAGAAGATATACAGATTGCCAACAAACACACAAAAGAGTACTCAACATCATTAATCATTAGAGAAATGCAAATCAAAACTACAATGTGATATCATCTCACACCAGTCAGAATGGCCATCATCAAAAAATCTACAAACAATAAATGCTGGAGAGGGTGCGGAGAAAAGGGAACCCTCATACACTATTGGTGGGAATGTAAATTGATACAGCCACTATGGAGAACAGTATGGAGGTTTCTTAAAAAACTAAAAATAGAACTACCATATGACCCAGCAATCCCACAACTGGGCATATACCCTGAGAAAACCATAGTGCAAAAAGAGTCATGTACCACAATGTTCACTGCAGCTCTATTTACAATAGCCAGGACATGGAAGCAACCTAAGTGTCCATCGACAGATGAATGGATAAAGAAGATGTGGCACATATATACGATGGAATATTACTCAGCCATAAAAAGAAATGAAATTGAGTTATCTGTAGTGAGGTGGATGGACCTAGAGTCTGTCATACAGAGTGAAGTAAGTCAGAAAGAGAAAAACAAATACCGTATGCTAACACATATATATGGAATCTAAGGGAAAAAAAAGGTCATGAAGAACCTAGGGGCAATACAGGAATAAAGACGCTGACCTACTAGAGAATGGACTTGAGGACATGGGGAAGGGGAAAGGTAAGCTGGGACAAAGTGAGAGTGTGGCATGGACTTATATACACTACCAAATGTAAAACAGATGGCTAGTGGGAAGCAGCTGTATAGCACAGGGAGATCAGCTCCGTGCTTTGTGACCACCTAGAGGGGTGGGATAGGGAGGGTGGGAGGGAGGGAGCCGCAAGAGGGAAGAGATATGGGAACATATGTATATGTATACCTGATTCACTTTGTTATAAAGCAGAAACTAACACACCATTGTAAAGCAATTATACTCCAATAAAGATGTTTTAAAAAAAGACTTAAATGTTCAGTATGTACACTGTTGGATGCTGCAACTAAAAAAAAAAAAAAATCGGAATGTGTGGGGGAGTGATCTGGGAACAGGTGTTTTTTAAATCGAGGCTAGTGCTTCTAAGGTGCAACATGCCCTGAGAACTATGTAGGAAAACCCTTAAATCAGTGCTTTCCAAACTTTAATGTGCAGATGAATCACCTGAGAACCCTGTTAATATGCAGATTCTGATTCAGTAGCTATGGGTGGAGTTGAGATTCTACTTTGCTAAGAAGCTCCCTGGTGATGCTAATGCTGCTGGTCCATGGACCACACTTTGAATAGCAAGGCCTTAAATCTTACCAGTTGTGGGCAAAATGTTTCATTTATATTTCATGTCCTTTAATTACTGTAACAACTCTGTGATACAGGTGCTATTATTCTTCACGATTTTACAAATGAGGAAGTGAAGGCTCAGAAAAGTTATACCAGATCTGATTGGCTTTGTGACTCCAACCAGCCTTTGCAACTCTCTGTGTTGCAAAGAGAAAACTTAACTGGAGGTTTATAAACAGATGCAGCAAGATTAAAGCTAGATAACATTTAGGCCTATATAACCTCAAATGGCTAAGCATAAAAACAGAAGATGTTAATAGATGCTTAAAAGGCCAGACTCAACTCAACCTGACAAAATTAAACAGTGGCTAGAACCTATGTGTTTAGAGGGTTCCTCTCTTTCTCTCTTTCTCTTTTATACTATTTTTTAAAATTCTGGTAAAATATATATAATATAAAATTTGCCATCATAACCATTTTTAAATGTATAATTCAGGGCCATTTATTACATTCACAGTGCTGTGCAACCATCTCTACTATCTACTTCCAATAGTTTTCATCACCCCAAACACAAATTCTGCAACCATTAAGAGAAAACTCCCCGTTCTCCCTCTTCCCAGCCCCTGGTAAACTCTAACCTACTTTTTGTCTCTATGAATTTGTGTATGTTGGATAATTCATATAAGTGAAATCATATACTGGTTGTCCTTTTGTGTCTGGCTTATTTCACTTAACATTTTCAAGGTTCATACATGTTGTAGCATATATCAGAATTCCATTCCTTTCTATGGCTAAAGAATTGTTATATACATGTCACATTGTGTTTATGCATTCCTCTATCGATGAACATTTGGGTTGTTTTCCACCTTTGGCTATTGTGAATAATGCTGCAATGAATATTGGCATATAAGTATCTTTTTGAGTCCCTGTTTTAAATTATTTGGGGTATATATCTAGGAGTATAATTGGTAGGTCATATGGTAATTCTACATTTAACTTTTTGAGGAACTGCCATACTGTTCTCCACAATGGCTGCATGATTTTACATTTCCATCAGCAATGTACAAAAGTTCCAATTTTTCCACATTCTCCCCAATACTTGGTATTTTACAATTTTTTAAAATTACAGCCATCCTCTAGGTGTGAAGTAGCATCTCATTTGTGGTCTATATTTACATTCCCTCTGATGGCTAATGATGTTGAGTATTTTTCATGAGCTTTTTGACCATTCGTATGACTTCTTTAGAGAAATGTCTATTTAAGTTGTTTGCTCATTTAAAAATTTTGTTGTTGCACTGTGGAAGTTTTTAATATATTCTACGTATTAAGATATATGATTTGCATATATTTTCTCCCATTCTGTGGATTGTCTTTTCACTCTCTTAATAGTGTCCTTTTTACTCCCCCCATTTATGAAACAAACACATGCTTGATTAGAAACATTGGGAAGTATTGAAGAGTTTCAAAAAGTATAAAAAATCAGAAAAAACAGCCATAGTTCCAACTAAAAGTTAACCATATTTTATATTTTGGCATATTTGTTTTTCATCACTTTTTATGTTTACATCTACTTTATGTACCTGAGTAAATCTGTACGTGTAATTTTGTACCGTGCTTTTTTTTGTTTTTTACTTAACATACTGTAACCACTTTACTAGGTCACTAAAATCTCTGCAAACATAATTTTAATGGCTGCACATATTCTACTGTATGGATATACTGTAATTTGCTTAACCATTCCATATGTTGAGAATATGTTATTTTAAATATTTTCCTTTTAATAAAAAGTCAAAATTAACATCTTGCTGCCTGGATTTCTCATTTTCTTCCCATATAATGGACGTTGAGAAGTAGAATGACTAGGTCAGTGGCCCTCAACCTTTCTGGCACTAGGGACTGATTTCGTGGAAGACAATTTTTCCACAGATGGTAGGGAGTGGTGGGGTGGGGGAGATGGTTCAGGCAGTAACGCGAGCGATGGGGACTGATGGGGAGCAATGGGGAGCGGTGGGGAGCGATGGGGAGCGGTGGGGAGTGGTGGGTAGCGATGGGGAGTGATGGGGAGCGATGGGGAGCCGTGGGGAGCGGTGGGGAGTGGTGGGGAGCGATGGGGAGCCATGCGGAGCCATGGGGAGCTATGGGGAGTGGTGGGGAGCTGTGGGGAGCGATGGGGAGCGATGGGGAGCCATGGGGAGCTATGGGGAGCGGTGGGGAGTGATGGGGAGCGATGGGGAGCCATGCGGAGCTATGGGGAGTGGTGGGGAGTGGTGGGGAGCCATGGGGAGCGGTGGGGAGCCATGGGGAGGGGTGGGGAGTGTCAGATGAAGCTTCGCTCACTCGCCCGCAGCTCCCCTCCTGCTGTGTGGCCCAGTTCCTAACAGGCCTCAAACCAGTACCGGTCCATGGCCCAGGGGTTGGAGACCCCTGGACTAGATGAAGGGACTTGCAGCCACCCCTTGCTTAAAGAACAGCCTTCTGCTAAAATGCAAATAGCCCTGGGAAGGTCATCATGCCTTATCATCTTAACATGCACTAACTCCTGCCACCTTGAGATGCTCTCTTTTAACATAATTTTGGTTCAGGTAATAAGATATCGTCCTGGAAAGGGCCACTAAGGGAGAGAGACGCAGGATGTACTTATTAAAGATAAAAGTAGGGGAGGGAAGGTGAAAGAACAAGCAGAGACAAGTTGGAAGTGAAGGATTGTCCTGGGTAGAGCTCGGGAGCCTTGTAAGGACGTTGAGCACACGGGGAGGAAAGGAGACAGGAAAGCGTGAAGACATGAAAAGACAAACTTGACCATGGCATCATTTTGTCTCAGGCTATTCCTAGCCTCTGGTTATATCTGTAAGTGCTTATTGCCAGATGTACAGACTCTGACCAGCTGGGTAAGCAGCTTGACCAATGACGTGAACTGTAGAGTCTCAAGTGAAAGTGAATGTGAGCTGCGTATGTCATCAAAAATTTTAGTGACTGAGACTTCCTCCACAGCTAAGAGTTCCCACACCTGTAAATACTGGACACAAAAGGCTAAGAACTTTATGATTAGATTTTTGCCTACTTACACCATTTGAAAGGGACTTGCAGTCTGGAGTTAAGAATAGAAAATTCTCCTTGGAACAATTAGTCTGCACAATTGAGTAAGTAATTTCATAGTTCCATCCAGCCACCACCTGAAACGATTTTGGATTGCATATTTAAAGGGCAGTTTAAACATAATTCACAATGTTAGGAGGAGCTTAGAATACTGCCTGACATTTCATAAGTGCTCAAAAATACGAACTATTATTATTACTAGGCAAAAGTCAGTACTGAATAAATATTGAGCACATTATGACTCTCACACCCTTCAACGCAACACACACACACACACACAGCTACACATCTGAAAATGAAAAGCAATTTATAGATGGAGCTACTGTATTTCCTTAAGTAAGACCCAGCAATATTTCCTCTGCCAGGCAACAGGGAAAAAATGATCTGTTGAATTTTGTAAAATATTAATAATGCTTTTCTAGATGGATAAAGAAAACTTTGGAGTTGGAATGGCCTTGACCAGTAGGTCCTTAGGTTCCCAGACTGCCAGACAGTAAGATTTCTCCTGCTTTATCTAGGGTGGGTCCCACCCTGATAGCTGGATATGGACAGAACTGAGGAGAGCATGCATCTTGCATGAAGGCAAGTCGGAAGGTCAATTAAAAGCAGGAAATGCTACTGACCAAAGTGGGTCCCTCATAATTAGAGGCTGAAATCCAAGGGGCCCAGTCAGCTGTCAGTAAAGTCTTCATGAACTGAGGCAAAAAAAGACCAGATTTACAAGTATTTGCTTTTTTCTCTGCTGAAATGGAAACCATAATTTAGAGGGTACCCAGCAAGCTTTGCCAACTTTTTTAGGTACAATTTAATATTGGGGGGCCATGTTTGCCTCATAATAGTTAGGTGATGAGAGAGTCTTCTTAAAACCCTAAGGCCAGAATGACTTTTCCATTTTACCATCTCTAGGAGAACATGCAATGCTGACCACCCATTCATTAAAAACAAATCTCCCAGGAAGGGGGTTTGATTAGGCTCCCTTTCCCCATTTACATACTGCAGTATCCAAATCATTGTGCCTGAAGAGAAAGCCTTTGCCTCCTGAGCTAGTCGTATGAGAACGTGAAAGAGTTCCTCACCACCACCTGTGGAATCATATGTCTTCCTCGGCCAAAGGTTTATTTTAGGTAATGAAACCCTAAACCATAAAGATCTAACAAATTCTAACAATACTATGACATGGGAAAAATTAAAGAACAAACCTGTCTCTGGGCCCTTTTTACTTCTTTAAGATCAAAGAGGTGGGAGTGATCAGTGTTGTTGTTAAAGTGTTGAATGGCATGTCTCAGTACAGGTTCCAAGTCGGGGCTTTCGGTTGATATGGGGTGCAGGCAGCCAAGGCAGTCGTACTGGGCTGTCACCATGGGGCCCTCGGCTTGACAAAGAGCAAGCAAAAGGGCAGCGTTAACAAGCAAAACCTGCATTCACATACATTGCCCTAAATAAGTCAGATAATTTGGAAGGCCCTGATAAGCAAACTTTCCAGTATGCACTGGAAAAAGAGAACACAAGACTGAAGATAGGGGAGACCTATCATTCACTCAGGGACATCTTATATGCATCCTATTGTGCATAATTATTTTAAATTTATTTTAAAGTCATTTTAAATTACGGAAGTGATACACGAATTTATCCTCATAAAATTAAAACATTACAGATGCATTTTTATTTCTTTTTCAGTGTTAACCAAAGCTCCTTGAAGGTGGGAGCAGGATGTAATATATTTTGTATCAGTTCAATCCAACAAACATGTATTTCGCACCTGCTATAACATGCCCTGTGTTGAGCATGGCTGCGTGGATGCATTAATTCGTTAGTAATGGCCACTGCCATGAAGGAGTCGGGGAAAGTCAAGGGGGAGAGACCGAACTGGAGATGGATGATTTCAATATAATTCAGCAAGAAATTGGAAAGGCAGGAGCCCAGAGTGAGCCCAGGGAAGCCTTTCCTGAGGAGAACAGGCTGAGCTAAGAAGGGTGAAGAGCAGTCAAGGTCAACCTCTCAAAACAAGGTGTGAGGCCTGAGGAGAAGGGAGGGACGGCTCCTGAGGAAGAAGGATGAGGCAGGGACCGTGTTGTACACACATCTTAACCAGAGCTTATAGCAGGAGGCAGGGAGGGGTGGTTTGAAGTGTGAGCAGTCTGAAGAGAGGCCTCCGCTGTGGAGTCTGGGCTGTGCTCTGTAGGCAGGGATTCTTAACTATTTTCCTGGGTCATAGGCTCCTTTGATGACCCTAATGTAAGCTATGGCGCCCTCTCCTGGAAGATGCACGTACTCACAACCTTCTCCACTTCTGGGCATTCCTAGACCCTCTGAGGTGAATTGAGAATGGTCCCCTGTAAGAATGGGGAGCCACCGAATGGGTTTTAATAAAATGATGTAAAATATTTTAAAAAGGAGAGAGTCTGTGTTAAATCACCACTGTTCATGACACACAGCCCTGACTCCCTGGTCAGTAGCAGTATATGTGGCAAAAAGGGGAAGAAATGAAGGAGTCCTGGGCCCCTTGGCCCCGGGGCTCTCACAGCCCGAGGATGTAAGATCCCCCAGTCAGCAGTTCAACACAACCCCCCTTGCAACTGTTTCTCGGCATTCTCTCCATAAGTTTGTGTCAGGAAATGACATATTGTGTGAATATTCATAGCTTTCCCCCCTCCTTTCCTTGTAGAAGTTAGGTTGAATCAGGGTAATGGGCAAAGTTAAAAAACTAGAGGGAAATAAATAAATAAATACTGTTGAAATAATATTTACATTTTTTCCGAGAAAAATATACAGACCCTTTGAATAAAATTGTTTCTAAGATGGTTTCTGTTAAAAAAAAAAAAAACTAGAGGGGATGACATGGGAAAGATAAGAGAATTACTGATGGGAAAACAAAACAAAAAAAGATGAACACAGGAGGTGAAAGGGAGAGATGGAGAAAAGCCCAGAGGCTGGTTTGCCTGACCTCAAGGGCAGCTCCCACTGGTGTAGGGGAAGCAATGGAGCAGCCTTTGAGGGTGAGATGAGCAGGGAAAGATGCAAACTCAGTTTTTCTGGGTGACAATGATTTTCCACCCTGCCTCAACATTTCTAGAGAGATTTTTAAATTAAAATGTTTCAAATTTTGAATTCTGAAACATATCTGGCCAAAAAGTTTTCAGATAAGAGATTGTGGACCTAGCACTAATTTCTGAAGGTGTGGCAAAGAGCTTTTTCTCTCATGGTACATAACGTGCTCTGCTCTGGATAATGTTAAAATGTGCTTACGAGATAGAGCTCTTAAACCAAATAATAAAAAGCTACCCCTATCAAAAGATTTTAATTACTTGTGATTTCTGTTTTGGACTATTTTTCTTTGAATGCAATTTCTTGCAGGAATGGAAACTCAAGGGATATAGTTTTTGTGGGTACCATATAGGGGATTAAGGCTGGAATAGAAGGACCACTACTACAGTGGGGTTCAATAGCATGGCTGAGGATGCTGTTCTGGAGCTTAGGTACAAAAACGCTATCTTGCAGAAGGCCAGTTCCAGGATGGCTTTTGTGACTGACTTCACCTAGACGTGCCCATCCTTCTGTATGTGGCACCTCTGCCACAAGAGGGAAGGAGCTAACAGTGGTCATCTGTTGATAAGTTTCTCCATACTTAGATTCTAAAGGAATATCGTTTATGGAGGGTCTATTCCACCAACTCTGCTAACTGCTAGCTGTGGGGTCTTGGGCAAGATATTTGACTGCTGTGGGCCTGTTTCCTCATCTGTGAACTGGGGATATTAACATTTGCCTCATAGAGTTGTTCTGAGGAATAGATATGTTAATACACATGAAGTGATTAGAACTGTGGCTAGTAATAAGGGCTCAGTAAATGTTAGCTATTATTACCTTTTCCTTGATTATCATTAATACATTATTATGATTACATCTTCAGGTGTATCATCTAGTTTCATTCTAAACAATTGTGCAAAGTGGGAATTACTGTGATCTCCTCTTATAGGTAAGGAAAAGGAAAGCCAAGAAGGTGAGAGCTTTGAAAGATTCCAGGCCAGATCTGACCTCAAAGCCTGTGCTACTCTCTCTAGGACGCTGCCTGCAGTTGAAGCCTGTTCTGTGTCTTCTCATCCTTTTGCACACACCTAATACAATGCTGCTCTTGAGGAAGAGAATCAGGATAGCGCTGAGGGGTGTGAGCCCGGCCGCACCTCAGACTCTGCCGCTCCACCCCCACCGGCGCCCCCGCAAGGCTGCAAGTGGTATTGCCACTGCTGCCCTCCGGGAAAGAGGGGTCTTTGGTGCCACACAGAAGAGGTTCATTTTTCCCCAGGGCAGCACCACCAGGCACAGCAGCTACCTGGAGTAATCTGGCAGGTCTGGGTAGCCACGGAGAACTTCATATTCCCCCTCTTTGCCACCGTCGCTGTGCATTCCCCTGTAGCCTAAGAAGAAGAAGAAAAAAGGATTAAAAAAAATATTTAATCTTTCAGATGAAAGCCACCTAGTACTATTGCTAAATACTACTTTCCTTTATAAAACCTTGTCAAGGGCTTCCCTCGTGGCACAGTGGTTGAAAGCCCGCCTGCCGGTGCAGGGGACGTGGGTTCGTGCCCCGGTCCGGGAGGATCCCACATTCCGCGGAGCAGCTGGGTCCGTGAGCCATGGCCGCTGAGCCTGCGCGTCCGGAGCCTGTGCTGCGCAATGGGAGAGGCCACAGCAGTGAGAGGCCCGCGTACCGCAAAACAAAACAAACAAAAAACAACCTTGTCAAGATTTTTTATGTTTTCTAGCAGAGTTTTGAGACACAAGAATGAATGTTTTGCAGCCTAATCATTATTATATACAAGCCACTGATATTCGTGAAATATTGGAGGAAAGGCAGTTTAAATGGCGAGGTTTTAGAGTATGAACCTTTGTGTTGTTTTTTTTTTGCGGTACGTGGGCCTCTTACTGTTGTGGCCTCTCCCGTTGCGGAGCACAGGCTCCGGACGCACAGGCTCAGCGGCCATGGCTCACGGGCCCAGCCACTCCGCGGCATGTGGGATCTTCGCGGACCGGGGCACGAACCCGTGAACCCTGCATCGGCAGGCGGACTCTCAACCACTGCGCCACCAGGGAAGCCCTGAATCTTTGTCTTGAGCCCCAGAGATATTTCTATTTCATCAAGATGCACACAGTGCCTGAGAACCAGCCTGCTAAACTGTCCTCTTGATTTACCTTTCAATTTCAGGGTTCAAACTGCATACAGGAAGCCAGGGTTTTGACATTGAAGAGGTGGCTCCCTGGACTGGGAGGAGAGTGGCTTGCCTCTCCCTCAATTACGGCCCAGCAAGAAGCTGTGCTGTGCCAGGGCAGGGTAGGCGTTAGGTTAAGAGAGCCCTTGGTAAACTTGGCCGAGAAAACTGGAGGCTCGGAAACTGTCAACACACTCACAGCTTGTGCAGAGTCATTGTAGTCACAATCCTGCCAGGTTTTGTCACTTTGAACAGGACAGTTGCCCTCCTTGATTTGGTACTTGAAGGAATAAAACGTGTCAGGATCATCCTGAAAAACAGCAACCAAAGATACGTACGGTTCATCTAACTGACCCAATGGCAAATCATTTGAGTGGGATCTGGTGCAGTTATATTTGATCTTGATTTGATTCAATGAAGGCAAAAACATTTATTAAAAATATTGAAAGTTTATAAATATTTACTTGGAGGAATGTTCATAATATACTATTTACAAATATATATATATATTTAAATTTCAAAGCAGATCCATAGTTTTAGCCCATTTTTGTAGAAACCAATTTATATATAAATATATATAAAATTTTTTTTTTTAAGTCTGGAAAATTACGCAGCAAAGCTGTTAAAATGTGTGTCTTTCAGTGGCGGGAGTACAGTTCTCTTTCACTTTCTTCTTTCAACAAACATTCCTGAATTGTCTATTTTTTTTGAACAAACATATTATTTTTACAGTTAGAAAACAAACCAGAAACGTTTTTTTCATTAAAAAAAAAGTAACAGTTATCTGGATAGTGGGAATAATTTTGGGTAATTTTAGTATTTTTATTGGCATTGTTTTGTTTTCTATTTAGTATAGCATGACATGAAATAACAAATTAAACTTTTAAAGTATAAAGGTGCTGATTTAGATGAGCCTTCAGATGCAACGTCCTGGTGTGTCAGAACAGCAAGGGACTTCAGAGGGGATGTTGTCCATCTTCTCAGTTTGCACGTGAGAGAAAGGAGGCCCCAGGTAGATGGCGTATGCCTTAGGCAGCCTCCCCACCTTGGAAAGGCAGAGCCAGCTCCGGATGGCAGGTCTCCTGACTCACCAGGCAGTGCTCTCTCCACAGTGTTTGCATTTGGGAGATGATGGAATCAGACAAGATAGACTCTTCTAGTTCCTTCTAGGTCTCAGATTTTAATAAAACCTAAGTGGTCATGGTACAGGCAGTCCCCACACAGCAAGGTAGAGATAAAGAGTGATTCTATGGACATCTTAGAATAAAAAACCACATTTGCCATGGATGTCTGCCAATAAAGACTACAACCATACTAGAGAACACGAGGACTCACAGGACTACACAAATTTGTGAAACAGAAAGGCCGGACTTTCAGAAGACAAACAAACAAAAACATATCTACTGGGCTTTTTCCTTTTTCCTTATCATATCAAATACCTGGGGTTTTTTTCCACCAAAGTAATCAATTGCTTAACTATCACAGAAATACAATGTTTTGTAGTGAAATTCACTTAAACTATTGAAAAGATTTGTAATTCTTGAAGTCACATACGCTGTCAGGGTTTGTCTCCATCCTGAGTGCATCGATCATTGATTTTAAAAAAGTGCTAAAAATCAAGTAGAACATGGCTGTTACCTTGATGCATTCAGCCATATGGACTTCATGGTAGGTATTTTGTCCAATGCAGTTGAACCAAGTTAGTCTCATTTCTGACTCCTCTTAGACAAACCTTCCCTTTCCCCTAGCTTAATTGAGGTATAATTGACAAATAAAAATTGTATATATTTAAGGGGTACAATCTGATGAACTGAAACACATGTATATTGTGCAATGATTACCACAAACAAGCTAATTAACACACCCATCACCTCACATACTTATATTTTTGTGGTGAGAATACTTGAGATCTAGGCTTTCAACAAATTTCAAGTGTACAATAAAGTATTATTAGCTATAATCACCACACTCTACATTAGATCCCCAGGACCTATTCATCGTATAACTGAAAGTTTGCATCCTTTGACCAGCATCTCCCCATTTCCCCCACCTCCCAGTCCCTGGCAATCGCCATTCTACTTTCTGTGTCTGTGAGTTTGAACTTTTAGACTCCACACATAAGTGAGATCATATCATACTTGTTAGATGTACCCCTTTAAGAACCCATTTCCCACCTGAGGTCTGGAGGTCTTCATATTTTTGTCTAGGACTGGTCACCCAGTAAATCCTCCTCCTGCAGCCTGACCGAGTTCCTGGATTCTCCCACTCTGCACAGTCCCTTTAAAGTTTCTCCATCTACCTTTGTTTCATTTCACCCTAGGATATGCTGCTCTGATCACCCAGGAGGAGTCATACATTTCCCTTCACCCCCAGGCCAGAGAATGGTGTTGGTCTTTTCTAAGAGCTGTAAGCTTCCCTTCGATTATCAGTTCTTTGGTGATCGGGGTGCGTGTGTGGCGTGAGGCCTGGGCTCCAAGTGACAGCACAAATCCCCAATGACCTCAAGGTTAAACACAGCTCACTCACCGTCTTGATGACCTCAGTTACGCGGTACAATACAAATTGGTTGCCATTTTTGTTTCCACTGTTATATTTCTTCAGAGCAGTGTCCACAGCTTGAAATACATCCTGGTTGTTGCAGTCGATTTCTTGGGAGGACTCCTGGGTTAAACTTGGTAGCAGCCTGGAGCAAAGAAAAAGGATGGTGATTAATTTCATGATTAAAGTCTCCCTCTGGGAGTTTCACCAAGAATTGGGAGCCAATTAAGATGCTGATTTTAACTATCTTCAGCCTCTATTTCCTCCGGGCTCTCCTCTGGCTGCTGCCTCCGTGCTCTGGGGGCCTGGCTAATTCCTGCTGCCATGCACTATTTGCTTATTCCAAAAGGACAAATGGCCCTGCTGGGTAATCCAAGCAGATTTCAGGCTGAAACATTACAACACTGGGGTTGTTGACCTGCTTGTTTGCATTTGGGGAGCATGTGGGAGCACAGAACACATTTCCTGGTGATTGCACAACTTTGTCTAGCAAATCAGAGCAGACTCTAATAAAGGAAGAGAAAAAACCACCAACTACCTCTGTTAT
Organism: Delphinapterus leucas; assembly: GCF_059928025.1. Classification (NCBI taxonomy): domain Eukaryota; kingdom Metazoa; phylum Chordata; class Mammalia; order Artiodactyla; family Monodontidae; genus Delphinapterus; species Delphinapterus leucas. Next base: position 80,804,929 of record NC_143132.1, read on the forward strand.
TCCCTCGTGACTTTCCCAAAGCCATTTATGAAGGTCACTGCAGGGGGCAACAATGCAACTGTAGATACAATGTGCAGACACCTTTCAATAAAATTGCTCTGCATGTTAACTTCTCTAGCTGCAGGGAAGCAAGCTGCCAGCAATCATATTGCGTGCCTGGGGAGCCCATGCACAGTGACGTAGTAAGTGCTGGGGGTCCTACACCAGGATATTGGTGCAACTAAAAATAAAATATGGACATCCTTTCTGTCTGTGTTCAAGCCAGCCTCTCTCCACTCACTTGCATTAGTTCTAGAATGGAAAATGCTCCCCAGGGTGGAGGAGAGAGAGGAGAAGCATAAGAAGAGATGGGTTGGGTGAAGCCCTGCATCCCCAGGCCTTGCTTCTGGCTTGGTGTCTTTCACTACCAAGCCTCCGCCACCTGTCTGAGAAAGATGGACGATTCGGGGAGAGGTGGTCTAAGACAAGGGCTAGCCCCTAGCAGAAGTTTGCCCTCAAGTCTTGTCCCCTCCCTCACAAAAAAGGTGTTTGACTTCTTTGTTGATAGGGTCTCTAGCTTGGCAATTCGGTCTCCCTGAGAGCCCTTGGAAAAGAGGGGTCAATGTGGGCTGAATGGCGGCCTTGTAGTGGAGTGGCAGGAACATTTCACTTGACAGTAATCCAACCTTGATTCCAATCTAGCTCTGCTCCTTAATTGCTCTGTGTTCCTGAGCAAGCCAGGGTCATATAACCTTTCTGAGCTTCAGTTTCCTCCTCTGTTAAATGTAGAATAGTATCTTCATGGGTTTTTTTTTTTTTTTTGAGGAGTGAGTGAATTAAGATATGTACAGGGCCTGGTAATTAGTTCTTATAAATTATAAACACACTTAGAGTGGGATGGTTAAGAATCCCTGATTTACTGAAGTGGTTTCAGGTGCATGGTGATGGCAGAAGGTAGATTCCAGTATGTGTGTGTATTGAGGCGGGGTCGGGGGTGGTGTAGGAAAAAAAAAAAGCTAGAGGTGAAAGAGACTTAGGTAAGTTCTTAGGCTGGGAAGAAGGAGAGATGTGCAAAGATGGAGATGCTGAAGCTGGGAGAGTGAGCTGAAGCTGGGAGAGTGAGTGGCTGAAGGTGCACGGTCCAGGAGGACTCGGAAAGGAATACAAGGCTGATCATGGTGATGTTTCAAGTGAAGACTCAAAAACCGGACTTGGAGGAAGGTGCTCAACAGACACAAACTTTCAGTTATGAGATAAATAAGCACTAGGGCTATAATGCACATCATGGTGACTATATAGCTGACACTCCTGTGTGATATATAGGAAAGTCATTAAGAGTAGATCCTAAGGGTTCTCGTCGCAAGAAGAATTTTTTTCTTTTTTTAAAATTGTATCTGTATGAGATGATGGACGTTAACTAAACCTACTGTGATCATTTCACAATTATGTATATCAAAGCATCATGCAGAACACAAACTTACACAGTGATGTATGTCAATTATTTCTCAATAAAACTGACAAAAATTTAAAAACACAGGACTTGGCAGTGTATACAGGAAATATAATAAGTAGCAAAGAATGTGACTTTGGAGGAGGCTGATCTGGGTTGTAATCCCAGACCCACAATTTACTGACTGTAAGATCCTAAGAAAGGAATTAAACGTCTTTGGGCCTCATCTTTCTCCTCTAAAAAATAGTAATGGTGGCAACCCATTTTTCTTTCCTCCTTGGAATACAGCTAGACTTCATTTCCTGGAGCCACAGTGTTGATACTCTAAGTATTCAATAACTAATATGACGAAAGCACTGACCAATCAGACCAGATACAACAACCAGTCAGAAGAGTCACCAGCCATAGATAACTAGGGTGGCACCTGCTGAACGCCAGCCCTGCAGAATCACATTCCTCCATGAAGGCATGGACACAGGGAGTGGAAAAAGGTGAAATCCAGGAAGACCAAAAAAACATAGCTTAATAACCCACAGAAGCATTTGAGCAGTGTTTTATAATTTTTATTAAGTCCTTTCACAAATATTGCTTGAGTTATTAAAACTATTTCCTGGAAAACATAGGATTGAATGCTCTCAATTTATTTCAATTAAATGCATTCATAATATGCAAATAGTTGCTACAGGTGAATAATGGGGTAAGAAAGGATTCCTACTTACTTTAGGGATCTTACATTGTTCTAGAGGTTTAGACAATATACCATTGATTGCTCCTTTTCTAGATTTTTGTTGTTGTTGTCATATGATAGCTAAAAAGTATACGAATGCTTCTTTAATGTTTGTTATAATTAGTAAATTGTGGGACTGGGATTAGAACTCAGATCAGTGTCCTTCAAAGTCACTCTTTCCTATCAGTTATACACCTGTATACACTGTCAAGTCCAGTTGTAACTGAACAGGACCCTTTGTGGCCTTCCCAGAACCAGACCCCCACCGCATGTCCTCTGCCTGCCTCTTGTTTGTAAAAAGGTTTTAGTCTCCTAGACCTTCCCTGAGTTCCAAAGACAGATTCAAACAGTTACCAACTAGGGAAGTGAGGGAATGCAGAGGAAGAAAAATCAAGTCCGACATAATCTTATCCATGACTATTAGTTTAAACTAATGCCTTTATTTATGACCCCAAACTGTCCTGTGGCTTTAACCAGCTGGCTCCAAGCGGGCTTAAAATTGATGACCCTGGGAGGGTCAACTAAGAATTGAAACTCCTGAACCATCACGAAGGCTCTAAGAAATAATAAAATGCCTCAACCATCGCTGTTGCTCTCTCCTAGAAAGAAGTTAAGGGATCACAAGACCACCATTGACTAATTTGCTTTGCAGGAACACATAGATCAATCACAATCACCAAGAACACATCAAGTCACAAGATGGCGCCAGGATGTCTGCAACTGAGGTCTTATCAGGAAGCGAAAATCACAAAGATCCCCTCCCCTTTACTTGTTTGCCTTTCAGAACCTTGTACCCCGGCCAGCCAGGAAGATAAATTTGAGAAAAGTCCCATCTTCCACGCTGGCGCCTCCTCAACTAATAAACCTTTCTCTGATCCAAACTCTGACATTTTTTTTGGCTTCACAGTGTGTCAGGCACACAAACTTAGGTTCAAAAACACTGTTTTTGAGTTTTCACTTGAAACACCACCATGATCGGCCGGGTATTCCTTTCCAACTCCTGGACCGTGCACCTTCAGCCATCCCCTCACTCTCCCAGCTTCAGCTTCTCCTTCTTTGCGCATTTCTCCTTCTTCCCAGTCTAAGAACTTAGTTGCTTTCACCCTTAGCTTTTTTTCCTACCCCACCCTGCAGCCCTGCTGTTAGAATCTACCTTCTGCCAACACCACACACCTGAAACTGCTTCACTAAGTCATGTAGAGAGAATCTAAAGTCTTAGTAGCCTGTGTCTATGCTTGAGACTTGATTTGGGAAGAAGGAGAAAGAAAGAGGATTCAAGTGTGAGAAAGGAGTCTTTTGAGCAAAAACGAATAAAGAGAAGTTATCTGAGACTAGAGTGTCCCTAGCCTGGGGAGAAGATAAGAGAAGAACAGAGGACTTGTGAAGCAGAGGACACCTCTTCCTTGCTTTCTGGGGCTGTAGCTTGGAGGCAGCAAGATCTCAGGGAGACACCAGCCATATGTTGTCTCTTGGCAGTCATGTCCATTAGCATCTTACGGAGACTCCTATATCCCAGTTTGGTACAGAAGAAGCAGATAAACGAGACCTAAAGAGAGATGTGAACAGGGTAGTAAGCATCCCTCAGCCAGGGGACCTGGTGGATTAGTGATGAAGAATCAGACCTCCGGGTTTCCCTGGTGGTGCAGTGGTTGAGAGTCCGCCTGCCGATGCAGGGGACACGGGTTTGTGCCCCGGTCCGGGAAGATCCCACATGCCGCGGAGCGGCTGGGCCCATGAGCCATGGCCGCTGAGCCTGCGCGTCCGGAGCCTGTGCTCCGCAACGGGAGAGGCCACAACAGTGAGAGGCCCGTGTACTGAAAAAAAAAAAAAAAGAATCAGACTTCCTTCTCATGCCCACCACCCAAACACCTTGGCACTATGAGAGTAAAACTCTGGCACCACTTCGTGTGGGAAGTAGCAGGAACTCCAAGAAGGACTGAGGTTAAATTTCCCATTAGCTCAGTTACGACATCAACATGAAATCGAAATTAATTTGTTCCAAAAAACAAATGGGCTGGAAAAAACAAGTGAAAGAGAATTTGGGTCCCTTTTATAAGAATAATCCTTTAAGTGAGAATACATTCCTTCTTGGTAGGCCCAACCTCAGCATAAGTACTAGTAGAGAAAAGACACTAGAATTAAAGGAGTTAAGTTCAGGAAGAAAGAAATTCTGAGGATCAGAGATTTGCCTCAAGTGATGTAATAGCCAGTGATGGACTTAACTTCTAATCTGTAGAGCTGAGATCTTTCCTCTCCTTTCCATTTGTCTCCCTCTTCTCATGCCATTTCCACCCCCACTCACATTTTGCCCTATGCTGAGTATGAATATAAGGTTAAAATAACTTGTCTTTTTGCATTTATTACTGGTCACATTTTATTTATGTTTCTAATCTAGGACATGATTCATTTTTCCCAACAAGGAAATCAGATTTTACTTATTTTTTTATTATTACTTTTTTTAAAATTTATTTTTGGCTGCATCGGGTCTTTGTTGCTGCATGCGGGCTTTCTCTAGTTGAGGCAAGCGGGGGCTTCTCATTGTGGTGGCTTCTCTTGTTGTGGAGCACAGCCTCTAGGCACATGGGCTTCAGTAGTTGTGGCCTGCGCGCTAAGTAGTTGTGGTACACAGGCTTAGTTGCTCCATGGCATGTGGGATCTTCCCGGACCAGGGATCGAACCCATGTCCCCTGCATTGGCAGGTAGATTCTTAACCACTGTGCCACCAGGGAAGTTTGGAAATCAGATTTTATTTTAGAACTGTATATGCAAAAAAACTTTGAGATTTGTAGAAACTCATTCTTGAATTCTCCTGGACATGATTCAGAGGCCTGAATCTCTGGCTGTAGGGGATTATTGTGGTTTGGCAATGAGAAGCTGGGAAAATAGTCTTCGGGAAGAGGGAGAACTTCACCTTTCTTTAGTGGAGGGAGTCAGTGAACATATTCAATTTGTCTCCAATGGAAGGTCCTTTACCTGGACCTCTTTCTTCTGAGTGCCTAGGTGGTGGGCCATGGCCTCGGCGATGGTGGTCTTGGGGACCTTGGCTATGGGGTGGTGGGTCACAGGGTCCATGGTCATAGAGATCATGGCCATGGGGATGGTGTCCATGGGGATGGTGACTGTGAGGACGATGTGTGTGTGGATAGTGCTCACCTGAACTATGATTATGAGGGGGCCCATGGGTCCCACTGGTGTCAAAATGAGGGTGATGGCATCTTGACCCTGGAGGGGGCAATGGTAGAGGAACTCCTACTCAAAATGGTGGACTGTCTGAGTAATTTTTGTCTTCTAGAGGAGGTGGGCATCTAAAGTTATGTGACTCGTGGGGATTATGGTGATCTCTAGATCCATTGGGCTTAAATGGAGTCCTGCCAGCAGGAGAATGCTCACCAGAGTGGAGGGCATGGCCCAAACGATGCTTCACACCACTGATGTTTGTATGTTCCCGGTGAAGGACACAGAAGAGTGAATATCATCCTGTAACACAAAAGAAGTTAGATGTTTAATTTAATTTACACCAATGGTTTCCAGACTTTTGGATTTCACAACTAATTTTAAAAATAGGAGACCCCAAAAAATGGTTCCTCGAATTCTTATCTAGCCAACTTGGCATTTAAAATATGAACAGAGGGCTTCCCTGGTGGCGCAGTGGTTGAGAGTCTGCCTGCCGATGCAGGGGACATGGGTTCGTGCCCCGGTCCGGGAAGATCCCACATGCCGCGGAGCAGCTGGGCCCGTGAGCCATGGCCGCTGAGCCTGGGCGTCCGCAGCCTGTGCTCCGCAACGGGAGAGGCCACAACAGTGAGAGGCCCGCGTACCACAAAAACAAACAAACAAACAAACAAAAAAAAAACAGAACTATCATCTACCACCATTATTATTTCACAATAGGAATAATACTTTGATAACACGAGTCAGAAAGTTAATCTCAGAGTAAAGGATACTCCTTCAGATGGAATAAATGTTGTATTATGAAAACCTTCCTTATTATTATTCTTCTCATTTCAACATAATCTGGTGAAATTATATTAAAAAATGATACTCATCTATAGATCAACCTTTGGGAAACTAGTGCTTTGTAATTTATAGTCTCAAGAGTTGAGGCTTTATGGTACAAACATCTCCTACTCCTAAAGGATGAGCACTTACCTCTTTGCCCTTGTGGAGCCATGTTCATGGTGACAAGCCTGCCCCCTCCATTTTGGGGGTGAGGGTTGGTACATGGACATTTGGATTATACTCAGGTTTTTTTTGTTTTTTTGTGGGTTTTTTTGCTGATGTAAAAAATACTGTGAAAAATATCTTGGTATAGAACAAAACTTTCTGGGACATATGTAAAATATTGTTTTGAATCTTATTTCATATAGCTTTATATAGTAAATTTTAGGCTAATTCATTCTTCTTAGGTTCTATGCCTAATAATAAAAGCTAGGAATTATTAAGTGTCAGCACTGGAATCCTGACTACAAGGGCCACTTTCAAATTCATTAGAGGTTGATTGAATTGATCATGATTTTACTTTTCTGGCAAATCTTACCCTCAATTCTTGGGGAAAAATTCATGTTTTTTGCGTCATATCAGCAATTGTAGTTTCCCAGGGGCCTATTCTCTCTGTATTTCTCCTCCCCCCATCTCTCATCCATCATCTCTCTCTTTCCCTCTCCCTATTCTCTCTGTCTCTGTCTCTGTCTCTCTCTCTCTCACACACACACACAGAATACACACCAACAGCCATAAGAACAAAATACACTATATGTGTGAAAATATCACTTAGTTTGGCACTGCTCATGACAAAGGCTACTTAAGCAACCCACCTTAAGATTGAAAACGTCATAGTTTATGACAATGTCTTTTGGGGTTTCCAAGTCAGAGTCTTCTACATCATAGGACAAATCTGCTCTGCAGAATCCAAAGATCTATAAAGAAGAGATAAACCTGTTAGTGTCTATGTGTATTTGAGTGTGTGTGTGCAGGTGGTATGAAGGTGCCCAGCTCTTGTTGTGAACTTCCAGACATTTGGGAAAGGAAAACAGGCTTTCGAAAAATCAGAGTAATATTATCAAATATCTCCATCAGCTATTTAACCATTTTTCCTAGTCAACACTTTGGGGAAAGTGTAGGTTCTGAAGGGTTTCACTCCAAGTTGCAGTGGTTCCCTTCCATGAGTGGTCCCCCGTGCTGGGCTTCCCCATGGTCTGTAGGAGGAACTCTGCATCATTGATACCTTGCCTTTAGCCCAACCTTCTGCATGAAGACCTGAGTTGCCTGTGTCTAGAGAGAGTGAAGAGTGGTGTAGAAGAGGAATTTATACAACCTAAACCGGGCCCTTGGAGGAAAGTGTTGGGAAGAAAGGAGCCAGTATAAAAGTGGGTTTACACAGACCCCGTCAAAGTGACTGTCTGCTGGCCCTACCCTAGGTACCGAGGCTACAACTGGCTGGCACCGCTATGCCCCAGAGGCCCCAATACCCAGCTGTCAAGGTTAGACTAGGACAAGAAGAAAACTCTTTTTTTAGAAGAGACTGTTAAGCATTGAGGCTCTGAGTACAGTTTTGGAGTCAAACAGACCTATGTTAATCTTGGCTTTGCCATTCACTGGTTGTGAGCTTAAGCAAGTTACATAAAATTTCTGGATTTGTCTTTGTAAAGTGAGTACAATGCTAACTATCCACAGGCTGTGGGAAGGCTTAATTAAATGAGATAATATGCTGGAAAGCACTTAGCACTGAGCTCCTCTTCTCCAGCTGCCATGTTTCTCTACTGGGTTTGCATTACCTACACCAAGATAGGGATTTGTTGGGGATGGGAATGGAGGAGGTGGGGTGTCTTTCCTGGTAGCTATTAAGCAGGATTCTAGAACTGCTTGAGGTTGAAAAGTTGAACAGTGAGAGAAGGAACGAATGAATGCCTCCTTTCTTTCCGTCCTGGAGAATGTGTTATTAAACCTCAGAAAATTCCTGGACTTGAAATCAAAAGGCCACCATTAACATCCTGTGTCCTAACACTTTCTGGCTAAGTGTCCTTAGGCAAGTGTTTAAACTTCTAGACCATCTTGTTCCAGGGAAATGGAGGCAAACACTTGCTTCTCCTCAGAGGGCTTGTCACAGGGCTCCAACGAGGCAATAACATGGGTGCTTTGTAAACTGTAAGTCACCATACAAATGCTGAGTGTTATTAAGGAGATCTTCCTGCAGGTACCTGAGTATCAAAGTATAAGTGACTAGGGGAGCAATCCCATCGATTGAGCAACTGGAGGACTGGACTCTAATCTCAGCTCAGTTGTGAACATCAGGCAGGGAGGGAGACGCAAGAGGGAAGAGATATGGGCACATATGTATATGTATAACTGATTCACTTTGTTATAAAGCAGAAACTAACACACCTCCCTCTGTTGAGCCTCAGTTACCTCCTCATTTGTCAAATGGGGTCACTGAGTGGAGTAAACAAGGTGAAGTGAGTGAAAGCACCCTTGGGTGTCAGTTCTTAATCCAAGCAATTTATTAGTTTTAGCTAAGTCTTTAATCCTACTGGGTAAAGAACCTGGTGTTAAGTTGAGGTATATAGCATATATAATTCTATAATATACATGATACTCTCATGATTCACTTAACTTCTCTGTGCCTCAGTTTCCCCATCTGTAAATCGGGAATAAAAATAGTACCTACTTCATAGGGTGGTGGTGGGTTAATAAGGTCACATACGTAAAGCACTTAGAAAGTTGTCTGGCCCATGGTAAGTGGTCTCTAAATGTTACCCAGTATTTCACAGAGGCTGGGAAAGTGGTGACTGGAGCAGTTCCTCACAGAGAAGTCCAGGTAGTAATTGGTTCTTTCCCCTTCTCTCTAGAACAAGTTGAATCCAAGCAGTTTCGGGACATAAAAAGTAAAAAAGGCAGTGGATACCTACGACCCAATATTCAATATAGCACTATGAGGATTCAAAATCCCCAATATGTGCCATTTTTCTGATGGTCTCTGCCTTTAAAATATTTACCACATAAGTAATAAGGTGAATACTATTTCATTGAAATGTTCAACTAACACAGACATAATCAAGCACAGTGTGAAAAATCACCCTTCCTGCACCCCAGCCTCCCCTTCTCAGAGGTACCATTATCATCCACTTGATGAGTTTTTCCTTCAAGCCTTTTCCTAAATATGTTGCACATATACACATATATCTAATTATTTAACATAAATAGGATCATATTCTAAGTATTGTTCTGTAACCTGTTTTTTCCATTAGCAATGTATCTTGAAACACTTTCCAGGGCATTTACCTCCAAAACGTTGTTTTTAGTAATTACGTTGTATTCACTCCATTGCTTGGATGCACTGTAATATATTTAACTTTGCATTTTCAAAATGCACAACGGACATCAACTAGCTGCTCTACAAGACCCCTCTGGGTGGGAAGCGCTTAGGTCCCTGGACTGGGAGGCAGAATTGCCCCACTGAGCCACACCACTGGGTGTGGCTCGATAGGCACTCTGAGCCTCAGTCTTCCATTGTACTAGAAGGAGGTCAGGACCCGATGATTTTAATGACTCGCATCATCTTATCATGCTCTTTCTTCTGTCTTCCCCTCTTCCTTGTTTGGGTTTTCCCTTTTCTCTGTTAGATATTCAGATACACACACCCCAACTCCAAAGACTAAAGAACTGAAGGAGGGCAGTTCTATGGTATCTGCTGCCTCTCTGCTGAGGCTGCAACAGAAGTCTCAATTTAAAAGGCAGCTGGCCGAGTGAGGCCAGCGGAGAGGGACAGTGCTGCCCCATGTCCCCTGCATCGGCAGGCAGACTCTCAACCACTGCGCCACCAGGGAAGCCCTAAAGCGCTAATATTTTAATGACCTCTTCCTGTCTCTGCCAAGGAGAGAGAGGCATCGTTAACAGAGAGAGGAGAAGGTACAGCTCAATCTTTCTTTAAGGCAACCTCCTGAGGGAGTTGCTTGACTGTTGAATTTTTATATGTTGAAACATGTTAAGATTAATTATTTTAAAAGAAGTTCTGGGATAATTCTTTTTGAAAAAATGAATTAAAAGAGCATGGAATTTAGAGTCAACACCGGTGGTACAGGGTCATGACTTTGCCACACTTTGGCTGTGTTCACCCGGCCAGGTCATTGAATCTCTTTGAGGCTCAGTTATTTTATCTCTAAAATAGAAAGGATTATAATCTTTACTCCATAGTCTTGTTGTGAGATTAAAGGAGATAATATATCCTTTGTATAACTGCTTTGTGAACATACATAACTTGCAGATGTTGATGGCAATACTCGAGTGCTAAGTACTTTGCAAAGTGTGCTACACAGACAATTTTATTTAATTCTGAGAAGGAACCAAAGGGATAACGTTGTTATCCTCATTTTACAAAGGAGGAAAGCTTGAAGAGGTTAAGTAACTTGCCCTCAAGACCACACAAGTGGTAAGTGATAAGGCTGGGATTTAAACTCAAACAAATCTGACCCCAGAGCTTATGTTCTCTACAATGATGCCATACAGCCTCTTGTAAATTTCTATTTTTATATGTTGAATTTATTTAAAAGAAGGTGTGCCAGTAATAGGAAAAACCCTCTCTCTTCCCTTCTCAGGAGAGCAAGTAATAATACGTCCACAAGGGCAGGAATCATTTCTGATATGTACTTCATTGTCTTATATGATGATACCACTGTAAGACTGAATTTTGTATTAATTAGAATTAATTAGCATTATAACAGATGATCATACCAGGACTTGTGGTGCAGTTAAAGTCATTCACTCTAAGATTCTGAGACCCATCCAAAAGTGTTATAGCTATTACCTTACATTGTCCAATCACCTGCAAGAAAGAGGGGTTTATATTATTGCCTACTGCTTTCCTCAGGTTGACACAAGGGAACAAAAAAGTGAGGCAACATACTCCTACTAACCATTTGAAATTTGTCTGTGCTTTCTCTCACCAAACCCTCTCTCAAAAACCTGTATTTTCTTAGCATATTTCTGTGATCTGGATGCTATAAGCATCCAAAACCCTCATGAGAACCACGGAGAAACTGTTGAAACAGATCATGGCCATACCCCAAATATTTGCAAGGGAAAAAAATGCTAAAACCCCTGGGCATGTAAACATCTTATTTTCTGGAGTTGAAATGTTATATCTGTGCTCTTTCATCTTTGTGTCCTCCTCCTGTGGCAGGGAGCCTGGGCTCTGAGTACCCGCGTGCAACGTGCAGAACAAGACCCTATTCCTCACGGTGACTGCAACTAATCCCTTTGGCCATTTCTGTTAGTGGGACCAGTATTCATAGGACACGGTTACAAGTTCATAGGTTCTTAGACGTTAGGTGATTTGCTCAAGGCCTTACAGCTGGTCATGCTATCACATGGGACCACAAGCCCCACTGACTTTTCTTGAACTGGGTTCCAGGGTGTAGCTCTCAAGAAAATATTACTCAAGGTCAACACAGTCTTCATGAGCCAAGAGGCAGAAGCTGCTCTTACTCTTTTACAGTGTTAGCCCAGGTATGCAGCCACCCTGGGCAAGCACAATAACAGAAGTCAAGAACGCTAAGAGGAGAGGAATGGAACCGTGTTTACTTACGATTTCAGATGGACCAATAGAAACAGCTTGGCTCACAGTCAGCCCAGTGTTTCCTGGATAGGACTGAACAGTCAGATTCTTTCACATCCAAGACTAAATAATAGACAGCTGTGGATCCCTGGGGAATACCAAGAAAGCAATGGGTGAGTAGCATGTGGCAGCCCAGAGTTTTCTTCAAAAAAAACCCAATCTTTTTATTTCCTAAATAGAATTCCTGCTCCTCTCCAAGTCATTGCAGATGTCCTACCTTTGCGTCATTTGATCTATTTATTTAATAAAACGCTTCAGAGAGTTACTTCTGAATGCTCTTTTTAACTGGTCACAATGTTGCTTCTGCCCTTGAACTTTCAAAAGCAATCACTAAAAAGCAGTGTTGGTTTGGATGGAGGTGTTGAAGGTACAAGCCTAGAATATAAGTGCTGACAGTCACATCACGGCCTCCAATCTGTATATGCAGTCGTGTCCTCTCATCCAGCTCTATTCCTGAAATTGGATTTCTTGTCTTTTTTAAAAAATATAGATTGACTTTTTTCCCTTTTGGCTGCACCACGTGGCTTGCAGGATCCTAGTTCCCTGACCAGGGAATCAAACCCGTGCCCCCTGCAGTGGAAGCGCAGAGTCTTAACCACTGGACTGCCAGGGAAGTCTCAGATTTCTTGTCTTGATTTCAACTTGCCCAAAGCTAAATTCAGTCTCTTCTCTTACAAACCAGCTCCCTCTCTCAACTTCTTTTGTCTGGTCAGTGGCACCATTAATCATTTATTGCCTTAGTCTTTGTCTTAAAGAATGTCCTGTCCTCAAGCCTTGAATGGTCTTTCTTTGAAACGTCTCATGTCTTTTCTTTACTCTCATTGCCCTAATTCCCACTGCCTGGGGCTGCTCCTCATGTCGTCATTCCTGAACGAGCTCCTAGTTGTGTCCCTGCTCCGGCCCCTATCTTCCCAGGCACAGGGAGATCCGCCCCCCCCCCTTCCCCACTGCCACTCAGAGGTCGCACTGTGCTGATTCATCCTGTGTCCTATGATTCATCCTGTGTCCTACACATGTGGCAGAGAGCCTGGAAGGGGGCGACTGGTCATCAGATTGCTAGTGGAATCCTAAATCCCTCCACTCTCGTTCTCTGTAACCTTTAGGGCCTTGGTTTCTAACACTGTAACAAGTATAAATATCTCTGCTTGTCCTCTTTGGTGCCCCATGGTCTCGCCTCCCTGATTTCAGTGGTTCCACCAAAGGGTAGGTTATTTCTGGGGTGGTGGTGGAGAAGCAGGACTCCCTCTGTAATCTCTATCAAGCCCTCAAATGCACTCCGAATAAACATATAACCTAAATGAAAACAGTAGGCTTGCTTTCTTCAAGCCTACGGTCTCTCTTCCAAGGTGATGGCTGCTCCAAAGCCCACAGAGAACTGCTGGAACCCCTCTGCTTTTGTTCCGCTTCTCCCTAACACCTTCCTTCCTGATTCCCTACCCACACAGAGGTGATATGGCTGGCGTTCTCCTGGAAGGCCATTACACAAGCCACCGTCCTATTCAAATCCTGCTCACCCTTCAGGACGGAAAGGAAGCCTTCTCCCATCCCATCGAAATAGTCCTTTTATGAGATCACTCCTGCATCTATACCACTCACTTGGTCACCTGAATATATCCCATCTTATGCAGTTCACACATGTGTGCATGTGAGCTGCTTATTATTTCCTTGAGAGCAAGACCCACAGTTTAATCTTTCTCTTATAGTACTGAGCCTTTGACTGGGCTCTGCATAAGTGTTTACAAGTACTTACAGGCTGATTCATAGTTAAGGACATACTAGTAACAAACATTCATCTGAAGGAAAAAAGAACAGTCACAGCAGCCCACAGATGAAACAGACAGCCCTGCCCAAAGCCAATCCACTGTGCAAAGCAGCAGGCTTAGGGGCTAGAGTCTCAGTTGCCCCCGTACATCATCTCCCCACTCAGCTCTGCCATGGGCAGCGCCACAGCATTTTGTCCAAGTGGACATCAGCGACCCACAGCAACTGGAAAAGGTAGCCATCCCACCGTCCTTTATTGATCAGGTCTAGAGCTTTCCCAGCCACGGGCTCAGCAGCATCACAGCCTGTGGGACTCACAGCACAGGAACGCTGCAGTGGGATCAAAAGGATGAAAAACAGTGTTGCAGTGAGTAACTTCATTTTGTTAAAATGTGAAAAACATTCTCTGCTCTGGGATACCACAGCAGAGAAGTTTATACAGATTTTCTAAAACATACACACATACACACACAATTGATTCAACAAAGTCTTTATCCGTTTTTGTTATGTAACTGGGTATGTTCACCTTGACCCCTGGTTCACATATCAGTCAACACGCTGTAAATGATTAGTGGGTCCTGGGGACAGAAAGTTGAAACATGCCACCAGTGAGTGGGTAAAACTGTGATCTGCACAAATCTGGTTATTACTAGTAGGTAGCAGATCCAAAGTGTGTTTTTGGCCGTAAGCACTGACTGCATTGGTATACGAGGTGGAGTCAGAGATAATTTTCCTCCATCTGCCAGCCAGAAATCTCCGCCATCAGTCCCTTCTTTGGATTGTGGCACTGAAAGTCCTCAGTAGAATGTAGCTGCATTACTGAAGGGAGGAGACATGTTAAATGGTTAACACCATAAAAGGAAGACAGTTCAGGTAGAGGAGAAGGATTAAGAGGCTGTCGCTTTGAAGTCAGATCTGAATTTCAACCCTGGGTCTGTTACTCTCTTACTGTGTGATGCTGGGTAAGCTATAAAACTTCTCTGATCCTTAGTTTCCTCGTTTATAAAACAGGGTTTAAAAATCTCTTGGCAGGCTTGTGTGATGATTAAATAAGAAAACATGCATAAAAAGTCACCAATACAATTCTTAGCACAGATCCAGGTGCTAAATACATAATGCTATTTTATTATTATAATTAGTGTGACTGACAAGAAGTTGGGGGCACACTCATGTCATTCCAGTTCTTTGTGACCCTTAAAGTATGCTAAAGAGAATTAGTTCATGTGGAAGAGGATGGTGGTGAGGGTAGAAGTCAAGCCATTCTATGCCCATTCCAGAGAAGGGGTTAGAGGGACTAGACCATTGGGGGAGGGGCTCAGCACGGGAGGACAGGGCTGGGATTAAGCTGCTTCCCCCCACCCTCACTCCTCCTAAAAAGTCAATATTGGCTTCCCTGGTGGCGCAGTGGTTGAGAATCTGCCTGCCAAAGCAGGGGACACGGGTTCGAGCTCTGGTCTGGAGGATCCCACATGCCGCGGAGTAACTAGGCTCGTGAGCCACAACTACTGAGCCTACGCGTCTGGAGCCTGTGCTCCGCAAAAAGAGAGGCCGCTATAGTGAGAGGTCCGCGCACCGTGATGAAGAGTGGCCCTCACTTTCCGCAACTAGAGAAAGCCCTTGCACAGAAACGAAGACCCAACACAGCCAAAAATAAATAAATGAATAAAATAGTTATCTATTAAAAAAAAATAAGTCAATATACCTGCAGGGATCCCTCATGCCAGCAGAGACCAGCGGCATCAGAAAGGACCAGAGAGGGCTTCCCTGGTGGCACAGTGGTTGAGAGTCCGCCTGCCGATGCAGGGGACACGGGTTCGTGCCCCGGTCCGGGAAGATCCCACATGCCGCGGAGCGGCTGGGCCCGTGAGCCATGGCCGCTGAGCCTGCGCGTCCGGAGCCTGTGCTCTGCAACGGGAGAGGCCACAGCAGTAAGGGGCCCGCGTACCGCAAAAAAAAAAAAAAAAAGAACCAGAGGGAGTCAGCCCAGCTTGCTTCCCCACGACCGGGGACTTAAACGGCATCTGCCTTCCTCCCCACTCTCTTCTCTGCGGTGAGTCACCCGAGATGCTTTTCAGAATCCTTACTTCCAGGCCTCCCTCAGAGCAATTAAATCAGGATCTCTGGAGATGGGTCCAGGTGTTGGGAGTTCTTCCAATGTGCAGCCAAGGCTGGGAACTGGTGAAGCTCTAGACAGAACCTGAACGGAGGGAAAGAGTTTGAAGAGAGAAGCAATGGGGACGGGGGTATGGAAAGCAGACCTCACTTCCCAGAGTCACAGGTTGGTTTAGCAAGTGTTAAAAGGGGAAGAAACCCATTTCGGATTATATTTGAGATTGAACTTTTAATATTAGTAACACTGGCTTTTAAATATCCAAACAGGACAGCTTCATTGTAGTTTAGAATGACAGGATTAGTATGGAATCTGGCCAAGATGTTACTAAGCGGCTCCAACCCAGGGCTGGAGGTGGAGAAAGCCATTAATTAGAGCAAAACCGTTTTATGTTTCAATAAGTTGAGCTCCTTAATGAGGCCTTTCTATTATTGCTACACTGGTCACACCCAATATGGAGCGCCCTGGGTGAGCTAAATGCTGGTGGAGGGAAAGAGATGGGAACGCTGAGCGGATGGGAAAGGGCACCGAGGGTGAGAATCAGCTTTTCCTACATACTCTTGTGCTGAGACCTAGGGGTAGTCACTAGAGCCATGAATTCCCTTCCGCTCACTTTATTGAACCTGAAAGACAAATACAGTGCTAGTGATGCGTTGTGTTTCTTGCTAGACCCTGATTGAAATAGGGCCATAGCCACCACATAATACCCCTACTTAGTCATTTTTCCTTCTTAAAGGAGGCAGATAAGAGTAATAGAGTGTGAATATTGTCTATTGCTCTTAAACAAATTATGCCAAGACCTATGTGCCTCTTCTGAGAAACAGCTGCCAGGAGAGAGGACAAGAGTTACATCTGTACATTCCCTGTTGTATGAGTTTGCTAGGGCTTCCAGAACACAGTACCACAAACTGGGTGGCTTAAACAACAAGTTAATTTCTCACGATTCTAGAGGCTAGAAGTCCAAGATCAAGGTGTCAGAGGAGTGGTTTCTACTGAGGCCTCTCTCCTTGGCTTGTAGATGGCCGTCATCTCTCTCTGTCCCCATGCGGTCTTCCCTCTCTACTCATCTGTATCCTAATCTCCTCTTCTTGTAAGGACACCTGTCACAGTGAATTAGGGCCCCCCCTAATGCCTTCATTTTAACCTAACTACCTCTTTAAAGACCCTATCTCCAAATACAGTCACATTCTGAGGTACTGGGGGTTAGGACTTCAGTATATGAATTTTGAGGGGACACGATGCAGCCCACAACACCTGTCCAACTTCAAAAGATATGTGTATATGTAAATGTCTGCAGACATATATGTGCATGTGTCTATATATTATACATATACATACATATAATATTATATTTTATATTACATAATTTTTTAAGTGAAAAAATTGGGAATAAATATAATCTGGGCCCTTAACTTCTCCTCTGGGAAACAACTTTTAAAGGAATCAGAAAGTTACCCAACTTGGACCAATGTTTGGTTCTCTTCAGGATTAACCACAGGCCACAGGTAAATGTCACTTCCACCTACCCCACTGCTAAGTGAGTCTATCAGCTCACCTGGGATTTGGAGACTATTCAGACAGGTTAAAAAAAAAATCCACCTTCAGGCTGGATATATCTGACCGATACTTGGTGTTGAAATAATGATGGAATAAGGGGAAAGTGAAACTCTGATGAATCCCAGTCTCTTGATATCCCTCAATTTTCATCTTATTTGATCAAAAGAATCACAGTATGCTTTTGCCCAGTGTAAGTAATTAACAGAAACCTCAATTACATAGAAGTTGGGAGACCAGAAGGGGGAGCACTCATGCCCTGTGACAGTAAAAGAGCTCGATAGGAAGAAGAGAGACTTCTTTCGTGGCAACAGCTCAGCCAATGGAAAGCCATGGGCTCTGTTTACTACAGCCCTCCCAACTTCCTTTTCCTCTTTATAAGAGTTTTCCTTCCCTTGTTGTTTGGGGACTTCGCTGTGGCTCACCATGGTTGCAGGCCCCAAATTGCAATTCTCTGCTGATCCCAAATAAACCCATCTCTGCGGTAGAAATATCTGGCAATCTATTTGTTTCGGGTCAACATTTTGGTGGCCTGTACAGGGACCAGAGAAGACACCCAACAGCTCCGGGGTTGGTGAGCAAACAGGTGTGGTATCCACAGTTGAGCCCATTGTTCCTCATTGCTTTTCCAACCCCGGAGTTTGAAGGTGTAGCTTTCTCCTGGATCCGAGCTCACACCCTCTTTGCTTTTGAAGCTCCAGGCTTTATTCAGTATCTATTTGAAGGTTTCCTCTTTCTCATTAAGGCCTTGTTCTGTATGTGAAATTGGCACTTCTGTCTGATTTGAGATCAGACTGTTTCACTGAAACTGGCTAACCTTCAGCCTATTCCCTTTGGAACAAAGGCTGCTTCTCCTGAAGCTGGATACCCTTTGACTCATTCCTTCGGGAACAGGGGAATTTTTTTCTGAATCAGTGCCGAGTTTTTCAGCCTTTTGCCTATTCCTTTGGAATGGCTGTCTTCTGGAGACTGGCTTTAAAAAGCCTTTGGTCTAGATCCTTCAAGACAAAGCTGTCTCCTTAAGACTGGCTGGGATTGGCTTGCAAGCTATTTGAATTGAGCCGTTTGTTCTGTAAGCTATTTGAGCTGTTTGAAAATTGTTCTTTACCCTAAAGAAAAACCTCTAAGAAATGGGTTCCCAGTTATCTAAGTATTTTGAGGGTGCCCTCACTACAGGGACTCCAGATGATTTTATGTCTAAACACCAGGGTCCTTCCTCATGTTCATTTCTAACTAAATAAACGGACTTGACCAAACTCAATTTAGAGTACCAATGGCCATTGTGGGGAACTTTTGAAATTCACAAAATTTAATTTCCTTAAAACTGAACTGGTCTTCCCTGGTGGCACAGTGGTTAAGAATCCACCTGCCAATGCTGGGAACATGGGTTCGAGCCCTGGTCCGGGAAGATCCCACATGCCGCGGAGCAACTAAGCCCGTGCAC
Organism: Delphinapterus leucas; assembly: GCF_059928025.1. Classification (NCBI taxonomy): domain Eukaryota; kingdom Metazoa; phylum Chordata; class Mammalia; order Artiodactyla; family Monodontidae; genus Delphinapterus; species Delphinapterus leucas. Next base: position 80,823,564 of record NC_143132.1, read on the forward strand.
CACAACTACTGATCCCGTGTGCCACAGCTGCTGAAGCCCACAAGCCTAGAGCCCATGCTCCGCACGGAGAGAAGCCACAACAATGAGAAGCCCTCATATCACAACAAAGAGTAGCCCCCACTTGCCTCAACTAGAGAAAGCCCGTGCACAGCAACAAAGACACAACGCGGCCAAAAACAAAAGCCAAAAAAAACCAAACTGGACTACAATAGGTCAAAAATTTCCAGAACTGAGTGGAATGCTTATTTCAGTTGGTATTTTGAGGCTTCCCAACTATTATCAGGAGTCTGAAATTACCTCTGCAAAAGATTAACTGAGGCAGACAAATGATTGAAGAAAGATAAAATGGCTCCTGAAGCCTGAGGCTCTTCTTCCTTGGCTTCTTTGTCTCAGGCTCTGCCTTTGGCACCATCTTCTTCTTTCTTTTCTAGGATGCCTATGCCTCCACTATACCTTCAAATCCCTCACAGTAATTCTTCCACCAAACTTTCCCTTTTCTCTGAAACTCTCCCCGCTCCCTTTTCCTCTGCACTTGTCAGAACCTGTCTTTTTAAAATTAAGACTTCTGAGGATCCAGGGGCTAAGCCCTTAATTTCTTACACTACCTGGGCTAAAGCTGAAATGCAAGCCATAGTCAAAGACCTTCCCGAAGAAACTGAAGATCTCAATGATCCGCTGAGGAATTTAATATAGTCATTCAAACTTATCAACCTGGTTTCTGTGACTTTTCTCAGCTAGTTCATATGCTCATTGGTGAAGGCCAGGCCCAGCACTGGATGAAAACCGCTAATTAGGAAAGTCCTGAAAGGTCTCTAGAGTTACAACTGGGAATCCAGCCTACTAACGTACTATGTGATCAAGCTCAGGCAATTGCTAGGCAACTTTATGAAGCAATTCCTAGGGCTTTTCCAAAGCCTGTTGATGGGAACAAAATTCAGGCTTGCACACAAAACTGACGAACCTGTTCATGAATATTACAGTAGGCTTCAGATTCTGGTCTTCCTTCAGATGTAGATTCCACCCGGGTAGCCTTTAACTCTATGTTTATTAATGGGCTGAACCAGGACTTTTCCCTTCTAGTAAAACGGACCAGGATAGAAGGGAAAGTATGTCCACTCCAGATTTAGAGAATCTGGCAAACCAGCTCTCTCGTACTCTAGATGAGTCACCTCTAAGGAAGACAGCCAAAATCTTAATCTTCCCACATGTAAGGGTATATCCATTCGGGGCACGTAGAATCCCAGACAGGTTACAAAGGTTCAAAGACTGGTTAATAGGTAAGAAAGCAAGAATAGATGCCTTGGAGTACTAAAACAGTTCAAATAGTGGGTACCTCCAATGAACCTCAAGAGGTTCCTGCCTCTGAACTCATTCCCTTTTGTTTAGGCCTTTTGAGAGATACCCACACTTTTCTCCTTAGTCCCTCTGCTGTTATTCATTTATTAGGCTGAGACTTCTTAGAGAAGTAGCACGCCTGAATGTCTTTGTCCAAAAAAGGGGAAATAATTCTAGAAAATGGACAGTCGTCATCAAAGTTATCCACCGGGTGAATTAAATGATCCTTTGACATCTTTTTTTTGTTCCATCTCTGATAATAGTAGAGCAGATTCTGGAAACGCTGATCATTTGTCCCTATTGAATCAGCTACCATTTTCCTTATGGGCACAATCCACAGTGTACTTCCCATCAAGATTCAAATAGATCCCTCAAGACCTCTTTCCAGAATTAATACCCTATTTGTAAAGAAGCCCTTCAAGGCATAAAGCCCATAATAGAAGATTACAAGGCTCATGGTTTCATTGTCCCTTGTACTAGCTCCTGTCATACTCCCATTTTACCAGTGGGAAAAACCTAAGGACCAAGCGTGGAGATTTGTCCAGGACCTCCAAGCAATAAACAGCATTGTTATCCCTCATACCTTACTAACATCCATTCCCACCGGAAGTAAACTTTTTACTATAGTAGATTTACGCAGTGCATTCTTTAGAATTCCAGTTGACAAAGCTGGCCAATACCTTTTTGTCTTTACTTGGGAAGAAAAACAGTTCACCTGGACAGTAATGCCTCAGGGTTATACTGAGAGTCCTTGTTTCTTACAAATCCTGAAGGCTTATCTGGATGATGTAAAGTTCCCCAGGGGTTCTACTTTGTTGCAACAGGTGGATGATTTGCTTCTTTGCTCTCCTTCTCAAGCCTCCTCACAGGAAGACATCATCCACTTGCTAAAGCTTTTAGCCTTAAAGGGACATAAGGTTGCCAAAGAAAAATTGCAGCTTGTCCAAACCCAGGTTTGATATTTAGAGCATCTGATATCAGAACAAGGACTACACCTAGATCCAGATAAGATTTCATAGTGTCCTAAGTCCCCTTAGACCTAAAACTAAGTGCCAGCTGCAAGGTTTTCTCGGGCTAGTTGGTTATTACTGAAATTGGATTCCAAATTTCTCTCTTAAGGCCAAAGCTCTATGTTTTGCTCAACAATAACCCAGTTCAATTTTATGGGAAGAACTGGATGACACAGCCTTCAAGGTCTTAAAGAAGAGTTTGATGAACTCTCAGCTGACTTTGGGCATCCCAATTATCAGATTCCCTTTTTCCTTTCTATATACGAAGAGGAAGGGCATGCCTTGGGGTACTCACCAAAAACACAGGGGCCGTGATAAACTCGCAGGGTATTATAGCCAGCAACTGGATTCTGTGGCACAGGGATACCCCCTTGCCTTAGAGCTATTACGGCTACTGCCTTTTTGGTTAACACTACTGAGAAAATCATTGTGGGATCCCCTTTAACCATTTTTGTACCTCATGCAGCAGAAGCCTCCTGAATTCTCATCACACTCATTTCTCAGCCAGTCACCTCACCTCTTATGAAGTCCTCTTGTTAACTGTTGCTTACACAACTCTTTTACATTGTAATAACCTTAACCTGGCTACTCTTCTCTCCTCTGTCACTGATGAAGTCCCTCGCAACTGCTTAAAGCTGACCAACCACCTGACCCCTCTCACGATCTGTAGGAAATTCCATTGGGTAACGCTAATTTCTCATGGTTCAACAATGGGTTGGTTGTATTTAAAGGCGACAATGGTGGATATTGTGCTGGGTATACCATTACAACTCCTTTTGATGGTATTGAGGCAGCATCTTTACCTATGGCTGCTTTGGCCCAATAGGCTGAATTATACGCTCTTACAGAGGCTTGTCCTTTAGCCAAGGACAAAACCGCCATACTGATAGTAGATATGCTTTCAGAGGAGCTCATGATTTTAGAGAGTTGTGGGGAAAATGTGGCTTCCTTACTTCCATGGAAATAAAATTTAAGAATGGCCCCTATATTTGGGAATTATTAAATGAAATACTTTAACCTGCTGCTTTAGCTATTATTAAGATCCCGGGGCATTCTAAACTGGACTGTCTGGAAAGTAAGGGAAATTTACCTTGCTCAGATTTCTGCAAGCAATGCTGCCCTTAAAGGGACCAACAGTAGCCAAACCTCTGTCATGGTCCAAAGGGATATTTCCCCAAACAATAATTTAGAAAAGCTGGCTAGAGAGGCCCTAAAACTGGGCTCAGAAAAGCAAGATTTTCAGCAATTGTTGATTTTATAAAAAGAGAAAGCTCGAGATATGGGAACATATGTATATGTATAACTGATTCACTTTGTTATAAAGCAGAATCTAATACACCATTGTAAAGCAATTACACTCCAATAAAGATGTTAAAAAAAAAAAAGAGAGAAAGCTCTGGTTTGGACCAAATAACAACACAGTCCTACCAGAGATTCTAAAATTCCCACTCCTTACCACTGTATGTGCATTAAACCATTGGTCTCCTGACAAAATGAGAGCCTTCATGAACCAATATTGGTGGGAAAACAATAAGGTCGAAAAAAGTGCCTACCTCACTTGTCCCGCTTGTCCAAAGTGCAACCCAGGGAAGCCTGTTTGTATCGTTCCCAGACATTTTAAACTGCCAGATGGACAGTTCAAGGCCTGGCAAATGGATTTGATGCAACTTCTCCATCTAATGGATATAAATATATTTCAGTCATGGTCTGTATGTTTTCACACCAAACTGAAGCCTTCCTTTGCAGACAGACTACTGCCTCTTCTGTAGCTAAAGTCCTCCTGGAAAAGATTCTCCCTGTCTGGGGAACTCCTCTCAAACTTCATAATGATCAAGGAACACATTTTATTTGCCAGGTATTTCGACAGACATGTGCTGTTTGGTCACTTTTACAACACTTTCATTGGGCTCACCACCCTCAATCCTCTGGTTTGACAACATCATGAAGACTCAATGGGAAAAATCTGTAGAGGCCCTCCAACTACCCTGACCAAAAGCATTGCTATTGGTCCCGCTAAATCTCAGATCTGCTTATCTTGGAGCTCATAAACTCTCACCCTTTGTGATGGTCACAGGACACCCGGTGAACCTGGCTCCTGCTTCTTTTGCCCCACAACTGATAAAGGAGAACTATTCCAATATCGCCAAGGCCCTAATTGTTTCTATTAAAAATAACCATGTTTTGGTAAGGTAATCTTTTCACGGTGTGCCCTCGGGAGAAAAAGACCTTAAGCATCACACCTTGCAACCTGGAGATTTTATCTATTTTGAAAAGACGTCTCCAGAAGAACTCTCCTTCAACCTCATGGAAAGGCCTCTATCTGGTACTGCTAGCCAGCTCTTGTGCCACCGAACTCCAAGGAATAGACTCTTGGATTCATGTGACACACCTAAAGAAAGTGCCAAACCCTAATTGGACCTGCCCATCATCTGGTGACCTGAAGGTAAAGATTTCCCAGAACTGAAGCAGATGACAGCAGATGAGACAGCTTTCCCAGGATAACCAGAACAGGCCTGTTGGAAGCTTGTTGCCAAAATTTTGATTATAGAATGCTTCAGATGATCTCCAATGTCTAGGATCTTGATAAAATATGAACTTTAGATAAAAAGGGCCTGAGAGTTCTCCCTCCTACCCCTTCTTGTCATTTAAAGGTGACCTTAATAGGTTTCTAATCTTCGTACTTTCCCTTCGATTTGAGACACTACACCAAGGAAAGGTCCTTCCTGACACTGAATGACAAAAAGCCATTGAAACTAGAATACCTGACTCTTGATCGGTGATGCTTTCAGAGAAAGATCTTGATTAAAAGGGGAGAAAGGTAAAAAATTAATAAACAGAAACCTCAGTTCATAGAGTCGGGAGACCAGAAGGGAGAGCTCTCACCTGTGACGATAGTACAGTCCTATAGGAAGAAGAAAGACGTTTCTTTCCTGGCAAGGACTCAGCCAATGAAAAGCCATGGACTTTTTGTTTAGTATGGCCCTTCCAACTTCCTTCTCCATGAAGGCCTTCTCCTTCACTTGCTGTTTGGGGGCTTGCATGTGGCTCTCCACAGTTGCAGACCCCGAATCACAACCCTCTGCTGATCCTGAATAAACCCATCTTTGCTGGAGAAATACCTTCAGTCTATTTGTTTTAGGTTAACCTCAGAAAGATGAGGACATTCTTAAGTAAGGCCCTATATCAGAAACAATTAGCTAAAAGTAAGAAGTCATTACAAAGAGAGAGGCAGACGATATGAGAGGCATCTATCCATGGTATGGGGCCTTGGGTGGTTTAGGAGGGATGCAGTCCAGTGTGCAAGGGAACAGTTAAGTCTTATTTCCATTTCCGGGCAACATGATGAGACCAAGAGGAGTCAAAAAGACATACTTTATTACCCTTCTCTATGTTCGAACTGTTTCTCCATCCCCCTTTTCCCAACGCCTCTCATCTCCCGTAGGGCAGTATGTCGCCCAGGACCCTCCACGTGGTTCTCAAGGTGGGAGAATAAGAGGGTTGTCCTCTTGAGCTGGTCCTGGGCACTCAGCAGGGTGTTGTTCTTTTGAGGGGAAAGGCAGGACAACCAGCTTCTCCTCCATAGGCTCCAGGAAGAGGAAGGAGACATCCAGTGGTTCTCCTTGGGGATCTGTGGTTAGATCCAGCTGCACAGGGAAGGCCTCAACAGGGTCCGTTCCCTGGGAACCTTTAGGCTTGTTATCCAAGTCAGGAAGGTACTGGACAGTTCCTTTGGGCACAGCTTTGGCTGATGAGTTGGTGGGAGCTGTGTTTGTCTGCTGGGGCTCTTCCACCTTGAACAGGTCCACAGGTCTCGGGTTAACAGTAGAGTTTTCACCTCTAGGGGTGGGAGCCTGAAATAAGAATGCTTTCAAATAAGGGAATGTCCTCCAAGAAAATCCCTGCCATGCCTGGTACTAGATTATGCTCTTCTGTGCCTTTCTGATGGAGTTTTCAAAGGGAGACTAGCTAGATGAGCCTCTGATTAAAGGGCTTAAAGGAAATTCCCTGGCATCTAGTAGTTAAGACTCCAGGCTTTCACTGCCATGGGCTGTGGTTCAACCCCTCGTTGGGGACCTAAGATCCCATAAGCCAAAAAAAATTTTAAATAAATAAATGGTTAAAAAGCAAAACAGATAAGGGCCAGGGGGAACCAAACCTTTAGAAGCTTGACTGTAGGCTTCACAAATTTCAGAGCTGAACAATGATCCGGAGAGGTAAGATGGCTTGTTCAAAGTCCCTAGTAAGGTGTCTCCCCACTCCTAGTAGTGGCAGAAGAAGCCACCTCTGGTGACTGTTTATTCTGTGCCAGGCCCAGGGCAGTGCCCTTCAACCAGATCCTCTGACCTGTTTCTCATGGGGATCTGAAGGAGATAGGTATTGCAATCCAATTCTATAGATGAGGCAACCAAGACTCAGAGAGGTAGGAAATTGTCCATGTTCACACAACTTGTAGGTGGCAGAACAGGACTGGAACCCAGGTGGCCTGTCTCAACCACCCTTTCAACTACACCAGGCTGCCTTATGGTAAGTGCTCAATAAATACTTCTGAAAAAGGATTCAGTATTTCCATGGAAACAACTTCTACCTATGGTTCAGGGTAAGAGTCTTTGGGACACTGAATTTAATATCTCAGATGCCTGAGCCACTCAAGCTACAGGGGTCTTACTTATGCTATATGGACCATGTTGTAACTAAAAGAAAGGGTGACAGGTTTTTCTTTTAGCTACCCTGTGGATGTGGCCTTAGGACACCCTGAATAAAGTGGTGATCATGGATTTTAGGAAAATAAAAGGAGAGGGTAGGGTAGGGGCAACTAAAATAATCTGCTCTTTTATTCACAGAAAGACAACCAATTAGACTAAAAAATACCTCTGATTTAAAGAAGTCACAAGTCACAGAGACCGACTTTTCTGAGTGTCGTTCAGTAAGAGAACCGTGGCAAATACCAACAGGCTAAAAAAAGGAAAATACAATGTCACATGTGTATTATGATTATCAATGATCATAAATGGAAATCAACTTGCTTTCTGATTACATAGACACACAGCCAATCAACACTTTGAAGCTCCTACCATGTAATAGGTAGGCTCTGAGCCAATTCTTTAGCTCATCCCTACCAAATAATCACCCAAACTAGGCTAAATTACCTCCAATGAGAGAAACTCAGGATTTCTTGAGGAACAAACTCTATTAGAAAATTCTTTGTATTGAGCAGAAATCTGTGTCTATAGAGCAGACACAGAAATCTGGGTCTATCTCTTGGCCACACTTCTACCCTTGGGTCAACTAGAAAACTTGTTTTCATCTCTCATATAGCAGCTCTTTATGTATGTTCCACCTGAGTTTTTGCTTCTCAGACAAGACTACTCATCTCCTTAAACTTTTCTTTATTTAAAAATAAAATAAGTTTGTTTTCTTATTAGAAATGTAATAAACAGTTATTTAGAATATGGATAAACAAATAGAAAATAAAAAGACCTGTAACTACATGAAAGGTACCCGTTTCCTGCAGTGATTTGATTTCTTTCCTTCTAACATTTCTTCCTAAGCATACATAATTTTTCTTCTAGAAAAATAGAATTATACTCTTCATAATATTTTATAACTCTCTTTTGTCATTTAACAATATATAGTAAAAATCTGTCTATGACACTGAATAGTTTTCTATGATTTTCTTTATAATGGCTACCTAATATTCCTCTGTGTTATTTAACAAGTTCTCTTTTGTTAGAAGCTGGATTGAACCTAATTTTTTTTTTTTTTGGCGGTACACGGGCCTCTCACTGTTGTGGCCTCTCCCATTGCGGAGCACAGGCTCCGGACGTGCAGGCTCAGCGGCCATGGCTCATGGGCCTAGCCGCTCTGCGGCATGTGGGATCTTCCCGGACCGGGGCATGAACCCGTGTCCCCTGAATCGGCAGGCGGACTCTCAACCACTGCGCCACCAGGGAAGCCCTGAATCTATTTTTTTATGTTTAAACATTGAAGCTATTTTCATATATCCTTAGGGTAAATTCCTAGAAGAGAAATTTTAGAGTCATAGAGTATGCATTTTTTCAAGTGTAAACAGAGGGCCAGTGTAGACCAAGAGAAAATTACAACTGCAGGTCCAGTTATGTAAAAGACTTTAAACTCTTTTCTCTAATTCCTCTCTCATTCTTCCTGGAACTTGGAAGAGCCACAGTTAAATAAATGAATAAATGATTGCAGGAGGGGGAGAAAGAGTGAAAGGATAGACCTTGACTCCTTCCTCACAGCAGGTTCTACAGGGAGGAGAAAGCTTTGAATTGGATGTGAGATAGAAGTTTTGATTCAGAATTGACTAAAAGGGATTTTTAATACCTGAAAGTGAATCTTAATAATCTAAGCGAAATTGTTCTTATTACCGAATATAACCAGAAAGCTATGTGATCTGCCCAAGATGGCATTGAGAAGTGAGAAAGGGAGATTCTACAGAAGATGATGAAGACATTTTCCCAATTATTCCTTAATATTCAATTGACTGGTTATGAAAGACTTTTGAGAGACATAGTTCAGATTCAAAGACACACATGGGTTGAAAATTAAAAGATGGAAAAAATTTACAATGCAAACAGTAACAAAAAAGAGCTGGGAATGGCTATACAAATATCAGACAAAATTTACTTTAAGACAAAAATTGTTACTAGTGACAAGGAAAAACATTTTATAATGATAAAAGGCTCAATTTATTAGAAAGACACAACAACTATAAATATAATGCCCCTAATAATAGAGCCCCAAGGTACATAGGCAAAACCTGACAGAATTCAAGGAAGACATAGATAATTCAACAATAATAGTTGGAAACCTCATTTTCAATCATGGATAAAACAAGTTTGCAGAACATCAACAAAGAAACAGAAGTCTTGAACAACACTATAAACAAATTAAACCTAACAGACAATTACAGAATGCTTTACCTAACAACAGCAGAATACACATTCTTCTCAAGTGTACATGGAACTTTCTCTAGGATATACCTTATGTTAAACCATAAAACAAGCTTCAATACATTTAAAAGAATTGAGATCACACAGAGTACATTCCCCAACCACAATGGGATGAAATTAGACGTGAATAACAGAAGGAAATTGGAATTTTCACAAATATGTGGACATTAAATAACACTCTTAAATAACCAATTGGCCAAAGAAGAGATCACAAGGAAAATTAGAAAATATTTGGAGATGAATGGAAACAAAAACAACATGTATAACTTGTGAGATGCAGCTCAATCGTTTCTTAGAAGGAAATCTGTAGATGTAAATGCTTATGTTAAAAGCAAATAAAGATTGTAAATCAATAACCTAAACTTCTACCTTAAAAAGCTAGAAAAAGAAAAGTAAACTAAGCCCAAAGCAAACAAAAAGAAGGTTACAATAAAGAGTAGACAGGAAATAAATGAACTAGATAATAAAAAAAGAATGGAGAAAAAATGAAACTGAAAGTTGATTCCTTTTTGAAAAACTTAATAAAATTGGCAAAGCTTTAGATAGACTAAGAAAAAAATGACTCAAACTACTAAAATTGGAATTAAATAGGGTACATCACTTCTAATCTTTCAGAAATAAAAATGGAATACTATGAACAATTGTATGCTGGAAAATTGGATAACTTAGATGAAATGGACAAATTCCTAGGAAGATATGAACTACCAAAACTTACTCAAGAAGAAATATAAAACCTGAATAGACTTACAACAAGTAAAGAGATTGAATTATTAATCAAATAATCTTCCCACAAAGGAAAGCTCAGGCCCAGATGGCTTCACTGGGGAATTCTACCAAATATTTAAAGAAGAATGAACATCAACCTTTCACAAATTCTTCCAAAATAAAACAGAAGAGGAGGGAAAATTTCCCAATTCATTATATGAAGCCAATATTAAACTCATATGAAAATCAGGCAGATATGACACAGAAAAACTACAGAGCAATGTCTCTTATAAATATGAGATTAAAAATCTTTAAAAGAAAAAAACAACCACTGGCGAACTGAATTCAGGACTTCCCTGGTGGCACAGTGGTTAAGAATCCGCCTGCCAGCGCAGGGGACATGGGCTCGAGCCCTGGTCTGGGAAGATCCCACATGCTACGGAGCAACTAAGCCCATGCACCACAACTGCTGACCCTGCGCTCTAGAGCCCATGAGCCACAGCTACTGAAGCCTACGTGCCTAGAGCCCATGCTTCACAAGAGAAGCCACCACAATGAGAAGCCCGTGCACTGCAATGAAGAGTATTCCCCGCTTGCTGCAGCTAGAGAAAGCCCACACACAGCAACAAAGACCCAACACAACCAAAAATAAATAAATAAACTTTTTAAAAACTCTGAATTCAGAAACATATAAAAGAGGTTATACACCATGATCAACTGTGATTCATCCCCAAAGCACAAGTCTGTTTTAACATAAAAAAATCATTGTTATGTACAATACTAATAGATTAAAGGAGAAAAAGAAAACCAAACGATTATCTCATTAACACAGAAAAGGCATGAGACAAACTCTAACACTGTTTTTTGATAAAAGCATTCAACAAACTAGTAGGACTAGATGGGAACTTTCTCAACTTGATAAAAAAGCAGCTATAAAAAGCCTACAGTTACCATCACATTAAACGATGAAATACTGAATGCTTTCCTCCTAAAATCAGGAATAAGATAAGGATGTCTGCTCTCCCCATCTCTATTCAGCATTGTACTGGAAGTTCTAGTCAAGAAAATTAGGTAAGAATTAAAAGTCATTTAGATTGGAAAGGAAGAACTAAAACTATTTGTAGAAGACATGATCTTGTATACAGAAAATCCTAAGGACTCTACCAGAAAACTATTAGAACTATAAAAACAAGTTCAACAAGGTTACAGGATACAAGATCAGAATACGAAAATCAATTATATTTCTACATATTTGCAATGAACAATCCAAAAATAAAATTGAGAAGACAAATACATTATATCAGCATCAAAGAGGAAAAAATACTTAGCTATACAAAAAAGTGAAAGTTTTGGACACTGAAGACTACAAAACATTGTTGAAAGAAATTAAATAAGTCCTAAACAAATGGAAAGACATCCCATATTCATGGGCTGGAAGAATGACTAATTTTAAGATGACAGTACTTACTATATACATTGGTCTACAGAGTCAATGAAATCCCTATCAAATTTCCTGCTTTTTAAAGATAGAAACTGACAAGCTGATTCTAAAGTTGATTTATTATGAAAATGCAAAGAATCCAAAATACCCAAAACAATCTTAAATAGGACAAACAAAATAGGAGGGCTCAGACTTCTCAATTCAAAATTTACTACAAAACTATAATATTGGAGATAGTGTGGTACTGGTATAAGAATAGATATGCAGATCAATGGAGTAAAATTGAAGGTACAAAAATAAACTCTTACAGAGAGAGCAGATAGCAGAAGCAAGAAGAATTACAATCTTGCAGCCTGTGGAACAAAAACCACATTCACAGAAAGATAGATAAGATGAAAAGGCTATGTACCAGATGAAGGAACAAGATAAAACCCCAGAAAAACAACTAAATGAGGTGGAGATAGGCAACCTTCCAGAAAAAGAATTCAGAATAATGATAGTGAAGATGATCCAGGACCTCAGAAAAAGAATGGAGGCAAAGATCGAGAATATGCAAGAAATGCTTAACAAAGACCTAGAAGAATTAAAGAACAAACAAATAGAGATGAGCAATAAAATAACTGAAATGAAAACTACACTAGAAGGAATCAATAGCAGAATAACTGAGGCAGAAGAATGGATAAGTGACCTGGAAGACAGAATGATGGAATTCACTGCTGCGGAACAGAATAAAGAAAAAAGAAATGCAAAGAAATGAAGACAGCCTAAGAGACCTCTGGGACAGCATTAAATGCAACAACATTCGCATTATAGGGGTCCCAGAAGGAGAAGAGGGAGAGAAAGGACCAGAGAAAATATTTGAAGAGATTGTAGTCGAAAACTTCCCTAACATGGGAAAGGAAATAGCCACCCAAGTCCAGGAAGTGCAGAGAGTCCCATACAGGATAAACCCAAGGAGAAACACACCAAGACACATAGTAATCAAATTGGCAAAAATTAAAGACAAAGAGAAATTATTGAAAGCAGCAAGGGAAAAATGACAAATAACATACAAGGGAACTCCCATAAGGATAACAGCTGATTTCTCAGCAGAAACTCTACAAGCCAGAAGGGAGTAGAATGATATACTTAAAGTGATAAAACGGAAGAAGCTACAACCAACATTACTCTACCCAGCAAGGATCTAATTCAGATTCGATGGAGAAATGAAAAGCTTTACAGACAAGTAAAAGCTAAGAGAATTCAGCACCACCAAACCAGCTCTACAACAAATGCTAAAGGAACTTCTCTAAGTGGGAAACGCGAGAGAAGAAAAGGACCTACAAAATCAAACCCAAAACAATTAAGAAAATGGTCATAGGAACATACATATCGATAATTACCTTAAACGTGAATGGATTAAATGCTCCAACCAAAAGACACAGGCTTGCTGAATGGATACAAAAACAAGACCTATATATATATGCTGTCTACAAGAGACCCACTTCAGACCTAGGGACACATACAGACTGAAAGTGAGGGGATGGAAAAAGATATTCCATGCAAATGGAAATCAAAAGAAAGCTGGAGTAGCAATACTCATATCAGATAAAATAGACCTTAAGATAAAGAATGTTACAAGAGACAAGAAGGACACTACATAATGATCAAGGGATCAATCCAAGAGGAAGATATAACAATTATTAATATATATGCACCCAACATAGGAGCACATCAATCCATAAGGCAACTGCTAACAGCTGTAAAAGAGGAAATCGACAGTAACACAATAATAGTGGGGGACTTTAACACCTCACTTACACCAATGGACAGATCATCCAAACAGAGAATTAAGGAAACACAAGCTTTAAATGACACAATAGATCAGATAGATTTAATTGATATTTATAGGACATTCCATCCAAAAGCCACAGATTACACTTTCTTCTCAAGTGTGCATGGAATATTCTCCAGGATACATCACATCTTGGGTTACAAATCAAGCCTCAGTAAATTTAAGACAATTGAAATCATATCAAGCATCTTTTCTGACCACAATGCTATAAGATTAGAAATCAATTACAGGGAAAAAACCGTAAAAAGCACAAACACATGGAGGCTAAACAATATGTTACTAAATAACCAAGAGATCACTGAAGAAATCAAAGAGGAAATAAACAAATACCTAGAGACAAAAGAAAATGAAAACACGATGATCCAAAACCTATGGGATGCAGCAAAAGCAGTTCTAAGAGGGAAGTCTATAGCTATACAAGCCTACCTCAAGAAACAAGAAAAATCTCAAATAAACAATCTAAACTTACACCTAAAGGAACTAGAGAAAGAAGAACAAACAAAACCCAAAGTTAGCAGAAGGAAAGAAATCATAAAGATAAGAGCAGAAATAAATGAAATAAAAACAAAGAAAACAATTGCAAAGATCAATAACACTAAAAGTTGGTTCTTTGACAAGATAAACAAAATTGATAAACTATTAGCCAGACTCATCAAGAAAAAGAGGGAGAGGACTCAAATCAATAAAATTAAAATTGAAAAAAGAGAAGTTACAACAGACACCGCAGAAATACAAAGCATCCTAAGAGACTACTACAAGCAACTCTATGCCAATAAAATGGACAACCTGGAAGAAATGGACAAATTCTTAGAAAGGTATAACCTTCCAAGACTGAACCAAGAAGAAATAGAAAATATGAACAGACCAATCATAAGTAATGAAATAGAAACTGTGATTAAAAATCTTCCAACAAACAAAAGCCCAGGACCAGATGGCTTCACAGGTGAATTCTATCAAACATTTAGAGAAGAGCTAACACCCATCTTTCTCAAACTCTTGCAAAAAATTGCAGAGGAAGGAACACTCCCAAACTCATTCTGTGAGGCCACCATCACCCTGACACCAAAACCAGACAAAGATACTACAAAAAAAGAAAATTACAGACCAATATCACTGATGAATATAGATGCAAAAATCCTCAACAAAATACTAGCAAACAGAATCCAACAACACATTAAAAGGATCATACATCATGATCAAGTGGGATTCATCCCAGGGATGCAAGGATCCTTCAATATATGCAAATCAATCGATGTGATGCACCATATTAACAAACTGAAGAATAAAATCCATATGATCATCTCAATAGAGGCAGAAAAAGCTTCTGACAAAATTCAACACCCATTTATGATAAAAACTCTCCAGAAAGTGGGCACAGAGGGAACCTACCTCAACATAGTAAAGACCATATATGACAAACCCACAGCAAACATCATTCTCAATGCTGAAAAACTGAAAGCATTTCCTCTAAAATCAGGAACAAGACAAGGATGTCCACTCTCACCACTATTATTCAACATAGTTTTGGAAGTCCTAGCCATGGCAATCGAGAAGAAAAAGAAATAAAAGGAATACAAATTGAAAAGAAGGAGTAAAACTGTCACTGTTTGCAGATGACATGATACTGTACATAGAGGATCCTAAGGATGCCACCAGAAAACTACTAGAGCTAATCAATGAATTTGGTAAAGTTGCAGGAAACAAAATGAATGCACAGAAATCTCTTGCATTCCTATACACTAATGATGAAAAATCTGAAAGAGAAATTAAGGAAATACTCCCATTTACCATTGCAACAAAAAGCATAAAATACCTATGATAAACCTACCTAGGGAGACAAAAGGCAAAAGTTTCCTACCTAGGCAGAAAACTATGTCTACTGATGAAAGAAATTAAAGATCATACCAACAGATGGAGAGATATACCATGTTCTTGGATTGGAAGAATCAATATTGTGAAATTGACTATACTACCCAAAGCAATCTACAGATTCAATGCAAGCCCTATGAAATTACCAATGGCATATTTTAAAGAATTAGAACAAAAAAATCTTAAAATTTGTATGGAGACACAAAAGACCCTGAATAGCCAAAGCAGTCTTGAGCGAAAAAAGTGGAGCTGGAGGAATCAGACCCCCTGACTTCAGACTACACTACAAAGCTACAGTAATCAAGACAATATGGTACTGGCACAAAAACAGAAATATAGATCAATGGAACAAGATAGAAAGCCCAGAGATAAACCCATACACCTATGGTCAGCTAATCTACGACAAAGGAGACAAGGATATACAATGGAGAAAAGACAGTCTTTTCAATAAGTGGTGCTGGGAAAACTGGGCAGCTATATGTAAAAGAATGAAATTAGAACACTCCCTAACACCATACAGAGAAATAAACTCAAAATGGATTAGAGACCTAAATGTAAGACCAGACACTATAAAACTCTTAGAGGAAAACATAGGAAGAACACTCTTTGACATAAATCACAGCAAGGTCTTTTTTGATCACATCCTAAAGTAATGGAAAGAAAAACAAAAATAAACAAATGGGACCTAATGAAACTTAAAAGCTTTTGCACAGCAAAGGAAACCATAAAAAAGACGAAAAGACAACCCTCAGAATGGGAGAAAATATTTGCAAACGAATCAACAGACAAAGGATTAATCTCCAAAATATATAAACAGCTCATGCAGCTCAATATTAAAAAAACAAACAACCCAATCCAAAAATGGGCAGAGGGCCTAAATAGACATTTCTCCAAAGAAGACATACAGATGGCCAAGAAGCACATGAAAAGCTGCTCAACATCACTAATTATTAGAGAAATGCAAATCAAAACTACAGTGAGGTATCACCTCACACCAGTTAGCATGGGCATCATCAGAAAATGTACAAACAACAAATGCTGGAGAGGGTGTGGAGAAAAGGGAACCCTCTTGCACTGTTGGTGGGAATGTAAATTGATACAGCCACTATGGAGAACACTATGAAGGTTCCTTAAAAAACTAAAAATAGAATTACCATATGACCCAGCAATCCCACTACTGGGCATATACCCAGAGAAAACCATAATTCAAAAAGACACATGCATCCCAATGTTCATTGCAGCACTACTTACAATAGCCAGGTCATGGAAGCAACCTAAATGCCCATCGACAGACAAATGGATAAAGAAGATGTGATACATATATACAATGGAATATTACTCAGCCATAAAAAGGAACGAAATTGGGATTTTTGTTGAGACGTGGATGGATCTAGAGACTGTCATACAGAGTGAAGTAAGAGAAAAACAGAAAGAGAAAAACAAATATCATATATTAATGCATATATATGGAGTTAGAAAAATGGTACAGATGAACTGGTTTGCAGGGCAGAAATTGAGACACAGATGTAGAGAACAAACGTATGGACACCAAGGGGGGAACGTGGCAGGGGGTGTGGTAGTGGTGTGATGAATTGGGAGATTGGGATCAACATGTATACACTGATGTGTATAAAATTGATGACTAATAACAACCTGCTATATAAAAAAATAAATAAAATGAAATTCAGAAAAAAGGGCTTCCCTGGTGGTGCAGTGGTTGAGAGTCCGCCTGCCGATGCAGGGGACATGGGTTCGTGCCCCAGTCCAGGAAGATCCCACATGCCACAGAGCGGCTTGGCCCGTGAGCCATGGCCGCTGAGCCTGCGCGTCCAGAGCCTGTGCTCCGCAACGGGAGAGGCCACAACAGTGAGAGGCCTGCATACCGCAAAAAAAAAAATTCAAAAACAAAAAAACCTCTTACATTTATAGTCAGTTGATCTTCAAAAATATGTCAATACAATTAAATGGGGGAAATCATAGCCTTTTCAACCAATGGTGCTGGGACAACTGGAGATCCACAAGAAGAAGAATGAAGTTGAACCTCCTACCTCATATCATATATAAAAATTAACTCAAAAATGGGTCAGAGGGGACTTCCCTGGCTGTCCAGTGGATAAGACTCTGTGCTTCCAATGCAGGGACAGGGGTTTGATCCCTGGTCGGGGAACTAAGATCCCGCATGCAACTAAGATCCCACATGCCATGCAGTGTGGCCAAAAAAAAAAAAGAAAGGGTCAGAGACCTACAGCTAAAACTATAAAACTCTTAGAGGAATACAGAGGAGTAAATCTTAATGATCTTGGATTAAGTAATGGATTCTTAGATATGACACAAAAAGCACATTCAACAAAAGAAAAAATATAAAGAAGATTTCATTAAAATTAAAAAATTTTTGTACTTCGAATAACATCATCAAGAAAATGAATAGACAAATCAGAGAATGGGAGAAAATATTTGAAAATCATATATCTGATAAGGGGATTATATCCAGAATATGTAAAGAATTCTTACAATTCAACAATAAAAAGATAAATAATCTAAGTTTTACATGACAAAGGATTTGAATAGACTTTCCTCCAAAGAATACATACAAATGGCCAAAAGCACATTAAAAGATACTCATCATTAGCCATTCGGAAAATTCAAATATAACCAAAATGAGAGACTACTTCATACTCAGTAAGATAGCTATAATAAAAAGGACAGATAATAATAATAAACATTGGCAAAAGCATGAAGAAATTGAAACCCTCACATGTTGCTGATGGGATTATGAAACTGGTGCCATCAATTTGGAAAAGAGTTTGCAGTTAGTTAAAAGGTTAAACACAGAATTCTCATATGACCCAGCAGTCCCACTCCAAGGTGTGTACTCAAAAGAAATGAAAACATATGTATACATAAAAACTTATACACAGGGAATTCCCTGGCCGTCCAGTGGTTAGGACTCGGTGCTTTCACTGCCATGGGCCTAGGTTCAACCCTTGGTTGGGGAACTAAAATCCCGCAAGCCAAAAAAAAAAAACTTATACACAAATGTTCATAGTAGTACTATTCATAACATCTCAAATGAGGAAACAACTCAAATATCAATCAACTGTTGAATGGATAAACAATACATGGTATATCCATGCGATGAAATATTATTTGGCCATTAAAAGAAATGAAGCACTGATATATCAATGCTGAACAAGGATAACCCTTGAAAACATTTTGCTAAGTGAAAGAAGCCAGACACAAAAGGCCACATACAGTGTGATTCCATTATATAAAATGTTCAAAAAATGTAGTCATAGAGTCAGTAAGTAGACTAGTGGCTTCCTGGGGCATAGGTGAGAGGGCAAGGGGAATGACTGCTAATGGATGTGGAGTTTCTTTTTGGGCTGATGAAAATATTCTAAGATTAGACAGTGGTGATGACAGCACAACTCTATGAATAGACTAAAAAACACTGACTTGTACACCTGAAAAGGGTGAATTTTATGGTGTGTGAATTATATCTTAATAAAATTTTATTATAACTAAGTGAATAAGGGGGGAAAAATGCTTGCATTTTTCCTAATTGTGCTACAATACATTTTGCCAATTGACATTCCTACTAGGTGTGCTTCAGATAGTTTCAGGGCACCCTCCCCATCTTGGCTGCATTCTTTGAAAGAAGCCCTGTTTCACTTTGTCCTTCTTAAAGAGTGGTCCAAGGAATGGAACACCATGCTGTATTCCAAATGTAACTGGGTCTGTTTGGATAAAAGCAGGACTACCACCAACCACTGAGGAGATTTGTCTATATTTTTATAGCCTCCTATGATCATTTTTGGCAAAGGCATCACATTGCTGATGAAAACTGCATTTACAATCAAATATTATTGCATCTGGGCCATCTCTAACTAGTCAGTTGCTCCTTAAGGGGAAGAAAAGTATCTCATGCATTACAACACTTCATGTATAATTTATGCTCAATAAACATATATAGATGATCTGTGAGCACAAAGCTTAAATTATGAAGACATTCAACAATACTCACCACAGAGTTAGGGGGCTGAAGTGCACAGCTGCTAGCCTGGGACTTGGTACATGACTCTTTGATTAAATATTCTACAAAGTAGGCAGGGCCAAACACCCACTGGTAGGAGACAAGAGGTGAGAAATAAAAATCAAACCTTCTCAAGTGGAGAAATGAGTCAGATTTGGCAACATTATATTTACAGAAACCATACATTCCCAGAGTCATTGTCAACACAGGTCTCTTTTTGTCCCTGTAATCCCCACCATGATCAAACCATGTATTATGATTTTGTTCTTTAGAAAACATAATCACCATACCTTTCTTCCCTTCTTAAGGATTTAACTGGGCTCTAAAAACCTTCCCCTGGGTGAGCTTATTTTTCCTCATGTAAATTTGTTTTTAAATTAGCTTTTCTCCATATGATAGATATCAACATAATTCAGGTACAAATGAACATTTCCCCTAACCCATAAAACTCAACATCCACTCCTGTACTTAAAAGACAGAGTAGAACTTGACTTGCTAAGTGGTCCAAGGTCAACCAGATATGGGAATGTGGTAGTAAGTAGTGAACCTAAGTAGAATAACCCAAGGAGACTATGAGTCCATTTCCCTTCTTGCCTTCAGGGCAATGAAGTAAAATCATACCACACAACTCTAACGGAAATCCCATGGAATGACTCAGAAACTAAAACATGATTGAATGTGCATCAGGGTTACCAAAGGTAGGGAATGAAGCAAAGGCTCTTAGGGTTCTAATCAAAAAGAGGGCCTCGATAGCGATAGCAACAGTTATGAGACATATTGTTGTAACTGGCCTTTCAGCCTCACCTGACTAGAAGTCTTGGTGATTTTGACGAGAGAATACTGCTTCGAGGGGCTCTTATTGTTGTATCTTGCAAGAGACTCAGTAGCAGTTTCCAGGAACTTGGGGTTTGACAAATCATAGGGGCTGGAGCTGGGGCAGTCAGGGCACATCATGGTAATCTTGCTTCGAGAAACTGTTGATGCCAAAGGGAGCAAGTTTAAAAATAAAACTCCTTAATGATACATAATCCTATAAATCATATGATCACAACAGAAGCAGAGATTGAAAGAAAAAAAGATAATGCTCAGCTTTGTCAAGGATGGAGTGGAAAAGCATTATTTAGAAAGAAAGTTAGCTTACTGCAGAGTTTTCTGCAATGAGTGTGTATTACTTTCATAATTTAAAAGGAAACAAAGCAATATTTTTTCACCTTCCACAAATTTTTTTACCCTAGGCATTTAGTTAAAAAACACATAATATAGTACAGTTGACCCTTGAACAACACGGCGGTTAGGGGTGCTGACCCTCCAGACAGCCAAAAATCCCAGTTTAACTTTACATTCAGCCCTCCGTATCCACAGTTCTGCATCCATGGATTCAACCAACTGCATATAGTGTAATATTACAGTATGTATTTAGTGAAAAAAAAATCCATGTATGAGTGGACCATGATAGTTCAAACCCATGTTGTTCAAGGGTCAACTGTATATTGGTATAAAAACATTTTCGTAATTAGCTCAATATCTTCCACCATTACTGCCTCTGTAAAGCAGACTGAGTTGGGATTTCATTACCGTCACGTTTTATTTACCTTTTAGTCGCCAACACCTAACATAATGTCTAATGCATGGTTGGTGCTTAGTAAATACCTGCTGAATGAATGAGTGAGTGAATGACATATGGAAGGTGGAAGCACACCCTCTTTGGTTAGAAAATGCAAGTAAGCTGGAAAATAAAAGTTGATCAAACCACTGTATGACTGGATAGGATAATCACACTAATGGTACAGCTAGAATGTCTGATCGGGAGGAGCTGGGGGTGGCAAAACTTGTATAAAAGTCAGCCTAGGAAACTTGTCTAGAAGTTGTTTTGACAAAGCAAGCACATTGTTTTGATCAACTGTGTGTTTATTTGGATGTATTCGGGCATTTTGTGGGGAAGTTACACCCACAGCTGTCACTCCCGGCACCATCCACACATGTCATTTCCTGACCTCCCATACCTCAGGTACCTAGGACTTCCATTTAAGACCTGATCCGTTTTATTGGCTGTTGTCCTCTAATTTAGGCGAGTCTCATCTTCACAACCAGGAAGGTTTAGATCTGTTGCCCTCTCAAAGGAACCAACGGCATTATTATCACCTAGAGCTTGTTAGAAATGCAGAACCTCAGGCTCTGCCCCATACCTATGGAATCAGAATCTGCACTTGAACAAGATCTCCCAGGGGAGTCACACACACATAATAGTTTGATGAGTAGCCATATCCTATTTTCCCATGCCATGGATGCTTGCTGTTCAAAGAGAGACCCAGAATGAATGTATGTATTTATTAATTTATTCAATGATATTACAGACTCCTTACACTTGATAGGAACTGGGGGAGAGTTGTAGCAGAGAGGAAGAAGGGATAAAACGTTCTACACAATATAAGACAGAAGACCCCAAATCAAGGCAGTGCATGGTCTGTACTCCATGAATGGTTAGGTTAAAGTTGTGTAGGGCTGTAGAATAGGAAAGCACCACTTTTTGTTTGTTTTTTGAGGGGAGGGGGAGTTTCTTGAATAGAGAACGTGGTGGAGGAAGCAGCATTGACAATGATCTTTAAAGAATGCTTATGAGTTCCAAGGGCAGAGGTTATCAGTGGAGGGCATCCTCAGCAGAGGGAGAAGAACAAACAAGATGCAGAGATTGGAAAGTGTGATGTGTATTCAGAAAATAGTGAGCGATCCAGTTGAATGGAGGGCAGAGTTGGTATAGTCAAGGAAATAAGGCAGAAATAGCTAGAAAGGAAGCCTGGGGACCAGTCAAAGAGGTTATGCCATTTATGTCCGACTGAAAATTTAGGATTTGATGTAGGACACAATGTAGATTAATTGTGGGAAGAGGAGCAGTGCAAGTGTTGGATATATGAAGAACTTGGCTTTGGAATGAATAGGAAGTAAGGATGGGAGAAACCCTATAGCATAGTATAGTTAAATACTCTTTTTCCATCTATTATTAAAATGCACAAAATCAAAGTGATCTCTTACCTGGGCGAAGAGTACAATTATAAGCAGGTAAATAGAAAATTCTTCTTGCCTTATTAATGTAAAATATTGCTTTGCATTGACCATAAACCTGGAAGCAACAAATACATTTTATGACGCAGTGGAATGAACTAAGACTTTTAAATACCCCCAGAATGAAATTGGACATTTCTTTTTTTTTTTTTTTTTGGGGGTACGCGGGCCTCTCACTGCTGTGGCCTCTCCCGTTGTGGAGCACAGGCTCCAGACGCGCAGGCTCCGGACGCGCAGGCTCAGCGGCCACGGCCCACGGCCCCAGCCGCTCCGCGGCATGTGGCATCTTCCCGGACCGGGGCACGAACCCGCGTCCCCTGCATCGGCAGGCGGGCTCTCAACCACTGCGCCACCAGGGAAGCCCTGGACATTTCATTTTTAAAGAACAAGAAACTTAAGGTCAATTTTAGTAGTTTGGGGTGGGGAAACGGCCAGCTGATCATTAGACAGTTTAACCTCCTGAGACACAGCTTGACTTCTTCCCAGCCTCCTTCCTGCTTAGGTGAGACTGTGTGTAACTGAGTTCTAACCACAGCATGGTGAGCAGAAGTGATGTGTAACCACTTCCAGGTCTAGCCCATAAAGCTCTCTCACGTGCTATCTGTCCTCCGTGCTCTTTCCCTTTCCATAGCTTGATGCAGATGAGCATGGGGACCGCAGAAGCCACGAGCTGAAGGCAGCAGAGCCTAGGGCCACAACGTGGAAGGTACCTGGGTCTCCAAATCACTCCTGGAGGAAGGCCCCTTCCTGATCGAGAATCTCTATTTTGAACTTTATGTGAATGGGGATCGACTTCTATCATTTTGCAATCAGTATACGCTTTTTAGTGTATGTGTTATAGCAGCCAGTGTCACCTTAACAAATGTAATTCACAATACAGTAAATAGACTATTTGCTTTTCAAAACCAGGTAGGTGCAGTTTGACTAATTTGGTTAAATGATTAGAAAAAGATATCTTGGTCAAATCGTTCACTTCTAAACACTTATATCACACTCCTGTACTCATAAAATTTCATATAAATTAATGAAAATAATCTCAGGATAACTGAGAACCAAATGAAAACTGACTATGTTATTTTCAAGCCTCTTCTATGGTCATCTTTAATAGGATCAATTCTGACTCCCTTTAGGTTCTATGATTCCAGGAAATCCTTCCATGGCACCTCTGAGAGCTCCCATACCATAGCCCTCCCTGTGTCCAGCCTCAAATCTCATATCAGTGTTCAGCGAAACAAACTAAAGCAAAATAAAACAAATTAAAAAGTTCCCCCTCCATTACTTCTACAGTTTTCCTTAGACATGCTTCTAGAGCACTACACTTCAGATCTTTTTTTCTCAATTTAAACACTAGCTCAGAGCCTACAGAAAGGTCTTGGAGGTAGGAAATAATTTGGGGGCAACTTTTCAATTCTGGTGTCATGACCCCAGTGGGAGCCTCAGACACCCCTCTGATTAAACTCTATTTTGTCTGTAGAATTGGAATAACCACATAGGCACCCCGCCAAAGAGATTTTAAAGAGAGACATTTAAAGATGGCACACATTGAACCATCTTCATGCTGTAGACAGAGAACACCTAGTTTTCCCCCTCGAGCTCCTGGACACAAGTACTTACCGATTTATGTAAGGTCCTCACCCCACAATTCTTCCACGACCTCCTGCTGAGCACATGGCAGCCAGTCTCTAACACGTCCAGCGTGAAATAGAACAGAGACCCCAGACCAGCCTGTGGGAAGGGGAGGAGAAATGCACAACCCACATGAAGCAGAAACTCCTAAATACCAGCAAAAAATTATGGCAAAGCCAAAGGCTATGACGTTTGTGAAGATCTCTTATAAACGGTGGGACACACATTTCTGAGCAGATACCGTTAGCACTTGTTTCTAATAACAGTGAGAACCTGTAGCACCCTGGCAGAGGAGAGCAACATGTACTCAACAGGGTTCCTGATTTGGAAAACACCTGCCAACAGGTGTCTCTGGGTTCCCGTGCCCTGGCCAGCCTCCCCAAATTGTGCAAACACCTGCCCCAGAGGGTACTGCCACTTACCTCTTGTGTGTGTTCACGGGCATCGCTCACTCGGTTGAGGCTCAGCACGTAGCCGTCCTTTCGGTCCCTGTTGATGTCCTGCAGGATGAAGTTCGCGATATCCAGCACATATGAGCTGTTGCAGGCAAGGGAGAGGAGACGCGAGGGGCTGGGGACTGGCTGGGGTGGAGATACAGCCCCACAGCAGGCGGCCAGGGTGCAGAGCACCAGAGGTAGGAACAGACTCATCCTGTGGGGGGCAAGGCCCAGGAGGGGTCAGTATGCAGAGCTGCAGGCACCGCGCTGTTTATAGGGCTCTGAGGCCAACTTGAGCAGCTTTGTGATTGCAAGCTAAACCAGTGATCAGGTTTTGAAGCACAATGTCCTATTTTATCTCTTTGAATTCTAAATGTGGATTTCCCTGAGTCAGTACTTTGGATGGGATTTGCCACTATCTGTAACCTTAGACCCCTGAGTAACCTCACATTCACGTGTACATGTCAACAGATGTCAGTTTCCTAACCGTTTCCCAAGAAATCAAAATAAACCCTTGGGTCAAGGCTCCCAAGAGGTCATGATTGAGTTCTGGTTTGTGTCCAGGGCTCCAGCTGAGTCAGAATATGCCCCTAGCACCTTGCCTCTAGCTGATGTCCTGGCCACACTGATCTTTATCTCCATCTTGGAGCCCAGAATCACGGTGCTAACGGGGCTCAGTGACTTCATGCTCCACCTCCCAGGATCACCACTCTTGTTATATCTGAAAAAGGGCTTTAACCCCATATCATCTACATAAAGGCCCACGTGAGATTCCTAAAGCATTTTGGGATCTGGCTAGAAACAGTTTTCTTTAGCATACATACAGATGGCCAATAGGCACATGAAAAAATGCTCAACATTGCTAATTATTAGAGAAATGCAAATCAAAACTACAATGAGGTATCACGTCACACCAGTCAGAATGGCCATCATTAAAAAGTCTACAAATAATAAATGCTGGAGAGGGTGTGTTGCACTGTTGGTGGGAATGTAAATTGGGGCAGCCACTATGGAGAACAGTATGGAGCTTCCTTAACATACTAAAAATAGAGTTGTCATATGATCCAGCAATTTCACTCCTGGGCATATATCCAGAGGAAACTCTTAATTCAAAAAGATACATGCACCCCAATGTTCTTAACAGCACTATTTACAATAGCCAAGTCATGGAAGCAATCTAAGTGTCCATTGACAGATGAACGGATAAAGAAGATGTGAGATTATATATATATATATATATATATATATATATATATATATATCATGGAATGTTACTCAGCCATAAAAAAGAATGAAATAATGCCATTTGTGGCAACATGGATGGACCTAAAGATTATCATACTAAGTGAAGTAGGACAAAGACAAATATATGATATTGCTTATATGTGAAATCTAAAATATGACACAAATGAACTTATTTACAAAACAGAAACAGACTCACAGACATAGAAAACAAGCTTATGGTTAACAAAGGAGAAAGGGGTGAGGGAGGGATAAATTAAGAGTTTTGGATTAGCAGATACAAACTACTATATATAAAATAGATAAACAACAAGGTCCTACTGTATAGCACAGGGAACTATATTCAGTATCCTGTAATAAACCATAATGGAAAAGAATATGAAAGAGAATATGCATACATATGTATAACTGAATCACTTGGCTGTACATCCAGAAACCAACACAACTAATATAGTTTTAAATCAACTACATTTCAATAAAAAATAAATTTTTAAAACTTTTTAAAAAAGTGTTCTATTTAGCCTCATTTAGTTTTTTTAAAACAAGGACTTCATTTACATTAAAGAAAAGTGAGGGACTTCCCTGGCGGAGCACTGGTTAAGAGTCCACCTACCAATGCAGGGGACATGGGTTCTATCCCTGGGCCGGGAAGATTCCACATGCCGCGGAGCAACTAAGCCCATGTGCCACAACTACTGAGCCTGCGCTCTAGAACCCGCGAGCCACAGCTACTGAGCCCATGTGCCACAACAAGAGAAGCCACCTCGATGAGAAGCCCACGCACTGCAACGAAGAGTAGCCTCCACTCTAGGCAACTAGAGAAAGCCAGTGAGCAGCAACAAAGACCCAGTGCAGCCAAAAATAAATTAATTAATTAATTTAAAAAGAAAAGTGAATGGCATGTCAATAGTTCTTGCATCACACTCCAATTCTACACTTTTTTCTATGGATCTGTGTGGAAGCAAACTTGTTCAGAGGCTAAAACCTAATACTATTGTTAAGAGAGAGATAATGATTGGAGGGTGGGCTGAAATACAGGAATACACTGGTTCGGACCCTGGCTTTTCTCTTTTAGCTTCTGCTTGGGGTTCCACTTGGAAGTTACTACTGACTGGAACTGTACAAAGCACAAACATCTTTTAAAA
The DNA here is from genome assembly GCF_059928025.1 of Delphinapterus leucas. Lineage (NCBI taxonomy): Eukaryota > Metazoa > Chordata > Mammalia > Artiodactyla > Monodontidae > Delphinapterus > Delphinapterus leucas. The sequence continues at coordinate 80,850,272 of NC_143132.1, forward strand.
CTTTCTATTTGAAAACACATACACACATCAGAAATAGCTTGTCACAAGAGAAGGGAAGCTTCTAGACTAGGCTACCATAGAAGGTATTCTATAGAACCCTATTCCGTGAGATATGCGCATTACTCACCCCTCTCTCCACACTTCCCACCCCCCGCCCTCAGTGTTCTGTGCTCAAAGAAGTTTAGGGACTGCTGCATCCACAGATGCGCAGTCTTATAGAGTCTGAACACACACGAGCATGTTAAAGGCTCTCTGAAGCTTTGAGGTGCAGAAACATATTTATATCACAATCTCCTATTCTAACTTGACTACAAGAGAGGTTTTTGTGATACTTATTATTAACCTGCAAAATCCAGTTTTGGAATTGCTGCACTGGTAAATAAGGATAGCTATCTGTGAGATTTTTTGATAGGAAACTGCTCAGATGTATGAAGATTTTTTACCGAAAGTGGAGATATTCCGAGTGGTTTGAAAGAAATGTCCCTCCCTGAACTGAAATGCGCAGTATGGTAGTCACGGCTGATAACCGAACTACACCTAAGCAAGTCATTTAATATTATCTGTTTATTTAAAACTTTAATTTCACACTAAACTTAAATATAATGATTTGTGTTGCTAATAAGGATTACTGTAATTAGCTATTGTGATAAAATTTAAATTTTTATTAAAAAGTTGAGTGGAAAATAGTTTTTTCTTCATCGATCACCATGTTCTTGGGGGTCACTGTGGATCACTTGGTGGTAGCATACAGACTCACAGAAAAGTACTGTACCTTAATGATAATTTAGTGACTCTAACCAGCAGATTTCTGAGGTGAGAAAACTGAGGTATAGGAAGGGAGTGCCTAACAAAAATCATAAATGAATTAGTGGCAGAACCAGTTATAGAAAACTTCTAGTTTAGAATCTTTTTCATCAGAGCAAATATTACAGCAATAGCCTAATTGTAACTCTTTTAATTACCAACTGAATGAACATGGAAAGTCAGGTAACCACCATAAACCTCAAAAGCCAGATCTGTAAAATGGGCTAATCACAGAGCCTGCCTCATAGGAGATTCTATACGAGGAGGGCTAGACCCACACTTGTTACCCAGGATAGCTAGTGTTATAGGTATAATCATGGCAGTTACTTGAAACCCCACATACACTGATTGAGGGTTAGGGTTATGCCAGGGACTGCGTTAGGCTGTCTGTAATCAAGGGTTAATAAGACTAATTAGCTTAATATGATACAGCCCCTAACTAATTTCTGCAAGCAAACAATCAGTTTTCAAGGCTTGATTTATAAACTCAAATCTAATGATCCCAGCTCCTTAGAGATGGGCATGAGGCATTGTTTTCAACCAGAAGCAACAGTAGGAAAATGGGTATGGAAACCAGAAATGGGCATGGACGTCAGACGTTCAATTATTGGAGTACGACAAAGATTTACAGCCAGCGAGGGAACAAACATTCACAGGGCTCAGACGATGTACAGAAAGAGGCTGGGAAGGATGGAGGAGACAGGACTGAAGAGAAGCCAAAAGAGGAGGAGAGAGTTTGGGGCCTGAGGAAATGCATTGGACATGCAGGGGTAAAGGCCTTCACCGCAACTAAGAAGAAAGGCAAATAGATTAAAGGGCGATTAAACTCTGACTGACCGGAGAGGAAACTGGACTTTGACTCGAATGTCCTGGTTCAGCCCTTAGCTGTGTAGACCACGGCCGAGAGGCATCAGTGTCCTCAACTGTGAAATCGGTGTAGGATCAGGTGACTGCTGAGAGCCCTCAGCCCTGCCTTGAAGGCATGCCTGCCCTTCTCTTTACCTGACACGGTTCCATTTTCCAGGAGAGATCCCTCCTAGGATCTGGTAAGATGGAACTTGTTCTCCAGAGCCCAGGGAATCTGCGTTTCAAGCCAGTTTCAAACAACCTGGGCCCAGCCTCCTGCTAGGTTGTGGAGTATGGAGCCCTGTGAGAGGCAGCAGGGAGAGGAGGCCGGTCTTTGGAGTCAGAGAGACCTGGGTTTAAATTCTGCCTCTGCCGTTTGCTTTGCAGACGGCCTGAGACACTGTGGGTGCCGTAACATTTAGCTTCCTTGCCCATAAAACACCAGCACGCACAGGCTCACACACACACATACCTGCACCTACTTGTAGAAAGAGGGGAACACATTTGGTCTTTCCCCAGGAGCCCCACCCCAGGTACACTTCTGCTTTGTCCCCATCACGTATGTGGAGGACTTTAGAATCAGCAGAGCAGTTTAGTTCGGCATAGGAACGTGAGAGCAAGGCTGTGGAGCCATCAACCCAGGTTTAAACCTTGGCTCTGGTTTAGGGTGATCATCTAATCCAGTGCTTTCCATAAAACACACTGCAAGTCACATGTTTTATTTTAAATTTCCTAGTAGCCACATTTAAAAAGTAAAGAAAGAAAAAAGCAGGTGAAATTAATTTTAACATTTGACTTAATCCAATAGATTCAAAATATCATCATTTCAATCTGTCATTAATAGAAAGATTTATGAATGAGATCGTTTCCACTCGTTTTACACTATGGCACGCCTCATTTAAGGTGCTAACAATCAGATGGGGCCACTGACTAGATGGCACAGGCTCTCCCGGTCCAAGGAAGGTAGTGGGAACCGCCATGTTCTGAGGCCTCAGTGAAGACTGGTCACAGGGGAGGTAAGTGCAAGGTGCTTGGTACAGCCCTGGTGCATAGGACACGTGGGACAACATCTGCTGTCACAGCCGTGACTGTCCTTGTGGTCCTCACCTTGTCTCACATAGCACAGACCCCAGGCGACTCTGCTGGCGACTTTTCCCAGCCCACCCGAACAGAGTCACAGCTAAGAGGGCCAGGTTAGGAGAAACCGGGCTGATTATCCTTGAGCCAGGAGGGGGCGGTACCTGGGCTCCCCTCCCTCCAGCCTCCTGACAATGGAGTGATTCAGGGCAGAGATAGCGGATTGTTGATTTTACAACAGGGAGAGGTCGGCCAGGTGAGGCATTGTTTGCCGCAGCTGGGAGAGGCACAGCCCATAGGATTAGGTCCCTGGGGAGGTAAAAGAGTGGTATCAAGTCTTGACCTGAGAGGGTGGGTTGTGTACTCAGGAAGAATGGTCAGCAGCCACAGCTCCAGAATGTCAGGCTGGCACTGCCCTCGTTAAAGACCATCTCTGCAGCTGGTTGCTGTGTTTCTCTCTCTCTTCTCCTTTCCTCCTTTTATCTTCTCTTCCTTCCCTAAATATTGAATGAACATTTATTCCATATGCTGCCAAGGCTCAGCATTACACATAATAAGTACCGCTGCTGAGTTCTCAGTGTGTGCCAGCCCTGTGCTAAAGATTTTGTGTTCCTCCTCTCATTTAAGGTCCTCAACCAACCCAGCACTGTAGGTACCACTATAATTTCCATTGTTCAAATGAGGAAAACTGAGGAACAGAGAGGTTAAGCAGCTTGCCCAAGGTCTTACAGCAGGGTGTACATCTAGCCTATATGGCTTCAGAGAAGAAGGCAGAGTTCTTGTCCTCAGTGAGTGGCTTCTAGGAAAGCAACGGGGGAGGAACTAGCTCTGCTGGAGAAGTCAGGAAAGGCTTCCCAGAGGAAGTGACATTCTGGCTGGGGCTTGAAGGAGGAATAGGAGTATGCCTGATGGGCAAGGAAGGGAGGGTATCCAAGGAAGGGGGAGCTGGAGCAGCAGTAAAAACAAAAAATGTGAATTATGTAGTTTACCTTCTATGCCCTTCCAACCCTTCCAACTGCCTCCTCTATAAACTGAAAGGTATTTGTTTCTGCCAACCCACCCAGTAGCCTCAGGCCACCCATTGACAGTCTGTCTCCTAAAGTTCCTGGACACTGGAACCTCTCTCTCCCTTTTATCAATAATATGTAGGCAATGTATGAAAAAATTCAGAAGGTTTAGAGCTCATCTTTCAGTATCAAAGTATTCTTGGGGCAAATCTTTGCAGTATCGAAAGTGGGATTTTCTCCAAGAATCCCTATGGTGTTGCGGCCAAGAGCACAGACTCTGGGCTCAAACAAGCCTGGGTGTGATCCCAGCTCTACCATTGGTCAGCCCTGTGAGCGTTAATACATAGATTGAGGCCACATTTAACCCATAGGAAAGATGTGAGGGTCAGGCAGGGTCCTGCACACAAATAAAGTGCTTGGGACACAGCTGGCCCTCAGCATGTCACCAAAGAGATTCTAAAAGATAACAAGGGACCCTAAGGGAAGGGGGGTAGGATCTCCAAACCACATCTCACACTCACTTTAATGAAGGAGGTTGGAGGCAGCAGTGGTGGTTTCTGAAGAGATATCAAGGATGTCTCAGCTTTGCAGGGTACCCAGGGTCACTCAGGCCTGGGGGCCAACCCACGCTAACCCTATGCACAAGCAACTGTATAAACCAGACGCCTGATGGTTAATTTACACTGGAGAGGGATGTCTCTCTGGCATCTCCCCAGCAGGCTGGACAAACACCACCAAGTTCTTCCTCTCTGATCACCCTTTTTTTTTTTTTTTTTTGTGGTACGCGGACCTCTCACTGTTGTGGCCTCTCCCGTTGCGGAGCACAGGCTCCAGACACGCAGGCTCAGCAGCCATGGCTCACGGGCCCAGCCGCTCCGCAGCATGTGGGATCCTCCCGGACCGGGGCACAAACCTGCATCCCCTGCACCGGCAGGCGGACTCTCAGCCACTGCACCACCAGGGAAGCCCAGATCACCCTTTTATATCCTGCAAATAGGCTGCCTTGTCACTTCAGAATGCCAGGCAACAATACACTTGGCCTTCAATAGCTGGCATCCAGTGCTGGGCATACACCCTGGTTCCTGGATTAGAGGCATGGTCCAGACAGAAGGCTAAGATTTAATTAGGGACAGGCTTTCTCTGAGGAGCTGCTCTCTCAACCCTCATAAAGTCTTGTTGTAAGTTATCTTCATGCCCAATTGATGACTGTGTCACCCCAAAACATATGTCCTTTCTAATACCCCAAGTGTAAGACCTGCCAAATTAACAGAACCAGAACTTGGTTTCAGGACACATTGTCATGGAGGGGCTGCAGCTCTGACATATTTTCTTTCAGTGGAAGCTCTGCTATGATTCAGTAGCTTCTTTTCTGGATTTGGTCTGCATGTTGGGGGTTAAGGAGATTCCGCTGAAGTAAAAGGATATAGGTTAGAAGGTGGGGGAAATGGGTGATGGCGGGCAAAGGGTACAAACTTCCAGTTATAATATGAGTAAGTTCTGAGGATCTAACATACAGCATGGTGACATTAGCTAGATTAGTTAACAATGCTGTGTTTTATACTTGAAAGTTGCTAAGAGAGTAGATCTTAAATCTTCTCACCACACACAAAAAAGAGAAAAATGGCAGGTATATTAGGTGATGGATGTGTTAACTAACCGTATTATGGTAATTATTTTGCAATATATACATATATCAAATCATCATGTTGTACACCTTAAAATTTATACAATGTTCGATATTAATTACATCACAGTAAAGCTGGAAAGAAAAAAGGGATACGGGACAGCCAAAGTTGAGTGGGGCAAGGAGGAGGTGTATTCAGTGAGAGATCTCACCAAATCCCATGTAAACTCATAATTTTACATAGGTAGCACGAGTGACTGTTGAGCCGTATGAAATTACTATTCTTTCCAGTTTTGTCCACTGTGCAGACCTAGAAGCAAAGGCACTCAGTAGCAGTGAGCCCATCGAGTGCTCAGATCTTGGTTTCTACGCACTGGTCCCCATGAAAAGCAAGCAAACCTCCTTGAAGAAGTGACTAATTCCAGGAAGAGAAAAAGTACAAGATGGCCTTGTGCCAGAAAGTAAGCAAGTGCTGAAAGAATGATTAGTTCACGTAAAAAGAACCACTTGAAGGAAATCAACTGCCAAATCTAGGACAGCCTGAGCATCAAAACAAATAATGATAGTTGTGAATTAAACTTATTTAATAAAATAGTGATCTAGGAGTCTCTACTGGTACTAACTAAATAAGGAAGAAGGAAAAACTTTTGATTACAATAAAATGCCAATTACTAAATATAGACGAAATGACAGAAAATCAATATTGTAACCATCATTGTAATAATTAATTAAGGCAAGAATCATCAATGTATATTAAAATGATTGAATGAAAATTTTATATGGAATAGGTTATCTGTATAGTCTCAAAATATCTCCCTACAAACTACTTATTAATTATTAATTACTTATTAGTTGTAAAAGAAGAAATTATAATTACATTAGCAGAGAAACATGGAAGACACCACCTTAACCAAACAATCAAAATTAACATCACCAGTAATGGGACAAACATACCACATGTTTCCTGATGTGATGCACTGAGGACACAGCAGCACTTCCACGGTATTCTTGTGGGGAGGGGGAAAGCATAACCTAAATCTAATCACGAGGAAAGATTAGACACACCAAATTGAAAGGTTTTCTACAGAACAACGAGTTTGTACTCTTCCAAAATGGCAACTCATGAAAGACAAAAGCCTAAGAACTATTCTAGACTAAAGGAGATTAAAAAGACTTTGTAACTAAAGGCAATATGTGATTCCAGTTTGATCCTGGATTGAATCTTGAGATAAGGAGGAAAGATTGCTTTAAAAAATACCGTTGGAAAAGTTAACAAATTTTGCAAACGGAATGTAAATTATATAATTGTATATACATGTTAAATTTTCTGAATTTGATAACGATACTGTGATCATGTAAGAAAATGTGCTTGTTCTTAGAAAATAGACCTGAAGTATTTAGGAATAAAGAGAAAAATGATGATATCTGTAACTTATTCTCAAATGGTTACGAAAAAAATAACATTAATCTGAGTGTGTATGTGTGTGTGTGTAGAGAGAGAGAGAGAAAGAGACAGAGGCAGTTTGACAAAATATCAACAATTGGTTCATAAGGGCAAAGAGTATCTGAGAGGTCTTTGTACGACTACAATTCTGTAATTTTGAAGATAATCAAAATAAAAAGTTAGAAATGCTATAAAGTTGCTAGTTATATAAATACCAGATAATGATTAAGAAGCAGGAAATTATTAGTAGCATTATTTACCATAAATGTCCAAATGCTATAGAATTCATTCAGTGGACACGCTGAATGTGTCCCCTCAAAATCCATATGTTGAAGACCCCATCCCTAGTGTGATGGTATTGGAGGTAAGGTCTTTGGGAGGTAATCGGGTTTAGATGACATCATGGGGTGGACCGCTGGTGACGGAATTGGTGCCCTTATGAGAGGAAAAAGACCAAAGCTCTTCCTCTCCATCATGTAAGGATACAGCAAGAAGGTGGCTGTCTACAAGCCAGAAGAGTCCTCATCAAGAACCCAACCAGGCTGGCACCCTGATCTTGAACTTCTAGCCAAGGACTTCTGGCTTCTGGAATTATGAGAAATAAATTTCTGTTGTTTAAGCCACTCAGTCTATGGTATTTGTTATAGCAGTCCAAGCAGACTAAGCTCCATGTAACAGGAAACCCTAAATGTAAAGTGATCTCCCAGTGAGAAGATTTAAGTTTTGGGGCCAAATGCTTATAGCTTGAGACATTCCCAACAACAGCATTATACATGGATTTCAGAAGTACCACTTCACACTCCCACTAGACTGAGTGCATATGTTCATTTTTCTATGAAATGACTGACCACACAGATGATCCCTGTACCACTTCTGGAACCCTGAGTCAATGAGGCCTGATGCTGTGCTTCTTCTGGCCCAGTCTTCATCCCTGAGCTTTCCTCCTTTCCGTTACTTTTGATAATTTCTACCTCATACTCTCTAGATCCTGATACCTTTGAGGAGGAAATGCTTCAACAGTTTGAAGCCAGGACAGAATCACTGATTGATCTGCTTAGTTTGTTCATTCACTCAACATGCAAGGGCCTTGGCAAGCACTGATGGGGGACATGGGTGAAGAAGGGCCAGAAATGGCTGCGGAGATGTGATTTGGGGAGAATGTTAGGGAGGAGTATCATGAAAGAGATATGCCAGGAAGAGGAGTAGTTTTGAGGGAAAGATAGGAAAGAGATGAGGAGCTAAATTTTGGAATAAATACTGGATTCAACATACCTGCAGGATATCCATGTGATGTTTACCAGACAGTACCTGCTCAATAATTGTTTGCCAATCAAGAGAGAGAGGCTAGGTCTGGAAGACAGCCTCTTGGCCTTGGTAGTAGAAGCCCCAAGGATCTATAAGGCCACCAGGGCTGAGCTTAGGGAAAGAGTCAAGGACAGAATTTATATAGTAACTCTATTGGAATTTTAGAGACTGACTGTCAGAGTTCTACTATAGTTCTGTAAATTTTCTAAAGAGAAAGACTCTTTCTTTTAAAAGATGGACCCCGTCCTTTATAAAATGCCATCTCACCTTTTTTTACATAAGTTTACTCAATGTTTACTCTTGGGGCCAGGGAGCCCAAGAGAGCCAAGGCTTTCTCATGTTATAATTAATATGTATTATGGCAGCGGACAGGGAATAAAATTATAGCTATGAAGCTGGCATTTGCTTTATTCAAACACGTACTAATACAAATGACTTTATCTTGACACCTCCACACTGATCGCTTTGGGGAAACCAAGGAAACAACCCATATGGGGATTCAGGCCTGTGCGCGGGGTGTCCAATGGACTGGGGGTTTTGCAGTGTGGTTCAAACAACTTTAGAAGATTGTCGTTCATTCTTCATTCAGTAGATTCCTGGTGGGCACCTATATGTACCAGGTACTAAATAGAAGGGGAGATTGAGATGTGAATTAGACAGGGTTCCGACTCATAAGGAACATATAGCCTAGAGGAGAAGGGATATTTGTAAGGAGAAAATACAATATGGTGTGTGTGTGTGTGTGTGTGTGTGTGTGTGTGTGTGTGTGTGTGTTGGTCCACTGATCCTCTGGTCACAACATTTTCATCAAATCAATAATAATACATAACCCTGTTTTATACGTGTTTCTGTTCAAAGACATCTTATTTAGTACTTACTGTTAGTTCATTAACATTGAATTTACCAGGCACTGTAACTCATACCTGAATGAAGCTTACCACACACGTGCATTTTCAGCCTTCTTGTTCACTTCAGCTCTATGCTTGGGGGATATTTTAAACAATGAAGTCATCAACAAAAAACACAAAATTGTGAAAAATGTGGCACTAAATAGACTGCAAAAATTACACTTGTTTATAGCATCAGAGTGGAAACAAAAAGCAGGGCACAAACGCATTTGACTTCAGCTCAAAACTCAAACTGCTCCATCCGGGCACTCAACTTTCCCACCACTCTGTGCATATCTGCCAAAGTAATAGGAGTGTGGACAGGGATTCTGGGGTCACAAGTAAGTTGCAGCAAGTAGGTGAACTCGCAAATACAGAATCTGCCAATAATGAAGATTAACTAACACACACACACATGCACACATCTGGATGCTATAGGAGCACAGAGGGGAGGGAACTAACCCTGTCTGCACTTCACTGGAGGCAAGGATGAGGATTATGTCCTCCAGGAGGTAACATCTCAATTATGCCCTTTGCTGATAATTACCACCTAATTGCCAGCTGAACTGAGCAGCTCCTGTTGAAGCTCTAAGGGGAGAAGTGGATGGCGAGAGAGAGGGGAGAAGAGAAGAAGAGGGATAATGATACAAGGGTGGGTCGCAAAGAAGGAGGGAAGTCTGAAAACTCCTGCCCTGAATCTGGAGGGAGTGGGTGAACTTTTTCCATTTCCTGTCCCTTCCCCATTGCACCAGTATCTTCCAGTTAGTAGGGAATGAACAGAGAGCAACATTTCTGAAGTTGTCTTCTTTGTTTCTAAATTACAAGCATTACCTTGCCATTACCTTGCTTTTCAGTGTTCAAAAAATTTATTAAATTTCCCTCACTTTCAAAACACATTTGAGTCCTGGGGTACTCTAAGCAGTGTCTTTGACAGTACTGAGTGCAAATGCTCAGGATCCAGGTCCTCAAAGCACACAAAGAACACGGAGGCTGTGTGTTCTACAGCAATCAGAGTGTATCATATTTCTGGGAAATAAGTGAAGAATAAGTAAGCTTCGAGGAATGTCCCTTTAAGAAAGATTGGTCTTGCATCCCCTGACCCAGGCTAAAGGACTTGCAGCTGAGCTGGGCAAAGATCTCTGTGTTTCTATCAGAGGAAAAAAGATGTGCCAACCTTTTGCCACTCTGTTAGAGAAAGCATTAACTTGTCCTTCACTAATTTTCTAGAAAACTTGGAAGTTATCCTAATCACAGATTCTTAAAAAGAATAAGAAAGGGGTTAGGAGAGGGAGAAAGAGTGTGAAGTTCCACATAGGAAGCTGCTCAGAAGTTTGAGAAATCATCCCTGTAACTTTTCTAAGAACCAGTTTCCTCACCTTGAAAACAAGAATAGGAAAACCTCTCTCTGAGGGTTGGTGAAAACTGGGGTCTTTGAGACACTGGAAATGTTTGTTCCTGCTCCCCTTCCTGTGAAGATGCCCTTCCTGCATGTGTGATATGTGTTTTATCACAGGATGATAGAGCATCAGAGATGGAAGCGTCCTTGGAGTTCGGGCCACCAACCCTCACATTCTGTAAATGGGATAACCGAAGTTTGGAGAAATTAGATGATCCTCCTGAAACCACACATCCAGCAGGGGTTGAATGCAAGACACCCCAACCTGGCGCTCTTCCGGGCGAGTGTGTGGTGTTTGCTGTTCTCCTTCATCGTGAAACTTGTTGGGTCAATACTTAGATAGATAATCATTAACTACAGGGCAAAACCAATAAGCCCCACAGCTTCGATCCACCTTCTGCTAATGCAAGGGTCCCTGATCTCTGGTGGGTTTACATTAGAGGACACTGACCTTGGGAATTAATTTGTTTTCACCCTTCCCAGCGCCAGCACTGGCCTCAGGGGTGGGTGTTCCCAAGTGGGGCCTCTGCTGTGTGGTGTGAAGAAAAGGCTGGAGCCTATGGTTGAGGGAACCTGTTGGATGGAACCTGTCACTAGCTGTGTGATTTCAGGCACAAGACAATTATTTTCTCTGGCACTCAGTTTTTTCATCAATATAAATGGAGGCAACATATACATTTTACAGGACCAAATGAGATCATGTATGTGATGTATGCCCAGCCAGTCCCATGCTTGGTAATTTTTTTCTTTTTCTTTCGGTCCCAAAGCATTTATGCCTATTAATAGAGCTTAGGTAGAGGGATTGGAGAACTCACTACAAGTAACTTAAATGTTTTTCTTGCTAAAATAATATTTTAGAAGCAATTTATATGCATTTTAGAAAAATTTAAGAAACAGACAATAAAAAAGACAAGAATATTCCACTATACTTTCTTCTATGCATACGTTACACATATTTTTATATAAAAATAATAAAATACTGTGCTTACTGTATTATAAGTTGCTTTTAAAATCCAACAATAGATCATGTACATCTTAACATATAAATAAACCTACGTGTAGAATTTAATTTTCAATTACTGTATAGTAGTTCATTGACAATTTATTCGATTATTCAAATTAATTCTCTTTTTTAGATGCATAGATTATTTTCAATTTTCTGCTGTTATAAACAATGCTACAATTAACATTATTGTGGGTAAACCTTTGTTCACACCCTTAATTATTTTCTTAGTACAAATGCCTAGAAATGAAATTACAGAGTTAAAGGCAATTCCTAATGCTAAAGTTTTTGATATAATTTATCACATTGCCCTCCACAAAATTATAAAAAATAGCATTCACACCAGCATTGTATAAAACGCTGGGAAATGATCTTCATTTGAATGTCCCAAGCTTGCATTTTTGGGCTCGTCAGTGGACAGACAGATGGATCAGGATTTTGGCAGGATGAGGGTGCAGGTAAGAAGCAAGTTCCTTCATTCAAGTATAATGTCCTGAATTCTTCTCCAGTGAATGAAGCTGTGATAGGCACTATGCTACATGCTGGGGATTAGGAACTAAATCCTCTAAAAACAGCATATTCCCTGCCTGAGAAGGAGATGAAATACCGTGTGGTAAGTCTAACGACAAAAGTTAAGCCTTCGGATTAGCTCCTAACCCAGTCCTGGGTAGATGGAGGGGCCAAAGGGAACTAGCAAAGATTTCCTGGAGGACGTGACATCTTACACAAGCTTTGAAGTTAACAAGAGTTAGTTCCATGACGAAGGGCAAAGGAAGGGCAGAGGGATCACATGATCAAGACCTCGAAGTAAGAGCAGATTCAGGGGAGTCTAAGCACCAACAAATCCAAACCCAGAAATGTTCTAAAAAGGCTTTTTAAATAAGTGCCTATTTTTCGATCCATTCCATTGTAACTTGAGAATCATTTGCTCCAGTGGCATGTGGCAGATAACAGGCATCACGGGGCTGCAGATGACAGTCAGTGATGACAGGGAGGATGGCCTGACTTAGGAGGACAGGGTCATGCTCTTTTTTCTTTTATTTTTGATTCATTAATTAAAAAAAAAATTTATTGGAGTATAGTTGATTTCAATGTTGTGTTAGTTTCAGGTGCATTGCAAAGTGAATCAGTTATACATATACATATATCCACATTTTTTAGATTCTTTTCCCATATAGGCCATTACTGAGTATTGAGCAGAGTTCCCAGTAGAGTTCCCTGTACTATACAGTAGGTCCTTATCTATCTTATATATAGTAGTGTGTTTAAGTCAATCCCAATCTCCCAATTTATCCCTGCCCCCACTTACCCCCTGGTAACCATACGTTTGTTCTACATCTGTAACTCTATTTCTGTTTTGTAGATAAATTCATTTGTACCCTTTTTTTAGATTCCACATATAAGTGGTATCATATGATATTTGTCTTTCTCTGTCTTACTTCACTCAGTCTGACAATCTCTAGGTCCATCCATGTTGCTGCAAATGGCATTATTTCATTCTTTTTTATGGCTGAGTAGTATTCCATTGTATATATGTGCCACATCTCCTTTATCCATTCATCTGTTGATGGACACTTAGGTTGCTTCCATCTCCAGGCTATTGTACATAGAACTGCAATGAACATTTTGGTACATGACTCTCTTTGAATTATGGTTTTCTCAGGGTATATGCCCAGTCGTGGGATTGCTGGGTCATATGGTAGTTCTATTTGTAGTTTTTTAAGGAACCTCCATACTGTTCTCCACAGTGGCTGTACCAATTTACGTTCCCACCAACAGTGTAGGAGGGTTCCCTCTTCTCCACACCCTCTCCAGCATTTATTGTTTGTGGATTGGGTCACACTCTTTATAATGAAATCCCTGTGCGATGGAGGATACCTGGCTTGTGATGCATAATTTGTGACAGTTCCCAGCCTCTTCTGTGTTTTAACAGGTAACAACATAGTTTTTCAAGTGTTCGTCTTTTTTTTTTTGGAGTTAAGATAGCTCAACTTCAAAAATACCATTAATTTTGAACAAACTGGGCCCCAAAGATTATGGGTAATTTCTTTTCTGCTGCAGTTTTATATGACTTGAGTATGTGCAAATGCACATGTGTGCACATGCACACGTGTGTGCATGTACATGTGTGTGTGTGTGTCTGTGTGTGTCTATGTGTGAATTAAAAGGGGAAGGGGAGAAGGGGAGAAGGGGGAGGACTGGGGAAGGACAAGTTACCGAGCCAGAGAGGTAGGCAGGCAGGGACCTCAGGGCCCCCTGTGCTGTATGATTTGCACAGCCTTCTCAAAGCATTGGAGTCACGGTAGGGTTTTAAAGACTTGGTTCTCATAAAGATCATGCCAGGTAACAATGATAAAAGACCCAGCTTCTGCAGGACACCCTCCTCAATGAGGTCAGAGGCAAAAGAATGGATATGGGGTTCCAACTCATGCTTGTGGGTTCCAACCTGCTCTCCATCCCCCCACTTCACATCAATCTTTTCTTCCAGAACACCTGCCCTGTGGACTTCAGGCTCTAGCATCAGATACAGAGACAGCCTTAGAGGGACTGTTTATTCAGCCTCCACAACAGGGAGGGGTGCACAACTGCATAAGACAGCTCCTTGGAATAACTCCCAAGGGTTCCAATCCTCTGGTTGAACCCTGACTGATACAGTCATGAACCAGGGAGACCTGTCAGAGGTGATGCTGCTGCAGAGACAGAAGTGACAGTGCAAACAGAGAGAAAGGGATGAATCTGAGATATATTAAGGATGTAGAAAATCAACACCCATCAAATATGGCAGTGAGGAGTGGGGAGGGGTCAAGAATGACCCCACAGGTTTCAGGCCAGGTGACTGGGCTGAGGAGTTGCACAGCCATCAGGGGAATGGAGCAGGTTTGGGAGAGAAGGAGCTGGAGAACTGAGTTGGGGCTATTCGATCTGAAGAGCCTGATGGATCTAAGTGGAGATTTATAATAGATGTTTGATATAGGGACCCAAAGCTGAAAGGGGATGAGTAGGATCATCATGAGTTCCACAGGAGGTAAAACTGTGGGAGTGGATGAGCTCCCTCTCATCCAGGTAAGGATGCAGGGAGGAGGAGGTCAGGTCATAAGATGAGAATCGGGGTGGAACTCTGGGAAAACTAATATTTAAGGGACAAGCGGAGGAAGATGAGCTAAAAAAAAAAAAAAAAAAAGTCTGCAAAGGAGAAAGCCAGGCTCCACAGACAAGGGATTGAATTCAAAAAGGAAATAGGTTGTCAGAGGGTCAGATGCCACTGAGAGTTTGAACAAAAAAAAGAGCCAAACCAATATCCACTGGATCAGCACCAGGAGGTTTCTGGTGACCTTTCTTGACAGCAGTTTCAGTGGAATGGTGGGGTTGTGCGGGGGAGCCAAACTGCAGTAAAAATAGGAGTTTCTGTTAAGCCCAGGTTGAAAGAGTGTAAAATGTATAACTATGAAACGAGAGGGAAACGGACATAATACTTCACGAGATGACATGACGTACTGAATCCTGGTATGAAATGCTAGTATGAAATAAGCCTACTAGCATTTTCGATCCTCATTTATGAACATGATTAGGACTGCCAATGAGCCCATTCCATTACAAAAAAATTTGTTTTAAGCCCATTGATGTAGTTTGTTGCTAAACTCATCCCAACCTCTGTAATCCTAGCTGTGAACAATATAAGAAAAAAAACAGCAAAAACATTAAAAAAAGAAACGGGAGTTCAGGAAGTTGAGACCACTGTTCTTAAAAGCTTGGTTGTTAATAGAAGAAAGCAACACATGATAAAGAGGAATACAGCATTGAGGAAGGGCCTTTAAAACAAATGGGAGAGATTTGAGTACATTTCTATGCTGAGGGTGTAGGGCCGTTATGCAGGGGGGAGGGGTTAAAATACACCAGAAGGAGGAAATTTTATGTAATAAGACCACTCAATCAATTGAAGTTGTGCAAAGCAGAGCATATAAAGTGAGAAGAGTCCAGATGAAAATCCCAGGGACTCTACCATTTTAGAGGTGGCTGGAGGAGATGGAGACAAAGAGCTTAAAAAGGGGGTAAACAGGGCTTCGCTGGTGGCGCAGTGGTTGAGAGTCCGCCTGCCGATGCAGGGGACACAGGTTCGTGCCCCGGTCCGGAAAGATCCCACATGCCGCGCAGCGGCTGGGCCCGTGAGCCATGGCCGCTGAGCCTGTGCGTCCGGAGCCTGTTCTCCACAACGGGAGAGGCCACGACAATGAGAGACCCGCGTACTGCAAAAAAAAAAAAAAAAGGGGGGGGCGGTAAACAACAACACTGCAGAGGGATTAAATAGTTAACAGAAGAAAAAACTAATAAGTGGATCAATGGCTTAGGTAGATGAGGAAGTCAATGGTGACCTTTCTCCAGAGTAATTTCATTATATTGGTGTGAATATGAGTCAAAGTATATTGGATTGAGATGTGATAGGGGTATACTAAATTATCTCTTAATTACTAAAGCAATTATAAGTTAACACTTTGGGGGGGAATTAATGATGATGTGGAGTGATGGCAAAAGTTCAGTAAAATGGGTAGTCTCGTATTTTGGCAGTGTAGATCAGTAAAATTTGTTTGGAGAGCAATTTGACAATAAATGCCAAAAATCTTTACATATTCCTATTACTTTGGAATATTAGTTCTATTTCTGAGACTCTACCCTTAGAAAGTATTCATAAATATTGGAAAATGTTATGCATAATAATATTGTGTTAAAAGATAAACTGAGGCATATACTAAAAAATTTTAGTATGTTTGAGCAAAAACCGATTCAAATTGCAGCATCCAATTGAGCAGATAGCAAGAAGCTCCAAGGAGCTGTACAAAGTGAAAGACTTACAGGTAGAAAGGGGCAGGAACAAGGAAGTTATACTAGGCAAAAAAGTGGGTTGGTTATTGCAAAGCTACTTTCCTTTAGGGGATGGTGGCAGGTTACCTAACTAGTGCCGACCAGACAGTTCCTGGTTGACTGGTTTAAGATTCTGTTTCTGGGAGAGCCAGAACTGTATTTAAGTCAAGTCCTCGTTTGGTGATGTGGGGTTTAGCAGCTCCATTTGGGGCCTGTTGTCTTGTTTTTAACAATTGTCATGCCACTTACAACTGTGAGAAGGCAGGAGCCACCTAAATATCCAACAATAGAAGAGGTTAAGTAAACTATGGTGTGACCATTTGCTGGAATACTGACCAGTCATTACAAATTATGTTTGTGAGGCCTGTGTAGTAACAGAAACTGTTTATGTTACGATGTTAAGTTACAAGCTTAAGAGCCGGATAGACCACTGAAACTACAGGGTAATTTGACTCTGTTTTACAAAGCACCTCTATGGAGCAGAGGAAGATGAATACAATACAGAAAAAATGTCAATAGTGTTTGTATCTGAGATATAGGACTAAAGGAGGCACTTGTTTTTAATTCTTTCAGTTTCTCAGTATTTTCCAAATTTTCTTTAGTGAGAAAGTTAACATTTAAAAAAAATTAAGTAAACATTTTTAAAAAGGAGGTTTGATGGGAAGGGGAAGAGGAGGGATAGAAAGTGGCTTGAGAGGGATGCAGGATCAAGGGAAGAGTGAATTTTTGGGATGGGGGTTAGTGTTTACGGTCAGTGGAGAGAGTGAGGCTGATTTAGGGTAGAACGGCTACTGGGGGAGGGCAATGTAATTAGGGAAAGTGAGGGAGTGAGATGAGTGGGAGGATAGTTGAGAGAAGAGAAGGACACCTACTCTGAGCAAGAGAGAAGGAGGTAAGAATGGGTGACTTTGGAAATGAACTGGAGGGAAGTGGAGGGAATTTTGACCTGGGGTCATTTCTTTTATTTGGAAACTGGGAGTTTCAATCTGTTGAGGGTTGAGATATGGGAGTGTGATCAGGGACTTGAGGAGGCACATATGTGGAGTCACCATTGGGCGGAGTGGGAAATAAAGGAAAAATGAGGAGCGTGAGCCTGGGGAGCCTTGTGGTCCCACCTGGGGATGGAGAGGAACACTTGTCAGGGCACCAAGGGCCAAGCGATGGGAGGCCCTTCAGCCGGACTCAGCAGGCTGTGAACGGGCAAGTCCAGCTGGAGTTGGGTCCTGGTAAGACATGTGGTCCAGAGGAAGAAGGTCAAGACTTGCAGAGGGTGCTGTGTGGGTATCACTGAAATGACTGACTGCGGGATTGGGGCTCACAGACAGGGAAGTGAAACCAGGAGGAGTCCAGTAGATTGGACTCATAGAGACAGAGGGACTGAAGCTCTCAGTGAGGCTGAAAAGCCAGTTCAACCTAACCAAGGGTGTGTGAGAGGTAGAAGAAAAGGCAGCTAAGGGCAGAGCAAGGGCAGAGCAAGGTTTGCTGGGTGGGATGAAGACAACTGCTCCACGAGGGTGTGACTGTAGGAACAAGAGGGTGGCAGAAACAGAGGAGCGCTAGAGGAGGCAAGATGGGGAGAGATTCGGATGTCGGGTGGGTGGCCCTTCAGCAGGGGTGTTGAAGTCAGATAGGGCAGGAAAGGAGAGACACTAAAGCCACTCGTGAATGTGGGGGAGTCCCGGAGGGTGGCAGAGTCATAGTGACAAGGATGGGAACGGGCAGCCCAATGGTAGAGAATGAACGTTTCAGGGAGAGTGGTAAAATACCCTACAAGCCAACGCAGAGACAGGAATATGTCAACACTGACTGCTGGCCCTTAGAGACAGGGAGCCCTCGACTGCATTCCACACTTCCACTGGAGAGGGCACAGAAGGACGTAGTGTCATTTTACCATGTCTCATCTCAACAGAGACTTTATTTGAGGCTTTCTAAGCACAAGGCGATGTCCTGCGTAGGCTGGAAACCAAAGGGATAGATTAAAATGGATCAGACAATCTGACGTATGAAGATAGAGAAGGGGTGTAGCAGGTTTTGTAAGGACTTAAAGGCCGAGATAAGGAATCTAGACTTTATTCCCTGCATTAGGGGTTTCTAAATTTTTTGATCATGTACCCTACTAGTAACAAAATATTTGAATATGCAGCCCCAATATATGTATGACTAGTTATTATATACGTTTATATCAATAATTGATAGGCTAAATATTAGCAAAGCTTAACTTCTTTCTTTGCAGGTAAAAATAAAGATAGAGCCCTTTCAGAGAATGAGAAGGCAAGTCACAGACTGGGAAAAATTATTTGCAAAAGACATATCTGATGAAGGACTTTAATCCAAAATAGTTAATGAACTCTTAAAACTCAACAAGAAGGAAATGAACAACCCAATTAAAAAATGGGCAAAAGACCTGAATCTCACCAAAGAAGATATACAGATAGCAAATAAGCATATAAAAAGATGTTTCACATAATATGTCATTAGGGAAATGCAAATTAAAACAACAGTGGGATACAACTACACGCCTTTTGGAATGGCCAAAATCCAAAATACTGATGCATTTCTTACAAAACTAAACATAGTCTTACCACATAATCCAGCAGTCATGTTCCTTGGTATTTACCCAAATGAACTGAAAATTTATGTCCACACAAAAACCTGCACATGAAAAAATCCTGCACTTGGATGTTTATAGCAGCTTTATTCATAACTGTCCAAACTTGGAAGCAACCAAGATGTCCTTTGGTAAGTAAATGGATAAATAAACCGTGGTACATCCAGGCTATGCAATATTATGCAGCTCTAAAAACAAATGAGCCATCAAGCCATAAAAAGACATGGAGTAAACTTAAATACATATTACTAAGTGAAAGAAGTCAATCTGAAAATGCAGCACATTGTATGATTCCAACTATATGACATTCTGGAAAAAGCAAAACTGTGGAGACAGTAAAAAGATTAATGGTTGCCAAGGAATGGGGTGGGGAGAGAGGGATGAATAGATGGAGAACAGAGGATTTTTAAGGCAGTGAAACTATTCGGTATGATACTATAATGGTAGATACATGTTATTATACATCTGTCCAAGCCCTAGAATGTAAAACACCACGAATGAACTCTAATATGAACTATGGACTTTGGGTGATAATAATGCGTCAATGTAGGTTCACCGATAAACGTACCGCTCTGGTGGGGATGCTGATAATGGGGGAGGCTGTGCATGTGTGGGCACAGGGGTATATGAGAAATCTCTGTCTTTTCTGTTTAATTTTGTTGCAACTTCAAAAAATAGTCGTTTAAAAGGAAAAATCATGATCACGTGATCCAAATGTATGCAGCTAATCAATTTAGTAAAATATTAAAAACTAGAAAAATAGATTTCCAATACTTTTCCCCCATAAGCCAGTGATTTATCTTGTGCATTCCCTGGGGTTTGCACCCCCTACTTTGGAGATCTGTGATCATATGAATCCTTCTTGATTAGGAGAGTGCCACAATCTGGACTTTGTGTACATACATCTGGCAGCCCAGTATGGGACAGTTGGAAGAAGGAAGGGCTGGAGCTGGCAAGATTTGGTTAGGAGGTCATTCTTTCCTTCCTTCCTTGTTGAGTTTTTCCTTCAGGCAATGCACCAAGAGGTGAAGTGAATAAAAAGGAATGCAGTGGAGAATGCAATAAAGATGATAAAAATATTACTGCCCAATCAAGTCATATCCATGGCTTGTCTCAATGGGGACCTAAGGAAACGTAGCCAAGTATGGGCCTTGGGTGAGATGGGATGGGGGAAAGAGGGGGTAGCAGCTACCTGGTTAGGAAAAGGCCTCCCATCCTCCAGAGATTGCTATCTTTTACAGTACTGAGGGCCTGGGAATTAATTAATCCCATTACCTACTCTTGACTCACCAAACTATAATTAACATAAGTTACTGCCTGCTCATTCCGGACACTGATCCCTGTAAACCCAACAGGCCCCAAACATGTCTGTCCTCTCCTGGCAGTATCATCCTCTTCGCACTCTCTGCCTCTTCTCCCTCAAACCATCGAGGATCCCTCCTATGTCCAAATCTTTCTTTCCATTGTGTCTTCTGAAATTCCCATTCCTTAGTAAATAAGCTTACCCACTTATCTTATTTAACTAGGCATTTCCTAGACTCAACTCAAGCCTGGCTTTTCTCCAAGACACAACTTCTTCATAAGAACTTTGAAGTGGATACTTAACGTTTAGTAACATTGGCATCCTCCCCATTTCCCAGTGCTATTTCCAGGAACTTAGTCCTCTGTGCTTGCATAAAAACTTGCTTTTTTGAGGGTCATGTCACATACATGGCTGCATCAGCCTCCCTCTCCTGTCCCTGCCATCTTCTGACCTGTCACTCCCTCTGAGCTGGAAAGTCTTAGCTCCTGGTTTACATTCCTGCCCTCCACCCTCACCCTGGTATTATCCAGACAAATTCATCTTCCCCAGGGACAACACTCTAGCTTCCTTCTTGTTTGACCACTCTGACTCCAGAGACCAGCACCTAACTCCACCCAGAACTGCCCCACTCTTTGACCACCATGTTTTCTCCCAATTCTATTTCTCCTTACTTCTACTGTTCTAGGACACTTTGGCAAACTACATCCTGAGGGCCAGATGCAGCTCACCGTTAATTCTGTAAATAAAATTTAATTGGGACGCAGCCATGCCCATGCATTTATGTATTGTCTATGGCTGATTCTTGTTACAACAGCAGAGTTGAGTAGTTGAGACAGACCATAAGGTCCACAAAGCCAAAAGTATTTGTCCTCTGGCTCTTTATAGAAGTTTGCTGACATCTGCTCTAAGGAAACAAAATAAAATAAAAAGTCTTTTTCTACAAAAGTAATACATGAGCATTATAAGAACATGCAGGAAATATAGAAAAGTACCGATACAATAAAGAAAAACAACTCCCAGGGACTTCCCTGGCAGTCCAGTGGTTAAGATTCCGCACTCCCAATGCAGGGGGCACAGGCTCGATAGCTGGTCAAAAAAAGAAAGAAAAAGAGAAACAGTTCCCAATATTCTGTAACTCAGATAAAACCACTATTATCAATAATCTTTTGGTGTTTTCCTTCCTATTATTTTGCAGCTTTCATGTCTGTGTGAATGTACATATGAACGAATATACCTATATATATAAATTATTTATACAAAATTAGGACCATATCATTTTAAAATCTGCCTTTTGATTTCAAAATATATTTTGAATATTTTCCTATATGAATTGCTACTTTCTTGTAATATGATTTTATTTTATTTTTCACAAATAAACCAACTTTAATAGATATTATTTTGTATTTATATAGCACCTTCTTCAAGAACCTTAGATGCTTTACAGACATTATATCTAATTAATCCCCACAACAACCCTGTGAGGTAGGTATTACTCCCATTTTACAAGATAGGGAGACTGAAGCACAGAGAAGTTAAGTGACTTGCCCAAGGTCACACAGTTAAATTCACTGAAGAGCCAGGACCTGAGCGCCTTAGCCTCCCGACTCCCAGATAAATACCTCATGAGAGAATCTTTAATGAAAAGTAGCTTTAAAGAAAGTATCAAGAGTAGTATGTTATGGAAGTGAGGTCTTTCTACTGCCATCAAGGAAAGAAAAAACCCTACATGGATGGTTAGAGGTGACGAGACCCATATATTACATTCCCCCCATCTTCCTTTTGCCTAAAGTCTCAGGGCTCCTGTCTCGAGCCAGCTTCTAAAGGTAAAGCCGCCAAGACAGAAGCCATGTGACTTAGAAGTGAGACTTAATTTAGAATATTTACTTTCTGTATAGTAGCCCATGGAATGAATATAACATAATTTAGTTAGCCAGGCATCATTATAGAAAATTTACATTGTTTATAACTTTTGCTCTTTCAAATAATGAATTATGAACATTTTTAACTCTTTACTGGCTATAATGAGAAGAGGGTTGGAGTCACCACCTACTGAATGGATAGTACATATACGTATATTGTTATATACATCTGTATATATACACACACATATATAAATGCTAGTAAGTCAGCATTGTACTTCATATATTCCTAATGGTCCTTGGTTGTTTTGGGGTTTGGGTGGAGAGGTGGGGAAGGGCTAGAGGTGGAATGAGTAATATATGGGAGCACCAGTAATATTTTATGAAAATGATTATTTGGGAAACTAATGTTAAGAGTACTTATCGTGTAGATTACATATTCTTGCTTTAAATCTTAAAGACTTGAAAAAATAGGATTTACCTTGTGATGAATGAAATTCTAATTGCTGGGTGACTGGCTGGGTGTTATGAACCAAAATTGGAAAGATGCAGGGATGAGAGTCAATTTGGAAGAGAAATGCACCAGTTGAACATACAAGATAGGTACATTTAATTTATTTATTTTTTGACATTTATTTATTTATTTGGCTGTGCCAGGTCTTAGTTGTGGCCCACAGGATCTTTGTTGCGGCATGTGGGATCTAGTTCCCCAACCAGGGATCGAACCCGGGCCCCCTGCATTGGGAGTGCAGAGTCTTAACCATTGGACCACCGGGAAGTCCCAAGATAGTTATATTTTATGATAGTTACATCGCATGATTGTAAGCAGCTCTTTGCAGGAAACCGCCCTCAGCAGGAAGCCCCTTTCCTTGTCACTTTAGCAAAGCTATACTGTAACTAACTTTTAAACCAGGCACCCCCATGCTATACTCATGTCCAGCCCAAGCACACCTTTCAAGTCTTTTAATCAGGCAATACCTTGCCTAACTTGCCGGTTCCTTCCGTAGATGAAATAAACACAAATGAAGAATAAGTAATTAACAGATGACCAGATCTCTTCCCTAGCTTCCCCTTCAGTAATCTCTCAAACTGTGTGACCAAACTGTGTGAACAAGATAACGTTTAGAGGAAGATCACAAGAAGTCAACAAGTCTGCATGCACTGGGGTGATGGCGATGACTCCGACCCCCTATCTCAATGATTAACTGAGATTACTTCCCTCCTTACCTTTAAAGCTTTCATGGCCAAGCAGAATCTTTGGAGGTAGTTTTTTTGGGGGACACTGAGTCTATCATCTCCCCAGATTGCTGGCACTGTGATTAAAGACAACTTTCCTTTCTATCAACATTTGTGAATTTGATTTTGTAAGCGGCAAGCAGCGGGGCCCAATTCAACAATACAATTTTGAATCATGCAAATGTTAAATAGCGAGATATTAAAATTGCAATAAAGTCTCACTTTATACACAAAATGTGAAACAATTTATAAAAATTTTTGAAAACAAAATTTGAAACAATTTCCCAAACTTTTAAAAATTAGCCAAAGACTGAGTATATTTTAAGCAAGTACATTTTTAAAAATTCAGGTATTAAATATTTATTGAACAACTATTATGTATCGTGAACGTATAAGAAGTGCTGGGGATACATGAACTGATAAATTAGACATGACTGACTACTTATTTTTAAAATGTTACACCCTGAGTTGACCAAATGCATCAGATGATTTCACACCAGTGCAAAGTTCAATGGGACATTGATCTGACTGTACACTTTGAGATAAAGGAAGCAATAGATTTTGGGGGGCTATTTATTCCATTCCTTTATTTCCATTGAGAAAATTCTTTTTGCAATGACATTTTTAGAGAGGAGATCTGTTGCAGTTTTCACAGTTACTGTGAACAGTACAAAGATATTAAAAAAGCACTTCAATCCTCTTGAAGGAAGCATATTTTGCAAATGCTAAAGATTACTATTAACAAAAGGTATTTTAATGATCTTATTGATAGAATCACCCTTATCCAAATATATTGCCATGGTGTCTTATTTAAGAAAAGACTTAATTTTTAGTTACTTCATGAGATCAAATACCTTCCTCCATCTTTAAAAATATGTTAGGCAATGATTAGTGAGAGAAATGAATATTAAATGACATTTTTATAAGCATCTTTTTAATCTTAATTTCAACAGGCATCAGACTCATAGTTGATTATAGTTTCATGATTCAAGTAGTATAGTAAATTAAAATACAGTCTTATATCACTTATAAGTGGAATCTAATATATGACACAAATGAACTTATCTATGAAACAGAAGCAGACTCACAAACATAGAAAACAGACTTGTGGTTGCCAAGGGAGAGTGGATTGGGAGTTTGGGATTAGAAGATGCAAACTATTATATATAGAATTGATAAACAATGAGGTCCTACTGTATAGCACAGGGAACTCTATTCAATATCCTGTCACAAACCATAATGGAAAAGAATACGAAAAATAATGTATATATATATATATATATATATATAACTGAATCACTTTGCTGTATAGCAGAAATTAACACAACATTGTAAATCAACTATACTTCAGTAAAATGCATTTTAAAAATAAAATACAATCTTATATTTGACCCTAGCTTTTTTTTTTTTAACATACAAGCTCCATCTTTTTTTAAATTAAATTTAATTTAATTTTGGCTGCGTTGGGTCTTCGTTGCTGCACGTGGGCTTTCTCTAGCTGCGGTGAGCGGAGTCTACTCATCCTTACAGTGCACAGGCTCTAGGCGCGCAGGCTTCAGTAGTTGTGGCACTTGGGCTCAGTTGCTCCGCGGCATGTGGGATCTTCCCAGACCAGGGCTCAAACTGGCGTCTCCTGCATTGGCAGGCGGATTCTTAACTACTGCGCCACCAGGGAAGCCCACCCTAGCTTTAATATTCACATTTAGAATTCCCAAGACAGATGTCAGTTTGCAGTGTTGTCTAATCTAGTCACTTTATTATTGTTTATACAACCAATCCCAATAGGCCTCCAAAAGAGACAACTGTTATACTGAAATTCTAATTTCCAGTTGCCTGCTGCCGTAACTAGTGACTCTAGGATGCAAAACCCTTGAGTCAGGTTGCAATCAGAGACAGAAAAAACTCACTACAAATAAAGAATAGATACACACCTTTTCAAAAAGTCCAGTGAAATCTGACAAGGATTTGATTTAAAAAAGAACACTGGCAAATGCTTGCTTTTCATATCACACATACACACACCCATCTGTCTTTAGCTTGAAGCAGAAAAGTAAAATGTCAATTAGAAGCTACTGTTGGTACTATAGTGGATCCATTGGAGTGGATCTAAACCAGAAAGCAGTTGACCTTTATAGAAACATCTACTGTAATTGTCATTTGGAGATTAACGCACAGTAAAAACTGTCTTATAAGCAGCTTTCATAACACCGAGTACTTGAACTTCTGAACAACTCAATGTACACTAAAATTATTAACCTTTAAAATAATTCTATGATCTCTGAAGACAAATATAAAAAAACATCCAAACAAACATGAACTTAGGACGCAAATATCATTCATGTAAAGGCCTATGTTTTTTCTGGCCTTTTTGTACATTTATCCTGTGACCAAAATTTTGTCTCATCTACTCTGAAATACATATTATAGGAGGATGAATAGGCAGTTAAAAAGTACCAGAAGAGCAAAGGAATTCTTCTAAGGTTAGTTCTTCAAAATCCAGGAGCCTTAAGAAAAACATGATGCTGCTGGGGAAATGGAGCTGATAGACTTGCTCTAGGCAGGGTTTCCACAAACCTTCAACTTGTAAAAGACACAATTATCTGTGAAGAGCAATAAAGCAAAGCACAACAAAACAAGGTATGCCTGTAAGCCTGGACACTTCTGCCACATCAGCTCCTCAGGGACAAGCCAGAGAGCTTCTTCCATCAACTGTCTCAAAACTGGGGTTGGAATGGGCTGTGCAGGCTCTGGGTTCAGCTTGGCTACTCTATCCCAAAAGGAACAGTCCATGTTTTTAGGAACACTAAGGGACTCTCTTCTCTTTCATAGTTATGCCACTGGCACCTCTGCAAGGGACTTCATATGTCTCTCAAAGGTATCTGCATGCCACATTTAGAAATCCTATTTGCATACTGCAGTGAAGGTTAACTAGCCTGTCACAGATCTTTTATTTCTTTGATGGTTGTCGGGCTGCACCCCAGAGGCCTGCAAGCCCTGTGCTTGCCCAGCTTCAAGACTGAAGAAAGAGCCCAGAGTCAGCAACAGAGACATCAATGGTCTGATGGATGGGGGAGCTTACATGCGGGAAGCAAGGTCCTGGAGCGACACCCCACTGTATGGGGTGGATGGACGGCAGGGCAGGAAGTAGCTGCAGGCTTCACTCTGGGGAGGACTAGGGAGGCTCTCAGTTACGGGGAAATTGATGTCAGCTTGGCTCAGGGAAAGCAGCAGAGGAGCTGGCCCTCTAAACTCCTGTTAGGCCCCCGGGCTAAGTACTTTCCTGGGGCAGAGGTTTTCCCTTTGCTAAACTATCAAGGGGTAGCCATTCCGAGCTAAATATTAGAATAATCACTATCTCTGGTGGGGGAGGGTGGGAAGTATGTAGGTATTTTCTGATTAGGGTCTACAGTTATGGGGGAAGATTTAGGGGGAAGGTCAGTCGAGTGAGTAGGGTGTAGGTGAAGTGGGGACTGGTCAAGCAGGGGATGTACAGAGAACCTTTAAGCAAGTACATTGTAAACCTTGTTTACAACATTGCCGTATGACTGTCCCATGTAAGAGAAATACCCATCACCCTTTATCAATATCGTTGGAACCACTTTTTTTTCATGTGCAGCAAAATTTCCATGAGTGATTTTGATGACCACTATTCTATTACTCTAATGTTCACTGTTATTTTAGTTGTAAATATTTCTATTATCTTAACACCCACCAAATATTATTAATTGGTGGTGGTGGTACAGTACAGAAAAATACACCTGAAATTCAGTAACTTTGGAAGATGAGGCAGATGTAATTAAAAAGCCCCTAAGAAGGCAAGTAAATGAGACACATGCAATGCTATTAATTTAGGAGCAAGCATTCTGCCAAATATTAAAGATGATGCTGAGAAAAATATAGGGCAGCATTAATGCAAAAATGAGCATAAGCGCAGTAGATTTAACAGCTCCATAACTCATCCTTTCTAATTTATGTTTACTCTTAGGAAGAAATGTTTCTAGAATATGCACATTTTGAAGACTGCTAAGTCTTCAGGTATGCATCTCTTAGATCAAATAAATCATGTAGGAAACTGTTCTAGGTAAATTCAAGTGAGGAAATCCTGGAGACCTTTGGAAATGCAATGTTGAAATACGAAAAAGGCCCAAGCTGGAGCTGTAAAGTTGGAAGTTATCCGTGTAAGGTCAACAGTTTCAATCATGAAAAAGGATGGACTTGCCAAGCAGAGAGTACACATTTAAGAGAAGGTCAAGGACATAATCTTCTGAAGCCACCAAATTCAGAGGACAGAAAGAGGAAGCAGATAGGGAGGACCCTTACCGAGAGCCTAGAACGTGTCAAGAAGGTTCCAAGCATATACTTCTAGCATCACATTTAACCCTCCCTACACCCCTGCCAGACTGTTGTATACACCTGGTTGTATAATGAGGGCCATAAGAAATGAAAGGTGAATCAGCTTAGCCCAGACAGTGCAGGTCTGTCAGATTAAGGCGTGAGTTAGCCTGACATAGAAAAATCAACTGCACAATTTCAAAACAGAGAGGAGAGAAACTGAGGTAACTCAGATGAAATGAACCGGTGCCCTCTGTCTCAGTAAATGACACCAGCATCTACCCAGTTTGCAAAGCCACAAATCCAGGAGTTACCTTTCACCTGTCTTGTCCTTTTCTTACCCCCTCATCAAATCCATCAGAAGGTCCTAGGACTTCTACCTGAAGTTATATCCTTATCTTTAAACCACATCTGCTGTCCACAACCTTAGACTAAGGTACACTTATCTCTCCCCTAGAAAGCTCCAGTCACTTCCTATCCTGTGGCTACTCTTTCCGAGATGCAACCCATTTTCCCTACAGCAACTAACAACGTAACATGAATGCTATTGGCATTTGGGGTATTAATTAATCATTGTTCATTGTTGGGACTTCATTGTTGGGGATGTCCTGTCCATTTCAGAATATTTAGCATCCCTGGCCTCTGTCCAGTAGCATCCCAAGTAAATGCTTCCCCTTACTTCCAAATGTCCTTGGGTGCGGGGTCGGGAAGGGGATAATACTGTTCCACCCCACCTCCCGCCATCCCCAGGTCGAGAACAACCGAGCCTGAGTGATTTCTTAAGGTAAATCAGATTATGCCACTGCTCTGCTTAAACCATTAGTGGCTTCCCACTGCATTGAGAAAAACGCCCTAACTCCTGAGGATCTCAAGGCTGTTCATGACCTGACCCCATTTGCTTCTTCAACCTCATTTTCTATAGCCATCCTCTTTCTCCTCTTAGCTGCTTCAATCCAGCTTCCTTTCTCATCCTTAGCCACATCAACCTGTTTCCTGCCTCTAGGCCTTTGTGCCTGCTATTCCCCTGGAATAGCTTCTCCCTTGGCTCTTCTTGACTAGCCCTTCTCTTTTTCTTCAGGACTAGGCACCAATGATAATGTAGGTGTGAGGCTGCAAGTGGCCATCCTGGCTAAGACTGAAGGCAAGCACTGATGACAGACAGAAAAAGGGAAGGAAGGAAGAAGGGAGGGAGGGAGGGAGGGAGGGAGAGAGGGAGACAGAGACAGAGAGAGAGAGAATGGAAATGATATCTTTTGACCCCCTGGATTCCGCTGTGCCCTAGGTAAGACTTATCCATTTGAATTCTCAGTACACAGGCAGTGGCATTGCCCTTTCTACTTAAGCTGCTTTGGGTTGGGTATGTACCACCTGCCATGGAAAACACTGACTACACCTGTGTGTAGCAAGGGTGGAAAGCGGACGAGTCTCTTCTAGTACTGGGTGAAAGGTGTGTTTTCAGGATTCCGTTGCAAGCTCCCTTAAAGAAGGTCTAGACTCTTTGGCAGAGTTGCCCAAACCATTTCCAGCTCTCCACTAAATATCTCCCATGCCCCCCACCCCATCATATCCTTTTTCTCTTTCTTCTTCTTCCATCTCTTCCCATCTTTTGCCCTAAGGACGCTCAAAACTCCTCTTTCCTGGAAAAGAAATCTTCCCTCTACCCAGTTATCCTGAGGCAGGAGAATAGATGGGCTCCAGGCTAGACATTTACAGCTACCCTCCTGTTCATATTTACTGAGGTAGGAGATAGATGGGCTACAGGCTAGATATTTTTGCAACCGGCCTGTTTATACCGCAAGATAGAAATGACAAGAGGAACTGGGTAAACAGCTGGACTTTGTCTCCTGTGGACACTTTAAGATAACAGTAATGGCAGAGGCAGAGAGGGGCTAAGCCCCGCTCAGGTGAAAAATCAAGAGATCACATATTTCTCATCCTTGGAGTCAGGGAGACCTCAACTGCACATGCACAGAAAGGCTCCTCAAGGGTCAAAAAGAGTGGCGGGGGACACCAGACTATAAGTTTCGCTAACTTCCCAGGGACCCTTGCACTGAAATCCACCTTGGCTAAAGGATGCACACGCACATAGGGAAGGACCCTGAGACTAATCAGCTATGGGGGCAAAACAAGATGACGGCCAGAGGGAAACAAAGCCCAGGAAGGCTGCCCCCTTACAAATGCTTTAAACTTCCCGAAGGCGTCACTCTCTCTGAGCTTGCCTGTGAGTCTCTCTGCATGTATTCTGCTTTTCTAATAAACGCCTTACTCTCCTTTCTACCCTCTGTCTCCTTGTCAAATTTTTTTTTCAAGGCAGACAAGAACTGGGGCCCAGACTATAGCCACAGCTTCTCGTGGTCTAGTGGTTAGGACTTGATGCTCTCACCGCCACAACCAGGTTTCCATCCCTGGTCAGGGAACGAAAGCCTCACTGCAAGCTGCCCCTCTCTGCTGTGTCTGTCCAAAATCAATCCTTTTAGATTACATCCTCTCTCTCCCACCCTTCACCATCAAACTGCTTAAAAGAGATTACACACTCCCCTCCATTTTCTCATCATCTCCACCAGTTAACCCTGCCACCAGGCTTTTATACTCACCCTTCTAGTGAAACTGCATCTGCCAATGGTCACCATCACCTCCTAGTTGGTCAACTAACCCATGGCCTTTTCTTGGTCCTCACTCTTATTGCTCTTTCTGCAGCATTTAGCCTAGCTGACCACACCTTCCTCATGTCCCCTGGCTTCTGAGATACCTAAAGGTTTTCCTAACTTCCTGGCCATTCTTTCTGGTTACTGGGGCAAAACCTCTAGGCAAGAGTGATAAGGTGAGTGCCAATGCTTGATTCAATCTCCTTGGTTCAAGTGAAGCCACTCAACTGGTTATGAGTCCTACTCCTTTAAAATTTCACCTGAAAGGGCCCATCACTTATGTTGCTCAGAACAACCTAATGCTAGTAGATAAAAATTGAAATGGTCTAGGCACCATTCTATAATGGGAACTGTTTATTTCTTTATGCTCTCTGAACACTTGGATAGTATCTACAAATGTCCGCTGGATTTACCTGTCCAGGTATCCCTCCTCTATTCATACTATACACCAGAACTTTAACTTGAGGTCTTAAAATGGATTGGGTAGAAAGACCAATCCTGCATCATAAAATGAAGTATATATAGTACAACTAACAGTTATTTTAAGCATAAATAATGAACAGATATAATTAAAGTGAGGCTCCTGTGTTAATTGCTGATCCTTCCTTACCTGGGTATTGGGGGAAACCAATGGTTGGTCTGTCTGTACAAAGTTCAGGCACTTGACCCCAATTTAGCAATATTTTCTGACCGTTATGAAATGAAAAGAATTATTTTCTTATAAGGAAATGATCAGATCTTATGAGTTATGAGCAGATCCTAGTCTCACTTTTTCCTGTGTGTAGTAATATAGCAGATTTTTGTTCTCTTTTGTTCCTATTTTCACTTTGATTTTGATTAGGAACACTTGTGGTGTGGTTGCTGGAAAGACAGACCACACACACGTGAGCTTGGATGAAGCTGGAAATAATCATGACCACATTTCAGCTTAGAACCTTCTTTTTTAAGGAAGGTCCTTCAGGCATTTTTATTAACAAGCAGATATAAACTTGGCAAGAGCACCTTTCAAAAATCACAGTTCCAATTATTTTTGTGAGGTCAAGAGAAAGTAGAGAACACAATGGTGGTGGCTTAGCATCAAAACAATAACAATCAAGTTGCTGACCTTATGCCTTCCATCAAACATAACTATCACCCGCTCTGTTCCCCAACCTCCAAAGGATGACGAGAAGCTGGCATTCAAGACTTGACATTAATCTAGACCACATGTAGCACCTGCTTTGATAGCAGACACAGCTCCCACCCAAACCCATACTTGGACAAAATGGTGGCCACGTTCTCTGTGCCAAACCTTCTCATCTCTGACCGTCTTCTAGATCTTGAAGTGTCTGATTCTCCCCGGGCAAGGGCGGACCACTGGAACTGGACCTTCAGGAGCAGGAATGCTAGGCTGCGCCACCTTGGGTGTCTTCCCCACATGAAACGCTTCTCCTGAGGCTGACTCCACTGAGGCCACACCCGAGAAGGCGTGGCGCAGGTCGTAGTGTGTCGGGGGAGCTGCCACAGCCCTGGGTCCCACCACCAGGGAGGCTGCGGGCTGGCCAGCTGGAGAAAGTGCTGGCCTAGCCGAGCCCGGTGCAGTGGTGAGGGGCCCTGCTTCGGCGTCGTCTGGTTGGGGCTGCGGGAGCACAGGCTGGAGAGAGGATTGTTTCCTTAGGTTAGCTGCCTTTCTCTTCCTTCCAGGTGGAACCCCACCCAATTCTCTCACAGTACTAATTTTTATTTGCAAGGAATCTGGCAAAAAAGAACTACCTAGGTACAAGGGATGGCCATCAGGGCTCCAGGGGAGGGGTAACTGGCCTGCGGTAGCCCCTTTCTCACCAGTTGTGTTGGGGATGGTAGACTTACACTGTTCCACGAGCAAAAGAACCCCAGCTTATGGCTAACCTTCACCAGTAGCGTCACCCTCTTTTTCATCTACACCTGCAGCCACAGGGAGCTGTGAGACAGATCTGGCCACCTGGACTCTGCAACTCAGAAAACCACGCCCACTCCCCCCCCCCCCCCCCCCGCCTCTCCCCGCCCCCACTCCCAAGCTAGCAAATAAAACACGTGGCCTCGCCAATTGCACACTAGGGAGGTTCTGCCCTGTAACCACCAGTTCGTGGGAGGGGAGGGCATGGCTGAAACAACCTTTTGTTTTTTGATGATTTCACATTCCCTGGCACTATCTATATGGCGGGGCTCAAAAGGACAGGCAGCAAATGCCCTGAAATTACTAATGCACCGCAGAAAGGTGAAGGGGTCATTGTATTCTGAAGATAAGGGCAAGTGCATCCATGACGCCCTTACCTGTGTTTGGAACACCGTGCAGGTCACTGCAACATCTTCCCCACCAGCAACCTTCTCAGTGACTGTCCCCTTACAGAAGCCATATTGCTGCCCACAGAAAGAGAGGAGTTATTTGAACCAGTTCAGAAAGTGGACTTCTCTCCCAGTTTCACTTATACTCCAACACATCAAGGGAAAAAACCTTAAATTCCTAATTCCTTTTTTTAAAAAAATCTTTTTCCTAAAGTGTATGATTTCTGCTTATATTTTATATAGAATGTAGAAAATACAGAAAAGTTTTGGGAATGAGAGAGATCACCCATAATCTCAGAAATGGTGGTGACCCAGGAGAACTTCTGTTCACATCTATGTATTTCTTTCTTATTTTTAACTACTATTAAATATCATTTAAAAATTGGCATCACTAACTACACCATTTTGTATACTGTGTTTTTCACGTGCTATAATGATAGCATTCTCTTATATCATTCCTTATTCTTTGAAAGTGTTAATTTTCGTGTCTGTATAATTTTCTATTTACTAATGTGCCATATTTTATTCAATGATTCCCTCCTTTTGGACATTCAGATCTTCTGGGCTCATTTTGTACCTGTCATAAATCATCTTTATAGATATATTCTGTCAAACACGATGATCTCTTTAGGCTAAATTCCTAGAAGTGGACATTACTGGCTTAAGGACTTGAAAGATTTCATATCAGAGGTCTATCTAGAAAATCTACACTTTATACTCCCAATGGCCTGACATGACTCATCTTAGTTAGGAAACAGCCTCTCTAACTCCAGGGGCCTCCACTGGGTGAGAAGATCCGGTGATAGCTCTTAAGCAGGGGAGATGACACCCCAGAGGATGACCTGGCACGACCCAGCCTCACAGGCAGTGGGTATTTTGCATTTCTCCTTTCTGCAGCCGCAAGATACGAATTTGCTCTAAGGATGCTCTGTTCCATGACTTGGCTTTACCAACCCAATGCCTAGCCCGCTCACCTTTTCTGCCAGCAGGTTGCACTTGGCTGGGTCTACGACCTCTTTAGCAACACAGTCAGTGGCAGCCACTGCAAACTCCACAGAGACAGAAGCTGAAAGAGGCTGATGAGGAGAAAAGGAAAATTTTCATGAAGCAACATGACTTAGCATGAAAAAGACTGGTAAGGAGAGGCCAGAGGGAAGTAGCGAGGGCCATGGAATTGCACAGTCCAGGGAGCACGTTTCATGGAGACCACACTGTGTGGCCAGGAAACATGCCCCCGGTGGCTTACATACGGCTTACAGTGAGACACCGGGTTTTTGAAGGGTTTGCATACAGGAGCTGGGGTTGGGTCTTCCCTGAAGGAGGTGCAGGTATCCACTGCTCATCATTCAGAGCAGAGGTGAGTTTTCAGGTAGAAAGCAGGAACCCAGAGGGCTGACCTTACACTGACCTGAGTGGGAACCCTGCCTCCTGCCAACTTCCCTATTGGGGTTGCACTTTGAGACCCAAGGCTCAGGTTACTCCAAGATGGGGTGGGAAAGTAAAGAAATTAATTCCTCCCCCACGTATTTTAGACAGCAGGATCAAATGAAAAATATAAATGAAAGTACAGAAGATACTTATGCTTTTCTATCTTATAGTTCTTGGAGCATATGGACACTTACAATAATAAAATATCTGTTATTTGTTATAGTCTGGGGCGGGGGTGTTCTATGAATCGCATATTCTGGTTAATAGAATTACTATCTATAGTGTATTTCCAAGTATGCCATGGCTGGTATCCAGAATACTAGTTTTTTAAAATATTAGAATTCCACTGCATTCAAATGTGCTAACCCAGCCACGGTACAATTAGGGTTTTTTTTCTCAGTGATTCAGAGGCATTTTAGGATCCTTGCCCTTATATGTAAGTATGCCCATGCCTTTGTAAGTATCAATTACAAGAGTGCTGTAGATGTGCCGTGGTGATGGGTGATGGCGATGTGGAGACCCATGAATTTACAGTGGGTGCTTCTGGATAAAGTGGGAACTTCCATCCTGGTGTTAACTTGAACCGAGGAACTGGGGACACACAGCATCTGGCTGTTTTGTGTTGAAGTGGCTTAGGTGAGGGATGCACTGAGGGTCCTCGGGGTCCTTAGGACACTCAGGACCCTTTCTTTCCCTCTTCTCCCACCACCCTCGTTGACTTCCCGTGGCTACCCCTGCTTCACCACGTCCACTCCCAAAGTGCCACCAAACTGCCCAAACCGTCAGCAGGGTCTCAGTCTTACCACCAATTGAGCCCGAGAAATTTCCACAAGCTGAAAGTAGGAGCCGTTTTTCTGGGCGTTGAAGGCAGCCAGCGCGGCCTCTACTGCGTGCACCACCCGGCTGTCGTTGAGCGGGGCCAGCAGGGGGCAGTCTGGACACATCTTGTGCACGTCCTCGGCCGAGTCTGCGCACAGAGCGAAGAAATCAACTTGGCTCGGGGCTGTAATTCTCTGCGGCATTTGCCCCCGCTCTGCTTATTTGAAAGGGCTAAAACATGCTCCAAATGGCTGCAGGAGGATCATCTGCTTCTTACTAAACCTTCGGGAGGCTCCTGCCATGCTGGCATTGTTGCAGAAGCCCCTCTCACCAAGGGGCGATTTTCACCTCCAATGAGAACAGCTCCTTAAAACACAGTTTTAAAGTCCCCAAACCCCGGAAACTTGGCTTCTTTTCATCACCAACAAAGTGGCTAGAACTACTTCTGTTGAAAACAATTCAGGTTCCCTCCTCACTGTCTCTACCAGGTAACTATAATAAGAATAATAATCATCTCTACCTGGACTGGAATCACATTTTGCAGACAACACGGAAAACTCTCCGTCTTGTTTCAGCACATTGAAATCGCAGTCTCCTTCCACCGCCTGGAGAAATAAACCCACAGTGAGGGACCAGGAGGAGGGCTGACCTCTCACTTCTCACGGTGGGGGGATGGTGGCAGGGGGGACGTGGATGTCAAAGGTGAGCCTCACAAAATCTCCTTCACTGGGTGATGTTGAAACATGACACTGGTTTCGCAGGGGGTGGGAGTACGATAAAAAGGTGAATTGTAAAAATCAGCCCCAGGGAAGGCGCCATCAATTGGCAATTTTAGCTGCCCCCGCAGCAGTCGCCCTAAGAGGGGCACTCACGTGCTCTTTCAGCTGCCTCACGCTGCAGTTTGCCAGGGGGGTGGGGTCCAGTACATGGCAGGTGGTTTCCAGTGTGTCTATTTCAAGGTCAAACACCTCTCCCGTGGGCCGCTGTGGAGACAGAGAATGAAGAGGTGAGCAGCCTAATCCTGTTGAGCGGGTCCAAGGGTGAGCCCCTACTGGGTTTGAACCCACTCCCTGTTGGAGAGGTAAGAAAGAAGGGGGCGTGGCCTTGGACTGGTTGATGGAAGCACAGCCATCACGCTGAGCTGTATCTGGAAGCTGAAAGTGAATGTTGATACTTATTTAATTTAAAAATTTTCACCCTTCAAGCAGTACTTTTAAAAAAGTCAGC
Source organism: Delphinapterus leucas (assembly GCF_059928025.1). NCBI lineage: Eukaryota > Metazoa > Chordata > Mammalia > Artiodactyla > Monodontidae > Delphinapterus > Delphinapterus leucas. The sequence goes on from NC_143132.1 coordinate 80,886,283, forward strand.
TTTGGATTTTTCTCAGTCAAGCAGCGAAGTAAGTTGGTATAGGATAATAACTTACTGTCTCTCTTTTATCTTCTTCATCCCTCCCTCTACTTCTTCCTTCCTTCCTTCTCAACATCTACTTTCCTTCCTTCCCCATTTTCTTTTCCTTCCTAAAGGAAAAGTTATTGTCTGTGGCCTTTTAGCTTTTGGCTTGTAGATGCCTGGATGAAAAGTTGCTATTCCCTACTGCCCCCTGCTGGTAATGAGAGGGAAGCGTGAGCCTCCCTCTGATGGAGGAAGCAATTCGTCAGTCAGTCACTAGCACAGAGGGAAGGAGCAGCGGGTAAGGAGGTGATAGGGGAGCTTGTATGACTCCTTGGAGTTGTTCCTGCCAGTTCACCTGTTTCTGTATCCTTTCTTCAAAGCCCGGAAAAATCCAGAAGGTACGAGTATGGCTATTTTTTCTTTCAGCCCAGCTCTGCTTGTCTCTCATGTCTGTTCTGCGTGATTCACTAGTACCTGAAGCCTCAAAATCTCCTTTCCTGGAGGAAGCTGTGTTTTATGATGTGCAGATATGCCCAAATTAACTTCCTGAAAACACTCAGAGCTAGCGAATAGGAACCTGGGGCTCCTGGGTCTCTCCAACCCTGCTGTTAGTGAAAACTGCAGTGTTGTTCCTTCTTTCCCTCAAATATGCACATTGTGTGTCATTTCCCCTGAATTGATCAGTGCTTCCTCTGAATCACCACTGTACTTCACTATGGTTGCAGAACTCCTAAAATCCATCTGGGACAATCCCGATTTCAAATATTTTGTCCCATTGTGAGATCAGATGTTCATGAGTCAGTCCAGACATCCTGAGGTTTGCCTTATTTTCCTTCCTAGACTGTGAATCTCTTGTGGACACTATGTCTTTCTCACCTTTGTATTAGCTTGCATCATTAAAATGCCAATATTTGACCGCTTTTATTATACAAAACTGGTTATTTCATATGAGTCAACTTAGTATCTCCCATAGCGCCTGACACTGGTTCTTGCCCATGGAAGGCTTGTAATCAGTGTTGACTGAAAGAATTATCCTTCATCAGCTATAGAATCTAATTTCAAAATAGGCAATAGATGGATGTCTTTTCCCCACCTCTCCAAATCACTCGGCTGACCCCCAAGGCACACGTTTCCCAGCTTGATCATCATTGTCACCAGCTTCAGGCTGCATTGGTTTCTTGTCTAGCATGTGAGCGGGTGAATCCTTTCATGCCAAGATTTCTCATTGGGATGTGGGTACCTTTCTTGGGGAGGCAGCTTGTGTAGAGGAAGGAACACAGTTCTGGAATTGAATCCTAGCCTGTTGCTTACTATTTTATGACCTTGGGTAAAAAAATGCCCTAATATGTCAGAGCCTTGGTTTCCTCATGTAAGACAAGGACAATACCCCATAGGACTGGGGGTGGGGTGAGAGAGGGGTTAAGGAGATGATATATGTGAAAGGGCCTGGCACATAGTAGGCACTTATCAAATGCACATTTCATTCACTCTCAGTCTTTACCTAGAGAAACAGAACCAAAGGAAAAGAAGTGATTTCCAGTCAGTGGTAGTTGGGAAACTAGAATCCAGTCTCTGGTCCTAGTTTTTCTAGAAAACCACACTTTTTACCTGTGATCCTCAAAATATCATTCAAAGCCTTTCCCTCTCCTCCTGCCCCCAACCAGCACCCTCCTGGAGACCACTGACCACAATACAGAATGTCTCCTCTCTTCCCTCCGTCTCTCCCTCCCTCCTGCGAGGAATCAGGATGTTTCCATTCTGCGATTTCATTTGTGCTGGGAGGTGGGCTCTTAGAGACATCCAGCTGAGCCCGACCCCCTCCTACACAGCAGGTTCACTTACCCGCGGCCACACCTTCACACTGTCAATCTGGTTTAAGATGTGCTTGAAGCCATGAGGAAGGTGCTTATTGATGTAGTCCACGGCTGCCAGGGCTGCTTGCTCTGTTTCTGGGTCATCACAGGCTGGTTCCCTATTACCCAGAATTGGGCCATGCGGGACAGAGTGGCAGCCACAGAGCTGAGCAAGGCAAAGGAGCAGGACGAGGCACTTCATGGTTGCTCCGGAGAGGTCCTGGCAGGTCGGCAGGCAGGTAGCTGGAGGCTTCAGGCCCAACCCAGGTGCTCTGCTGGAAAAGGCAGACTGGTGGAGGGTCCAAAGGCCCTTTATTTGCTGGAGCCTGTGGAAGAATTGCGTAAGGATGTGGGATGATTTCTGTTCTGGTTCCAAAAAAATCCCCCTGCAAACATCAGTCCTGGAAAAGCAAACAGGTTAGGACATCACTGGTCCCCCTTTAGCAGAAATCTGCCAGAGTCAATGCTTGCTTGGGGGTGGGTGGGGGCAGATTGGGGGGTGGGCTGGGGAGATGCTCCAGAGTCAGCTTGGAACATGGTAACAGCAGCAAAGAAACGAGGCAGCTGAGAGGATGAGGTGAGCACCAAGGAGAGGAGGGGCTGGCACAGCTGGCCCTGGAGTGCTGTGGATTTGGCAGCAGAGGGAGTGCCCTCTACTGTAAGCTGAGCACGCCGTGGGGTCCATGTGGGGAGAAGTAAGGATGTTCAGCAATTTTTTTTTTTTTAATTGGAGCATGGTTGCTTTACAATATTGTGTCAGTTTATACTGTACAGCAAAGTGAATCAGCTATACATATACATATATCTCCTCTTTTTAGGATTTCCTTCCCATTTAGGTCACCACAGAGCACTGAGTAGAGTTCCCTATGCTATACAGTAGGCTCTCATTAGTTATCTATTTTATACATAGTATCAATAGTGTATATATGTCAATCCCAATCTCCCAATTCATCCCACCACCACCCCCTTTCCCCCTTGGTATCCATATGTTTGTTCTCTACGTCTATGTCTCTATTTCTGCTTTGTAAATAAGATCGTCTATACCAATTTTTTCAGATTCCACATATATGCGTTAATATATGATATTTGTTTTTCTCTTCCTGACTTACTTCACTCTGTATGACAGTCTCTAGGTCCATCCACGTCTCTACAAAGGACCCAATTTTGTTCCTTTTTATGGCTGAGTAATATTCCATTGTATATATGTGCCACGTCTTCTTTATCCATTCATCTGTTGATGGGCATTTAGGTTGCTTCCATGTCCTGGCTACTGTAAATAGAGCTGCAATGAACATTGGGGTGCATGTGTCTTTTTGAATTATGGTTTTCTCAGGGTATATGCCCAGTAGTGGGATTGCTGGGTCATATGGTAATTCTATTTTTAGTTTTTTAAGGAATCTCCATACTGTTCTCCATAGTGGCTGTATCAACTTACATTCCCATCAACAGTGCAGAGGGTTCCCTTTTCTCCACACCCTCTCCAACATTTGTTGTTTGTAGATTTTTTTTTAATTTTTTAATTTTATTTTATATATTTCTTATACAGCAGGTTCTTTTTAGTCATCAATTTTATACACATCAGTGTATACATGTCGATCCCAATAGCCCAATTCGTCACACCACCACCACCACCCCTGCCGCTTTCCCACCGTGGTGTCCATACGTTTGTTCTCTACATCTGTGTCTCAATTTCTGCCCTGCAAACCGTTTCATCTGTACCATTTTTCTAGGTTCCACGTATATGCGTTAATATATGATATTTGTTTTTCTCTTTCTGACTTACTTCACTCTGTATGACAGTCCCTAGATCTATCCATGTCTCAACAAATGACCCAATTTCGTTCCTTTTTATGGCTGAGTAATATTCCATTGTGTATATGTACCATGTCTTCTTTATCCATTTGTCTGTCGATGGGCATTTAGGTTGCTTCCATGACCTGGCTATTGTAAATGGTGCTGCAATGAACATTGGGGTGCATGTGTCTTTCTGAATTATGGTTTTCTCTGGGTATATGCCCAGTAGTGGGATTGCTGGGTCATATGGTAATTCTATTTTTAGTTTTTTAAGGAACCTTCATAGTGTTCTCCATAGTGGCTGTATCAATTTACATTCCCACCAACAGTGCAAGAGGGTTCCCTTTTCTCCACACCCTCTCCAGCATTTGTTGTTTGTAGATTTTTTGATGATGGCCATTCTGACCCATGTGAGGTGATACCTCATTGTAGTTTTGATTTGTATTTTTCTACTAATTAGTGATGTGGAGCATCCTTTCATGTGTTTGTTGGCCATCTGTATGTCTTCTTTGGAGAAATGTCTATTTAGGTCTTCTGCCCGTTTTTTGATGTGTTTGTTGGCCATCTGTATGTCTTCTTTGGAGAAATGTCTATTTAGGTCTTCTGCCCGTTTTTTGATTGGGTTGTTTGCTTTTTTGATATTGACCTCCATGAGCTGTTTGTATATTTTGGAGATTAATCCTTTGTCAGTTGCTGCATTTGCAAATATTTTCTCCCATTCTGAAGGTTATCTTTTCTTCTTGTTTATGGTTTCCTTTGCTGTGCAAAAGCTTTTAAGTTTAGTAAGATCTTTGAATGCCAGGGACAATTATCTCCTCCTGGAGGGAGAACAAGGCCCACAGATGTAGCAAAGGTACCAATGATTTACCATTGGTAAGAGGAGGGAGAGCTACGGGAGATGCCAAGTCTTGGGTAAGGTCCTTGGAGAAAAGAAGAAAGGAAGGGAGAGACTTTTGCCTGGAGTGGGTACTGGGGAGAGAGACCTTCCTGCCTTCGTGTGGCAGGGCCGGGAGAGCTCTATGGCTAGCAGAGCTTCTCCCCTCCCTGTCCCCTTCTCTCCAGACCTCACTGCCAACACCTTGCACAGATGCACCCTGACCTGGGTCTCTTGGGTGGCTGAGTGTGGCTGGCACCAGTGGCCGTGTGTCCCCAGTGACCCCGTGTGCCTGTGGCCTGTGCCCCCAGCCCCAGGGTGCAGCAGAGGAGAGCCCGGGTCTGACAGACAGTCACTTGGCAAAGCTCTGGGTCTGAGTCCTGCACTGCAGGCTGAGACCCTGGCGGGGGGCTTTCAGAACATAAATGCCTCCTTAAGGCCCTTCAGAGCCTTCGCAGAATTAGAGTGAGTCTTGGTAGCCAGAGCACAAGGTCACAGTATTGACTCAGGCACTGCCTTTCAGTTGTGGCCTTGACAATCCCAGGTGTGACCTCCAAGGAGGGGTGGCCAGGATGGCGAGAGGCTTGGAATATATCATCCGAGGACCTAGCTTGGTTCAGCCTGGAGCAGAGAAGCCCTTAACATGGAGACCAACATGCTCTCCAAATATTTAGAGGTCATCATTGTGCGGGGGTGGATTTGTTCTGTAGTTTGCTATTGCTTCAGAGAACAAAACTTGGTTTAAAAGTGGCGGGGGGGAGCTTTCTACAGGGAAGCTTAATAATATTGACTTCCTGTGGGGAGGGAGGTAAGCACGGGGGCCTGTGTTGGGCAGAGGAGATAGTATAAGCACTGTTTTCCCGTTTGCTCCCAGCTGCTCACACACAGACCCTTAATGCCAGAGGCTCAGAAGGTGTGATCAGGACTCCCAGCTCTCTGGTTATCCAGCAGGATGAGCCTCAGAGCTGGGGGCCTTTCCATCGGCCTTGTGCCCCAGTTCCTTCAGGACCTTGACTTATGAGCTCATGAGCAAATTTTTGTGGATGCTCTGCTTTTCTTTTAAATAATCTTTTAAAATACAAAATATGGTCATTACTGAAAATTTGAAAATCACAAAAAATATATGCAGTGAGTACATATTTCATATGTCATAAGCTCAGGTGTCTACACTATAATTTATTTTCCATAACACAATTGGATTTCTGACTCTGAGCTCTCTTTCGTGAAAATGTAATCTAGTCACTTCCCGGTAACCTGACTTCCCCCACGTGCTTGGGTTGAAACCTGGTCCAATTTAGGTTTGCCCTTGTGCTTCTTCTCCCCGCTGGGGTTAGGAGAAAGTGTGGAGGGGGAGACTTCTGCAAGTACTGCTTTGGTGAAGGTCAGAGAGGGGTGTCCACCTTTGTCTTGGCATCTTCTGCCAGGTAACCTGTCTCATATGGTCCTCAGGCAAATCTACTCTCTAGCTAATGTCCTGCTTTCCTCCATCTGATCCATAGCAAGACAGTCCCCCTGCATCCTGTGATCAGGGGTCACCTTATCGAAGCTGTGGGACACTTTCTAGACCACAGGCCCTTTCTCAGCTAAGAGCTACCCCCATCTTTTTTTTTTTTTTTGCAGTACACGGGCCTCTCACTGTTGTGGCCTCTCCCGTTGCGGAGCACAGGCTCCAGGCATGCAGGCTCAGCGGTCATGGCCCACGGACCCAGCCGCTCCGCGGCACGTTGGATCCTCCCGGACCAGGGCACGAACCCGCGTCCCCTGCATCGGCAGGCGGACTCTCAACCACTGCGCCACCAGGGAAGCCCCTACCCCCATCTTTAAGCTTGGGAAAATTTGGCTGCTGTGCCCTCCCAGGCTGTGGAGGCTTTCTGAGGCTGCCTTCAAGCTCATCTGTTTAGATACTGCTCTCATAGCCCCTCCACTGCTCTAGGGCCACCCTGCTACTCAGGGGGCTTCTCCCTGCCATGTGACCTCTCCCTGTGCTACCCATGTACCCCCTCCTCTCCTTCTACCCTTGCAGTGAGGTTCCGGTCTCCTCTGCTGTAGGAGTCCCACATGTTATGGGGCTGGTTGTATTGCCATCCCAACATGAAGGTGGGGGGAGGATAAAAAAGTTCTGTCTGATCATCCTTTCTGATCATTTCTGTCTTATACTCAGAGCATTTCTTTTGGTATCATTGTTCTTGGATCTTTCGTGGTCCACAATTTTTAAAGCACTAGGTATTGTCCTGTTTTGCTGATGCTAGAAAAACAAAGCATGTAGTAAAGAGCAATTAAGATCTCACCTGTCATCCTCCTACCACGTATAAACAGGGAAACAAAACTCATCCACAATCTCATCACCCAGAGTTAAACAGTGTTCATGTTTTGGTGCAGTTCCATCTTTTCTTCTACACAAAGACTTACTTTAATATAATTCAGTATAATATAATCATACTCATGTACAACTTTGTATTCTTTTTTCACTTAACATTATAACTTGAACGTTTTCCCATGTTATTAAATAGACTTAAAAACATGCTTATAATGACTACCTAGGATTCCGTTGTGCATATTACCATTTATTTTACTATTCTCTTATTGTTGGGCATTTAGTTTGTTCTCAGTTGAGCACTCTCATATACAAAGTTGTAATAAACTTTTAAATTCAGGAATCTTTGGCTTTCTCGTTATTTTTTTCAGGATAGAGTCTCAGTGAAATCACTGATTCATATGATGTGGACACTTTAAAAACTCTTAATTTCTCTGGCCAAATTGCCTTTCAGAAAGGCTATGCCAATTTCTACCCCTACCATTTAACTGGTGTGTCATGCCAGGTCAATTGTTTTCTCTTTTCCTCTGCCACTGCTTCCATGTTGACTTTTGTGGGAACTTAGATACGGAAAAATTATCAGAACTCTTTTTTAATGTATTTTATGAATATCTTCGGTTTTAGCTCAACTATTCCACATGTCTAATTCTTATAAACTAAAATAGCTTTGGTGTCAAGCTGAATAAAATGGTCTCTTATTTAAAGTTTTTTCAGTTGGAAAAAGAAAGGTTGCCATTTACTTACTGACGATGAAGAAGAAACTAGGTGATCTTTTGGTATGTTTTCCAAGAAAACTGTGGCAAAGGATGCCCAGGGGAGGCTATAGGTATTTCATCGTGCCTGACGACACCACTTTCAAACTTTGAAAGATTTTCATACACCGCATGTATATTCCCATGAGTGATCTTGGGTCACTTTCATCCACCTGGCTCCAGCATACCAATAGGAGATAAGCATTTACTCCGTTTTCTGGTCATTTGTCTCATTACTTTAATGACTTCTCTGTGCGTTTTTCTTTGAGGCCCAGGTCACTGCATTAAAACAATGTCTGAGAGCGTATTGAGGATATCAGGGGCTTGTTAGAGCTGTTGGGAAGAGCAGTCCCAAAGATCTAAGGAGCAGAAGAGGACCAACAACCTCCAGAAGATGGCAGCAGGGCGCTGGGCAGTGCTTGCTGCGTGGCGGAGTTCCAAGATGGTAGCTGGGGATGGCACCAGCTCCCCTGCGGTTGTGAGTCGGGCTCTCCACTAGGGCGGTGATGCATTCAAATTACTCGGAAGCAGAACTCGGCATTGAGAGCTGCCAGTCAGGAGCCAGGACAAGAAGGATCGTGGCAAGTGCAGGGTCAGAGTTGCTGGGGGTTGGTTCTGTCGGGGCCCTGCCAGTGGACAGGAGGGCAAGGATAGAGCTAGAAGAGGAAGAAATAACAAGTCGGGCAGCGAGAGCTCAGGTGGGAGCTAGAAACCCAGCCTCTCGAAAAACAGGACATGAACCAGTGCACATCAGCAAAAGCCAGAGGAACCATTGGTTTTCGCAGGGAGGAAGTGGCAGTGGTTGGTGTTTAAATCGTTGCGCCAGATTCCTGGCTCTGCCCTTTCTGGTACTTAAAGGGCCTAGACCCTAAGAAGCTGAGTAATGACTTCTGATAAGCCTGGTGTTTCTTCATTCCTATGGGTATTTATTGAACACCTACCGTCTGTGATGTTAGGTGCCTGGATGCAGAGTGATGAGAAAACACAATCTGTACTAATGGAGTAACTTGACGCACCTGGTCCAGCGATATCTGATCAGCCAAGAACTATAAGTTATATGAGATGATCATGGCGTGTGTCCTGTGGGGGCAGGCTGGGATTTGTACCTCCAATGTGAGAACCTCGGTCAATGGAATGCAAATTACCCTTCTCAGGTGAAGGACCCATCAGGTGAAGGTTACGGAGCCCCAGTTGCGTGGAGGTCATTTGGAAGAGCCTGTTTTAATCAGTGCAGATGCACCAAAGTTGGGAGACATTAGCCTGAGCGTAGCATGGCAAAATTTATTAAACCACAGTGAGCACAAGGGATTACTTCCTTCTTTGGGTGGAGAAAGGGCTCGGCAAGCTTTCCCCCAATCCTGCCCTAATAACCACGACCTGGCTCGGAAGATCCAAACCCTGAAAAGAAATGCTTGTTTTCAGGGTCGCACCTCATTAAATTAAGTGCCTTAGACCCATCCCTTGCTGGATCCTCGTCCTGGCCCTGGGAAAGAGGCATAATTGAAACCCAGAATAGAAAAAAAAAGTTTGTATTTCATCAAATCTTTCCAGTCTTCAAAGGAGAAAAGAATTTTTTTTTTATCATCTGGCTGTTGATCCTCTGTGTCAAATCAGCCTCAAGAACACAGTGACACTTGCTCTAGGCTTTCATTATCATGTAAGAAACTATGGGGAACCTTCCATTTTCTTGTTTGGAAGAAGACTTCCTATTATATACTGCTTAGTGTGGCCTTGACACCCACTCAAACATTCTGTCTCACAAAAGAGAGAATCTTAGGGTTAAAGAAAAGATGGGGAAATTTGGACTCTCTGGAAAACATCATCACCAGAGCAAATGATATCGATTCCTTATTCTGTAGAAGGCATTGTGCGCAATCCTCCTAACTCCACGAGAGTTGTACTCTTCTCATCTTCCCTCCTTTATAGAGTAGTAACAGAGGCTCAGAGAGGTTCTGGAACTCGCCCTTATCACACAGTAGTGGAGCCTGGCTTTAGCCCCATCACTTTATCTCTATTAACCTCAAACCAAAAGAATATAGGGCCCCCGATAAAGCTGAGGAGTTTGGCTCCCAGGCACTGCCTAGAAGTGAGCAAATCATATTCTTAACAGTAGGAAACATGGCTGTATGCTGTATTTGAAGAAAAGCAAAAGAAATAGAAAAATGTATTGTTTGGTTACCAATTAAAAGAATCAAAAAATTCATTTACCCACCTAATTTCAGTCAGTGGAAAATACCTAAAAATCAATTCTGCAGAAGAGACTTTCACCTGTTGACTTCAGCTGGTGTTGAAATTATCTCTGCCTCAGGTTTTGGAGGTAAATAAAAGGTAAATGATTACATTATTTCTGGTTAAATATTTTCCAGGGGAATGCTAGTCCATGCAGAGAATCACATTCGTCTCTCCTGCTGGTTTGTCATCAACTTTTTTTTTTAATTAATTCATTTATTTTTGGCTGAGTTGGGTCTTTGTTGCTGTGCGCGGGCTTTCTCTAGTTGCTGCGAGCAGGCTTCTCATTGCGGTGGCTTCTCTTGTTGTGGAGCACAGGCTCTAGGCGAGCGGGCTTCAGTAGTTGTGGCACATGGGCTCAGTAGCTGTGGCTCGAGGGCTCTAGAGTTCAGGCTCAGTAGTTGTGGCGCACAGGCTTAGTTGCTCTGCAGCATGTGGGATCTTCCCGGGCCAGGGCTGGAACTCATGTCCCCTGCATTGGCAGGCGGATTCTTAATCACTGCGCCACCAGGGAATCCCTGTCATCAACTTTTGCTATCTTCAAAATGAGTGAATGGCTCTCTTCAGACCAGAAGGAAGATGAGAGGGGAAACCATCATCTTCTAATGAGCCCCTTGGTGTGCCATCTGAGGCCCTTGGACATGGAGATGTTCAGAAGAGCCGTGACCTTGCATCCACGGGTCATATGGTTATACTGAGGCCACTGGAATCAAGCAATTCATTGCACCTTAATAAATTTGGGCACTTCTTTATCCATTATGTAAATTACTGGGGTTGGAATGGGTCCTTTTGACAGTGAGTCAATATTGGAGGTTCTATGGATCTATTTATTGACTTGTGTTCAGTATTCTCTGGACACACATTCATTAACTCAAAACTGTTTCTTGGACACTTACATTGTGCTAGGTGCTAACGATGCACAGATTGAAGGTGGCATTCCTGTCTTCAGATGCTCACTGTTGAGTCTGGCTCCACAGCACTCTACTAGCTATCGTGGACCTACTAGAGAAGTGTAGGCTGTGGTTCCTGCCCTCAGCCTGCATCAAGTCCAGGGAAACACAATCCTGAGTTGGGAGGGTTCTTGAAGGATAGACGTATCTATGTCATTTCCAATCTTATATGCCCAGCACCTGCCTCCTGCCCAGCTCAGAGTAAGCCCTGTACATGATTGCTGAGGGGCTCTTGGCCAGCCTCCTACTCAACTCAGAGCCTCCTTCCGGTGTCTAGAGTCTGCCTGAGGACATTCAGATACAGGCATCTCTCCACCACTACGGCAGTCCATTTATTATTGAATCATTCTAGTAACTAGGAAGTTACTAGTTTCCTTCATATTGAGTCAACACCTGCCTACCTTGTAACCTCACCAATGGATGCAGATTTCTCCCTTCAGGAACTACATAAACTAAATCAATTCCTTGATCTATATGTTGGGCTTTAGGCATTTAGAGACATCCATGTTCTATCCTGCTACCCTTCTCTGGCCTCCATCATTTCTTCTCAGGTGACTTAGTTTTGAGGTCACCTCATCATTAACTGACTAGACAAAACTGGCACCAATGGTTAAAAAATAAGATGAATCATCTTGTGATTGGGAGTCAAACAGTATAGCCGAGGGGTGAGGACTTGTGCCTGCACACGTGGGCATGAGTGAAGGACGGGTCAGCAATTACTAGGAGAGGAGGCGGCAGACCGCTTGCCACTCGCCAGACAGGAGAGTTTCTCCTAGTTTCCAGAGACTTACCTGGATTCTCAGAAGGATTAACAATAAAGCTAACAAACAGGGAGGCCATTCTTCTCCATGCATTGCCTTGATTAGACTTCTTGACTGTTGAGAGGGAAAATGCATGAGGCTAGTGGAAGACCTGTACGACAGGACCAAGCCTCCAGTTGTCTTGAATCCGGCAAGGTTCTCAGTTGGTAGCGTCTCTTCACTGCTTGTTGTCTGGTCTCTAGAAAACACTCAGCGATGTGAAAAGTCTTTGCTTCTGGAGTTTTTTTTTTTTTTAATAAATTTATTTTATTTATTTATTTATTTTTGGCTGTGTTGGGTCTTCGTTGCTGTGTGTGGGCTTTCTCTAGTTGCAGCGAGCGGGGACTACTCTTCGTTGCGGTGTGTGGGCTTCTCACTGCAGTGGCTTCTCTTGCTGCGGAGCACGGGCTCTAGGCGCTCGGGCTTCAGTAGTTGTGGTTCGCGGGCCCTAGAGCGCAGGCTCAGTAGTTGTGGCACGCGGGCTTAGTTGCTCTGTAGCATGTGGGATCTTCCCAGACCAGGGCTCGAACCCGTGTCCCCTGCATTGGCAGGAGAATTCTTTTCTTTTTTTTTTTTTTGCAGTATGCGGGCTTCTAACTGTTGTGGCTTCTCCCATTGCAGAGCACAGGCTCCGGACGCGCAGGATCAGCGACCATGGCTCAGGGGCCCAACCGCTCTGCGGCACGTGGGATCTTCCCGGACCGGGGCACGAACCCGTGTCCCCTGCATCGGCAGGCGGACTCTCAACCACTGTGTCACCAGGGAAGCCCGGCAGGAGGGTTCTTAACCACTGCGCCACCAGGGAAGTCCTCTGGAGTTCTTGTTAGAACTTTAGAAGGTGACAACTTGAAATTGAAGGAGCTGATTACGGCCCAGGGCAGGGAACGTGGCCAATTTTCCCTTTCTGTGATGGGATTGTACAATAGGCGGCCAAATCATTCGGTGGGTTAAGTAACAGTTGAGCCTCCAGGACTCAGATTCTAATGGAGACTGAGTCAGTGGGAGGATGAATACTAGCAGGAAGGCAGGGTGAGTAAGATGGAGAGGGACAAGATGTCCCAAGAGGGACAGGGGGGTGGGGCAAGGGCGTGGGAGCCGATTAGCTTGATTAGGAGCCCTGCATTTAGAGTCAGGACAGACCCTGGTGCCGCTCTTTTGCTAGCTGTGCGACCTAACTAGAGATTTGGTCATGCTAAGCCTTAGTTTCTTCATCTGTTAAATAGGGCAATGGACTTGAACCTTACTAGCCTTTACCTGGCTAGTAAAGAGGCGCCGAGGATTTAATGAGATGACGTTTGCAAATGCTCAGCGTAGCGCATGGTGAGCTATCGATGAATAGGCCCTCTTAATAACCCCAATAGCACACAAGTATCGAAAGCAAAAATAAGGTATCATGGGGGATACAATGTGACTAAGATATGGTCTTTGCCTTCAGTTAGCCTACACAGACGCAATACAGTCCAGTGGCTAAGAGTAAGGGATCCTTAGCTTTATCACCTTTGGCAAGTTCCCTAGCCCCTCGGAGCTGGTTTACTCACTGTGAAAGGCCTAACAATAGCAGTGCATACATCAAAGGATTGTGGAGAGCATTACATGAGATAGTACACGTAATATTCCGAGCATCAGGTAAGTATCTCTATTACCACTTAGAGAGAAGAACGTGTGCAAGAGTGTGACTGCATTTTTTGCACCAACATGCTGGCAAAGAGAGGGTCATGTGTTGGCAACTTCTAGCAACCGGAAGGAACAGAAGGAGAAAGGGAGATAGTGATATTGTGGAAGAACACCTACAGACTCTTCCCAGATCCTTGTGCTAGGGGCCAACCTGAGGAAATCAACAAGGCAGGACCCAGGGTTAAGGGGCAGTAGGCATAGGTCAGAGTGGCTGGCAGGGCTGGGGGAGCAGAGCCCTCAGCTAAGTGCTGGCAAGGTGGGGAGTCAGGCAGGGAATTGCTGGAGTGCTAAAATGGCTCAGGAAGGTGGGCAACTCAGAAGTTTCCCTGGGAGGGGATTTGAATGGGCATTTAAACAATTGCGTCTGCCCAGTGGGCCTCTCAGTGTCCCCTGGAGTGTCCCAGTGTAATCACCTGGCTGCTGACTGGGCGTGTGTTCCGGGCAGTGGTGCAGGCCCTGCACTTAGAAGTGCCCTGCACTTGGTGTCACACTCTGCTGTTGCCATCTTGAAATTTTAATTTTGAACAAGGGGCCCTGTGTTTTCATTTTGTCTTGAGCCACAAAATCATGTAGCTGGTCTTGTTAATCGAGAGGAACCAAGCCTACGGGCATTCATGGGAGAAGGGGAGAATCATTCCCCGCTGAGGGTGGGCAGGAGAGAGGAAAGAAGGTGTCATGGATGAGGATGCTTTTTTTTTTTTTTTTTTTTTTTTGCGGTATGCTGGCCTCTCCCTGTTGTGGCCTCTCCCGTTGCGGAGCACAGGCTCTGGACACGCAGACCCAGCGGCCATGGCTCACGGGCCCAGCCACTCCGCGGCATGTGGGATCTTCCCGGACCGGGGCATGAACCCGTGTCCCTGGCATCGGCAGGCGGACTCTCAACCACTGCGCCACCAGGGAAGCCCGAGGATGCATTTTGAATTTGACCCTGAAGGATGGGCAGGATTTGGACAGGTAGAAATCAGAGTATGGCTGTCTGGTTGGAAGAAATATGTTTGAGAAGTCAAGAGGTGGAGAAGGGTGGGCTGTGTTTAGGGAATGCTAGAAACCCTTGTGAATGTGGAGTCCCTGCTCCTGAGCTGCTCACACAGGCTTTCTCAGGACAGCGCTGTGCTCAGCTGGCTTTTGGGGCAGCCTTTTTCCCAAGGCCTTTCTTAGACCTTTCCTCCAGGTGCCATTCTGCTAGATGCCTGTTCAACTAATACATTAAATTTAGCCATGTTATTCATAGAAAACACAAAGCAAGGCAGGGGGCAGGAGAGGCAGATGTAACAAAGAATCAAATAGAAAGTTTTCATTGAGAAGTATGGTTATTGAAATAAAAATGAAAAATACTTCAATAGGTCAAATAATAGATCAAATGCAGACAAAGAAAAGGTTCAATCCGGAATCCCCATCGTCTAATTCGCTCTCTCTCGGTCTTTAGAACACAAGTTCTGTGTGGGGATTTGCACAGCACGCACATGGTAAAGGTGGAATTCTGACCAGGGCCCACATCCTGTCCTCTGCCCACTACCCCACACTGCAATGGCCCTCATTTCACCCCATCATGGTGGGTTTCCCCAAACAGAAGCCTGGAGTGGTCCAGAAAACAGTGCCAGTGTTGGCACTTATAAAAGTGCCAACCTTCAGCTATAGTCATACCCTGGCCATACAGAGGAGAGACAACATAAAAGGAAAAAGGCGTTTTTCTTTTAAACATCTCACAATCTCTGTCCCCAACCTCACTACCCTAAAATTTGCAGTTAAAGTTTTATTTCTGTGAACAGCATGCATCATGAATGGCAAGCCAATATACATTTTGTGGTCTTTCCATTTGATTTGCATAAATGTTAAACTTTGCCACTCAATCAACATGGCTTGAGTTTTCTTTTCCGAGGTAAATGTACCATGGCTCCTAAAAGTTGGAGCTCCCATTCCTAAAGTAAGTGAGACAGAGTTACGTAGATAGCTAGTAGGTTTTATGTAGTCCCAGAGCCTCAGCCTCCTCCTAGGCTGTGTTGCTGTGTGTCTGGGGACTGGTAGGACAGATCACCAGGACACCATTTGCAGGAGGGCTGGGGAACCTTCTGGGGCAGGACCCACCTCCATGGAACAGAGCCAGCACTGACAGGCCTGCCTGGTACTGAGGCCTCCTCCATGGTCAAAGCAAATAACAAAATAGTGTCTGTCACTCAGATTTGTCTCCTGGCCTGGCCCTGCTTTGAACTCATTATCTGAATTCTATTATGAGAAAGAACTGAAGAGGGGCTGTCCCCAGAGGACCTCAGGAAGTTCCAGCATTTATGTTTTGATGCCTGTTGACAGCCTATAACACAGAAGAACAAAGGGACCTTCTCCCACAGTCTGCACAGACATTGGCATGGCCCTGGGCGCTCCATGGCCTCAGCTGGGGCAGGAGAGGGCAGTGTCTAGCACTTGGAGTGGTGCCGGGGGCAGGCAGCAGTGACCAGGGGCAGGCAGTGTGCCCTGCAACAGAGAATGGTGCTCTCACAGCATTTGATTGCTGTTAGAAAACAGTGTCCACTCACTGCACGTAGCTAATATACAGTATATCTTGAGAAGTGAACATTTAAATTAAATTCTTCCAAAAGAAACTTGGGAGCATTGTGTTTAAGAAGGAATAGGAAATGGTTACCCAAGAAAGTTTAAACCAACAGAGACCATATTATAGAGGGAGAGGGGGTGGCAGCATTATCTCTGTGAAAAATCCAAAACTAACAGTTCAAGGTTGATTTACTTTCTGATGTAATATAAGTCCAAATTCAGTTTGTTATTCATATGTCCTCTGTCCATGAGCGCAAAGATAAGTCCAAGGAAAAGCTATTGACCAGAGAACCTGAGGCAGGGGGACGGGAGGACATACAGTGGAGTGGATGGAGGTGGGGCTTATGCCCTAATTTCCATCAGCACTGCCTTTCCTTTTTTATGAATGATTGATGTTTCCTCAGGTTAACATAAGATGCTATAGGAGTGCCAATTTATGACATGTCAGCTGCTCTGACCCAACCCCAGACAGGATACCCTGAGCCCCGCCGCTGAGTAGAAATCTAACCCACCAATGCCTACAAGCCTCAGTTCTGCCTCCGCTCTGCCACTCTGATGGTGTCATGAACACGCTGAGCCCAGTTTTCCCACCACAGTCGGGAGAACAACCATAACCCTCAGGGAGATCATTGTGCTCTCTCTCTCTCTCTCTCTCTCACCTTCTCGTACAACCTTGATTTTTTGCAGCTATCTCAATTGCTTAATGGTTTCCTCAGTAAAGGAATTTAGAAATTTGATACCTATTTAAATAAGTCTGATTTAAATTTCAAACTGTTCTAACACTTTCCATTGAGATAAATTTACACACCAGGGAAAAGTCATCTTTTTAGAGCACGTGTGGCGACTTTGCAGCAGCTGCAACTTCACCTGGTGTCCCTGACAACACGGGGGCTGCTTTGCTGCAGCTCTTCTGCTCCCCCTGCTTTTTGTGCGCGAAAGGCAGTGGCAGGGTCTAGCGCTGTTGTTTTGTGGCGTACACAGGAGAGGCACGTGATAAGATTTTCAAAGAGGAAGGTGTGTGAACGAGGAGGGAGAAGATGATGGGGACCATGCTCCACGAGGGGAGGAGAGGGCTCAACAACTGGACCCAGCATGTCATTAGGGATGGTCTTTCCGTGAACCAGAACCATCTTCAGCAAACGCTGGACCAGGGATGGCCCAAGCTGTCTCCTGGTGTGCACCTCCCTACCCGTCCCAGTAGATCAGAAAGCACCCCCAGAGTTCTGCGCTGGTAAGGAGTCTGAGCGCAGGGCCAGTTGCGGGGTGGGATGGGGTGGGGAGGAACAAGCCTGCACCCCGACCTGTGCTGGCTGGCTCCCCCGTGCAGGAGCTGGCCTCTGGGCATCATTGGTTCCCCAGGGCCTCCAAAGTTCACGTACATTGAGGCTGCTTAATAAATGTGTAATAAATCAATAGAGTGTATTGTTTTCCTCTTACGTTTCCCTTTGAAAAAGTTTGCAATTATTCCTAATTGTTTTTATACCAGATTAAGCCTGTAAAGTCTTCCACAGTTGAGCTCTCTCTCGCCGCTTGATGTAACTCTGCCCACTCCCTCTCTGCACCAGAGACCCTGGGTTTTTCCCTGGCTTAAGAGAGGACACGGAGTCCCCGCCTGAGTTAGAGGGGAAGGGGCCGGCATTCATGGCCAATCAGTAGGGGGAGCTAAAATGACTCTAGAACAAACTGGAAACCTGGCAACTGTCAGTTAAAGTTTCCACACCTGACTCCTTAGTCTGCAGGATGTACATCAGCCCATCCCCTCCACGGTAGACAGCGCCCTCTCGTGGAAATAAAGAAACCTTCTAAAAATGTTCCTTGTGGGTCTGGGCTTTCCCTCCGGAGGGTTTTTGCCATCCGTGCCTGCAAGCTCAGGCTGTGACAGCGACTCTGAGATAAGCCAGCTGGCCATCGCCTGCTATCAGTAGCCAGGGCAGGCTGGAATTCTGAAATGGAATAATACCACCAGTCACAGAAACAACTAATGCATTTTACTGTATAAAATGAAAACCCTTAATATGTGTCTTACGAAAATGCTTGGCTCAAGACTCACAAAACAAATAACCACACAAAACACAAAAAAAGGCAAACGGAAATAAAAAGACAATAAAACAAACAAAGTGAAAGAATTTTGCCAATATACAGTCAGAAAAATAATTTAAAAGATATTTTTAGGGGACTTTAAGCCCAGAACAATATAAGTAGAATATACTCTTAGGAAGCGTGAGTGGATAAAGTTATTCATTAAAATAAATGGAAAACTGTGAAAGGAAAGACAATTTTAATTGTTTACATTTTAACCATATTGTCAGTACATGTAATAATTTCTGCAGCTTCAATATACAGGACGAGGTGCATATACAACTTTCACCAAAGAAAATCATTTCCTCCCTGTCCCCCTATATAAATGTCCAAAGTGGAACGTTGTTTTCAATGTATGCCAATCCGTGAACCAGTCCAGGAGGGACCCACCAGTGTCTGGTCTGTCACTGTACACACTTGGCCAGTAACTTGGCCCTGCTCCTCTAGGTTTCCGTGCACATTTCTCATAGATTCCTCCTTCATGGAACATTTCAGGACTCAGCCTGGCTCTGCCCCTCCAGTCCCTTCAACCATAGCTCTGCATTTGCCCCTGGCAGTTACGAACGACATGCAACTTCCATGCAAACTGCCCCTTCAAAGCTGGACCTTAGGGTGACCAACCATCCTGGCCCGACTGAGACTAAGTGGTTTCTGGAATATGAAACTTCCAGTGCTAAAACCAGAAACTAACAGGGATGAGTTGGTCACCCTAGTGCTGGTGCGGGTCACACCAAGTACCGCAAGTCTTGACTTTCAGAGCTCCAGCGGCACAGGCCCAAGAAATCTGAGGCTTTCTGCTGTATTTACACCCTGCCAGATGGCACATCACAGGCCAGCTCTGGAGACACCTGTGTTTATTTCATAGAAGGCTCTGAGTTTGGTTTGCCTTTCCCCCTTTTAATGTTTAGTACTGTTCACCTGAAACAAATGACTGCCAGATATTTCTCCAGCAAAGAGGGGTTTATTGGGGGTCAGCAGAGAATTGCAATTTGAAGTCTGCAATTAAGGTGAGCCACATACAAGTCCCTGCCTAGCAAGGGAAGGAGGATACTTTTATAGAGAGTAAAAGGAAGCTGGGAGGGCTGGAGTAAACAAACAGTCCATGGCTTTTCATTGGCTGAGTCCTTGCCAGGAAAGAAGAGGAGTCTTTCCTCTTTCTGTTGGGCTCTGCTATCATCTCAGGATGTGCGAGCTCCCCATTCTCATCTCCCAACTCTATTTAATTGAGGTTTCTATTATTTTTTTACATTTTCCCCTTTTGATCAAGATCTTTCTCTGAAAGCATTGCTGAGCAAGAATCAGATTTTCTAGTTTCAATGGCTTTTTTATCTCTCAATGTCAGGAAGAACATTTCCTGGGTGTAGTGTCTTGTGGAAGGAAAGTGCACAGACTAGAAACCTATTAAGGTCGCATCTGAGTAACAAGGAGAGGGAGGAGGGAGGCTCTCAGGCCCTTTTTATCTAAAGTCCATATTTTATCAAGATCCTAGACATTGGAGATCATCTGAAGTGTTATGTTATCATCAAATATTTGGTGACAAACTTCCAACAGGCCTTGTCTGGATATCTTGGAAGAGCTGTCTCATCTGCTGTCATCTGCTTCAGTTCTGGGAAATCTTTACTTTCAGGTCACCAGATGATGGGCAGGTTCAGTCAGGGTTTGGCACTTTCTTTAGTTGTGTCACATGAATCCAAGAGTTTATTCCTTGGAGATGGTGGCACAAGAGCTGGTTAGCAGTACTTGATAGGGGCCTCTCCATGAGATTGAAGAGAGTTCTCCTGGAGACGTCTTTTCCAATAGACAAAATCTCCATGTTGCAAGGTGTGATGCTTAAGGCCTTTGCCCCCTAGGGGCACACTGCGAAAAGATTGCTTTACCAACACGTGGTTATTTTTAATAGAAGCAATTAGGCTTTTGCAATATTGGAATATCTCTTCTTTTCTTTCATTTTGGTTTTTTTTTTTGCGGTACATGGGCCTTTCACTGTTGTGGCCTCTCCCGTTGCGGAGCACAGGCTCCGGGCGCGCAGGCTCAGCGGCCATGGCTCACGGGCCCAGCCGCTCCGCGGCACGTGGGATCTTCCCAGACCGGGGCACAAACCCGCGTCCCCTGCATCGGCAGGTGGACTCTCAACAACTGCGCCACCAGGGAAGCCCTGGAATAGCTCTTCTTTATCAGTTATGGGTCAAAAGGAGCAGGAGCCAAGGGCACTGGGTGTCCTGTGACCATCACAAAGGGCACAAGTTTATGAGTTCCCAAAGGGGTGGACTGAGATTTAGGAGGACCAACGGCAATGCTTTTGGCCAAGGTATTTGGAGAGCCTCTACAGATTTTACCAACTGAGTCATAATGATGTCGTCAGTCAGACCAGAGGATTGAGGGTGGTAAGTGCAGTGACAGTATTGTAAAAGCAGCCACATAGCACTGACTTAGCGAAGCACCTGGTCAGTGAAATGGATTCCTCAATCACTATGAAATTTAAGAGGAGTTCCCCAGGTAGGGAGAATCTTTTCCAAAAGGACTTTAGCCATAGAGGAGGCAGTAACCTGTCTGCAAGGAAAGGCTTCAATGCAGCATGAAAACATGTAGACCATGACTAAAACATAGTTATATCGAGTAGATCCATACAGTAGATGAAGGAAGTTGCCAGGCCTTGAATGGTCCATTTGGCAGTTTAAATTGTCTGGGAACGATACACACAGGCTTCCCTAGGTTGCACTTTGGACAAGTGGGACAAGTGAGGCAGGCAGTTTTGTGGCCTTGTTAATGTTTTCCCACCAATATTGGCTCACGAAGGCCCTCATTTTGTCAGCAGAACAGTGGTTTAATGCCCGTACAGTGGTGAGGAGAGGGAATTTTATTTTATTTTATTTTTGTGGTTCGCGGGCCTCTCACTGTTGTGGCCTCTCCCGTTGCGGAGCACAGGCTCCGGGCGCGCAGGCTCAGCGGCCATGGCTCACGGGCCCAGCCGCTCCGCGGCATGTGGGATCTTCCCGGACCGGGGCACGAACCCGTGTCCCCTGCATCGGCAGGAGGACTCTCAACCACTGCGCCACCAGGGAAGCCCAGGAGAGGGAATTTTAGAATCTCTGGTAGGTCTGGGTAATGATTTGGTCCAAACCAGAGCCTTCTCTTTTTATCAAATCAACACTTATTGAATTGCCAACCTGGTTCCCTTTTCTGAGACCAATTTTCGGGCCTCTCTAGCCAATTTTTCTAAACTATCATTTGGGGAAATATCCCTTTGGACCACGTCAGAGGTTTGGCTGCTGTTGGTCCCTTTAAGGACAGAAATCTCAGCAAAGTGATTTCCCTTAGCTTCTAGAAAGTC
The DNA here is from genome assembly GCF_059928025.1 of Delphinapterus leucas. Taxonomy (NCBI): domain Eukaryota; kingdom Metazoa; phylum Chordata; class Mammalia; order Artiodactyla; family Monodontidae; genus Delphinapterus; species Delphinapterus leucas. Next base: position 80,907,504 of record NC_143132.1, read on the forward strand.
AAGTTTAGAATGACTTGGAATCTTAATTATAGCTAAAGTGTAGATAAAATTATTGCACTTGATAATTCCTAAACATAGGGGTCATTTTAAATTTTATTTCCCCTGGAAGTAAGGAAACCATGTTGCTTCTACAACATTCCAAAATCATGAGCTAATCCAAAAGCATACATATCTACTTATCAGTATAAATATTGGCAGTTTTGCCCTTGGCTAAAAGTACAAGCCTGTGTAAGAGCGTATAATTCAGCCTATCGGGTTGAAGTAGCTGTAGTAAAGATTCTACCTCAGCATTATCCAAAGGACCTGTAATAGCATACCCAGCACACTATTTGCCATTCTCACCTTTTAAATAAGAACCATCAGTGAACCATGAGAAATCAATGTTACCCAGTGGAATTTCCTACAGATCATCAGGGGGAGTCAGGATGTGGTTCAACAGCATTAAGCAGTTGTGAGGAACTTTCTCAGTGACGGAGGGGGGAAGAGTAGCCAGGTTAAGCTTATTATAATGTAAACTAGAGGTTGTCTTTTAACTAAAGACAAAACTGCTAATATATATATATATACTGATGGTAGATACGCTTTGGGCATTGCCCATGATTTTGGCATGCTTTAGAAACAGGATTCTTATCTTCCTCAAGGCAAAAGGTTAAGAACAGCTCCTATGTTCTAGGACTTTGGGATGCTATGCAGCTGCCCAAATCCTTGGTGGTAATCAAAATGCCTGGCCATTCAACAACAGACACAGGGGAAAGCAAGGGATACAGCTGATACCACTGCAAAACTGGCTGCCCTCAAAGGACACAAATTGGTGTTAGCAGAACCTTGCCTGACTACAGAATCAGAGTATGAATGGATTACTAAAATATTAGAAGCCCAACAACTCTCCATCCAGAAGGACTGAGAGAATTGGATTAGGCAAAGCTGTATACATAATTCAAAAATAAACCTCTGGGTAGGGCAAATGGCAGCACTGTCCTCCCCGACCATCTACAGAAATTTATCCTGGTATATATACATAACCTGACACAGTGAAACATGGACAAAACTATTCAGTGGGGAAAACAATACTACTGGAAACCATCTCCTAAGGTGGCTCACCAAGTGTATTGAAGCTGTCAGGACTGCCCTAAACATTGTGAGCAGGGAAGCCTGCTCACAATTCCATGGGCCACTTTCCTTTACCCTCAGGACATTTTGAGGTATAGCAAATGGACTTTATACAGCTGCCACGACCTTAAGCCTATACATATATGTTAGTAATGATTTGTATGTTCTGTCGTTGGGTGGAAAGCTTCCCTTGTCTCAGAGCCACAGCCATGGCAGAAAGTAAAGTTTTATTGGAAAAAAATTATTCCTACTTAGGGCATACCCTTTGAGCTTCATAGCAACAGAGGTTCCCATTTTACTGGTTAAATAATCCAATCTGTAAAATTTGGCCCATTTTATAATACTTCGATTGCACTTATCACCCCCAATCATCACGGCTGGTGGAACACATTGATGGGATAAAAATATCCAACTAGCCAGATTTGTTGAGTTGCTCCAGCTGCCCTGGCCCAAGGCATTGCCTATAGTCTTACTCAACCTAACATCCACTCATGGAAAGAGCAGGTTATCTCCCTTCAAGATCATCACTGGTAGACCCATGAGGCTTGATGAAAGCATGTGCGATGCTGCCCTTATTAAAGGAGACCTCTTGACTCACTGTAAACAACTCACCAAGGCCTTAAAATCTAACTTGTGGAACAATCTTTTCACAGTACATTCTCAGGAGACGAAGATCTACATCAACATAACCTTCAGCCTAATGACTGTGTATGCTCCTTAAGGATGCCCTTTGACCTCATTGGAAGGGACACTATCAGGTATTGTTAACTAATCCTTATGCAGCTAAACTCAAAAGCATTGATCCATGGATTCATGTTTCTCCTTTAAAGAAGACCCCTGCACTTGTCTGGACCTCCCAGCCTACCAGAGTCCTCAAATTGAAGTTATCCAAAAAAACCCTCATGACTGATGGCCAACATGGATGAGGAGCAGACAGCATATGTAGTGGATGGCTATCCCAAGATCTGGGACCAGGCTAGTTTTTATTAGACAATGGGCTTTCTTGGTAAAGTTGAAATTCTAGGCATTGCTTTCTTGCTTATAGGTATTTGCATAATAATAGCTCTTCTGTATACTGTTGGAATGATAACACTTTAAGAAGACCATACCCTTGATGGTTCCCACCTCGCTATGCTCCTCCTTGTCTGGATTGTTTCTGAGATGTTTTTATGCCATCCTCATGTTTCTGAATGGATCTATCAAAACAAAGTCTGGATGGAAGACTGAACTGAAGTCATCTGGGCATGGCCTTGGGATCTTGCCCTGATTTTCACTTTCCTTAGCTATGTTCCCTCTATAACCAGTCCACCTCCCTGGCAGAATAATGCTATCGTAAGACTCTCTTGGTCCCTTGCATCCACAGGAAATTTATCCAATTGCTGGATATGCCATTCCCCTCCTGGGGTGGTCTTTTCCAGGAATATTGCTCCAATCATCATCCCTATGACTAATTTTTTCAATGCACCAAATTATACCATATACTGTGATAGACATGCTTTTGGAATAGCTTACTGAGTCCAAATCTTCTCCCATGCGGGTATCACCCCATCCCTTGCTTTTTCTTGACTCCTTCTATAATGGTCCATATTTGTAACTATTGACCGACTAATTCTACAGACAATGCCACAACTGTATTCACCTTCCCAGCCCCCACTACTTACTTAGATGTTGTCTGTAAAAATGTTACTTTCAAATCAACCCCTTTATGTCAAAAGAGAGGCACTACATGAAATACGTATAAACAAGGCAAGCCAACAGCCCTGCCAATTTGCCAAATAAGCTCTACTGCTGATCCATAGACCCTTCCTAACACCAACCCTTGGTTCTCATCTATTCTTGCTTTCTTACCTATTAACCAGTCTTTGAACCTTTGTAACCTGTCTGGGATTCTACGTGCCCCGAATGGATATACCCTTACATGTGGGAAGATTAAGATTTTGGCTGTCTTCCTTAGAGGTGACTCATCTAGAGTATGAGAGAGCTGATTTGCAACATTCACTACATCTGGAGTGGACATAGTTTCCCTTCTATCCTGGTCCTTTTTACTAGAAGGGAAAGGTCCTGGTTCAGCCCATTAATAAACATAGAGTTAAAGGCTACCCGGGTAGAATCTACATCTGAAGGAAGACCAGAATCTGAAGCCTACTGTAATATTCATGAACAGGTTCGTCAGAGTTTTGTGTGCAAGCCTGAATTTTGTTCCCATCAACAGGCTTTGGAAAAGCCATAGCATGCTTGATGAAATTGCTTAGCAATTGCCTGAGTCTGATCATATAAGTTAATGAGCTGATCTCCCAGCTGTAATTCTAGAGACCTTTCAGGACTTTCCCAATTAGTAGTTTTCATCCAGTGCTGGGCCTGGCCTTCACCACCGAGCATATGAACTAGCTGATACAGTCAGAGAAACTAGTTTCATAAGTTTGAATTAAATTCCTCAGCAAATCTGTGAGGATCTTCAGTTATTTGGGGAAAATCTTTGACTATGGCTCACAGTTCAACTTTAGCCCAGGGAGTATAAGAAATTAAGAGCTTAGCCGCTGGATCCTCAGAAGGCTTAACTTTAAAGAGACAGGTTCTGATAAGTGCAGAGGAAAAGGGAGTGGGGAGAGTTTCAGAGAAAAGGGAAAGTTTGGTGGGAGAATTAGTGTGAGCGATTTGAGGGTATAGGCGTAGGCATTGTAGAAGTGAAGGAAGAAGACAGTGCCAGAGGCAGAGCCTGAGACAAAGAAGTCAAAGAAGGGTCTGAGGATTTGTGAGCCGTTTGCTTTCTTTAATTGTTTGCTTGCCTCAGTTAATCTTAAAATCTTATTTTGCAGAGAGGAAATTTGAGAGGCCTAATAATGTTGGGAAGCCTCCAAACGCCAATTGAAATAAGCATTCCGCTCAGTTCTGGAAAGTGAGCTATTGCAATCCAATTTGGTTGCAAGGAAATTAAGTTTGTAGATTTCAAAATTTGCCCATAATGGCCACTGATATTCTAAATTGCCTTTGGTCAGGTGGGTCCATTTAGTTAGAAATGCACTTGAGAAAGAACCTTGGTTTTCGAACATAAAACTGACCAGAGTTCCTATAGGGGGCACCCTCAAAATACTTAGATAACTGCGGTCTCATTTCTCAGAGGCTTTTCCCTCTAGAGTAAGGAACAATTTTCAAACACCTTACAGCACTAATGGCACAATTTAAACAGCTTGCAAGCCAAACCCAGCCAGTCTTAAGGAGACAGCTTGGTCTTGGAGGAAACAGACCAAAGGCAGCCCCTTCGCAAAGGAAATAGGCCGAAGGCATTTTCAGCCAGCTTCGGTTGAAACAGTCTGATTTTAAGATCAGACCAAAGTGCCAAACAAGTACTCACATAGAGAATAAGGCTTTAACCAGAAAGATGAAACCTTTAAATAGATCCTGAATAAAGGGGAGTTTCAAACACAAGTGGGCGTGAGCTTGGATCCAGGAGAAATATGTACCTTCAAACTCTAGGGTCCATGAGAAAAGCAGTAAGCCACTCTGGGCTCAATTGTGGATACCACACCTATTTGCTCAGCAGCCCCGGAACCATCGGGAGTCTTCTCTGGTCCCTGTTCGGGCCACCAAAATGTTGACATGAAACAAATAGACTGCTAAATATTTCTCCAGCAAAGATGGGTTTATTCGCGACCAACAAAGAATTGCATTTCAGTGTCCGCAACCACGGTGAGCTACAGGCTACTCCCCAAACAGCAAGGGAAGGAGAACTCTTTTATAGAGAGGAAAAAGAAGTTGGGAGGGGTGTAGTAAACAAAAAGCCCGTGGTTTTCCATTGGCTGAGTCCTTGCTAGGAAAGAGGAATCTTTTTTCTGTTGTGCTCTGTTATCCTCCCAAAGCCTGAGAGCTCCCCCCTTCTGGTCTCCCAACTCTATTTGAGGTTTCTTTTGTTAATTTTTTATAGTACGCATCCCTCCTCCTAGGAGTTCCTGTATTTCTGGACCTGGAGCCGACTGAGAATGTAGCGTCATTTTCCATCAGCTCTCTGCAGAAATTCTTCAGCAGGAACATTTCTGGTTTTTTTCAGAGTGGGAAGTACCACAGGGTCAGAAATCCACACATGAGCAGGTCAATGAATGTTCTACGCTGTTTGACACTGGGGAAAGATAACCTAAGATTTCAAAAATGTGATGTTTTACCAGAAATGCAAATTTCTTCAAAAACAGTTTAATCACATTTATTGCATAATAGTAATAATAACTGTCTTAGTTCAGACTGCTATAACAAATTACTATAAATTGTCTGTCTTAAACAACAGACATTTATTTTCACAGTTCTAGAGGTTGAGAAGTCCACAATTAAGCTGCTGGCAGATTCAGTGTCTGGTGAGGGCAAGCTTCCTGGTGTGCAGATGGCCGTCTTCTTGTTGTATCTTCACGTGGTAGAGAGATCATCTCTCTCACATCTATCTTTATAAGGCACTAATCCCATTTATAAGGGTTCCACCCTCATTACCTCCTAAAGACTCTACTTCTGAATACCATCACACTAGGGCTTCAACCTATGAATTTGGTGGGGGTAGGTGGGTAGGGAATTAAGGGCCACAAACCTTCAGTCCATAGCAATAACTAATATTTAAAGAGTGTTTGCTACACACCAGTACTTTGCTAAGTACTTTTAAATACATCATGTTGTATAGTCTTCAGAATATGAGGTAGATAAGGGGACTGAGGCTCAGAGAGGTTAAGATATTTCTCCGAGGTCACATTGCTGATAATCAGCAGATCTGCACTTGGATTCAGAACTGTAGACCTGGGGCTAATCATGATCACAGTTGAGCAAACTGATAACACTGCAGTTTCACAGACTGCTTTCTGGGAAATTGTGGAGGATATCAGTCAGGATATCCTTCTTTACCCTACATCTATATCACTGATGGGGCTCTCAGTTTCTACAGCAAGAGTTAAGTAAAAGATAAAATATCTGTGCACTAAGTGGACCCAAGAATTGCCCAGAGTTTGACCAGATAATCTGAAATTCCAGGATCATTCTGGGATTCATACACTATCACCAAAATTCCAGGGACAACATGCCCATAGCTAGTAGCCATGGATACTTCTCAGCTCAAGCAGTTCCCCTTGAAAGTGAGCCACACTGATAAAGTCTGGGCCAGAAACTTCAGATACACCCTAAGGTTTGTGCTTCAAAGTCCATCAAAGAAATTAAAAAACAAAACAAAACAACTAATAGTGTGGTATTTTGTGACAGTTTTTAGTTTGCATCTCCTTCCTTGTTCAAATTCTCTTCATGCACATACATTCTTGGATGAGCTGTGTTTTGAGTTCTTCCTTAGATTTTCAGGTTCAGTATATTCAAATGTCACATCTTTGTGTGTGTGGTTTCCCAAGTTTTCTGCATTGAGCATGAATTATTTGGAGAGGGGTAAGTGTTGGAGCCCCCTGCACTAGAATGTGAGGCCCCCAATGCTAAGAATCATATCTGAGCACCTTGCATATCCTCAGCACCTTGCACAGTGCCTGGCAGCTGGTGGAAATGAATTCAGTGATCATATTATGTCGAGTCCTGAGGAATACTAGAAGATGCAACTGACTTTAAGAGACTTTTCTTGTGCTATTTGGTTTAAAAAACAATTAGTAGTCCTCTTTTGCCAGAACTGGGTTCTGAGAGGTTTCGGCAACTGTAGTCAGGAACCAGATCTTGACAACCCTCTCGGTTTTGAGTGTCCATGGCTTTGATCAGCGTCCCTCATGTTCTCATGGAAGGTCACTGATGTGTAATCCACATTTTTCAGGCCCCCCCAGCAGGGAGGGGAATAAACCCCTTGACCAGAATGGTGTGACCTTTGGCCCAGGTCCCATCTCCAAAACTTCTGCTCCCAGAATCCTTCCCTTCCTGGATGGCAGGGGGACAGGGTGGTGCTCACGGATTTGCAGCTAGTCCCTTCATTCTTCTTGAGTTTCCCTGACCTCTTTCATGCTGTCCTGACATTGTCTCTTGGTCACGGCTGCTGCTCTTATGTTCACCTCATGTGATCACCTGGGGCAAATTGTATTTTCCAAAAAGGGCCACAGCAATATTTGCAGGTCTGCATACTCTTTCAAAACCTTGAAGATTCTTTCATCAAAAGGTTGAGTCTACTTCTTCTCCCCTGGAATATGGGTGAGTGTTTATGGCTGCCTCCATGAATAGAATGTGATGGAAAGGATGCTGCACGACTTATGAGGCTAGGTCATAAAAAGAAATGAAGCTTTCCCTTTCTTCAGTCTTTTGGAACACATATTTTGGGAGCCCTGAGCCAACATGTAGGGAGTCCAGCTATGCTAAAGCTGCCATGCTACAGTGAACACACGGGGATAGAGATTCTCAAGGAGCCTCATGGTTCCAGTCTCCAGCTGCTTGAGTCCTCCCAGGATCAACTGCCAGACATGTGAGTAGAGAGCCTTCAAAAGATTCCAGTCCCGGGCTTCCCTGGTGGCGCAGTTGAGAGTCCACCTGACGATGCAGTGGACGCGGGTTCGTGCCCCGGTCTGGGAAGATGCCGCGGAGCGGCTGGGCCCATGAGCCATGGCCACTGAGCCTGCGCGTCCGGAGCCTGTGCTCCGCAACAGGAGAGGCCACAACAGTGAGAGGCCCGCGTACCGCAAAAAAAAAAAAAAAAAAAGATTCCAGTCCCCAGGTTTTGAGCTGTCCTGGTGGACACCACATGGCACAAAGGAGCTGTCTTCATCAAGCCCAGACCATACTGCAGATTTGCAAAATAAATAAATGTTGCTGTTTTAAGCCACTAAGTTTTGGGGTAATTTGGTACATGGCAATAGTAACTGGGACATCACTCTTAGGGCATCATAAGGCTGCTCACATGGTTTCCCTTTTGTAGCAGTTGTAGCAGTTGCTGAGCAGAATTAGGGGAAGTTCCCTGCTCCCACCAGTGTCAAAATTCCTTTACCAAACCTCAAAACACAAAAAACTCTTACAATTTATAAGAAGCTAAACACTTATAGCTTCTTATAATGGCCCTGATAGTATAAAACTTTTATTCAACTGACTCTTTAGTTTGTTACGGTTACCTCCCCTCAAAATTCAGTGCAAGTCCTCTTGTAATTGTGTTGGGAGACATCAATTCAAGTGACACCTTGACAGTGTTGCTGCCAAGTCATGCTTTGCCATCAGCGCTGTGGATGAAGCTGGTACATCCAACCCTCTCCTTCCAGGTTAATTTGCTTCCCGCACCGTAAGCATTGTGCAGGAGTCAAAGCTTGTCTGGTCAGCTTTAAGGTGTCCTGCTCCTCTCCTTGGACTTTTTGGACCCACAAGCATATAATAGCTGCGAAAACTGTTACTTACACATACACTAGGTGCTTGGCATTTTAAACTCTCTTCCTGAGTGCTCGCCACTGATAAAAGTGTTGAATGGATCAGGACTGAGAACATAGCTCCGTTTTGTGCCAGCAGAGACCACCTCCCTTCCAGGTTGACATTGATTCGTTAATCAGCCGCATGTTCAGACATAATTATTGACTTATGAATCCAACTCTATGCCTCTATTTTGCCCCCAAAGATATAAAGATCTGAATCATCAAATGCCTTGCTGAAAACCTTGTCTATCAATTTTCTGCTGTCCTAGGTTAGTGACCTGTTAGAAGAGGCAGAGGATTTAATCACCTGACTTGTTCTTAATCATCTAGTCTGGCTCCTCACAATGGTTTCCACAACTGATATTAGATCTCAGGAGCCATCTTTATTTTTAGTTTTTGGAAGAATTATCTCTAGATCAAAATCCAGCCCATGTGGAAGCTACCTTCTCTACATTAGGATTAAGTGAGGCTAAGTGAAGAGGGCAGACACAGTCGAGGTGCATCACTTATTTGAGTTTGCATTGAAAATTATCATTCTTGTTGTTTTAATGAATAACTTGAGTTTTAGTGGTAATAACCAGAAAATGACTTAAAAAAAAACAGGGCTTCCCTGGTGGCGCAGTGGTTGAGAGTCCGCCTGCCAATGCAGGGGACACGGGTTCGTGCCCCGGTCCGGGAAGATCCCACATGCCGCGGAGCGGCTGGGCCCGTGAGCCATGGCCACTGAGCCTGCGTGTCCGGAACCTGTGCTCCACAACGGAAGAGGCCACAGCAGTGAGAGGCCCACGTACCGGAAAAAAAAAAAAGAAAAAACCTTAGTTAAGCAAAATAGAGATACTAACTTGCTCCTTTTTGCCTATATGTCCCCAAGCCAGCAATTCCAGTTGTGACTGTCCAATTATTCAATGACCCTGTGAAAGGGGTACTATTATTATTACCATTTTGCAGATGGAGAAATTGAGGCACAACTTGTAAGTGGTAGAACTGGAATTTGATTCTAAGGGGTTTGATTCTAGAGTATATACATTTAAATAACTATGGTATACAGAGTGAAGTAAGTCAGAAAGAAAAAACAAATACCATATGCTAACACATATATATGGAATCTAAAAAAAAAAAATTGTTCTGAAGAACCTAGGGGCAGGACAGGAATAAAGACGCAGACGTAGAGAATGGACTTGAGGACATGGGGAGGGGGAAGGGTAAGCTGGGACGAAGTGAAAGAGTAGCATTGACATATATACACTACCAAATGTAAAACAGATAGCCAGTGGGAAGCAGCCGCATAGCACAGGGAGATCAGCTCCGTGCTTTGTGACCACCTAGAAGGGTGGGATAGGGAGGGTGGGAGGGAGGGAGACGCAAGAGGGAGGGGATATGGGGATATATGTATACGTATAGTTGATTCACTTTGTTATAGAGCAGAAACTAACACAACATTGTAAAGCAATTATACTCCAATAAAGTTTAAAAAAAGAGAATTACCTGTTACAAAAGCTAAGTTTAATACATTGGAAAGACTCAATAAATACTAAAGCCTTTAAAAAAATAATTATGGTATATAAAACCTCCAATTTTGCATCTATATTCTGTCAGAAAGAATGACGTTTGAAACATAAAGGGTAGAATGAACATCAGTAAGAGGAAATGGAAGACCAAGAGGGAAGAGCTGATTACAAAAAACACTTATTAACACTTCAAAGGAAATTATGTCTTCTGGACTAGACAGAATCCCAGAGTACTGAGAGGAATATAGAGGAGGTTGTTAAACACGGCTGTGACTTTGAGACACTGTGGAGGGGTAAGAGGCTGAAAGACTGGAGATGGGTGATTCTTCCAAAAGCTAAGAAGGTGACAGTCAACTTAGGCATCATTTGTAAGCACGTAGATGAGAACGTGCTGATCTCTAGGACCCAATATGGGCTTGCTAAGAAGAAGTCATGCCATATATACCTCATTTCCTAATAGGCTGTTGTATAAATGCATTTCAACAAGGCCTCTCAGCATATCCTTGTGGACATGATAAGAAATATGGCTACATGCAAAATTAGTTATTTTCATGGAGGTTGATATGACTATATGCCAATGTTTTGATGAATGACAACCTGGAGAGAGGCTTTCAGTGGCAAAACCCAAGAGTTGTCCTTCAGTTCTTTGGTCAGCACTTTTCTTCACTGTTTGGATAAAAATCTTGATGTCTCAGCCAATACAGCAGACAGATAACATCAAGCAGAGAGGCACAGACAGAATATTGGATGATTGAGTGGGGATCCCAAAACATCTTGACAGTCTGGACCACTGGACTGAATTGAATGAGAGGTAATTGAATAGGGAGGAAAAGGAGGTCCTTCATCCCAAAGTGCTAGTCAACTTCTCTCGTGTTGAGAAGTAACCTGGCAGCAGCGCTATCAATAAAATGATAATATGAGCTACACATGTAATTTAAAATTTTCTAGTATCCACATTTGAAAAAGTAAAAAACCAAAACCACCTCAGGTGAATTTTATAATGTATTTTATTTATCATTCTAATAATATATTTCACCAAATATACCCAGAATACTATCATTTCAACATGTAATCAATATATAAAATTGAGTTACTTTACATTCTTTATTTTGTACTGTATTCAAAATCTAGTGTGTACTTTATACTTATAGCACCTCTCAATTTGTACCAGCCGCATTTCAAGTGCTAAGCCACATATGGCTCCCGTATTGGTCAGAGCAGCTTTAGAGGGTTCTCATTGACACTCAGCTCTGTGACTGCACTGCCCTCTACTCATGTCATTCTCAGGCTCGCTGCATCAACAGAGGTACCATACCTAAAGTTGTACCACTCATAAGTACTGATTTCATTTAGCGGAAAGAGAAAGGGTCTGGGCTCTTTGACATATAAATCACTGTGGAAGCTGTACCGGTACCCACTGCCTGTGACCTGTAGTCAACCCTTGATCATGAGTACTGGTACCATGTCAGTGACTAAAAGTCTAGAATTTTAAAAAAGTGAATACTCATCAAACCATTTTTTCCTCTCTGCTTATCTCCTGGAGTCCTTGGATATGTATCTTTGTTCAAGGTAGACGTTTTTACTGGAGCTAATTGCAGCTTATCTTTTGTCAAGGAATAGAGTAAAATCTTCCTTCCATTTCTAAGAACAACCAATGCAACTTTTCCAGTGGTTTTGTTTCCATATCCTGTTCCCTTTTCCAAAAACAGTGATTTCTGAGCACTAACACCCATCTAGGATTCAGGAATCTGGCAACATAAACAATAGTGAATGCAGCTGAGGACCAGGAATTAAACATAAATAAATGTGTAGCTAAAATATGTTAGAAATCACAAAAGCTCAAATTAAAATATATCACCCTTCATTATTTCCATTTTGCAGGTGAGAAAACTGAGGTTCAGGGAGGTTAACTGGCTTGCCCAGTGTCACAGAGTTGAATCCCATCCCAGGCCAACCACCCTTTCTGCTTCATTACATATCTCATTGGAGTGACATTTTTCCTTGCAGGGGTGAAAACGTTATTATTTGTTCTCTCACCATAACTACCTAGAATACTTCTTCCACACCATTTATTTTCTCTAAGTAGAAATCATGAATTCATGGTAGTTAAGAGCACATTCTCTGAAGCAGACTGCTTGGCTTCAAATGCCAGACCCACACTAGTAAGCTGTGAGATGTAACTCATTTCCTCACCTGCAGATTGAGGATAATACTCCCTCTTCCATACAAACAACCTCATCTATATAAGGCACTTGAACAGAAACTGGCACATAGTAAGGACTCAATAAATACTTGTTACTACATGAGTAAGAGAGCAAGTTTTCAGTTCTTCACTTGAAAACTCTGTAACACATAGAAATCTTCGGCTTGAAGGGAACATATACTGACCGTTACAACCTCCCAAGCCCATTTCTGGTAGGGAGCTTGCTGCCTCGGGGACCACCGCTCCATTTTTGGGCAGCATTAACTTCTGGGAAGGCAGTTGTACCTTAGTGCAAAAAGCTTGGGCTTTAAAGCCTGGTTTTACGATCTTCCTGTCATCTCCACCACACCACCCTGTTACTATGCTTTATTACAAGAAAATCTTTGATACAAGTCTTTCCACATTATAATGTGCTTCAGAGAAAGCACTTAAAGTAAACTGAAGCTCACAAAGAGTCAATGGTAAAAGAATATTCTTTTTTAACTCATTCATTCATGGCCATCTGGACCATGGATAAACAGTAGTGACAAAGCCCCGTGAACATTCTTATTTATAGAAAAGCATTATATCTGGGGTCTTTCTAGCTAAGAATAATAACTCTAGTTTGGTACGTGACCGACTCTTGCAAAAATCTTGGAAAAAATCAGCAAGTGCAAAAAATGATCAAGAGCTCTCCTGGGCTAAGGTATAGAAATGTTGATAATTATTCCTAAGAAATTTTTAACTACAGCAACTCAGTACATAATGAATATTAAATATACAAAAGTTCATGAAACACACATGTGTATTTATATGGTGCATTTGATTTCTAAGATAGATTTTCAGCATTTCAAATAAGCCTCTGAATTTTGTTCTTTTTCTTCACAAGTGAACACACAGTTGGATCACTCAAGTCCATATAGTGTCTGGGAGCTTCCCTGGTGGTGCAGTGGTTAAGAATCTGCCTGCCAATGCAGGGGACACGGGTTCAGGCCCTGGTCCAGGAAGATCCCACATGCCGCAGAGCAACTAAGCCCATGCGCCACAACTACTGAGGCTGCTCTCTAGAGCCCACGAGCCACAACTACTGAGCCTATGTGCCACAACTACTGAAGCCCGCGTGCCTAGAGCTCACGCTCCACATGAGAAGCCACCACAATGAGAAGCCCGCACACCACAGCAAAGAGTAGCCCCCGCTCGCCACAACTAGAGAAAGAGCCCGCGCACAGCAACGAAGACCCAACACAGCCAAAAATAAAAACAAATAAATTAAAAAAAAAAGTGTCTGATTGAGGTTAAAAGGTGTGCTTATTCTTTTTTTTTTTTTTAATTTATTTTTGGCTGCATTGGGTCTTCGTTGCTGTGCACGGGCTTTTCTCTAGTTGCGGCGAGCGGGGGCTACTCTTCGTTGCGATGCGTGGGCTTCTCGTTGCGGTGGCTTCTCTTGCTGCAAAGCATGGGCTCTAGGCGCGTGGGCTTCAGTAGTTGTGGCACGCGGGCTCAGCAGTTGTGGCTTGTGTGCTCTAGAGCACAGGCTCAGTAGTTGTGGCCCAAGGGCTTAGTTGCTCCATGGCATTTGGGATCTTCCCAGACCAGGGCTCGAACCCTGCATTGGCAGAAGGATTCTTAACCACTGTGTCACCAGGGAAGTCCCGGTGGGCTTGTTCTTAACTTCTAAATGGATGAAATTTCCTCCCCACCGCCTTTCTCATAATTTTTGTAAAACAGGGCAAAATAAATGAAAAGGCAATAGCAGCATTGGCTGCTGTACAGCCAAAGGTGGGAATGTTGCTGGAACCAAACTGATGGCTAGAAGGCAGCTCCACACACACTCTGCAACAGCAGTTGTTCAACAACATTGAAACATTCACTAGCTAAAGTAACATAAAGAGTGTAATTTGACTGTATAATGTAGAAAAGGGAAGGAGGTTACAAAGTCAAATATACTGACGTCACATACCACCTGAATTAGGTTCCACTGGGAGAAGCAAATACAACATGCAACTCTACTGCTTCAAATTCATTTTCTAGGGCCGACAATAATCCTAGTTCCTAACACAAGCCGAAGGCTTTTCAAACATGAGGTCAACTGAGATTGGATACATGAAAAGTGCTTTCTAAACAGTAAAGTTTCCATGTCAGATTTGATTATTCCCAAATTAAATGAGAGGGAATATACTTTCTCAAGGACAATTAGGTGGTTGTGTGACCTTGTTTCACCTACTCCAATCTCTAATTTTCTTCAGGCTCCTTTCTAGAAAGTGCCATGTGTGTTTAATTGGGTACAGCGACTGGATCTTCATCACTCTTCCACAGGTTTGTGCATTCATCTTGCTTGATGGGAGGAAAACCCAACTAGCTCACAGGCCCCAAGGAGGGAAACGAGGCTGATCAAGGAAAAATGACCAAAATGGAGGTGGAAGAGACAACAGGGTAACTACACCAACAAGAAAACAGGAGTCAAGAAAAAATTAACAACAAAATTGTATTTAAAAACAGACTTCTCCAGTTGGCATTTCGAATGAAATAGCTAACAATTAACTCCAACCCTTTATACTGTGTCTTTTGCTCCTGGAGTCCTCTTGCAGCTTTAATTCTTGAAACTCAGGCGGCAGCACCAGACATAAATCCCCAAAGGGAGAGGTATTATTAAACCTTTTGCTGGTCATTCTTTTCTCAACACGAATGGACAAATTCTTAAGCCCTCTTATTCATTTCATGACGATCATTAGAAGAAAAAAAAACTAAACCAAACTTGCATATTGAAAATGAAAACAAAAAACCCTGCAGATAATAAATATCGCTGATTCACTTATTTTAAAACAAAGTCCAATTTTATTCACTCTTAATATCCTTGCAGTCCATTGTATACCTTCTGCACTGATCCTTGATTCAGCAGCTGTTTGATACCTGAGGAAAGAATGAACAAATGACTCCGTTAACAAAAAAGTGACTTCCCCAGAGTTTGAAGAGCATGTTTCATGGGGAGGCTCACAAAAGGCCTTATGACAACCAGGGATCTGAATTAAACAAGTAACTACCAATGTCTAACTTTATCGCATGTGGATACCCATACATGCACGTCCAAGGTGACCCCCTGTCTTTGTGTCTCAGGTACACATACCACACATACATCCCACAAAATCCGATAAGAGGCAATTGAAATGGACAGAAAGCTCTTTAGCTGTCTTCCATTCCTTCTTCTTTGTCCTCTTTCCAGTTTTGACCTCTCTCACCTTTTCCTTTTTACTTAGGACCCACTGACTGGGCCCTCTTCTCAATCAGTCATTACAGACTTCACTCCTAAGCCTCTAATCCTTCTAATGTAGACCTCATCTTTCCTTGAACAGTAAATATTATACCCTCACCTTCTCTTGCTTCCTCTGATAACTGTTCTTTTGGAAAATCCACATCGAAAGTGATTATCAAAGAGCCCTTGATGTTGTTGTTGTCAAAGTTGGGGAGCCCTTCCCCTTTCTTCCATAGCTTGGCTCCTGGTCTGGTGATCTTATCCCGGGAAATATGTACCTGGAAAGCAAAGGGGATGGACTGGAGCAGGACTGGTACTCTCGAAGCACAACACACAGCTTCCAGTGAGTACTGGCGCCCAGAGCCCATGTCATGGCTCAGAGCAGCAGGATGAAGGGGCAGGGGAAACATCATTAGGACAGTGCGAGCCAAAGAAAGAGAAGGTTTTCAAAAAGAAAAAGAAAAACGAAACACGTAAAAAAGTAAGGCTTTTTCCAACGGAGACTGTAAAGATGAGACTGCCAAAGGCTGTGCAATCACCTCTGAGTAGCTGAGGGGTCTGTGGCGTTGTTACTGCTACATGTTCAGCAGCAGAGTGAGGAAAGATGACAGGACAAAGCCTGAGCACTTAGTCCCCGTGGCTCCAAATGACTGAAGTGGCTGAAGTAACCTCAACAGCAGCCATGTGAAGGCTTTAAAAGGACAGGAAGCGGGAGAACTGGTTTGCTTACCTTGTGACCATCCAAGTGAGCAATATCCATATCGAAGCCCACCAGAGATTCCACGAGGGAGATTGTCACGTTTGTGTATAAGTCATCTCCTCGCCTTTCAAATATTGGGTGCCTAGAACAGAACAAGGTAAAGATCATTAACTTCCAAAGTCTTTCTTTGGGAAGAGTTCAAAAAGTTTTTAGAAAAATCATGGAAAAGGATGAATGCCACTCTTTCAAGAAATAGGCATTTATTAGACACTCCTTCGTGTATAGTATTAATCAAGACTGTAAAGTAGCCTAAGATTTATTAAACCCTAATCTTAAGGAGCTTACAATCAGCAGAAGTCAAAGCACGTAATTAAAATACAAGTAACTAGATTATGGAAAAGAGAGGACAACTTCTGGCTGTGGGACTGGGGGAGAATGGCATCAGGGACGGGTCCTGGGGGGCTTCTAGAGCTGGGCTTGTAAGGCCTGATCAGCTCTGAAGCTGCAAATAAGGTGGGCGCAGGGGAGGGTGGGGATAGGGCAAGAGGGAATTCTGGCAAAAATAAGGACTTGAGAAGGTACCAGGTTTATTCAGGGAACAGTACATGTGCCAGCTTCTCTGGGAAGTGATGGGAAAGACAAGGTAGGTGAGGAAGGTTGGGGAAAGATCACTGAGATTAAAGAGTGCTATGAGGGAAAAAAGTCCTTGGCACTGGGGGCCCATTTCTCCATATTTGGGTGGGAACCTTGTTTCAGTGAATCCTTAGAAACAGAGGTATCACTGGTTTCCAAAGTGGTAACAAGAGACAAGTGATAAACAAGAAAGCCTGAGTCCCAGGTAAAATTCTTATGTAAGCAGAACTGCACGTTGAAGAGAAGCCAACCAGAGAAGCTGCCCTGCAGCTGCAGGTGATGTCACAGAAGCTCCTTTCTACGGAAAAGTCTCCCATTCTTGTATGGGGCCGTATTTCCTCAGTTAAAATCTCTGGTCTCCTTGTCTGCCTCTCCTTCACAGCTCCTTACTCATAATATCGATGCTTTCCTCCCAACATCTTTTGGACTTGGACATGGAAGTAAATAAATAAATGGACTCAATCCTAGGCTCCAACCCCAAATTTTCAGTATGGCTGTAGAGTTACATATTTAGGGTATTAAGGGCATGAAACAGAGGAAAAAGTCTGGAAGTGCCCTGGTGGCTACCCATATTTCTTTAACCTGACTCCTCTGAAAAGCAAGGGCTAAAGAGAAGGCCTCTAAACTGAGATTACTTACTTGACAACTTTGATTCGGAACCGTAAGTCTCCTGGCTCTCCATCCACATGAGGCTCACCTTGTCAGAAGAGAAGAGATTACAGCACACTGTAAGCCACGCAAGTTGAACGCTGCAAATCTATTTAGCAGTTGAGAGAATTTTCTAAAGCCACTACCTTAGGCTTTGACTGTCAAGCCTATCTGTGAGAGCAGCGTGTCTACCTGGTTATGTCAAGTCTCAGATTATTAGTGAGGATCACCTGGGACTCAGACACAGCAATAAATAACTTGACCTACTTCCTAAACAAGGAATGATTCACTGGTCTCCTGAATCTGATGTTTTAAAGCTATTTTTCTTCTAGAGATTTAAATTTAACCCCTAAGTGAGGTCTGAGGGCATCTTATTAATGCCAACTAGAGTTACATAACTTCTTTCATTGCTGAGTTAAAATTAATCCATTAAGTTCTGAACATTTAAACTTTGACCTAACTTAGGCTACGTGACAGTAACTTTTGGCCATGATAGTCAAAGGATAAACAGTAATGCTACTGCTTAAGTGGACCAGCCAGGATGCTTAAGGATGGTCATAAAAAGGCTTTCTGTGTCCTAAAACTGACTGAAGTGTGTTGGAAATGATATATGCATTTACTAGGTGGCCATGAGGTATGGGGTGAGGTGGGGGTGGGAGGTGTTCATAAGCAGGCGAGAGCATAAAGTTACAATAATAAAACATCAATATCAATATTTCACCTTCTCCAATAAAGGGGTACTCCATGCCATCTCTCACCCCAGGTTCAATTTCCACCTCCAGTGTTCGTTCTTCATTCACTAGTCTGAGACAAAGAGCATTTAAAAGAAAAAAAAAAAAGAAAATATAAACCAAACCCCAGATACAGATAATAAGGTTTTATCTACTCAATCAGACCTTTTCTCTTGGAAGACTATCCTGTATCCCTAAATGACAAAACCACCTGATATCCATTTACACCTTCCACCTGCCAAAAGCCAGGGCAAAGCTACTATATATCACATAACCATGCGACTGCTGACTCCAAAAAAGCCTGCAGTAGATTGATTGCCTTGAAGTGAGTGATCAGTAACAGAGAAAACTACTCGCATTTACATAAATGTGCACCTGAAAGGACAGCATCATGTTTATCAGAAAATCTAACAGAAGAGTTTATCCTATTTGATTTTTTTCACTGATCCCACAAATAACTGAGCTAGTTTTAATATATACAATTGAAGGTTCAATTAAACAGTTGTATTTATAACATAAATCAGCAAATACTACTTCTCTAATCTGAAATGTTAGCTGTACACATAAGATTGCTCTAAATATTCCAAGTAGGAAAAAGGAAACATTCCAAGTAGGAAAACGGAAAAATATCAACATTTTTGTTAAGTATATTCAGAAATAAAGGGCACTGCTTATTAGTTCATAAACATAAAAGGAGATATTCTTAACAGATACTTTCGGAAAAAATTAAACTGTACATTTCTTTGCTCTATCCTCTGGCAGAACATGAGGGAGAGAGAGAAGGATGGGGGAGAGGGAGGGAAAAAAAATCTAGGTATGGACCATTGGCATTTTATTAGACAAATGAGATGATTAAAGTGTCCCTTGGCAGAGCAAAGAAGGTGCTTGCACTCACTTGACATTCGGGCACTCGTCGCAGACCACCTCCTGGGTCATCTGGAAGCGGCCGGGGCCCAGCTGGGTGGTCCGCATCTCCTGCCTGCAGTTGCACTTCCGTTTGCCAGGGGCCTGCCTTGCCACGGGTTTGTTTCTAACCACCTAGCAAGTACACACACAGGATCAGCTTCTCTCTTGTGTCCCAGCCTTTGGTTTCCTCACCAGATCGGGACTCTGCGCACCTGCCGGGGTTCGCACTTCCCCTTCTCTCCCAAGCCATCCCTCAGGGAGACCCACAGCTGAGAGAAGTCTTGGAGGAGTTACAAGTCAGCTCCCACATAGGAGTTGAGCAAATGGATCTTTAACTGACTCAAATTCTAAAGTTGGAGAAGAGAGAGGAGGGTAAGAACGAAGAGAACTGAAAGATAGTATGTATGGAATCACCTTTTCTAAGCCATGACAAAATACTACTGAGTTAAAGTAGTGCACAGAATTACTATCTCTTGAGAAATCTGAGCTGTGTAAAGCATAAGCCCTGAAGAACAACCACAGCCTTCAAAAGCTGGTTTGTGGCTCCCACCCCAGGATTAGTCATGATTAACCTCATGAAAACACTTCCTTGTTTCAGGCAACTCAATCTGGCAGTGTTTTCCAGTGCTGTCTCGATTCAGATACTCTAACCCGTAAGAAAAGACACAACGATCATCTCCTTGTAGTTGATTGCAATTAAACATTCTGATCCCTCTAAATCACTAGAAACTAAAATATATGAAGAAATGTACTCTTGATTTTGCCTGTTTAGTCAAACACCTACTAATCACAGGGCACATGCTCATGCAGTAAGATGACATGAATGCTTGGAGAAAAATCCCTCAAAGCCTACAAACATATGAAAGCCCAGGTCAACGGAATAAATAACAATAACAATAATTACAGCCAACACTTTATAGCACTTAGTATGTGCCAAGCAAGGCCCTAATCACATATATTTATGAACTCATTTAATCCTCATAGCAGCTTTATGAGGTAGATGCTATTATCTCCATTTTACAGAGGAAAGAATGAAAGCACAGAAAGGCTCAGTAATACGACCAAGGTCACATAACCAATGTATGGTAGAGCCAGGATTCTAAACCAGGCAGTCTAGCTCCAAACTCTGTGCTTTTAATCACTATGCTCTCTCAAGGTAATTTTTTCTTAAAAAGAACCTACCATGGGGGCATTTAAATAGCAAGGTCATATACACCCTTTACGATAATTAGATTAAAAAGGAATTTGTTTAGGAGCATGCTAACTGCAAAGAGTGATGCACATTATGTATTAGCAATGATGACAGACAACAGGTCTGCAAGGGAACATGGGAAATTAATCTTTTTACCTGGATATATGTACAAGACTTCCTAAAAGCACAGCTTGGAATTGAAAAAAACTGGAGGTAACCTACATGCCTATTGTTGCAACGTGGTCACATGAAATTCCATTCAGCAGAATTATAGCTATAAGCAAGAACATGGATGAATTCTGACAATATTAAGAGTAAAAAAGGCCAGTCTCAGAAGCTAATGTATAGTATGGTATCATTTTTACAAAGTCAAAAACAGTGAAAGTAAACATTATTCAGGTATTCCTATATATGTAATAAAACAAACAAACACGAGTGGCAAGGGAACAATAAAGACAAAACTCAGGATATTAGACAGTTACCTGGGAAAGGAGGCAAGTGAATGGAATAGGGAAGTAGCATGTAGGTAGATATAACTCCTGGTATTGTTTTATTTAGTTCTTGGGCTGAGTGATGAGTTCATGAAATAATAACAGCATATCATGAACCAAGAATTATGATTAATTCAATTCTATACACCTCCCCACCCCCTAAAAGACAGAGAAGGTACGTAGAAACCTCTTGTTTTTAGTCATAAGAACACATTCTGGGAGTCAATATGAATAGCTGTATAGTTTGGACTTACTTCTACAAAATTTCCTGCATATACTTCTTCCAAAGTGACTTCTAGATCTACAATAATATCACTTCCTCTTGGAATATTTCTGTCTTGCTGACGAGGGGTTCCTCCAAACATGAAACCAAAATCTCCAAAGAAGCTGTTGGTAAGTGTAAAATCATCATGAAAAGAAATCAGAGTTCACCTCTTACAACTTTAGTTTTCTTCACATTGATAAAATATTGTGTCCCACCAGTGAGCAAAACTGAAAGACATTTTAATACATTGGAGTCATACATCATACACAATTTTTAATTTATATAATGTCAACTATATTGCCCCTACTACAAAAAAATTTACTTTTTAATATTGTCCAGACACACAGTACAGTGTATAGAGTATGCCAATGAATTCTTAATCAATGAAAAAATAATCTCTCTCAATACTGACAAATATCAGGATATAATGGAGACATTGAGAAAGGGTATAGTCTATATACATTCATGTATTGCCAAACCTAATGGTAATTTTGGACATTTGTAGTGTTCACCTTTACATGCTTTTTTAGAAACTAACTTTGCTGAAACAAGCTACTGCTTTGTACAAAAATCTTGGATACATAATTAAAATAAAAAGCATCAGCTTTAGTAAAACTCTGGATCTTACAGAAAAGGAAGTTCTGGTGTCATAAGACCAAAATTAATTTGTGTTAAGTAACAGAAGCGTCACTTTGAGATTACTATAAACAGTGACCTTCAATTGTATAGGAGTTCTAATCTTGACGTTAAGTTTTGGTTATTAAGAGCCTCAGATGTTAGCATAGTGATGACAAATATACAACAACCCCAACCCCTTCAAAAAACAAAACCAAAACCCAATCTTGGTGAATGGATTCCCTGAATCTTAAATAAAAGCAGAGAGGGAGGATATTGGTGGGGAAGGAGCAAGGGCAGAGCCTTTTTTCTTTCTGGCATCCCTGGGTATCACTTCTAACTGCTAAGGGGTTCAAACAGGACACTTCCCTGGTAGGCTACAGCAGCCAAATCAATCCTGGGGAAGAGAAAGATTTCCTAATACTATTACTCACACATCGTCCTAAGTCCTGAATCTACTGTCACCCCCAAACACTAAATGAGGGAAGCTGTTGTAGCAACAGTGATTCTTACTTCTTTTGGGGAAGCGTTCACAAATCTGAAGAAATCTGAGAATCTAAAGAAAATTCTCTTTGAGAATCTGAAGAATCTGAAGAGAATCTGAAGAAAGCAATGCATCCTCTCCCCATAGAAATGCATATTCAAACATCTTTTTATTTATAACTTGACTTGAAACCCCAGATCAAGATCTCCTACTTATGCATCATCAGGACATATGAAAATTCAAATGCTCAACAAAGAGGGGCTCAAAGAGCGGGAAGGAAAGATGTTTATTATTCCAGCCTCTCAGCACTCCCAGAAAGCTGGGTCCAGCAAGGGATGAAGAGCCTCTAACCCAACTCCTTCCAACAATGCTGATTATCATAATCATCCCTCTCTTGTGGATAGGATGAAGAGTCAGCTTTGGGTATGAGAGTAGGAATTTCTCTCTCCGCTTATAAGAATCTCCTTTGCTCATTAAGTGGTTTGCAGATTCTAAGACAGCAAGGAGATAAAATGAACTGGTTTCCAACATATATCCCCCCCAACACAGTCAGGGTTGATTTAATTGATATGGTTGGCTAGATGGACATCCCTTTTAGTGCCACCTGTCTTTTCTGGAGCTTTGTGAAAATAGAGGAGTATATTCCCACAGAAAGGATGATGAATGACCTCTTGGTCAAGGATCAGTTGAGCTGTACTCTTCATCGAAAGCTTCTGAACAAGGGAGCAAGGATAATTCTTTAATAATCACTAAGTGATCCATTCTCAGACACTAATACCCTGCAGATAGATAAATTACTTACTGTGAAAAAATGTCTCCATGGGAGCTCTGATGCCCATCTTTTAATCCTTCTTCACCATAAGTATCATATTGTTTCCGTTTCTCACTATCTGACAGAACCTGGGGGTAAAAGCCAGTGGAAGAAAAGATTATGAGTTGGTAATATTCAGGTAAGGTGAATTCACATTTATGTTTTTGTTTTTTTAAACTCTGATACTGTATGTAAAATTTTAGTGGAATTCAGTTTTCATTATGTATGGTATTAAGGCATGTTTATAAAGTTATTTTCTTTATCAGACTAAATTCTTTGATCAGTGCTCATTTTGTAACTTTCCACAATGCTCCATTCATGTTTTTAATTTAAATTTATCAAAACTCACCTAGCCCCATAAATATCATGCTGGAGATTAGCGACATGGCTATGAATGTGAGGGCAGTAACAGGAAGAGGTGAGATGAATTCCTCAGGTTTAATTCCCATGTAGTTTGACTCCAGTGTTTAGGCTGTTAACCACTATGTTATATTCTCTCTCTAAACTATAAACTAGGACATGACTATGACAGACTGTCATTAGTCACAGAAGCAGTATATTAGGACAGCCGTCAAGTATGCTCAGCCCTACACATCTATACCATAACCCCTGCACCCCACTACCACACACACATTAAGAGACCAGTAAGTCAAGGGACTCCAATGACAGGTCTCCAGAAAGCTCTACACTGCAATATTTTCATATTCCCTTGTCATTCTTTTGATTCATGTAGAAATCCATTTGTGGAAGAATGCTGTCTGCCACACACAGCTCATAACCTCCTGAGTTTGAACTGCAAAGAGTGAAAAGGGACACTGCTCTATGAAGGACGCTCAAGCTCAATTTCACAACTTGAAAAGACTTTCTGAAGTTTTAATGGTTTTAGAAAACTACATACTCAGTCACAGGTATATGCTTTCTCATTGGGACCATTCCATATACAGAACTAAAGAATGTAAAACAAAATAAGCTTCAATGTTCTTCAAAATTTGCCCTCCCCAAAAAAAAGCTTCCCATTTACTTAGAGCATTCTGAAATATATGCACATATATGACTTTGAAAATTGAATAACTTTATGTTATTTGATATTCTTAAATGTCTATTTAGATAGCAGACTGAAGGAGAAAGTTATTTCAAACCCATACTTGTGTTGGCTCAGGAAACATGAGGTTGGAAGTAGATGGGGTTTGTTGACTCAGCAAAAGAAAGGGAAGATCTAACTGGCGTATGTAAATAGGACACACTTTTGGCTCAGGGCCTGAATGATGTGTAAGGTGCCACAGCAAAAATCTACTAACATTTAAGATACATTTAGAAGGATAAAAAGAAATTCAGTGTACAAGAGAGTGAGCATTCTTAAAAGCAAAGACAAATGGGTTAGTCTAGAAGTGACCAGAGTACTCAACTAAAGCCACTGTGATAGACCAGGTGAGAAAAAAAATAGTTTGGTAAATATCCTAAAAAAATAGCCACTTTGGGGAAGTAGAAATGGGCAGAGTTAACTTTAAAAACAAAACAAAACAAAACTCATTATTACGTGATCTGGATTTCCAATATTTTCACTTTCAAGTCTACTTCTCTGTTCCTGTCTTGGCAAAGAAATGAACCCCACATTTGGGTCCATAAGAAACACCATTTCAAAACCCCAAAACAAAGACTATTTTTTAAAGTCAGCTTCTTTTTGGACATAGGAGGCTTCTGTAATAACTACCCCCAAATTACTCTTAAAGTTATCTATTACCATTCACTTACTCCTCACTTTTCTTCTGTCTAAGGAATGCAACTTTATTCCATAGTCTTGGAAACTTTTATTATTAAAAGAAAAAAAGGAGTTTCTTAGTTGATTGGCCAACCAACCAGAGTCTCAACTAATTAAAATGCCAGTAGTAATCCCAGCTCAGTAGAGAAGACAGATTTGTATTCACAAAAGACTCTTCAACTTTACTGGGATTCTGATTTGTGAACACTAATTTATCTAAGGACCAAAGGCAGGCAATCAAGTGAATGATACAAAGCAAAAAGAAAATTTGAACTAGTGACCAGAAAGGTTCTTAAGAGTTAAACTGCAATATCATGAATGATCTATGTATAGCCTTGCCTAGGTCATGGCTAAAGAACATGGTAGAGTCTTTAAAGAGCATGGTAAATTCTTAGCAACAGCTTCCCCAGAAAATATTTTTGATTATTGGGTTCCTAGCAAGCAATGGGAATACTCATGGGAAACACAGTGCGAAATATGGAATCCATATTATCAACAAGAAAGAAAATATTACATACAGTAATTTAGGAGGGTCCACCAACCCTCTCAAGTTTATTTGTGGGCCCGAGGTTAGGAACTTTGGTCCTACAGGTGTTGAGAGAAGAAAGGGAAACCCCATTAGTTCTAGGTTTCACCTGGGTATATAAGTCACTGTTTTGGTTCATTCACTTCTTTAACCTAGGAGGCCTTGGGATCCCTTCCTTCTGGGTTTTTTCCACTAAAATATTTTTCAGATTTGTTTTCAGTCTTCTCACTATACAGGGATTTAATTTGAATTCAGAAGTTGTAGCTCTCTGACTTTTGGAGTCAAATTATTTTTTTCTGTGCCCTTTTAGAAAATGTGAATAAATGGTGACTAGAATTGATAACACTGTATTGTATAACCGAAATTTGCTAAGAAAGCAGAGCTTAAATGTTCACACCAAAACAATAAATATATGAGGTGATGGATTAACTAGATGGGTGAAATCCTTTCACAATGTATATGTGTACCAAGTAATCACAATATATACTTTAAATATCTTACAATTTTATTTGTCAATTATATCTCAATAAAGCTGAAAAGAAAAAGTATAACCACAGAGTAATAGTATTCTATTTCTAGGGGAAAGGTGAATTGCAACACACACAAAACAGCTAACTCCTAAATTAATACATATGAAAGATTATCAGTGACTTATTTGTAAAATTTTTTCACCACAGTGTTGAAAGGTTCTGTGTATAATGGTTTTTCAAATAGTAAAAAGATTATTAAGCATTCAGTAAATATTCCTCTGTGTTGTTAAAAAATTTTTTAAAAATGGTAAGAAGAATATGCCCAGCTCTACTATATCTCAAGGTGTCCTAATGAAGATTAAATGAGATGATACACATGAAAGTATTTTGACCTCTAGATTACAGGTTGCAAATTCAAACTACAGCTGTGTTTTCTTTGATTTGCACGAAAAAGAAAAATTTTAATTGAATTAGTTACCAACATTTTACAACCAGGAGAATTTACCAAAAAATCAGGATTTCCACTCCTCTTGAAAAATTAAATGATCTGGCCACAGTGTGCAAACACAGTGTTTGCATCTGTATATGGCAAAAACTGGCTGGTGTTGAATAACAGCTGTTCCCCTGAAATGGGGCAAGAAGTCTTCAGCTTGTCACAGTCCTCTTCAATCGCTACTGATTCCTAACATGGAGGTAGAATATCCACTCTCCTGTTTTATCTTATACCTGCCCTGAATGTTATCTGCCTGATCCACATGGGCACATGTGGATTTGCAATCCTCATTTAGATTTTATTTCTGTTTCTGGCTCCAACTCTCAAACGGATTGATTAATCATCAATCTACGTATTAACCTACCGATCCTATTTTCTTTCATTCGTCTTTTTCAATATTACTCTCCTTAATAAGACAAATACTGAAATGAAAAGGGCAGGAAGTAGCACCTACTAACATTAATGTACAATATAGCATCAACTGCTACTTTTATCTACTGTCAATTTTTTTTTAAAAAGTGACCTGAAAAATGGGAGTGTTACTCAGCGTTACATGGTTTTTTTCTGTATCTGTAGGTTTTATTCACACTTTATCCTTTTCCTGACTCACCTCATAAGCAGCACCCAGATCCTGGAATTTCTCCTGCGCTCGAGGATCATCAGGATTCCGGTCAGGATGAAGCTGCAGGGCTAGTTTCCTGTAGGCCTTTTTAATATCCTTTATAGAGGCACTGCGAGGCACCCCTAAGATCTTATAGAAATCTCGCCTGAGGGTGGGGGAGAGGGAGAAGATACTTCATTGAAGAGTTAATACATTACATTTTTAAAAGTGAAATTTTTTCCTTTACATTTAGGTTTGTGTCTGAGCAAAGAGGTAGGAAAATGAAGGTACCTACGTGACACACGAAAAAGAATGACTAAAAAGAGAACACACTAGAATTTGTAATGAGTCTCATATTGAAGTAATCACAATGAGAGGCTATGTACTTTTTGAACAATACTAGAATTATTCAAAATATCTCTGGCATTCTTCTCTTAGAACTACCTTTAGTCAAGAAAGTCATTTTCTTATTTTATGGTCACACATCATTTTCAACCAAGAACTGTATACTCAAATTGACTCTCTTTTTTCTCCCCTATTGACTTCAAATGACTTTTGACTGCTTCCAAAGGTCAATCTCAAAGGATGAATTTCTTTGTTCAAAAAGATTATGTCACAGAAATGTTCTAACAGTAGCACTCTTGGAATGTTAAAGATGAAGTGACTGAAGTTAACTTCAGAGGTTAACACAGAGGTTAAGTCAAAGCCCAAATAAAAAGCTTGAAGAGAGAATAACACCCATTTGAATGGATGAGTTGTGGAGTTTTTTGCTGAGAGAGAAAATTTCAATTTTGCAGTCATTACTAGTGGTTACACTAGTTTGTCTAGGTCAAGTCTTAATTAGAGACAGCTGCTGGAACCCATATGCAGGCGCCTATAAGTCCCAGCAGCTGCAAATATGTACATGGCATGAGCTAGGAGATAAAGTGGAGATCCACTGACCTCCTTGCCAGGAACTATGTTGGAACCAAATTATTGTAAAGGGAATCTTTGCAGGAAAGGCCAATGGGAAGACAGGATAAGACTAACAAACTTTTAGGGCAGGGACCATGGCCAGCCCATAGAAGACACAAATAAATATTCGTTGAATGAAATGAATAAATAAGCATGCTCACAAAAGTCTATTCATTTTGCCAGAGTCACTTTAGCCAGCAGAAATTACTCTGAAAATGCATTCTCTCAACCAAAGGGATGGGAAAGTTGTTCACAGGGAGATGATGTAGTAATGATGGTAATTTTAAAATGCAGTGGGGAAAAATGCATTGGGGTATCAAGATCCACGTAATATATGACAGAACTTTTTTAAAAAATGTATTTCATAAGCTCTTAGTCACACTTCAGGAAAATCATTTAATCATTTTATGTATAAATTTTAAAAACTATCACTGACAAGGGGTTCCATGAGGATTATTTAGGTGCTTTATCGCCACACCCCAAAAATCTGCAAAAACTTGACATCTCTTGAGACAAGAACTAAATAAATCAAAAGTTTCACTAATGTTAATGACAAAAGAGCTAGCTATATAAAAAATGAGGCTTAGGATATACTTAATATAAAAATGGTTAAGTAACAGCTGAGAAAAATACAGGGAAAAGATGGCTGGCATAACTCAGCATCAACATGATGGTTCCCAAGAGAATCCTTTAAGAAAAACTGAAGTTTATAGCTACAGTACTAACAGTATTTATCCTGACATCTTGTTTAAACAACTTAAGGTACCCATTGCTTTACGTGCAAAAAGTACTAACAAAAAACATGTTAAAAAACCCAATAAAGCATTACCTAGGAGAAGTTAATTTTTTTAGAAATTTAAGATGTTTCACAAGAAAAAAAACCCAACAAAGTTGAAGCATATATGCACAGGGAAAAAACTTTTAAGAGAATAACAAGTACTTAAAGTTTAAAGCTCTGCTAGGTAGTGCTTTCTACATTCAGAGCAACCTATAAATTTGTCAAAAGCTAAGACTTTACTATTCCCCACGTTCTAAAATATGAGCCTGGCATATCATACCCTGTGGTCAGCAGGCCTATACGATAGTGGATCTTATTAAAGGCCGGAGAATCTCAAAAGTTCAGGTGGTCCTACTTCCTTCAAACAGGTGGCACATTATCATCCTCATGTCACAGATGAGAATTGAAATGTTCCTTCAAGGTCACATAATTCGTAAGTGGGGGGTGGGCTAGAATCCCAGTCTACTACCTATGGGTGTAGTAGTGGAAATGTTTTTTCCCCGCTCGTAATACCATTCAGCTTCCTAAGAATGCTCCATGGAGAGACAGTGAGGCATGATGACAACTCAGGCTCAGCATGTCAAGAAGCTGAGAAGTAAAAGGGCTCTCCCAAGGGTCTGCCTTGCTCCCTCAATCCAACTTCCTTCAATCCCAGCATGGCCTCCCTAACCTGTCCTCCCCACTTCCTCACTTGGCCTGGCATCATAACCCACCCACTTAATGTCCGCCCAATGGCTTGTTGCAGGCTCAACGCTGAATCGTCCTCTTCTCCAGCTCAGCAGCCCCCTCACACCACGTTGCTTTTGGCACTGCATCCAACCCTCACTTCTCTAGGCAAATCTAGCTCTAGGTCTTCTGGGTCTAAGCCCCTCTCACCCGTATCACCCTCTGCTCTCCTCTCCACCCCGCAAGCCTGGCCCACGCTACCCATTCCTCCGCTCCACCGCCTCACCATAGCAACGCCCCTCTCCACTCCCCCAGTCTGACAATGCCCCCTCCTCCCTCAAGCCCCCTCCCCAGCCAAGACTGACTTAAGGGCCCCGTGCCCGCGGGTGCCAGTTCCTCACCCGGCGATCACGGCCCCGATGAGGTACAGCAGCAACAGGCAGAAGGTGCCCAGGTTCTGCGGGGCCATGGTCTCTCTGCGGGCCCCTGACCCCCGCACTCTTCACAGCCGCCGCCGCCGCCGCCGCGTCGGCTCGCCAGCCCACCCGGCCCTGAGAGGCCGCCTCACGCCGGAGTCTCCGACTTAGTCGGGAGCGACACCTAGCTTGCCCCCCTCCTCTACCAGTCCACTTCCCGGGAGTCCCGAGTCCCGGCGAGAGAAGCACCCAGCGGGCCAGAGCCAATCGCTGCTCGGGACATCACACGCGGCCGGCGCCTCACAGCCAATCAGCGCAGTACACTTCACCTCCGAGGCGGTGAGGCCGGCCAGTTAGGCTTCGGAACTACAGCCGCAGCTCCCGGCCAATTAGAAGGGGGAACGTCAGAGAATCGTGCCGCAGCAGGAATCCGCTCAGCCCGGGCACCTGCGAGTCGCAGAAAATTACGTAAAGATTGGTGGTGGGGAAAGGGTTCCAAAAGCCGGCATCGCGGTACACAAAGTTTCCCTCCGCCCGCCTCCTTGGACTCTCCACCAATCACGGGGCTCCTCCTCCAGCACTGACCAATTGCGGGAGGGAGGTTTTATCTTGGTTACGAGTCTCGGAATTTCATTCACCTAGAGCTAGGCGCTGTACGCCGGAGAGGAAGGACGGGGGCGAAATGGGCGGGGACAATGACTCCACGCCAACAGTACGGCTGATGCACAGCTTAGATCATATTTTATCTTCTAACAAACCTAGGAGAAAATTGTCTCGGTTTCGCAAAGAAGAGGCCTGATGAGGAGTGGCCCTGGAAGCAGACTTAGGTTCGGATTCAGCCTCCACCACTTCCTAGCGGTGAGAACATGCTCCCTCCCCGCTCCCAGCCTGACACTAAGCTGCTTTATCTACAAACCTGAGGCAAAGCATTTACTGGTAGTGTTGTGAAATTTTAGTAGGAGAAAATCTGTAAACCGTCTAGCACAGCGTCTGGCACATAGTAAGCACGCAAAGAACAATAAATATTACAGTTAAGAAGAGAACGGATCCCCCCCCCCCATTTTTGCTCATTTCAGTAATTGCACCACCTAGTTGTTCACTACAAAACTTTAGGTGTCTTCCTTGATTCTCTCCTGTATCCCCCATCCAAATCTTTACCTTTAAACCGTATATTGAATCTGTCCACTATTCTACATCTCCACTACCTCTCTGGGCTAAGTCACAACATCTCCCACCTGGCAAGGGCTTCCTAACTGGTCTCCCTGCCTCCACTCGTAATATCTTAGTATTTTTTTTTCACCCCGTCCCTTCCCCCTGCCATGATTTTTTACAAACATGTCAGATCATATAATTTGTCTGCTTAAAAGCCTCGAATGGCTTTTCATTGCACTTGCAATAAGATCCCAAGTCTTTATATTTATACTAGCTTATAGAAACATTATTTCTCAATAAAGCTGGGGAAAAAGAACAAAAATCTTATATGATCTGTACCCTCACCTAGTATACTCCTTACCACGTTCCAATAAAAGTGGTTTCTTTTCTCTTTTCTGAATACGCCAAGCTCATTCCTGCCTAGGGCATTTGTTCTAGCTGTTCTCTGCCTGAAACGCTCTTTCCTCAGATCCTAACATGGGTGACTCCTTTTTAAACTCAGATAACAGCTTAAATTCACCACCTCATAGCAGACTTCCCTGACCAACCAATCAAAATTAGCCCCTACTGAGTCACTATTCTTACAGTGTGCTATTTTATTATTTCCATCCCTGCCCCTCACACTCACACACATTGGAATGCCACTTTCATGAAAGCATGAATCTGTACTGTTTTGTTCACAGCTGTCTAGAACAGCAACCTAGAACAGAGCTTGTGACAGAGACAAAGTCGCTTTGACTGTGATCTTCGTGTGCTGGCTTCTTATTCTTTAGGCCTCAGCTCAGATTCGGCACTCACCCCTTTCCCCAAATTTCATAACACTTACTAACAACTGAAATTATTCTATTTTATTTTCCTAATGTATTATCTATTCTCCCTATTAAAATATACACTCCAAGAAAGCAAGAACCTTATCTGTTTTGTTCACTGCTGTAATCCTAGTGCTTAGCACTGTGCCAGACACAGTGCAGAGGTAAGAGGTAGACCAGGTTACTGCTTTCAGGAAGGTGCCTACTAGGGGAGAGAGGCCACATAAAAGAGGAACTAAATTGCATTTTATGGTCTTATTTACCTTTGTATCTCCCACACCTAGAGAGGCCACAAACAACTAAGAAAGCAGGAAATGACCTTTCCTTTAACATCAGGAACAAGACAAGGATGTCCACTCTCACCACTATTATTCAACATTGTTTTGGAAGTCCTAGCCACGGCAATCAGAGAAAAAAAAGAAATAAAAGGAATACAAATTGGAAAAGAAGAAGTAAAACTGTCACTGTTTGCAGATGACATGATACTATACATACAGAATCCTAAAGATGCCACCAGAAAACTACTAGAGCTAATCAATGAATTTGGAAAAGTTGCAGGATACAACATTAATGCACAGAAATCTCTTACATTCCTATACACTAATGATGAAAAATCTGAAAGAGAAATTAAGGAAACACTCCCATTTACCATTGCAACAAAAAGAATAAAATACCTAGGAATAAACCTACCTAGGGAGACAAAAGACCTGTATGCAGAAAACTATAAGACACTGTTGAAAGAAATTAAAGATGATACCAACAGATGGAGAGATATACCATGTTCTTGGATTGGAAGAATCAATATTGTGAAAATGACTATACTACCTAAAGCAATCTATAGATTCAATGCAATCCCTATCAAACTACCAATGGCATTTTTATGTAACTAGAACAAAAAATCTTAAAATTTGTATGGAGACACAAAAGACCCTGAATAGCCAAAGCAGTCTTGAGGGAAAAAAATGGAGCTGGAGGAATCAGACTCCCTGACTTCAGACTATACTACAAAGCTAAAGTAATCAAGACAATATGGTACTGGCACAAAAACAGAAACATCGATCAATGGAAAAAGATAGAAAGCCCAGAGATAAACCCACACACCTATGGTCAACTAATCTATGACAAAGGAGGCAAGGATATACAATGGAGAAAAGACAGTCTCTTCAATAAGTGGGGATGGGAAAACTGGACAGCTACATATAAAAGAATGAAATTAGAACACTCCCTAACACCATACACAAAAATAAACTCAAAATGGTTTAGAGACCTAAATGTAAGACCAGACACTATAAAACTCTTAGAGGAAAACATAGGAAGAACACTCTTTGACATAAATCACAGCAAGATCTTTTTTGATCCACCTCCTAGAGTAATGGAAATAAAAACAAAAATAAACAAATGGAACCTAATGAAACTTCAAAGCTTTTGCACAGCAAAGGAAACCATAAACAAGACGAAAAGACAACCCTCAGAATGGGAGAAAATATTTGCAAATGAATCAACGGACAAAGGATTAATCTCCAAAATATATAAACAGCTCATGCAGCTCAGTATTAAAAAAACAAACAACCCAATCCAAAAATAGGCAGAAGACCTAAATAGACATCTCTCCAGAGAAGACATACAGATGGCTAAGAAGCACATGAAAAGCTGCTCAACATCACTAATTATTAGAGAAATGCAACTCAGAACTGCAATGAGGTATCACCTCACACCAGTTAGAATGGGCATCATCAGAAAATGTACAAACAACAAATGCTGGAGAGGGTGTGGAGAAAAGGGAACCCTCTTGCCCTGTTGGTGGGAATGTAAATTGATACAGCCACTATGGAGAACAGTATGGAGGTTCCTTAAAAAACTAAAAATAGAACTACCATACGATCCAGCAATCCCACTACTGGGCATATACCCAGAGAAAACCATAATTCAAAAAGACACATGCACCCCAATGTTCATTGCAGCACTATTTACAATAGCCAGGTCATGGAAGTAACCTAAATGCCCATCAACAGACAAATGGATAAAGAAGATGTGATACATATATACAATGGAATATTACTCAGCCATAAAAAGGAACGAAATTGGGTCATTTGTTGAGACGTGGATGGATCTAGAGACTGTCATACAGAGTGAAGTCAGAAAGAGAAAAACAAATATCGTATATTAACACATATACGTAGAATCTAGAAAAATGGTACAGGTGAACCAGTTTGCAGGGCAGAAATTGAGACACAGATGTAGAGAACAAACGTATGGACATCAAGGAGGTAAAGCCGCGGGGTGGTGGTGGTGGTGGTGTGATGAATTGGAAGATTGGGATTGACATGTATACACTGATGTGTATAAAACTGATGACTAATAAGAACCTGCTGTATAAAAAATAAATTTTAAAAAAAGCAGGAAATGACCAAAAATCATAATATGGAGTTTTAGAGCAAGGAGTTATGTTCCTATGATGGGTGAAATCCAAAAAAGCTTCCTGAAGGCGGTAACATGTAGGAAAAGCTAACAGTTAAGGAGCTAACCCTGGTGGCTCTCGCTTCAGACATCCTGGGGTTTGTGTCTTAGCTCGGTCTCTGTGTTACTTTCACCTCTCTAAGCCCTCATCAGTAAAACAAATGTACTTAACTTAGAGCGCTCTTAGGAAGACTGAGATAAGATACGTAAAGGTGCTTTAATCGGTGCCCAGCCCACAGTAAGCATTCTATAAATGTAAACTGTCATTATCACTATTGTTACTGATCAAAGCGTGCTGACCTTACCAGCAGCTAGTGCCTGACCACAGCTCTGTGGAGCAATGGAAAACTTCCTAATACCCTGAGTAGAAAGGCACGACACCACAAAGCGGCCGGATCTGGCTCCACGTTCCAGCATCAAGGACTCTCAGCCTCAGCCAACTGTTTCCCAAATCGCGGAAGAAGTACCGGGCCACTCTAGCAACGTTGTCGTCCAGCTCTCGGTGGTGCGAGGCCTTGCGCTTGCGCAGTGGGTGGGCGGCGGGCGCGGGCCGGTCTGGCGGGCGAGGCGCGGCTGCGCGCTGGGAGATGCGGCCGGTTGGCCCCTATCTTCGCAGGTAACCGCGCGCGGGCCGGTGACAGGGAGGAGCCCATCACGCCTCGGGCTCGGGCTGGGGAGGCCGCCTTCGCAGTCGCCAGGTCTTGGGTCCTCTACGGACCCTGTCAGCTGGGGCTTCTCGGTTCCTGAAGTGAGATCGGGGCGCGCTCGGGCGGCCCACTCAGAGTCCCATCCTGGACCGCGTCCTACCCCAGAGAGCGGACGAGGTGGCGGCGAAGCCTCGGTAGGACCGCCTTGGGCCTCACGCCGATCTCCCTGCCTGAATAAGCCGGATCCCAGCGCATCCCAGGGGAGCTCTTGAAGAGGGAAGGAGCCCCAGTTTATGTTTACGAATTTAGCCCTCTCTAGTTTCGAGGTTAGAATAGAGGGTTCATCCCCAGGTTCTGGCTTTTGATTGCTAACTTCAGGGACAGGGGTCAGTACCCCACAGAGCAGCCTATTTTCATTTTGGAGCGGACTAAGATCTTCCTCACAGAACTTTCATCGTCTGGTGTTACTCAGAGGGACGTTAAACCATTCCCAATTTGGAAGACAGCTGCCATCTACCCTCTCACACCCTTCTTTTGGGTTTATGCTTCCATGATCTTACACCTGGTCCTTAGGTGGCCTTCCATTTAAGGCCAGTCATTCTGGTCATTCTCTTCTGGATTCACTCCTATTTTCCAGAGTCTCCCAAAACTGGGTTCCTAAAATACATTTGTAAGTAACACAGTTCTCAAGTCAGACAGACTTGAATTCTAATCCAGGGCTCTGCCAACTCAAGTATGTGACTTTGGGTAAGTCCCTTAACTTTTCTAAGCCTCCGTTTTCTCATCTGAAAATGGGGATAATCATATGTATCTCCAGGTGGTTGTGCGGATGAAAGGTGAAGAACATGACATACTTAGAATGCTACCTGGCACATAGTAAAGCGCTCAATTGATGTCAATTACTTTTTGAACAGAGAATTCCCAAAAGAAGCAGAATTTTCTTAAAGTCAAATGCAAAACATAATAATAGCAATAAAACATTTTGATATAATCAAATTGATGGAACAATTTGATATAATCATTTTGGAAAGCAATGGTAATATATGTCAGGAGCTTCAGAAATCTCAGTTACTTCATTTCACAAATGCACATCTGAAAATTTTCTCTGGGAATTAATGATAATGCAGAAAATATGCAGAAAGATGGTAATTATAGCATTATTTATAAAAGTGAAAACATTTAAACATTTTTTAGTGGAAAATTTTAACATACACAAAAGTAGAATAGGTAAGTGAACCCCCATGTATTCATCATCCAGCTTCAACAATGATCAATAGTTTGCCTATCTTGTTTTTGTGAAAAATTTTAAACCTACGAAATGTCTGAAAATAGAACAGTTGAATAAACTGGGGTACATTTATTTAGAGTGCTATTAAGCTTTTAAAATAAGACAGAATTGTATTATAAAATAATACAGAATATATAGTATTATCACAACTATGACAATTCAAAAACTAATATCTAACCTGTGTAGAAAAAAAAGCAAGGAAGTACAGTAAAATATTAACTAGTTTCCCTTTGGTGGTGGGACTGTGGATGATTTCCTCCCCTTCTATTTTTACATATTTAACAAATATTTCCTAAAAATCATGTATTGTTATAACAAACAATGAACAAACAAAATCTAAAAATATTGCATCTGAACTAAGGACAGTAGAATATGCCAGAGCAGGTTCACTGTTATAGAGACTAAAGATGCTTTGACTTTCCTTCATCTATTTTTGCAGCCTACGTTTACCTGAGCATTCTTTTTCTTTTTTTTTTTTTGCGGTACGCGGGCCTCCCACTGCTGTGGTCTCTCCCATTGCGGAGCACAGGCTCCGGACGCGCAGGCTCAGCGGCCATGGCTCATGGGCCCAGCTGCTCCGCGGCATGTGGGATCTTCCCGGACCGGGGCACGAACCCGTGTCCCCTGCATCGGCAGGTGGACTCTCAACCACTGCGCCACCAGGGAAGCCCTACCTGAGCATTTTTGTCTGCCACCCTGTGCTAGTGCTTCATATTGAGCTCATATGGTCAGCTAACACGTCCAGATCTTTAATCAGGCATCCTCTATGTGTAAGTGATTGGACTTTGAAATTTTATTCCCCTTATTTTGACTAGTGTTTCCCCTCAGGATAGAGCAAGATTTCTGGTGATAGGATGGCTCTTTCCCATTTCTTCTTTTCTTCGTCCTGAGCAGGCATCTATCTCATACCTCATGCATTTACACACTTCCTTGGACAACCACTTTGAACAACTCAAGTGAGATAGTTTTATTACAATATTTTTCTTGCTCAAATAGATTATAATGAGATCTGACCAAAAATCTATTCTGCTTTTGTTTGATGAACTAGATCCACTTTTTAAATTGACATAGTACATTTAAAAACAGTTAAGGGAGGGGTCACCTTACAAGAAACTGTGTAAATGCATTTTATTTCAAATTAGCTTGTGAAGAAACTTTGTTTCCTAGGTATGCAAAGAAGCCTTTTCACACAGATGTCCTTAGAGATAATATGGATGAGTCCGGAGTTGTCCTCTGGGTGAAAGCAGAACCCTTTATAGTGGGCGCCTTGCAGGTCCCCCCTCCATCCAAGTTCAGTCTTCACTATCTCAGGAAGATATCCACCTATGTGCGAACCCGGGCCACAGAGGGAGGTTACCCACGCCTGTCCTGGTCTACATGGAGGCACATTGCGTGTGGAAAGCTGCAGTTGGCTAAGGATCTGGCATGGCTTTACTTTGAAATATTTGATAGTCTTGCAGTGAAGACACCGAAGGAGCGCCTGGAATGGTCTGAAATTCTGTCCAACTGCATGTCTGAGGATGAAGTCGAAAAGCAAAGAAATCAGGTATGGATTTATGTGTACATGTATGTGTGTTTAATTACTTTGGGAAATAAACTATTTAAAATTTTTGTACTAGCTGTACAGCGTGCAGTTTAAGGTTTTAATGACCATGTGATGCCAAAGCACCATTTAAGTTTTAGCAGTTCCAGTTTGGCAATATTTAGTGAGTTAGTCCTTACTTAGCAATCCTTATTCACTTATTTTTAAAGCAGTAATGTTATAGAAACCCTGTAATTGGAAGAGAAATATTTTCATTGACATTAAAACTATTGAGGTACATGAGTGCTTATGAACTGCTGACATGTTACGGTCCGAGCACCTGACTCTTTTTAAGTGAGCGTCTGCTATATGCTGAGATTCAAAGATGATTGGAACAGCAGCTCTGACCTCATGGAGCTCATAGACTAGTAGGTGAAGCTGGTGTGTAAAAAAGTGCTATTTAATAGACATTCCTCCAAGGGAGACATACAGATGACTAACAGGCACATGAAAAGATGCTCAACATCACTAATTATTAGAGAAGTGCAAATCAAAACCACACTGAACTCTACTCAGTACTCTGTAATGACCTATATGGGAAAAGAATCTAAAAAAGAGTGGATATGTGTATATGTATAACTGATTCACTCTGTTGTACAGCAGAAACTAACACAACAGTGTAAATCAACTAGGCTCCAATAAAAGAGAAACCCACGTTGAGGTATTACCTCACACTGTTCAGAATGGCTATCATCAAAAAGCCTACAAATAATAAATGCTGGAGAGGGTGTAGAGAAGAGGTTACCCTCCTACACTGCTGGTGGGAATGTAAATTGGTGCAGCCACTATGGAAAAAAGTATGGAGGTTCCTTAAAAAAACTAAAAATAAAGCTACCATATGATCCTGCAATCCTACTCCTGGGCATATATCCAAAGAAAATTCTAATTTGAAAAGATGCATGCACCCCAGTGTTCACAGCAGCATGTTTACAATAGCCAAGGCACGGAAGCAGCCTGAGTGTCCATTAATAGATGAATGGGTAAAGAAGATGTGATATATTTGATATATATATATGTGTGTGTGTATATACAATGGAATATTACTCAGCCATAAAAAAGAATGAAATAATGCCATTTGCAGCAACATGGATGGACCTAGAGATTATCATACTAAGTGAAGTAAGACAGAGAAAGACAAATGTCATATGATATCACTTATATGTGGATCTAAAAAATAGTACAAATGAACTTATTTACAAAACCGAAACAGACTCACAGACATAGAAAACAAACTTGTGGTTACCAAAGGGGAAGAGGGGGAGTGATAATTTAGGAGTATGGGGTTAACAGATGCAAACTATCATATATAAAATAGATAAGCAACAAGGATCTGCTGTGTAGCACAGGGAACTATATTCAATATCTTGTAATACACTATAATGGAAAAGAATCAAAAAAAGAATATAAATATATAACATATGTATATATGTATAACCAAATCACTTTGCTGTACACCTAAAGCTAACACAATATTGTAAATCGACTATAGTTTAAAAAGTGCTGTTTAATAGTATGGAATGTGCAATAAAAGTACGCATAAAGTACAGAAATAGAATAGAGAAGAGAATGATTAATTCTGGTGATAAGGAAAGACTTCACAGAGAAAGTATATTAATCAGGGTAGGCTATTACAGTAACAGGTGATCCCAGCATTTTAGTGGCTTGGTGCAATAACAGTTTATTTCTTATTCATGTGGCAGTCCAACATAGGGCATCTGGTTGGATGAGTCTCTAGGCTGCTGTCATCTAAGCAATGACTGAGGGATCTAGGCATCTTCTGTCTTTTGGAGCCACTATTATACTAGGTTAAAAACAAACAAAAATGAAATTTCAGTGGCTTACAGTAACTAAGGTTTATTTCTTGCTTATTTTACATTTAGGCTGCACCTTAGCTATGGCTCTTTTCCAGGCTGTGGCTCTATGTGTCTGCCCATTTGGAGACTCAGGGTGAAGAAACAGCTTCTATGTAGGTCATGTCTATTCTTGGGATAGAAGGGAAGAGCAACAGAGCAGGAGAAAAGTCTTGATGCCTCTTAAAACTTTTGCTCAGATGTGACATAAACTACAACCACTTTTGTTCCATTGGCCAAAAGCTTTGTCACATGTCCATGCCTGAAATTAATAAGATGGGAGGTAAACTACCTCACAGGAGGCAGGGAAATCCCATGGCCATGGGAAGGGCCGTGTAAGCCTCTTGGAGGATGAGGAAGTGAACAATTGCAAATAAAATACAGTTTGCCACAGCCATTCCCACTAGGGCCTGAGTCCTTCACTTCCATTTCTTTGGGAAAGTTTTTGGGAGGCTTAAAAGCAGTGTATGTAAACCCACCCACCCACACTCCATTGACTAACCCAGTTATACCATATGCAACTTCAAAGGAGGCTGGGAAATGCCATCTAATTGTGTGATCAGGAAGGAAAGGCATTTAGTTAGCATCTAGCCAGTCTCTACCACATGGTATAATATCTAAACAAGGGTTTGGAGATTGAAAAAAAAGTTTGGCAAGCAACCAGGAGGAGAAGGGCATTATAGTTTTCATTAATTAAACATTTATTGAGTACCTACTATGTGCTAGGTACAGTAGTGGGTGCTGTGGATACAGAGATGAATAAAACCTTCAAGAAGCTCCACTTTTTTTGAGTGCTTACTATGTACTAGTTTCTATGCTAGTTACTAGGAATATAAAAGCGAAAGAGAGAAAGATCTTACAGTCTCATGGAGGGGCAGGTATATGAAGGAATAATGATAATATAACAAATAATTGTTAAATGGAAGTATGTATAAAATCAGGGAATTACGTTGAGTGAAAAAAGTCAATCCCAAGAGGTGACATACTATATGATTCCATTTATGTAACATTCTTGAAATGACAAAATTATGGAGATAGAGAACAGATAAGTGGTTAGGGGCTAAAGAAGGGGTGAGGTAGGGTGGGAAGTGGAGCCACTAGTATAATAGTGGCTTCAAAAGACAGAAGATGCCTAGATCCCTGAGTCATTGCTTAGATGACAGCAGCCTAGAGACTCATCCAACCAGATGCCCTGTGTTGGATTGCCACGTGAATAAAAGGCTATACATAAAAGGGCAACATGAAGGAACCTTGCGTGGATGGAAGTGTTCTGTACCCTGACTGCATCCGTGTCAATACCCTGGCTGTGCTGTTGTATGATAGTTTTGCAAGATGGGAAACTGGATAAAAAGTACATGGGATCTCTCTGTTCTTGCATGTGAAACTGCAGTTACCTCAAAAAGTTTAATTAAGCAAGTAAAAATTTTTTTAAATATATAGATTCATGAGGTTCCACATTGACAGCTGATTGAATTGGTAGGTTTAGGTGATCCTGAGAATCCATATTTTTAAGTTCTCTAGGCATACTGATTTTTAGCCATGTTGGGAATCAGGGTGAATATAGCTGTAGACCCAGATGTATTACTTCACTTTTTTGCCTCTCTTGTATGTGTATGGGAATAGGTATATGAGGATAATCATGAGCTTCAAATCCTGAGCTTCAAACCACACCCTTCTTCAAATAAGAAATGACTTAACATCTGTCAGACCAGTAGTATTTTTTTTAAGTCAAACACCCTTTTTAAGAATTTGATGAGAACCTGAGGCCTACTCCCCACAAAATGCATATACACCAAAAAATTGCGTACAATTTCAGGTGTTGCACTGATATCCTGAACTTTCTTGATAAGTCTGTGATCAGGTTAAACTAACCTCTGTGTCTTGATTAAATTTCCTTCTTCCTTTCTTTCATCTATTTGTTTATTCAGATTACTGTTTTTTTTTATTGTAATTGTAAACTTCTGAAATAATATACTTTAAAAAAGTATGTACTTCATCCTTTCCACTTCATCAGTTTTGGGAGAGAATGACTATGGCCATAGATGCTACATAGCTTTCTGAGAAAGTAAGTGACTCCAGTTTAATTAGTTTTAGAAACTCCTACACCTGGGTATCAGAGACATACATATCCAATGCTAGCAACGTTTCCACATTTGTTTTCTTAGCATCAGCACACTGTTGTGAATTTCTTTTACTATATCTACTTAGTTACTGTATCTAATAGTGGTTGATGTTGTTTTAAGACATGTGTTCATCATTTATTTTCTTCTTGGACAGCTTTCAGTGGACACCCTACAGTTTCTGCTCTTCTTATATATACAACAGTTAAACAAGGTCTCCCTGAGGACATCTTTGATTGGAGAAGAGTGGCCTAGTCCCAGACACAGATCTCAGTCTCCTGACCTGACTGAAAAATCCAGTTGTCATAATAAGGTACTATTTAAATTATGATCTCTTTCTCTGAAAGGGACAATTTGTGAGGGAGACAGTTTGCCTTCATTAAAAATTACTTTGAATTGCTTATATAAGCCAGAGATTTGTTGGCTTGATTTGTTTTGTTTTTGCTTTCTTTTCCTAATTATAAAACGAAATCAATATGTGCAATCTTAATCAAGATAGAGAAGTGATTTCAGTCCCTGCAACG
This sequence comes from Delphinapterus leucas, assembly GCF_059928025.1. Classification (NCBI taxonomy): domain Eukaryota; kingdom Metazoa; phylum Chordata; class Mammalia; order Artiodactyla; family Monodontidae; genus Delphinapterus; species Delphinapterus leucas. The sequence goes on from NC_143132.1 coordinate 80,949,456, forward strand.
ACACAAAAATCACTTAGATAATTTTCAGGCAAATCGTTCGCTCTACTCTTACTAGCATTCCCATTTTTGCAAATGTTAATGAATTTGATTTCACATGATTGTAGGCAACTCAGTTAACTTCTCTAGCTTGGCTTCTTTTCTCTAAATGGAGATGATAATGCCTATTTCTGAATGGCTGTGAGAATTCAGTAATACATAGCATGAGACTTGTTGCATCGTAAGCACCAGTATATGGTGACTTTAGTTTGTGCTATAGCATGACCTCTCCCAGCAACTGATTGGACCAGGGATGGACACTTGACTAGAATAACCCATTCCTAGGTATGTATTTGAAATTGGTCTGATTTGAAATGATGATCTGGTCCAATCAGTACCCCAGGGATTGAAGAAATTACCCAGTTGGTGATAGGTATTTGCTGGTAGCTCATGTGGCATTAGGACCAGAATAGCTACCACATCCGTGAGTGACCTGGAGTTATGAGGGATTAGCAACTCTGAGATAAAGAAGAGAATGGAACAGACATGCAGAGAGACCTGAGAGAGAACCAGGTTCAAGATGGCTTTCCAGTTCCAGTTCTGATGAAGTTTCCCTGTACTTCAGTTTGGGAGATGATTGTATGTCCCTACAGTAGAATCTCCCTTCACTTGAATTATCTTGTATTCCCCATTCCAGTGAAAGTTACCACCAGCCACCCATGCTTTCTCTATCACCACCCATACCTAGTTAGTTGTCAAGTCTTACTGATTCTGCCTTCAAAATAACTCTTTAAAATTTTGTCCTTTTTTTGGGAATTCCCTGGCAGTCCAGTGGTTAGAACTCGGTGCTCTCATTGCCGGGGGCCTGGGTTCGATCCCTGGTCAGGGAACTAAGATCCTGCAAGCCTCGAGGTGCAGCCAAAATAAAATTTATCCTTTTTCTTCCTCTGTATAGGCCCTAATGTCATTTTTTTTTTTTGCTTTGATTTCTATAATTAGATCCTACTTGGTCACCCTGCTTTCAATCTATAGCCCACCTACTACACTGGACTTTCTAAAATACAGATCCTTTGTATCCATCTCCTGTCAGAACTCCATCAGTGAATTCTCATTGTCATTGTTGTTTTCATCTTGTACTGTTTGGAGCCTTCTTAGGCCTACTTACCGTGGGGGAGGGAGATGCAGCAAGAGGGAGGAAGAGCAGGTGAGGCTGTGGACAGCTCTGCTTTGAAATGTTCTTTGGCGTCCAAATGAGAGTTTATTAAAAAGAAAAATGGTATAGCTATTTACAAAATAGTTTATTTTGTCTCTGGCACACAAAATAAAGTCCAGATATCTTAGTATTTCATACAGAGCCTTTTGTGACTGGTCCCTGCCTACCATTTTACCTTTACCTGCCACTTCCCAGCATGCTCCCTACACCCCACCCAGAACTTCCATTTCTCTGAACACAGCAGGTGATTTTACTCCTATGGGCCTTTGGTTGCTGTTCCCTAGGCCTAGAATGCTTTTTTCCCTGCTCTGTTTGCATAACTACCAGCGTCAATCAAGAATCTATTCAAACAGCGCTCCACTAAGATTTGTTTTCCCCAAATGGAGTTCTTTGTTCTTCTCATGCTCATAGAACATCTTACAGATCTCTGCTATAGGTCTCATCCCACTGTGTTATAGTTATTTGTTTATATTGTCATTTCACTACATAGTTGTTGAATTCCTTGAGGACAGGAACTATGTCTTATTTAGTTTGCATAATTCATCACTTAACACTGCTCATATCACATATCTGTCAAATGAATAAGCCAAGTTATTGGTACGTCTGCCAACTCAAAGCTTATTCCCAAGGTTATAACTTCTCTTTTCTTTTTTTAATTTATTTATTTTATTTATATTTATTTTTGGCTGCGTTGGGTCTCGTCGCTGCACGTGGGCTTTCTCTAGTTGCAGCGAGCGGGGCTACTTTTCATTGCTGTGCGCAGGCTTCTCATTGTGGTGGCTTCTCTTGTCGCGGAGCACAGGCTCTAGGCACACGGGCTTCAGTAGTTGCAGCACGCAGGCTCAGTAATTGTGGCTCACGGGCTCTAGAGTGCAGGCTCAGTAGTTGTGGTGCACGGGCTTAGTTGCTCCGCGGCATGTGGGATCTTCCTGGACCAGGGCTCGAACCCGTGTCCCCTGCATTGGCAGGCGGATTCTTAACCACTGTGCCACCAGAGAAGCCCCCAAGGTTATAACTTCTCTTAAATCTGGTTACTGTAAGAGCAGTTGCCTTGTTTCATTAGATTTTGAAATTCCTTCTGTAATTTGAGAAGGTAATTTTTTAAAAAAACCTAGTGCTTCATGAAATGAATGTCTGAGGCGGTTATTTTTATGTTTGATCTGAAACTTTTAGAATATTTAATACTAGCTGTGTGACCTTGGGCAAGTTTCTGAACCTTTTTGTATCTCCATTTCTTCATCTGTAGAATGGGCACGGTTATAGCATCTATCCTAAGACTGTTGCTAGTTATAAATATGTTAAAGTTTGTATAACAGTGCTTGGCACACACTGAGGGTTAGCTACTAGTATTACTTTTGAATTATCTAAGGTAAAGAGAGAATCTGTTTATACCTATTACGTGCACAGAAAATCTTTATAAGGTTTATATAGCCACTTTAAATGCTTTTGGGAGGATGAGGCAAAGTATAAATACAAAATAATTAAAATATAAAAGTCTCAGGTCTTACTGTTCTGTTGAAACAATGAGTTTCAATCTCATTGATCCGTTAAAAGTGCTTTCTTTTGGTATTTTTTAGAACTGGAATGATTACAGTCACCAAGCTTTTGTCTGTGATCATCTGTCAGATCTCCTTGAACTGCTTGTAGATCCAGAACAACTCACTGCATCATTTCATTCGACCCACAGTAGTCTAGTCTCTCGAGAAGCTGTTGTAGCACTCAGCTTTCTTATTGAAGGTACAGTGAGTGGAGCCAGGAAGATATATCCACTTTATGAACTTGCACTGTGGCAACCACTCCATGCAGAAAGTGGCTTCTCAAAGACCTCTAAGGCCTTTTCTTTCTACAAGCTGGAAGCCTGGTTGAGAGCCTCTTTAACTGGGAATCCATTTGGTATATCTGCTTGCCTCAAGTCTGGGAAGAAATTGGCTTGGGCTCACCAAGGTATTTATTAATATTTTAATCTATATTAAATTGAATTGACAGGTTAAGGAACCTAGTGTTTTCTGGTATATTAATGATCACACGTCTTTTGTGGAAGACCTAAAAAATATTGCTACTATAGAACAGAAAAAGGGAACGTCTCTTTTGTATATGACTTTTTCTCAAGGCTGCAACAGTTTGAGAGAGTTGATTCATTAGTCCAGGTTGTTTTGGTTGCAGTTAGTAGAAACTCCAACTTCGGTTGGTCCTTTTTCTTTGCTCTGCTCTTCTCTTTTCGGACTCTTTTCCCCCTCTCACTCTCATATGCTCATTTACTTGAAGCTTTCCTATTTTCTAGGCACCCTACCAGAAATTGGCCATTCCATAGTTACAACCTCATAGAATTGGTGTAAAGATGAGATTCTTTTTTAGCTACACAGACACAAGCAGACTAGCTATTTCTAAATTGGAAATTTAAATTCATAGTAGAGAGAATTACGCTTTGGTTGCAAATGTATCTATTCCTGATAGTCCAGGGATGGCTAGAGGGATAGGTTCAGGTACTGTATGACTTCTTCGGGCCCAGATATAAGTTTTAAGAGAAGAAGGGCCCAGATAGAAGTTTAAAGAGAAGTAGGTATCTGTACTAAGGCCAAGCAAAATTAATGGGAAAAAACTAGAATATACTTCCACAATCTCTGAGTTTCAAAGGTAAAGAAAAAAATAGGTTCCGTGCAAATGTAAAAAAAAAAATCAGTTTCATATCAAATGTTTATAATTCTGAAAACCAGAAAATGGTTGAGCAACATCTACAGTGACCCAAGTATTATATATGCAACCAAGCTATTGCTCTAGCATGAGCTCAGATTCTCAGATATGTAAGGCTCCTACAAATATACAGGAGATACTACATAATTCTTGATGTTGGTAAAAGAATATAAGTAAGTTTTTAAACGTTGTTAAGGTAGGCACTGGAGGAAAAAGGACATCTGACCTTTTAGGATTATACCAAAACATATTAGATAGTAGGATTACAAATAATTTTTATCTTGTTTTACTACTAGTATTTAAAATTTTCTACAGGAGCCATATATTACTTTTCTAATAAAAGGAAACAATAAGAATTGTTTTAAAAGAAGAACAGCGTACTATGTGACCTCTCCACATTTGGCCAATTTTCTTTACAAGGGTATCCTGATGGTTTTCTGGGAAGTACAGTCTGAGAAGGCAATGATGTAATGGTGGGACTGTGTTAGGAGGGCAGCCTGCACAGATTTCTTGAGGGGTGAGTTTGTGAGTTAAGGCACCACGTTCGAGAGGAAGATGTGCTCTCAGTAATGATCCTGGGAGTAAAGACGTGAACCCAAATACAATTCATGGAATGATGTGGTGAGTAACTTAGGAGGGGTTCAGAATTAGTATTATGGCAATTTAAAGAGATTATTTAAGAGTTGGGATGATAAATTAAGGCTGGTTGGAGAAGATACTATTTGAGTTGGGCCAGCTCTGCCACTTACTAGCCATATGGCCTTAGGCACATTACTTAAGTTAAAGGGTAGGCATGAAAAAATCTTAGATCTATAGGCAATGTTGAATGGATTATAGGTTTAACCTTTTTTTAAAAAACAAAAAAATTTGAAATATTGCAAATATACAGAGAAGCACAGAGAATAATATAGCATACCCAACACCCAAATCTAACATTTTTTTAAACCTCACACGGGTCTAATTTTAGACATGTATACATGTAGACATGTGTAACCTCGTATGGTTGATTGTTTTTCTTTGAAACAATCTCATTTATTTATATTTTTCTTAAATAGTTGAAGGGACGACCAAAAGAGCTAAGATTGCTTGTAATACTCATGTGGCCCCTAAGATGCACCGCCTGGTGGTGATGAGCCAGGTTTACAAGCAGACATTGGCCAAGAGCTCAGATACTCTGGTGGGGGCACATGTAAAGATTCATCGTTGCAACGAGACTTTTGTATATCTGCTGTCTCCCTTACGGTAAGCAAGGGTGTTTTGATGTTGTGACGTTTTCTTTGGACCAGGATTTGTCCTTTTATTTGCCATCAGAATAATATTGTAGTCAGATATTTTTCATCGTATTCTTATTCAGAGAAATTTACCTCATTTTCCAGATCTGTGACAATTGAGAAGTGCAGGAATAGCACCTTCATCCTGGGCCCTGTACAGACTGCTCTTCATCTCCACAGCTGTGACAATGTTAAAGTCATTGCTGTTTGCCATCGTCTGTCCATCTCTTCTACAACAGGTTGCATCTTTCACATTCTGACGCCTACACGCCCACTTATTCTCTCTGGGAACCAGAGAGTAACTTTTGCCCCCTTTCATACCCATTACCCAATGCTGGAGGACCACATGGCCAGGACTGGCCTTGCTACAGTGCCTAACTATTGGGATAATCCCATGATTGTGTGCAGAGACAACAGCAGCACAAGTGTCTTCCGACTCTTAGCACCATGTGAATTCTATGTGTTTATTATTCCCTTTGAAATGGAAGGGGACACAACAGAGATACCTGGGGGTCTTCCATCTGCATATCAGAAAGCACTGGGCCAAAGAGAAAAAAAGATACAGACCTGGCAGAAAACTGTGAAGGAGGCTCGTTTGACAAAGTGAGTATTTTCTAAAAGTAGTAATTTGTCTTATGTAAAACTCCATGGGAAAGCAAGTGAACCTGCACATGTTTATAATTGTGCTAAAGAAATCAAAAAGACATAGTGTGTCTTTCACTAAGGTCAGTATCCCAGGCACAGTTTGGTTGGGGGATGGGAGCAAGTGGATACTCAAGTATTAGATTCCTTTCTTTTAAGTAGCTTAAGTTTAACTGGCAGATATAAGACTTAAATGAATGAAAAATCATATATAAGGTCAATCATAAATGGATTGGTTTTAGTTTTTAATTTACTTCTCTGCACTATACTAGTGGTTCTCAAACTGCATTGTGCATCAGGATCATCCAAAGAGCTCGTTGAAAATACAGGTTTCCTGGCTCCACCACTCCACAGGCAGACGTGCAAGGGTGGACTCCTAATGCTGGTCCATGGACTAATGCCAGTTTTTGTCAGAATTTTCCTAATCCATGGTAAAATGTGAAAAATAAGTACAGTGTTTTAAAATAATGCTAAATTTAGTCAATTTAGAATACTGTCTTTTATTCTGCAATTACTTTTTACTTTGGGGGTACAAAAATATTTTATTTTTAATAACATGCTTGTGATAGTAGATGGTTATAGTTTATTATGTCCACCACAAAATTTTATTTCAAGCGTTTTGATCTTTGAACTCTAGAAGCCAGGGACATGCTGTATATAAACCATATATAAAGATTCAGAAAACATCAGTGTGGGTGATCAGAGATTTATGGAGAAAATAGAATTTGTGTTGGACCTTGAAAAATGAGCAGAGTTTGGAGAAGAAGTGAGGGTTGGGCAGCATACTTTTAACAGCACTAGAGGAGCAGATGTGGAAGCAGAAGCAGACTTCAGGTATCCTGGAAATCAGTTGCTGAAACAAGATTCTGGTTATGGATAATGATATTTAAACTTGGATGGGTAGATTGAGCCAGATTATGTAGAATCTTGAATATCAGGCAATAAAGGTTAGATTTAAGTGGAATTAACTAATAGGAGCCATAAAAGGGTTTTGAACAATGGAATGAAAGCCATTTCATTTATTCAGGAACATTTATAGAATGCCTACAATATGCAAACCACTTTATCAGATGCTATGGCAGATTAAAAAATGTGATTGGCACATATGGAAATCCTCTACTTAGATCTGAAAGAGGGAAGTCAGGGTGATATTACAATATTCTAGACTAAGAAACTGGACTAGAGTGGAGATGAAGGGGGTGGAGACCAGAAATACTTTGACAGGAGGCTAGACTTGGTGCAAGATTTTGTAAAAAAGACAAGAAAATTAACGATGACTCCAAAAATTGGAGCCCAGTTTAGAAACATTTGATCAGTTTTCTTCTGGACAGAATAGCATGTACAACTTAAAAGTAGTGGATGTTCAGGATAAGTAATTATTGTCTATACAAGTATTTTGGGATTTAATTAAATTTTATTTGTTAGAGAGATTAGGAGAGGAAACATAGTACTGAAAGATGGAGGGGTGCTTCTTCTACAGCATTGTCCATTTGGGAGCTGGAGCTAGTTTGAGAAAAGGGTATCAAGTTCTTTTGGAGGATGTTTACATGAAATGTCCTATATTCTGATAATGTCTTGGTCCTTGAGACTTAGAAAAACTATTACTTTAATAATTGGATTCCATTTGCTTGGTATCAGTCTTTTTGTTTGTTGTTGTTTCTTCTGGTTGTCATTATCTTGGAAAATTAGCCATTCTAAAAATATTTCTATTTCTGATGATCCAGAACTGTGATTTGATGTGTAAGTAAAAATGCTTATTTTAATTAGATCTCTTGGTTTTATTAGATGTTAAAATTAGTGTTCTTTGGATAGCTGTGTCTATATTGTAGTGGAAAGTACTCTGACTCAGGAATTAGTATAGATCATGCCACTTATTGTGTGACATTGAATGTGTCATCTGACCTGTCTAGCTCTTAGCTATATCATATATAAAGTATATTTTCTACCTGATGAGATTGATATAAAAGTTTAATAAGATAACTTATAGTAACGATATGTGTGTAAGACACTGTAGTGATGTGTGCTGTACTGTGTGTAGTAATGTGAGTGTAAGGCACCCTGCTTAGTGATGAGTTTGTGAGACACATCTTCTGGGTGAGATTGTTCACCCACAATATCTGAGACCTGCCCTGTTAGAATTAGCTTCATTCTAAGAGAAATTGTTGAAAAAAGACTTGATCCAGCCATGGTATTTTCTGGATGCATTCTTGTGGCATATGGATTAAGGAAGGAAGTATATAATACATAATTACATAGTTGCATTTAGATTCTTTAAAACAGTTGCTACCTGCCAAAAATATAAACATCAATAACAGGCACAACTCATGCTTTACCTGGGAATCCACTGTAGTAATACTGCTGTTATCTGTTACAAACATTCCACCTGGTTTGTATCTCATGGATTGAGCCACCAGGATACTAATACTACAGCTCAGTCATTCTCAATTTAGCAGAATAGTGCTGATGACCATAATAATAGGTAATATGTATTGAGCACTTACTATGTGCCAAGTACTGTTCCAAGCACCTTCTATGTATTAATTCATTTATTCTTCCTAATAGTTCCCTATCACAGATGAGGAAACTGAGGAACCGAGAGATTTAAGTAATTTATCCAAAGTCACACAGGAGCCAGGATTCACACCTAGTCAGCCTGGTTCCAGAACCTGGGTTCTTAGTGTCTTTACTGTTTTCTGTGAACTACTGTCATATATAATATAATCATTATACTGATGTGATATAAAAATGGATCATTGGAAGAACGTTCTTTTAAAGGAACTCTGTTGTTTGGATGCTGGTAGTATTTAGATGGCTAGATTTTCTTACACATATGAAAAGCTTATACACATGTGTGGAATCTGGAATGTGGTAAGCATTTAATAAATATTGACTCTGAATCATAGCATGTTCAAGTGATGAGATCCATGATAACACTAGAAACCAGCAAGAGCATGCAATTTAACTTTGGGAACATGGGAAGACAGAAGAACTATTGAATAATTTGAAAAGAAACTGCCAACACGATCCTTTTAAAGTGATAAGACGATGTCATTTCCCTGCTCTGTCCCCTCTAATGGGTCCCCATCATACTTGGAATAAAATATAAAACCTTCACAGTACCTACCAGGCCCTCTCTGCCTCATTTTCTGCCATTCTTTTCCTCATTCACTTCCCTCCCACCATACTATAGTGTTACTTAGTCATTGCTGTCCAGCCAAACACCACCAGGAACGTATCTGTAGAATAAAGTTGGATTTTATTACTCATTACAAGGAGGGAGAGAACTAGTTTCATCTCTATAAAAGCGTGTTTAAAATAACTGATAATTGGATTTTGGCTGTTAGGTGATTTGGGGGAGGGGTGTAGGAAGCAAGGTTTTGTTGTGGGTTGGATGCAATCTGGAAGTGAGGGTAATTCTATGATTTGGTATTGTAATAATTTTTATATTAAAGAGGAGGGAATAAAGGGGCTAAAACTATAATTGTAAAGAAACAGCAGTCACTCATTAGCCAGGAAAGGGTGATGCTCGGTCATTTTTGTGGTTTGGACCACAAAATAGTTTTGTTTTTTGTCTGGACCTGAGATATGATTATGGAATGAGTTTTTTTTTTTGCCTTGATCTAGCATTGTCCCATAGTGGCCTTGTCCCCTGTTGGTGTGCTATGGGATTATTTATGTTCAACAGAAGAGCAGCAGGCCAGATCCCAGCTACACCTAGGCCTAGCTGATGGTGCTAAGCTAGCTCCTGGCTGTCAGGAGCTTCTCTTCTCTTGCTTATCCTGAACATGTTAAATATTCTCTCACTTTAGAGCCTTTGCACTTTTTGTTTCCTCTGCCTGGAATGTTCTCCAGATATTTATTTTGCTTAATCCATCACTTCATTCAGATCTCTGCTTACGTGTCATCTTAGGCTTCTGTCCATCCTTTTTCTAAATTAGCATTCCAAATACTCTTGTTTTCCCTACTCTGCTCTATTTTTCTCCAAGGCACTTACAACTACTTAAGTTCATATATATGTTTATTTTGTTTTTACCTATCTCCCCTACTAGAATATTCAGTCCACAAGAAGCACAGACTACATAGGTCACAATGTGAATGGCACCCTCTAGAATCATGCAGTGCAAACCTGCCCGGACAAAGACCATTTCTCTTCTCTTTACACATTTATCCTCATCAGTCAGAACACTACCCAGCATCACTTGGTCCTCAGTAAATATCTGTTGAGTGAATAACCACAGTAGAACAAAATATATAATTACTGATAAGTTTTTACAAAGAGGGAATTGTATCTGACCAATCTTTTTTTTGGTGGTGGTGGTGGTGGTGATTCAGTGTATAGAACTGGACAGAGCAGTTATTCGGAGAGAACAAATGGATAACTAGAAATAATTTAACATTTATCCCATTAAAGTATTTTATAATCACTTGGAGTAAAATTAATATGAATTAGTATTGCTACATTCTTTTTGCAATTTTAGGGATCAAAGGAAGCAGTTCCAGGTACTTGTGGAAAACAAGTTTTATGAGTGGTTGATTAATACAGGACATCGTCAGCAGCTGGACAGTCTTGTGCCCCCTGCAGCAGGCTCCAAACAAGCAGCAGGATAAGACTTCCTCATCAAAACACTGGTAGGCATTTATAGTGGAGAGCACTTAAAACAAATTCTTTGGGGGACATCTTACAAGCATACCAAAAAACCACACAGAATATTGTTACCAACTATTGCTGATTTTTTCCACCGCTCCCACCAGCATATACAGATTTTTACATACCCATATATACTACATTTTATAGTGAGAAGGTCAAGCAAAATATTCAGGTGGAGCCTATAGAGTTAGGGGCAAATATAATAGCCAAATTTGTCTTTTTTGTCTCTTGCCTGGCACGAGTTAGACCATCCAAAGCTGTTCTGTACTTCCCCATATATGGTTTTAAGTCTTACCCTTTCTGACACATTTTTCCTCTTTCCCATTATTCCACACATAAATCAATTAATAAATTAGCTAATCTTTGTTAATTGTACATATGGGCATTAATAAATTACCAGAATTAGTCCAAATGAAGATTTGAATACTAAACTCTAGGAGACCTACAGATTCAGTAGAAGAGAACATGGATACAGGCAAATTTATTGGAAGTTATTTAATCCAAATACATAGTATTCTTTTTTTTTTAATAGAAATTAGCTTATTTTGCTATTTTAAAGTATCTTTAGAGACTAACAATAGAAAAACACAAAGGACATAAATAGGTAGTTCACAGAAAGATACTTACAAACACAAAGATGCTCACTTTCACTTAAAATTAAAGAAATGTAAGATACTATTTTTCATGTATCACACTGGCAAGGATCAAAAACATAGTACACAACACTGATAAGACATTTCAGTTACCTCTGGGGAAAGTGCAAATTTGTGCAACCTTTTTGGAGGATAGTTTGACAAAATCAGAATTAAAAATGCACACATTCTTTGACTTTGTAATTTCACTTCTTAGATTTATCTTACAGATACATTCATGTATGTAAAGATCTGTTTAAAAGAGATGTTCAGAAACTAACACAACATTGTAAAACAACTATACTCCAATAAAAAATAAGTACATACACACATACATATACAAGAGATGTTCATTGCAGCATTGTTTGAAATAGCTGTAGGCTGGAAACCAGCCAAATGCTCCCCATTAGAGGGCAGGTGCCTAATGAACTGATTCATCCATGCCACGGAATGTGTCTTTGAAAGGAATGAAGCACACCCACATGTGCTGATCCTGAATGACCTCTAGGGGGTGATGGTGAAAGCTGGCAGGGGGCATAAAATGTTGCCTCGTGTGTTTGAAAAAAGGAAAGGGATAATCACATATTTTTATGCTAGTTATATGCCTTAAAAATTTCTGAAAGGATATAAAGAAATTGTTAGCAGTGTTTGTCTTTGGGGAATGAGACTGGGTGTCTAGGGTAGGAGAAAACTTACTCTTAATTTTTATTGAGATATTCACATACCATAAACTTCACTTTTTTTTTTTTTGTGGTACGCGGGCCTCTCACTGTTGTGGCCTCTCCCGTTGCGGAGCACAGGCTCCGGACACGCAGGCTTAGCGGCCATGGCTCACGGGCCCAGCCGCTCCGCGGCAGGTGGGATCTTCCCGGACCGGGGCACGAACCCGTGTCCCCTGCATCAGCAGGCGGACTCTCAACCACTGCGCCACCGGGGAAGCCCAAAACTTCACTTTTTTAAAGTGAAGAATTCAGCAGCTTTGATTATATTCACAAGTTTGTACAATCATCACCATTTAACAAATCCAGAACATTTTCATCACCCTAAAAATAAAGCCCGTATACATTGACAGTCACTCCCAATTCCTCCAACTCCCCATATCTCCTCTGCCGCCTGGTCCCTGGCAACTTCTAACTTCTACTGTTTGTCGCTTGAGTTGTCAGTTCTGGACATCTCATATAAATGGAATCATACAATATGTGGCCTTTGTGTCTGCCTTCTTTCACTTAGCATAATGTTTTCAAGGTTCATCTATGTTCTAGCATGTGTCAGTACATCATTCCTTTTCATGGTTGGATACTATTCCATTGTACGGATATACTGCACTTTATTTGTTCATCAGTTGATGGACATTTGAGTTGCTTCCACTTGTTAGCTATTGTGAATAATGCTGCTATATGTACTTTCATGTACAAATTTTTGTGTAGAGATGTTTTTATTTCTCTTCAGTATACTATGCAGAGGAGTAGAATTGCAAGATAATATGTTTAACTTTTTGAGGAACCGCTGAACTGTTTTCCAAAGCTGCGTAAACTTATTCTTTATTTTTCATATATTGTTTACATTTTCAAAGTGTGTATTACTTTTTATAAAAAAAAGAATTTTATAATATTTAGTTAATAAATACTGAGATTAAGAATTGGAAATCTGATGAAGATTATACAAAGGAAATGGGAACTATAAGAGGATAAAATCTTTAGACTCACAGCCTGCTACTTTATGTCTATATATGAATTTCTTTCCTTCTATTATGAACTAATGTGACCCTCAGAGAAAAGGAATGTAATTAACTTTTAACTTCACATATTTTATCACTCTAAATTATCATCTGACCGATTTATGTGATTTTACGAAAAGGATTTTTTCCTATTTTTACACGGTGATAGAAAGTTAGTTTTTTTGTTTTGTTTTGTTTTGTTCATATTCAGGGCCCTGGAAACAGGAGGATGAATGCAAGATGGTGCACGTGTTGAAACTAAACTGGGAAGGTGCTCTTGCTGCTTAAGAGACTTTGGGGATTTTTCTTCCTATTTAAGACCTTTCCTTAAGTTTCCTTCCAATGTCATTTGCTACTGTTTACATTGAATTTTAGATAAACTTCTATTATATAAACATATAGTTTATAGAATATCAGAAGGCTCATTTTGTGATGCTAAAATGAAAAAGTTGATGAAGGCATTGTATATATGTTAATATTAAAGTGATTAAGAATAGGTTTTATAGTTCTTTGTAACTATTTAAAAGGAAATTACTACTCCTTTTAGAAAAGAATTGGAATGAAAGTATGATTTTTGGAGTATAAATATAACAGGAAAGATTTTATACAAAGATATTTTAGTCCTTAAAGTATGCAACAATTAAACTGTATAAAATCTTTATTTTTCATTTCACTTTCTGCTTCAAATTTTCAATAAACAAACTCTAAAAAGTAATCTTCTCCTTTCAGTAAAAAGATAAAGCTTTACTTTTAATTTTAGAAAAGATTTCCAATGTCATTCTGTGATGTTATATCAAAATATAGTTTACATTTGATGGGAAAGCTATGTTCTTTAAGATAAAACAGTTACCAGTTTAATGAATCTGATTGCTGATAAACATTGTTTCATATGCTTTTTGGCCATTTAATTAGTAATTATATCTAAAAGCGCTTGATCTCTTATTTCTAAAATGAAAATTAACCCTCAGAATGTGTTTTAATTATAATTGGAGTTTTTATTTTAAACTTGCTTGATGAAATTCAAGCAAGGATAGCATTACCAAATAAAGAAACACTGGAATAATAGAAGTGTCTTTTTGGAAACCGCTATTGTTTAATGAAATTAATGGTATTAATTAGATACTTTCTTTAAAGTTTATAAAGTTCAGAAAACTAAGCATATAACTTAATACTTTGTAATTCAACAGTCTTCATATCAAGGCACATTTGTCATTTTCTGGCTGACCAAAATATATTTTAGGGGCATCCCATTTATAAAAATATTTGCTGGAGGCTTTGTTAAGGGGAAAGATGAGGAAGTTGGGCTTTTGAGAAGAATATATTTGACCAGGAAAATTAAAATGGAGAACAGTTGATTTGTTGTTTCTTTGAGTTTCAGTAAGATGTAATCTCATTCCTAAAATCAGAGGTATATGAAGCACCAAAAACTGTTCCCTACACAGGTTCCAATATGATATCATGGCAGAGAAATGCCACCTAGCAGGTGGCAAGTTGGGCTTAGCTAAACCTTTGCAAATTCAGGATTTCCACAGTAACTTTCTGTCTCTCAGGCTACACATTGTAGCACCCTTTCTTGTGGACTGAATCTTTTGGGTGTATGTGTGTGTTTTGAAAAAATTTCACACTTAAAGAACAGTGGCAGGAACGTAAATTCCCACGTGCCTTTTGTCTAGATTCACCAACTGTTAACATTTTGCCACTTTCACTTTACCAACCCTCTGTATAGTGTTACTATTTTATTTTTGCTCAACAATTTAAGGGTAGGTTGAAGACATCTGGGACCTTAACTCCTAAATATATTAGCATGTATTTCCTAAAACCAGACATTCTCTTACAGAGTCGTAGTACATATGATTAAATTCAGGAAGTTTAACAATGGCACAATAGTAGTACCTAGTATATAGACTGTATTAAAATTTTCTAATTATCCCCAAAATATCACTTGTGTTGACTTTTTTTCCAAACACAAGATCATGCATTGCCTTTAGTTGTCATGTCAGTTTTATTGCTTTGGAACATGTTTCACTTCTGTTCAGAATTAGAGGGTGGTTTTTTTGACTCATCTCCTGCAAGTTCTTTTGAAGAAAAAAAGACATGGGGGATTTCAAGGTGGCTACTTGCTAGAAAACCAAATTGCCCAAGTAAGAGGAACTTTTCTGTTTTCAATTTTGAAAAATTTGGCTGGGTTTTGGTGTCTTGAGTCAGCAAAGTCTATAATGCAGCAAGGCTTGGTAAGCATTAAAGAGGGTACTGAAGCTTTCCTTTATTTCATAATCCTGATTGTTTTTCTAGAAACCATCAATAGCCTCTAAATGACTGACTCAATTTTTGGATCCTATTCTCTTGACTAAGCAAATGTTTGATTTGAAACCAACCCAGTATAAATGTCTCTGTGCCTCTAACTCTCTGTAGCTATTCCTGGATTTCAGCACTGGGGAAACCAATCTATGCACCAAAAATGTCTAAAGCTGGAACCAAGGTAAGTAAATGGTCATGCTGATTTCTAGCCTACCCACTTTTTCACCTAATGATACATTGAAAGAAACATGGAGAAAAGCTTTTGCTTCTTCACCTGGAGGTGAGTATGATAGTGGATAGAAGGCTGGGATTGATTGAAGAAAAGATTAAGGAATGCTTATTTTATTTTCTATTCTAACAGAATTACCAAATAATTTATTAAGGGTTTATCTTCATGTGTGGTACTTACTATGTTGAATACTGTACAGGTATGTAATGTGTAAATATCGTCATGATTTCTGCCTTCCAGTAACTAATCTCTGTATTTCCACAGGCATAAGACATGCAGATAAGAGGATTATATGGAGTAGAAAACTTTCAGTGTTCAATTAAAAATCTGTCTTTTGAAATTTAGCATCAACCATTAATATTCTAAATGGCCAAAACGGATGGACCAATCAAGTGAATTAAATCCTACATATCCCCTTCATTCAGCAGCTACTCTTATCCCTTTTCCCCAAAAAATTGTTTACTTACGTTAGGAAAATTGCCTCTAAAATATGTGATTCACGATTGTTGGACTGGAAATTGATTCTCTTTGGGAATGAGGGAATATACCTTCATTCTCTTTCTAGTTCTTCACTGACTGTAGGTCTAAAGCAAAGCCTCTGGTGCCTGATTTTTCCACCTAATGTTTTACTGTGTAAATGTTCAAGCCCATTGAATCTTAAAAGAATAAGTAAGAGATGGTAAATGAATACTTGTATGTCCCTTACTTATATTCTCCAATTGTTTACATTTTGCCATATCTGGTTTCTCTCTGTGTCTCTCTTTCTCTTTTTACTAAACCATTTGGAAATAAATAGCAGACTTCATTATACTTTTGCCTTAAGTTTTTAGGCATGTATATCCTAAAATCAAGGGCATTCCCTGTGTAAACATCATATCATTATCAGGTCCTCCAAATTTATCAGAATATAATACCTAATATTTAGACTATATTCACATTTCCTCCAGTTGCTCCCAAAAATGTGCTTCATGGCTGGCTTTTCCTCTGATGTGGGATCCAGTCAAGGGTCATGAATTTCATTTGGTTGTCAAGTTTCATTAGCCTCTTTTTTTTAGCCCCTTTAATATAGAGCAATCCCCCTAGTTTTTGTTGTTGTGAGACACTGGCATTTTTCAAAGTCCAAACCCAGGTGTCTTATAAAAAGTCCTGACATCTGGACTTGTCTAATTGTTTTCTCATGTTTAGATTCATACTAACCACCTTGACACAAAAACTACATAGGCAATGTCAGGCACTTTGCATTGCATTTTTTCAGGAGGCACCTGTTAACTTGCTGCGTAACTGGTGAGCGCCTGATTTTTTTTCCCGTTTGGAAAATAGAACTAATAGTCATATTTGCATCCAGAAGGTTTGGGGAGAAAAATGAGACAGTGTCTTTAGTGCTCTGAGGTTTTTGAAAAATATGCCATGAAAATCCCACTAAAAAGCATCTGAAGTCCTTAGAGGGCTATCCACGTGCCTGGAGGGAAGGTGGTTACAGAACAGCCCCACTTTCAATGGTTTCCAGTGTAGGGATAATGTACTCTTTTATTTCTTGTAGCTGGTCTGTTCACTTAGTAAAAACTTTTGCTTGCTAAGCCAAAGGAGATCGTAATAGCAATTTATCTTTTACTTTTTTATTTCTTCTCCCTTTCTCATTGTCTTGCTAGCAGTTTAATCAGAGGAGTTATGGGCTGGGCGAAAGCAATGCATTTTAATAAGTTTGTTCTTGTTACCTGTGGAATAGTCAAGACATTTTCCCCTCTGCTATATTGGATTGGTAGGCTATTTTTCAAAAAATTAACTTGACAATTAGAGTAATTTTGTAATAACTTCTAGGAAAATCTCCTGCACATTTCTTAGCCTTCTCTACAAAACTTTTTGTCCAAGAGTCCCAACCTCTCAGCTGACCGTAAAGTGGATTTCATGGTCTTCTACAAATGGAAATTGAGTAAAGGTGCAACATTCTCTGGGCCCTGAAACTTGGAAGGTCTGCTACTGAAAGAAGAGCTTGGCCCTGGAGCTCAGTAATGGTTCTGTGGCAATGCTAGTGCTTTGTTTCAGCCTTGGGATGGTTGGCTGGTCTGCTGGAAAGGTGGACAGCAAGGAAAAAATCATATATATTTCCACTTTTCATATACTGAAGTCAGTCAGGTAAGTGTGCAGAGGGTAGTAAGTGTGAGAAACAATGAAGGAAGAAAGATAATATTAATTTCCCATGGCATATCCCTTGCAGAGCCTCTTCTTTGGTGAATAGTTGGCCAAAAACCAAAGGTAAATTTAATTAAGTTTAGAATCTATCCATTCTTAGAGAGTTTACCTTGATTTTCTTAAAGATCTTGCCACCGGTTTTGGGAAAAGCCTCTGAGATTCAGGATTGGTCTTGTTCCATTGCTAAGAGTAAATGGTATATTTAGAACAGAGTTAGCTGTGCAGGTAGGAAGACAACAGAGGGAGATGAAGTGAAATAAAATGAACAACAGATTACTAACCAGGAGTCTGCACTGTTGTCCACTGGTTTGCCTGCAACCAACTTGTAACTAGCTAATGACCTTAGGCAAGTCATTTAACTTCTTTATCTGTAAGAGTTGTAGCGAAAGCTTATTGGAAATCATGAGGCAGCTATTAAAATTGCTCTATTGGCACTGTGCCATCGGACCCTCAACAACCCTCTACAGTGCATAATGTTACCCAGATTTAACTAGTGGTGCTGCGATTTTGTTTTCTCACCTGTACCACGTATCTAAATCTGTGCTGTGCTAAAATGGGAAAGGGAGCGGGAAGAGATCGAGATGACTGTGGGAAGGGAAGAAAGGAGGTGAAGTAGGTGATTTAGGGGCAGGAAGGGTAAGGAGCCTTTTAGGGAACAGGAAAGGGAAGAGTTGAGAAATGGGAAGGGCAGGAAGGAGAAAGTTTACAGTGGAAGGAAAAGCTATTAGTAGGTTGCTATGTAGAAAGGCTCACCTGCCTAAAAAAGAATGAGGCCCAGCTGCAAACTATTTTTAGTGTCTTCCTTCATTCCCTGCATCTAATTAGTCACCAAATCCTCATTTCTTGTGACTGTCCTCATGGTCATTCACATTGCAGTTGCCTTTGGTTGGTCCTCAGCATCTCTCACCTCCGCCCATAGCAATCAGCTATTTCTAGGTACAAACCATTACATTACATTTCCCACATCATCACCAGAGGGATTCTAGCATGGCTCTTGTGTCACTTCTGGCTTTGTTTCCTAACACTTCACCACATGCTCAGTCTGCACCAGGCTTAATGAACTAACTACTTGTCCCTATAGTGGGCCATGTCCTTCCACTCCTTTATTCCATTAAACGAGCTGTTCTTTTTGCTCTGCCTCTGGAAAACTCCCTACTTATCCTTCAATCCTTGCCTCAAAGATCCTCTCCTCAAAAATCTTCTCCAGACTCTAACCGGCTCTGTCTGCTGCTTTCATCTGAAATGGCTGACATGGTTTTTCTCCTTCTAAACGTGTAAAGCAAATTAGCCACAAGGTGGCGGCACAACACCAGGGAATTAATTGCTCAAATCAATGACCCCTGTGATTTCAGTTTAAATTATAACCTGGCATTGATCTTGGATGTGGAATTACAGAACAAGAAGGGACAGACTCTGTGGTCCATTTGGTCTAGTGGTTTTCAGAAACTGCATCACGAATCCCTGGGACTTCCCGGGAACTCTGTTGCCTGTTTCAAACAGAAAAGTTTTATTTTATAGCCCGGGCTTCAAATCTAGTCCAGTCCTTTCATTTGACAGATGGGAAGCTGGAGCCCTGAGAGGTGGCTTGACTGAAATAGTAGGGCTGATTGTAGAGATGCAGCTCTAGAGCCCAGGCGTAGTATTTCCCGTTTCTCAGGGCTGCATATTTCCCAGTGCCATCACAGGCTTCAGAGGTTTACCCCAAAGATTGTGATGCAACTTGGTAAGAGTTTGAAGCAAAGGACATTCTTGCCTTGTCATTTTGTTACTTTGCAACTACTTTGTTGGCAACAAAATAATAATACAGAACATATGATATATTTTCATGTATGTTCTATATCCATCTAAAATAAGCTCTAATGCTAAGGTCTGTGTTTTCTTTTCCTCTCTATATCTCTTCCATATCACCTAGAATGGATTTCTGTATTTGGAACTCACTCATCTTCATCTAGCATTTGTTCAGGGTTTGTCAAGTGCAGGGTATAGGGGTCCATAGCTGAAATAAGGCTTGGTCCTTGCCCTTGGAAGAAGTCTAGTAGGTGTCGGTGGGAGAGACAGATAGAAAAGTGGAAAATTTATTACATAAGTACAGTGAGAAAGAAGCCATGAGCCTGAGTCTGAAAATGCTGGCTTACAGTAGAGCATTCTTTTGTTTTGCTTCATTTTAAGGCCTCAGAAAGTGCTCATTCCTGTTGTTAACAACTAAAGTTGTCTGCCAGAAGGCAAATGTTGTGAGGTATGGTAGAACTAGATATTTTCTCCTCAAAATGGAGGAGAAAGGAATTCTAAAGTGGGGAAAGTGTTCTTAATTTTCATTTTTCTGTGAACACAGCCACTTAACCCCTCAGTTTTTCCACTTTGTTTGCCCTGTGCTCCAGATTACTTTCTTTGAAGACAAAAACTTTCAAGGCCGCCACTATGACAGCGATTGCGACTGTGCAGATTTCCACATGTACTTGAGTCGCTGCAACTCCATTAGAGTGGAAGGAGGCACCTGGGCTGTGTATGAAAGGCCCAACTTTGCTGGGTACATGTACATCCTACCCCGGGGCGACTACTCTGAGTACCAGCACTGGATGGGCCTCAATGACCGCCTCAGCTCCTGCAGGGCTGTTCACTTGGTGAGTCTGCAGAGGATGGGCGTGCTCCCTCTCTTTCTGTCTCTTACCCCCTACCCCGCCATTTTGCTTTTACGTGAAAGAGTTTTCTTAAGATTTTCCCACCTCTTAATGGGTGGTTGTCTCTTGTTGGCTGCTGAGGCTTCAATAAAATCTTAGGTCAGTTCATCACAAGACTACGTGACTTATTTCCATAGTACTTTCTCTACCTCTTGTATAGTTTAAGGAACTGTTTTTCTTATTGAACGTCAGCTGTTTCAGTCAGTGCACAGTGGGGATGGGCGTTCAGATCATTTCACTTTCAAGATGGTGGGTCCCAAACCTCACTGTTCTCTGAGTTCCTGGCCTGCTGTTGATTTTGCTAATGTTTGCTGTTCATTTCCCCCTTTGTTTCTTTAGTCTAGTGGAGGCCAGTATAAGATTCAGATCTTTGAGAAAGGGGATTTTAATGGTCAGATGTATGAAACCACTGAAGATTGCCCTTCCATCATGGAGCAGTTTCACATGCGAGAGGTCCACTCCTGTAAGGTGCTGGAGGGTGCGTGGATCTTCTACGAGCTGCCCAACTACCGTGGCAGGCAGTACCTCCTGGACAAGAAGGAGTACCGGAAGCCCGTCGACTGGGGTGCAGCTTCCCCAGCTGTCCAGTCTTTCCGCCGCATTGTGGAGTGATGATACGGATGCAGCCATAAGCTTCTTCCTGGGGCCAAATGCTGGCTGGCCTTGTCGTCCAAATAAGCATCATAAATAAAAACAATTGGCATGCATTCCACTGTTTACTATAATGCCTCTCCTTAAACACTTGTAGGCACCAGTAAAGTAGTGCCCACCACAGCAGGCAGTTACACAAAGCAACTCATCCTTCAGGTTATATCTTTGTGCCAGACGAAATGGGACTGGATTAAAAGGTTAGAAAATCGTACTGCCATGTGGTGGTTCTTGTTGCTTAAGGTCTGTATTAATGGTGCACTAGGAGGATGCGGAATTCGCGTCTCCTCACAACTAGGGCACCTATCAGGCACCGGTTGGGGGCCACGGACACCGAAGGGGATGGGAGGAACCCCCAGCAACCGGGTAGGATGTGGGGCAGAGTGAGGGGGGAGGAGTAGTGGAGGCAGGACGGGACTGGCGCCGCTGAGGGGCAGCTGGGGGAGAGAAAAGGATCCCACGCCCAATGGGGGAAATTGCGGGACCACTGGGAGGGCAGAGTATCAAAAGGGAGCGTGGCCAGGTTTCCCCTGTCCACTTGGGCCCCCAGGAACCTGTTGAGATCCCAGGCCTGATCCTCTGCCCACCTAGGCCCCCTCCAGCCGTGCGGGTCCTGAGGGAGTGGGAGGGAGGGAAAGGGGAGCAAAGGTAAGGCCGTACCTCCAGGACCGGCACCCCTGAGGGGCGGCTGGGGTAGGGGAGGAGTTCCTACACCCAGCGGGACCCACCCACGGTTAGGGGGCCAGCGGGACGGGGGAGACCCTGGGGGAGACGGTGGGGGAGGGGCACGGAGGAACGGAAGGGAACGGGGCCAGCGCTTTCCCTGTGCACTTAGGCACCGGGAAGCCTGTTGGGCTCCTGGGCCTAATCCTCTGTCCTCAGAGCCTCCCTCCTGCTGTGCAGAACCCAAGCCCCGCCCCTCACCCCCACCCAGGGCCCCACCTCTACACTCGGTCCCCCTCCAACGTACGGGGCCTAAACCCCACCCACACATCCTCACTCAGCACCCTACCTCCAAACTCTGTAACTCCTCATTCCAGAGGCCCTTCTTTCCACGTGCGGCCTCTCCCTTTCTGCGCAGGTCCTGAGCAGAGGCCCCGCCCCACCTTGGCTGTGCCCCGAAGGCCTTTTCCAGCTGAGTCTAGGGTCCTGAGCCTAGACCCCGCCCACGCTCAAACGTCACGGCCCCACCTGCCTAGGTCCCGCCCCACCCTAAACCCCACCCCTGCCTAAGTTCCACCCCCCCATCTAAACTCCACCCCCATAGCCAAGGGTTGTTTTTTTTTCTCTTTTAGATTGGGGTTCTGTTTTGCCTTGTTGATGCATTGCTGTTGATTCACTTATATTTTGATTTTTTCTAATCTTTTATTTTTCTAATTTTATTTTATTCTTTATACTTTGTTACTGTTCTGCTCCTTCTGGCTTGTTTCCCCCCCCCCCTTTTTTTCTTTTTTCTGTTGTGGTTTTATTCTACCTTGTTGCAGTTGTTTCAATTATAGTTTTATTTTTCCTAATATATTTTTTATCTTTCTAATTTTATATTGTTTTTTATTCTTTGTTATTGTACTGCTCCTTTTTTTCTTTTTCTTTCTTTTTTTATTTTGCCACGCCATGCAGCTTGTAGGGTCAGGCCTGAGCTCCTGTGGTGGGAGCTCCAAGTCCAAACCACTGGACTAACAGAGAACCTCAGACTCCAGGGAATATTAATCGGAGTGAGGTCTCCCAGAGGTCCTCGCCTCGGCACCAAGACCTGGCTCTATCCAACTGCCTGCAAACTCCAGTGCTGGACGCCTCAGGCCAAACAACTAGTAAGACAGGATACAGCCCCACTCACACATACACACACACAAAAAATGAAACGACAAAAAATTATGTTACAGATGAAGGAGCAAGGTAAAAATCTACAAGACCAAATAAATGAAGATGAAATAGGCAAACTACCTGAATAGGAATTCAGAGTAATGATAGTAAAGATGATCCAAAATCTCAGAAACAGAATGGAGAAAATACAGGAAACGTTTAACAAGGATCTAGAAGAACTAAAGAGCAAACAAACAGTGATGAACAACACAGTAACCGAAATTAAATACTCTAGAAGGAATCAGTGGCAGAATAACTGAGGCAGAAGAACGGATAAGTGAGCTGGAAGACAGAATGGTGGAATTCACTGCTGCAGAACAGAATGAAGAAAAAAGAATGAAAAGAAATGAAGACAGCATAAGAGACCTCTGGGACAACATGAAACACAACAACATTTGAATTAAGGGGTCCCAGAAGAAGAAGAGAAAAAGAAAGGCTTTGAGAAAATATTTGAAGAGATTATAGTCGAAAACTTCCCTAACATGGAAAAGGAAATAGTCAATCAAGTCCAGGAAGCGCAGAGAGCCCCATACAGGATAAACCCAAAGAGAAACACGCCGAGACACATATTATTCAAACTATCAAAACTTAAATACAAAGAAAAAATATTAAAAGCAGCAAGAGAAGAGCAACAAATAACATACAAGGGAATTCCCATAAGATTAACAGCTGCTCTTTCAGAAGAAACTCTGCAAGCCAGAAGGGTGTAGCAGGATATATTTAAAGTGATGAAAGGGAAAAACCTACAACCAAGATTACTCTACCCAGCAAGGATCTCATTGAGATTCGATGGAGAAATCAAAAGCTTTACAGACAAGCAAAAGCTACGAGAATTCAGCACCACCAAACCAGCTTTACAACAAATGCTAAAGGGACTTCTCTAAGCAGGAAACACAAGAGAAGAAAAAGACCCACAAAAGCAAACCCAAATCAATTAAGGAAATGGTAATAGGAACATACATATCGATAATCATCTTGAATGTAAATGGATTAAATGCTCCAACCAAAAGACACAGACTGGCTGAATGGATACAAAAACAAGACCCTTATATATGCTATCTACAAGAAACCCACTTCAGACCGAAGGACACATACAGAATGAAACTGAGGGGATGGAATAAAATATTCCATGCAAATGGAAATCAAAAGAAAACTGGAGTAGCAATTCTCATGTCAGACAAAATAGACTTTAAAATAAAGGCTGTTACAAGAGATGAGGAAGGACACTACATAATGATCAAGGGATCAATCCAAGAAGAAAACATAGCAATTATAAATATTTATGCACCCAACATAGGAGCACCTCAATACATAAGGCAAATGCTAACAGCCATAATAGGAGAAATTGACAGTAACACAATAATAGTGGGGGACATTAACACCCCACTTACACCAATAGACAGATCATCCAGACAGAAAATAAATAAGGAAACACAAGCTTTAAAAGACACAATAGGCCAGACAGACCTAATTGGTATCTTTAGGACATTCCACCCAAAAGTGGAAGAATACGCTTTCTTCTCAAGTGCATACAGAATGTTCTCCAGAATAAATCACATCTTGGGTCACAAATCAAACCTTGGAAAATTTAAGAAAATTGAAATCTTATCAAGCATCTTTTCCAACCACAAAGCTATGAGATTAGAAATCAATTACAGGGAAGAAAAACAGTAAAAAACACAAATACACAGAGGCTAAACAGTGTACTGCTAAATAACCAAGAGGTCACTGAAGAAGTCAAAGAGGAAATCAAAAATACCTAGAAACAAATGACAACGAAAACATGGCGATCTAAAACCTATGTGACGCAGCAAAAGCAGTTCTAAGAGGGAAGTTCATAGCAATTCAAGCTCATCTCAAGAAACAAGAAAAATCTCAAGTAAACAATCTAACCTTATACCTAAAGGAACTAGAAAAAGAACAAAGAAAACCCAAAATTAGTAGAAGGAAAGAAATCATAAAGATCAGAGCAGAAACAAATGAAAGAGAAACAAAGAAAACAATAGCAAAGATCAATAAAACTAAAACCTGGTTCTTTGAGAAGATAAAGAAAATTGATAAACCTTTAGCCAGACTCATCAATAAAAAAAGGGAGAGGACTCAAATCAATATAATTAGAACTGAAAAAGGAGAGATTACAAGTGACACCACAGAAATACAAAAGACCTAAGAGACTACTACAAGCAACTCTATGCCAATAAAATGGACAACCTGGAAGAAATGGACAAATTCTTGGAAAAGTACAACCTTCCCAGATTGAACCAGGAAGAATTAGAAAATATAAACAGACCAATCACAAGCCCTGAAATTGAGACTGTGATTAAAAATCTTCCAACAAACAAAAGCCCAGGACCAGATGGCTTCACAGGTGAATTCTATCAAACATTTAGAGAAGAGCTAACACCTGTCCTTCTCAAACTCTTCCAAAATATAGCAGAGGGAGGAACACTCCCAAACTCATTCTACGAGACCACCATCACCCTGATACCAGAACAAGACAAAGATGTCACAAAGAAAGAAAACTACAGGCCAATATCACTGATGAGCATAGATGCAAAAATCCCCAACAAACTACTAGCAACCAGAATCCAACAGCACATTAAAAGGGTCATACACCATGATCAAGTGGGGTATATCCCAGGAATGCAAGGATTCTTTAATATATGCAAATCAATCAATGTGATACACCATATTAACAAATGGAAGGAGAAAAAACATATGATCTTCTCAATTGATGCAGAGAAAGCTTTCGACAAAATTCAACACCCATTTATGATAAAAACCCTGCAGAAAGTAGGCATAGAGGAAACTTACCTCAACATAATAAAGGCCATATATGACAAACCCACAGCCAACATTGTTCTCAATGTTGAAAAACTGAAACCATTTCCTCTAAGATCAGGAACAAGACAAGGTTGTCCACGCTAACCACTTTTATTCAACATAGTTTTGGAAGTTTTAGCCACAGCAATCAGAGAAGAAAAAGAAATAAAAGGAATCCAAATCAGAAAAGAAGTAAAACTGTCACTGTTTGCAGATGACATGATACTATACATAGAGACTCCTAAAGATGCTACCAGAAAACTACTAGAGCTAATCAATGAATTTGTTAAAGTAGCAGGATACAAAATAAATGCACAGAAATCTCTGACATTCCTATACACTAATGATGAAAAATCTGAAAGAGAAATTAAAGAAACACTCCCATTTACCATTGCAACAAAAAGAATAAAATACCTAGGAATAAACCTACCTAAGGAGATAAAAGACCTGTATGCAGAAAACTATAAGACACTGATGAAAGAAATTAAATATGATACAAACAGATGGAGAGATATACTATGTTCTTGGATTGGAAGAATCAACCTTGTGAAAATGAGTATACTACCCAAAGTAATCTACAGATTCAATGCAATCCCTATCAAACTACCAACGGCATTTTTCACAGAACTAGAAAAAAAAATGTCACAATTTGTATGGAAACACAAAAGACCCCAAATAGCCAAAGCAATCTTGAGAAAGAAAAACGGAGCTGGAGGAGTCAGGCTCCCTGACTTCAGACTATATTACAAAAATCAAGACACTATGGTACTGGCACAAAAACAGAAATATAGATCAATGCAACAGGATAGAAAGCCCAGAGATAAACCCATGCACATATGGTCACCTTATTTTTGATAAAGGAGGCAAGAATATACAATGGAGAAAAGACAGCCTCTTCAATAAGTGGTGATGGGAAAACTGGACAGCTACATGTAAAAGAATGAAATTAGAACACTCCCTAACACCACACACAAAAATAAACTCAAAATTGATAAAAGACCTAAATGTAAGGCCAGACATTATAAAACTGTTAGAGGAAAACATAGGCAGAACACTCTATGACATATATCACAGCAATATCCTTTTTGACCCACCTCCTAGAGTAAGGGAAATAAAAACAAAAATAAACAAATGGGACCTAATGAAACTTCAAAGCTTTTGCACAGCAAAGGAAACCATAAACAAGACCAAAAGACAGCCCTTAGAATGGGAGAAAATATTTGCAAATGAAGCAACTGACAAAGGATTAATCTCCAAAATTTTAAAGCAGCTCATGCAATTCAATATAAAAAAACAAACAAACCAATAAAAAATAGGCAGGAGACCTAAATAGACATTTCTCCAAAGAAGACATACAGATGGCCAACAAATGCATGAAAAGATGCTCAACATCACTAATCATTAGAGAAATGCAAATCAAAACCACAATGAGGTATCACCTCACACTGGTCAGAATGGCCATCATCAAAAAATATAGAAACAATAAATGCTGGAGAGGGTGTGGAGAAAAGGGGACCCTCCTGTAATGTTGGTGGGAATGTAAATTGATACAGCCGCTATGGAGAGCAGTATGGAGATTCCTTAAAAAACTAAAAATAGAACTACCACATGGCCCTGCAATCCCACTACTGGGCATATACCCTGAGAAAACAATAATTCATAAAGATACATGTACCACAATGTTCATTGCAGCACTATTTACAATAGCCAGGACATGGAAGCAACCTAAGTGTCCATCGAAAGATGATTGGATAAAGAGGATGTAGCGCATATATACAGTGGAATATTACTCAGCCATGAAAAGGAATGAAACTGAGTTATTTGTAGTGAGGTGGATGGACCTAGAGTCTGTCATACAGAGTGAAGTAAGTCATAAAGAGAAAAACAAATACCATATGCTAACGCATGTATATGGAATTTTAAAAAGTGGTACTGATGAACCCAGTGGCTGGGCAGGAATGAAGATGCAGACGTAGAGAATGGACTTGAGGGCACGGGGGGATGGGGAAGCTGGGATGAAGTGAGAGAGTAGCATTGACTTCTATACACTACCAAATGTAAAATAGATAGCTAGTGGGAAGCAGCATCATAGCACAGGGAGATCAGCTTGGTGCTTTGTGACGACCTAGAGGGATGGGATAGGGAGGGTGGGAGGGTGGCTTAAGAGGGAGGGGATATGGGGATATATGTATATGTATAGCTGATTCACTTTGTTGTACAGCAGAAACTAACACAACAGTGTAAAGCATTTATACTCCAAAAAAGATGTGAAAAAAAAAAAGATTCACAAATTACAGATTCTGTAAGAGCCACACAGTTTATCTAAACCAGTGCATGTAAATCTATTTTTAAAGCAGCAGAACCTTTCATCAAACAAAATTTTATGCTCTAATAAGCATAACAAAGAACTTAGGGTTAGGAAAATGTAAATTAAACCACCTTGATATACCACTACACACTCACCAACAGCTTAACCTGACTGACTACCAAATGTTGGCAAGAATGTGAAGCAACTGGAACTCTCGTGCACTCCTGAAGGGAAGGAAAAATGGTGCAGCCACTTTGGAAAACAGTCTGATGGTTTCTTATAAAGTTAAACATACACTTACCATATGTAGTAGGCAGAATTTTAAGATGGTCCCATGACCTTTGCTCCCAGATGTTACTCCTGTGATTAGGTTACATTACATGGCAAAAGGGAGATTGTTTGGGTGGGTCCAATCTAATTACACCAGTCCTTTAAAAGCAGAGTTTTCTCTGGCTGGTAGCAGAAGAAGAACCAGAGAGACTGGAAGTGTGAAAAGGACTCAACATGCATTGCTGGTTTGAAGATGCAATGGGTGTGTGAGAAAGAATGTGGGCAACCTTAAAGATCTGAAAGAGCCCCACCCCGCCCCCCTGCAACGGGAGGAAGAAGTGGATCTTTCCCAGCTCTCCCAAATAAGCACCCAGCCTGACCAATACCTTGACTTCAGCCTTGTGAAACCCTAAGCAAAGAATCTGGTCGAGCCCACCCAGACTTCTGACATAGAGAATTATCAGGTAATAAATGGGTGTTGTGTTGAGGCATTACATTTGTGATATGTAGTTACACAGCAGTAGAAAATTAATATGTCATTTGACCCAGAAATCCCACTCCTATGTATTTACCCAAGAGAAATAAAAATGGATATTCACACAAAGACTTGTACTTCAGTCTTTATTCATGATAGGCAAAAATCTGGAAGTCCCAAATATCCATCAGTAGGTGAATGGATCAACAAATTGTGGTATAGCCGCATAATGGGCTACTACTCACCAGTAAAAAGAAATGAAGTACTGATAACACACAGCAATATAAATGAATCTCAAAAGCATTAAGCTAAGTGAAAGAAGATAGACACATAGGACCACATACTGTATGATTTCATTTATATGGAATTCTAGAAATGGTAAAACTATAGTGCCAGAAAGTAGATCAGTGTTTGCCAAGGGTCAGGGATGGAGAGAGGGGACTGACTACACAAGGGCACAAGGGAACTCTTTGTGGTGATGGAAATCTATACCGTGATTGTTGGTGGTATTTACAAAACTGTATATGTTTGTCAAAACTCATCTAGTTGTACAGTTAAAATCAGTGAATTTTATTGCATGTAAGTTATATCTCAATAAAACTGATTTTTAAAATGTAAAAAAAAAAAAAGGTCTGTATTAATTTAACAGGTACAATAATCACAGCTGCCATTTATCGTGTGCCTTCATTATCCCATGTTCTCTTCACAACAGCCCTATAAGAGAGGGGGTCCATCTGCTTTTTACAGATGAGGGAACTGAGGTCTAGAGAAGTTCAAAATTTGCCCAAGTTTACCAGCTGGTAAATGGAGAAACCTGGATTTGGTCCAGGATA
Organism: Delphinapterus leucas; assembly: GCF_059928025.1. Classification (NCBI taxonomy): domain Eukaryota; kingdom Metazoa; phylum Chordata; class Mammalia; order Artiodactyla; family Monodontidae; genus Delphinapterus; species Delphinapterus leucas. The sequence continues at coordinate 80,978,858 of NC_143132.1, forward strand.
TTAATGTTTCCAAAGTCCTTGTCCTTTTTAGTTCCAACTCGTTCATTCAACACATATTGGCTGGGGATCTGTGTGCATAATATAAGAATAAGACCCTGAGAAATTTAAAAGGTAGGAAGGACAGGTCCCCTTGAAGTTCTGCTTGAGGAGACAGAACACCTATCAAGAATAGCCAGTAAGAACAGGGCTTCTACTGGAAAATAACAGAGCCACAAGTCACCGGAATTCCCTTGTTTAAGATCCAGAGACTCCTAGGTCTCTTACTTCTCAACCTAAGTTCAGTTCCTCTAAAACAAAAGGACATATTAAACAATTTATCCCTACTCTACAATAGTTGACATGGAGTTTTATTTACTTTGAGTGACTCCTGGGATCTTACCTATTGAATCTTAATGAAGAATGATGAAGGAAACAGTATCGTTAGGAATATTCTGTGAGCATCCAAGTGAACCTGGGGATATGCTGAATTCACCTGTCTTTAAAAGAGACAGCAAAGCCCGTCTCCTAGGAGCTGTCCCCAGAAGGACAAGTTAGGATGGCTGGGGACACGGCCTCTGTGTGTACTCTAGTCTACACTCTAATGTGTGGTAGATACTTTCCCTCAAGTATTTTTATGCATTTTGTTAACTTCCCCTGCCTTTTGCCATTTTGTCTGTTTTGAGTGAGGGGCTTTGAGAAAACTGAGTGAAAATAAGGGAAGGACCTGCGATAAACCGGGGCGGAGGAATGGGAGGCCGTTCGCTGAGCCTCAAAGGGCTCTGGGCCCTGTCACCCTACCTGAAGCTAACTTTTCTGATCTCCAAAACAGCGAGTTGAACCAAATGCTTACTCAAATCCTGTCAAACATCAACATTTGGATTCTCTGGAGGCTGAAGGACTAGCTGATGACCAAGGACTACTGACACTCATTTTTAGAGGCACAATTTCTGGAAGTGGCTCAGAGATACTGCTCCTCCTTTTCTGCCCAGGAAACTGAGGCAGTGAGTTAGGGCCAGTCTCTCCTCCCGTATCAACTGCTACCACGTTCCAATCCATGGTAAGTCAGCCACCGTCTGTTCAAAACAACCAGAAAAGCAGTTCTGGCAGCAGGGCAGGAAAACAAGTGTCAGGATGACTAACCACAGCCTCAGGGAAGCAGAAGATGGCTTTTGACAGATAAAACTGAATTATAATTTTGAGATATTAGAAGTCTTTTTGTTCATGCCCTGATCCAGAAAGAGATTGCAACCTTTCTCCCCAGCTGTAGAGACATCAGTCAACTTGCACTTAAAAGGAATTTTACTAGCAATTGATATTAGAGGTCAGGAACACATTATGTCCTTATCCAGCAATCAGTCCCAGTTCTGGTACCATATTCTGCCATTAGAGCAAGAAGCCAGCGTTCTCTCATGAAGCACACCCAGAAGAGCACCGGGGGTGTTACTTAGAATTATTAACTTCCTCTACCTTTTATTGTTTTGTCGCTCTGAAATGGGGGGTTTCAAGAAAATTGGGCAAAAGCATTCTTAGACCATTTTAGCTCTGCTTCCATCCTGAACATTCCTCTGAGACAAGTCTCTGGTTATCTCCCAAAGGTGGAGCCCACTTCCTCAAAATGCAATGTCAGGGACTCCCATTTAAGTTACCAGGGTAGGGTTGCCAGATTAAATACAGGACAGTATTAGTAAGTCTCAAGTGTTGGGATACAAATACAGTATAAGTATATCCTAAGTATTGCAGGGCATACTTATACTAAGAAAGTATTTGTCTGAAATTCAAATTAAACTGTACATCCTGTATTTTATTTGCTAAATCAGTCAACCCCATACATGACGGGTAAGGCAAGTTACACATGAGTGACATGGGACTAAAAGTGAGTGCTGCAGGCTGTGGCACTGGGATACATGTCCCACAGGGCATTTACATACAATTTTTAAAAAACACTTTTGTGCTTTTTGTGAAGCAACAAACCATGTCTGCAGCTTGATTTGACATGTGGACCACCAATTTCCAATCTTGGCTTGTTGGAGAACTCTGAATATCAGGAAATGTTCCTTACACCCAGTCAAAATCTGCTCCCTGTAACTAACTGTCAGCCCTCAATCCTAGTTCTGCCTTCCATCTAGTTCTGTCTTCCCAAGATAACCCTTGCGATATTTGAAGATCCTTCCCTGTTTGCCTCCATGCTCTCATTTCTAGGCTGAACAATTCCTAGTCCTTCCATTGTTTCTCTCTGGACATGGTTGGCTCCCAGTCTCCTCACCTCACTGGTGCCTCTCTTCTGTGCTGATCGCAGATTGGCTTTTCCCCGCTGTCCTGGCTACAGTCTGATCAGTGCAGACTACAACTGGAGGGTCGTGTTAGTTCTTTCACCCTCCTTTCTCAGATCTATACTGTTCTTGACCAAGCTCAGCTCTCCTTGTGCCCTCCTACCAGCCCTGATATGAGCCTGATCACACTTCCCTAAGAACTGGCATTTCAGCTCAAGGGCTAGAGAGTTCCTTTCCCCACTGAAGAGTTAGAAATGGGTTCAAATCCTGCCACTTTCACATGTTAGAGAAGTCACATAATCTAATATATATAATGTCAATTTCCTTATTTGTAAAATATAACACTTTGTGGGCATTAAAATGAGATAATATATGAAAAATACAGAGCATATATTATTTGTAGTAGTTATATTCTATGACTATAGAATCCTGTGTGAACCCTGAACAGCAGATACAGTACTGAAGTACTTTTTCCTAAAGGAAATATAGGGCTGGTTTCCTGTGAGCCTCTGGTCACAACATTCTTGTCAACTAATCAATACATAACCTTTTGTTGACGTGTATTTCTGTTTAGAGACACCTTATTTAATATACATTGTTGATTCATTAACCTTGAACTCATAGCTAACTCATACCTGAAGGAAGACTATATAACACACATTTTCTCTGTAAGGCACAGCGCAGCCTTCTTGTGCTTGGGAACACTGGACAGCACTTTAGCACTGCCTTTGTGGGTTATTTTATACAGTGAAATCATGAACCAAAGGAAAATAATGCAGAAAACATAGCACTAAACACTGCAAAAAGGACTCTTGTTTACAGTATGAGAGCTGAAACAAGAAGGCAGAGCGTTTATTCTACCTCAACTGGGAACGTGCACACTGGGCGACAAATATTTTGCTGCTGTGCTCATGTCCAGGAATGACCTCAAAAGCGCCATGAGCAGTGATGTGGGAATTACAAATAAATTTTAGTGAGTGGGTGAATTCACAAATACAGAATCTGTGAATGACGAAGATCGACTGCACTTCCCACCGTGGCCAACATGCTGGTACCACCTCCTAGACCTTACGTACCTCTGTTACCAAGTTGCTCTGTTTTCTGGTTTTTGTTATTTTACTTGTTTAGCTTTTTCGTACCTCTTTCTAATGCCCCAGTTGTTTTCAGAAAAGCATCGCGGCATTTTTGGCAGATGCTTCATAGTCAGGCAGAAATACATGAGGATCACCCGACCCATCCTGCTGCCTTGAAAAAGAGCCGCTTTCCACGGGAGGCTGGTTTCCTTTAGTTCTCCCATCTGCCTCCCTCCTGGTTCTGGCTCCCACCAGTCCCAGGGCCAGCAGGGTCGCCCCGAGACCTCACACACACACCCACCCTGTTTTCTCACTTCCTCTCAGCCTCTCTTATTTGGGGTCGCTTAGGCAACAGAGGGCAGTGAATCACCAAGCTTTCTTTTCAGCCCTTTGCCTGATTAGCCTTTGGTACATCTGGAGAGAAGGATCCCTTCTATGCAGGGGAAACCACTCTGCCCGCAGACACCTCCCACCTCTGCCTCTTCACTCAAGCCTCAAACTTCAAAATCAGGGAACTGTATACCTGGAGGGGCTGGGGGCCTTCCCTTACACTGTAACAATGGGGTGAGATGGGCTTACTAACCCCAGTTTACAGACAAGGAACTCGGGCTCAGAGAGGCTGAACAACTTGTCCAAGGTCGCTGGTTCCAAAGTTCTGGTTCTTTCCACTGTACCACGCAGCTTCTGCTTCTCAACCTTCACGACACAGAGCCAGGATACCTTGTCAGTCATAACATGAGCTATTTCTTTTTAAATAGCTTTATTGAGATATAATCCACATACCATACAATTCACCGGTTTAAAATGTACAGCTCAATGGTTTTTAGTATATTCACAGATATGTTCAACCATCTCCACAGTCAGTTTTAGGGCATTTTTGTCACCTCAGAAGGAAACCCTGCATCCTTTAGGGATCACTGCTATTGTCCCTCAGCCGAGTGATCTCCAGTCTACTTTCTGTATCTATGTATTTACCTATTCTGGACATTTTACGTAAAAGATATCATATAATATGAGGTCTTTTGTGACTGGCTTCTTTCACTTAACCAAATGTTTTCAAGATTCAGCCATGTTGTAGCATGTACCCATGCTTCATTCCTTTTTATGGCCAAATAATATTCCATCGTGTGAATATTCCACATTTTGTTTATCCATTCACCAGTTGATGAACATTTGAACAGTATTGCTATAAACGTTGGTGTGCAAGTTATTATGTGGACACATAGTTTCATTTCTCTTGAGTACATACCTAGCAGTGCAATTGCTGGGAGCATGAGCTATCTCTTCTCAAATGCTGGAAGCCTGTGGGGACTTGAAGCCACACAGACCTTGGTTCAATTCTAACTCTGCTACTTTCTAGCTGTAGGATTTCAGGCAAACACACCTCTCTCTTAGTCTTAGCCTCCTCATATGTAAGATAGAGATAATTACACCCACTTCCCAGTAGTTTTGCTGGCACTAGATGAGATAGTAAGGGGGAAATTCTTTGTCCAGGGAACGACCCAAAGGAGCAGGTACTCAATAAAGGCAGCTATTCTAAAATCTCTCCAAATACGGAATCCCTGCAGGAGGAGGCTTAAGAGGAGCCACTGATGCTGAAAAGGTTGGGAACAGTGGGCTGGTGGTCCCTTCAGCCCCTCCCCACTTTAATGACCAGTGACTTACGAGTCTGTGAATGGCTATGAGATGGTGTCTGGGGAGCAGGTGGAGGGGAGGAGGGCGCGGTGGAGCGAGGTGGGGTCGGGGCCGCAGGAGAGCAGAGAGCTCCGTGCCTCGGAGGGGGAGAGGAGCAGCTACTTGCACAGAAAGGGGAACGTGATCTCTCTCACTTCATTTCTGCCAGGCCTTATGCTGCCCCCTCGGTCTTCTCTTATCTCCGCTAAAGGATCGCATTTCCTTTCACTTGCGCGAAATGGGTTCGTGTTTCCCCGGCGTCCACGTGGCCCTTTGTGAGTCAGCAGCCGCCGGGGCTCAGCACCCTGGTTGAGTGGTTCCGGAATTGATGAGCTCCGAGGGAAAGGCTGCCAGCACTTTGTCCCCTGGGAGCGCTGTGGGCACAGATTTGTTCCCATTGTTCCCGCCCCGCCTCCCTGAATAGGCCGCATTAGTCGGCGGGCTGACTGGGGCCGGACAAGGGGGTCCCGGCTGGGGTGCTGACCTCGGCGCTTCTCAGCACACCCGCACGCTATGTCGAGCTCACGGGGAAGCCGATGACCCTGGCTTGGCGGGTCCTGCAGGATCCAGCACTCAGGACAGCGAGAGAAATCTTTAGATTGTGTTCCGGTGAGAGGGGGAGGCGAAGGGGGCTTCCCGCAGGTCGGTTATAAACCAAAAACGAAAGTATCTCGACCACTAACAAGCTCCGGGGGCCTCCTCTAAAGGCCAGGGGTCCTTGCAGTGGGGAGGGAGTCGCTTTTCACACCACGCTGGCTGTGTCACACAGCTACTATAGGCGCTATGTAGGCAGGTGCTAGTCCAGAGTTTACAGGGCTCTTTCACGTGCAATTCCACACGTGCCCCTAACCACGGGTTATGTGAGAAAAAGAAGACAGTTATTGTTATTCCCATTTTACATGTGAATAAACTGAGTCCCTGAAGGGCTGTGTGACTGTGGGGGTCATTTACAGACTTCTTGGGCTCCCATAGTCAACAGCAGCCCTTTGGTATGACAGGTTGATGCCAAAAGTCTCTCCCATGATATGACAATTTTGAAAAAGTCCTTTCTCTCATTTTTATCACACGTAGAACGCATACTTTCAGAGTAGGTGGCTCCTGTGATTTCATGTAATGTTAGTGAAATCCAAGTGAGCATGGGAGTGCTGGGCTGGGGAGGAATGTGCGAGTGTCTGTGAGTGTGCATCAGAAAGACAAATAGAAGCGCTTTCTGTTTATCCATTGTTTTGTGTTATCTTCTTCCTTTCTGCCCTCCATTTTTCTGGTTTCTAGCTGGGCCCTGCCTCAAAAGAACGACACATCTGGCAGGTCTGTCAAGCAAAACGGAGGTTTGATGGCTTATCCTTCAGGTATACTCCCTTTTAAGCAAATCCAATTCACGAAAAGTTTCAAATGTGCAAAACAAATAAATCAGGAAGAATATAAACTTTAAAGTGACTACCTATGGGAGTCTTTAAAGAATTCATATTTAAAATTTCAGCAAAAATTCAATGCTCACAGAACGCTTACTATCAAAGAATTGGTGAAAGTGAGAATCTATTGGGTGGTAGAAGTTGAGGTACCCAGACTTATCAAAGGAGATGCTCTCAGCCATGACAGTCTCGTGCTATTCTTGCACCCTGGAAAGAGGACCCTTTCCCTGCCTCAGAGCCCGTGCTTAGGAGGATTCTACATATCACAAGCTCCAAAATATACCATGTTTTCTGTCTTTCTGTCTAAATCTGTCTCCCGCTGTCTCTGTCTCTGTCCATCTGTCTTCCTCTGGTTTGATAACCAATTGAATGAAGAGGAATTACAGGAGAGGGTCACTTGGGCTGAAATGGACCCCCTAGACCAAGGAAGAGTGAGAAAACCACAGCCTCTGTCCTGGGAAACCAGAGAAAGCGGGTCGGATTAATTTACTTATTTGGGGGGTTAGCTTCATTAAATTCACCCTTTTTAAAAGTATTTGGTTTGATGAGTTTTGACAAATGTATGCAGCTGTGAAACCACCAACGCAATCAAGACATAGAATACTTTCATCACCCAGTCAAATCCCCTTAGGTCCCATTGCAGCTAATCCCCTCTGCCCTTCCTGCTCTGGCAACCCCTGATCTGTCTTCTCTCCCCATAGCTCCTCTTTTCTAGAATGTCATAAAGGTGGAACCGTGTAGTATGCAGCCTTCTGTGCCTGGCTTATTTTACTTAACATAAAATGCTTTTGAGATACATCTAAGTTGTTGCATATAGTAGTTTTCTTCTTTTAATTACTGAGCGGTGTTCTGTTGTATGGATGTACCACATTTTGTTTTACCGTTTACCAGTTGAAGGAAATTGGGTTGCTTCCAGAAGCCCTGCTTTGTTGACAGTCACTTCAAATCACCCAGCGTAGGTATATAGCCAGAGACGTTTCCACAAGATAACTATGCGCTTTCCCTTCTCTCTACGCGGGTGATGTAGTTTGGGGAGGTGCTTAGAATTGCCTGGAAATCCTGAGTCGGCAAAATGACACGCAGGGAGGGGAATCTGCTTGCCTCAGCTTCCTGGGAGACCTTGATTGTGTCCATCCGTTTCAGTCCCGAGGGTCTAGTCACCAGTTGGGAGTCCTGGGCCCAGGTCCAGCTTCTACCCCATCCTGGCTCACAGGCTCACAGGTGGTCGGGCTGACCCAGGGAAGAGCTCACCTCCTTTAGCCTCTGGGATGCAAGGGTGGTGCTTAGGAATAGGTTGCGAGGCCCAGCTAGGAAAGCAGGCCCGTTGGGGGAACAGCTTCGCTGAGTTTCTACATGCTTAGCCAGCTGGTGTATGGGGTGTATGGGCCTCCGTTTGCACTCTCGCTCCAGGCCTGCTCCTGCTGGTAGCTGGGGAGGCCAGCTGGGAGCCTCTTCCCACACTCCCGCCAGCAAATGGCACCGGTGGCCCTCTAGCGGTTCAGACGAATAAATTCTGTGTCTAAAAGCACCTGCTCTGCCCCCAGAGTGGAGCTTGTGTGCTGGGAGGATCTTACCTCATTGTTCCATCTGGTCCCCTGACTGACGGCAGCTGTCGGGCCAGGAGAAAACAACCCGTGCTTGGCAGTCCTCCCCGGCGTCCCCAATCCGCTGCCTCTCCAACCCCCTCACAGTAGCTGTTTCCTCCTTGCCATCCTGAGCCCTACCACACGCCCCAGCCTCTGCAGATACCTCCACCTCCTACTCAGTGGGGAAAAGAAACACCACAGGGCCAGGTTTGCTCGGCCTCCTCCCTGCTCCCTGCACGTTTCTTCCTGTCTCTACCTCAGGGGCCCCTGACATTTTGTTCTGGATCCTCTTCCCTCTTGACTCTCCGACGGATTCACCTTCCCCTCTCTCTCCACATAAATGACTCCCACATCTACGTCTGCAGATCCACAGGCCCCAGCCACCGTCGTGTCCTCACCTCCTCCCATCTCCACGCGGTCACAAAATCCTGTCCAGTTTACCTTCTGTGGATTCCTTGAAGCCTCCCTTTCTGCCAGCCCCCCCCGCCCCCCCCGTGCCTCTGCTCATGTCCTCAGGGTATCCTCCCCCAGGCCTCCAGCCTTCTCTCTCTCCTCAGCAATCCAGAAGCCTTCCTGTGTTCAGAGTGTTCTTTCTAAACCACAGCTGTGATTGTGTCACTTCCTTGATTTAAACCCTTCTAGTTCATTTCTCAGGTTCGGAGTGTTCTGAACAAAATCCAGATTTCCCAGACCATGACACACGTCCCTGCTGAGGTAGCGCGCTGTGCCTCGGGCCTCGGGGTGCAGTTGTGCAGCGTGTGCACGGAGCCATGCAGCCAAGGGGGTGCCCACACGCAGGTAGAGAAGGGGGCATGGGGAGGCCCCAGGCTCACAGAGGGGCTCACAGGCCTCAGCTCCTTCTGCTTCCCCAACTCCCTCACCCTCAACTCTAGTCCCCTGCAAATCGCTGATAATTCTTCAAAATCAGCAGGCTGTTTCCGGCCAGGAGTAATCCTCCTACCTCCCCCCCCCCCGCCCCCGTGAGTCTCCTCCTCATCTTTGCTATCAGCTCAGATGTCTCCTGGGGGGAAGTTGGGGGGAGGAGAGGGTCTCCTCTGACCACATCGCCTCTTCCCATAAGGCTAGACACTCTCTGCCAAGCTCCCGCAACTCTCCATCCTTGCCACTACCCCAGTCCTCGGTATCCTCAGTCGTCATTGCCTCTCCACGTTTCTCTTCCTCTTTAGACCGTGAACTCCTTGAGGTCAAAGGCTGTGTCTTGTCCAGTGCAGATGTTTGTGGTTACATGGATGTTTATTGTGCACCTACTAAGCCCGTTCCATCACTGCAGCAGTCCTCAGCCAGAAATGCTAAATGAGAAGTTATAGGTCAGGAAGCTAAAGTTCAGAGGGATGAAGTAACTGGCCCATTATCACAGAGACACGAGCGACAGAGCGCAGGTTCAAACCCGGGCTGCCCACTCTCTTTCAGCTCCACCCACTTCCTTACCAGGCAAGATACCATAGCTTCCAGTTTTGAGCCACAGACAGGGGTCATGAGCCTCCACCTGTGCTGATTCCAGCTGCTACTTTAACTCAGCACTAACCTGTCACTGCTGCTGGCAATGCCCTCTCGCAAAGGGAAGCCCCAGTCAGGCAGGGCTGGGTTCTTCAAATGTTTTCATCAGCTCTGTGGAGTTGTGGGCTGGCTTGTTTCTGGTGGACAGAGTTTTTTTTTCCTGCCGTTGTATAAACACTGGCGTAGACTTTCCTGTTTCTAAACGAAAAATGGTTGATATTTTAATAAACTTAAATATGATTTTAAATATCATATAAAGCAATGATAGTATGAGATGCAAAGCCCCCGGGGTGCGATTAGCAATTTGGCATTTCCATTTCTGATGGGAATATTAATGGCATTCTAGAAACAGTGTCATTATGATTAAGACATTGCAACTGTAGAAACTTAGAAGTGTGAACTGCAGCATAGGAATAAATGCCAATGTCCCACCAGGGCCAGTTGTGTATGTCAGTTTCATTGGCTCCCCCTTCACAACTGAAGTTCTAACCTCATTGCAAGGAGCACCAAGAGGTTTCCTAAGATCAAAGACTATCTGAGCTGCTGGGGATGCTAGAGCATCTAGTCCATTACACTGCCTTGCAGAAGAGGAAACTGTGGTCCAGAGAGCATGCATGCCTTGCCCAAGGTCACCAAGTTCATCAGGGGCACAGCCAGGAGTAGGATCCAGGTCTTTCTCCCCAGACCAGCACTCTCTGTCTTATACCATGCTGCCCCTATGTGCCTGTCTCTGAGCTGCAGTTTTCCCCTCTGTAAAATGATGCCTTAGTCAGTTTGGGCTGCTGTAACAAATTACCTTAGACTGGGTAGCCTAAACAGCAAACATTTATTTCTCACAGTTCTGGAGGCTGGGAAGTCCAAGGTCAAGGCATGGGCAGATTTGGTTTCTGGTGAGAGCCCGCTTCCTGGGATGCAGACGGCCATCTTTTTGTGTCCTCACAGGCAGAGAGCAGAAAGGAAGTCTCTGTTCCTGTTCCTGAGGGCTCTGCCCTCACAACCTAATTTTTTGTTTTATAGTTTATCCTGACAGATAATTTTATTTTATATTTATTTATTTATGTATGTATTTATTTATATTTATTTTGGCTGCACTGGGTCTTAGTTGCGGCACACGGGATCTTCATTGTGGCATGCGGGCTTCTTAGTTGCCGCATGCAACCTCTTAGTTGCGGCATGCGGGATCTAGTTCCCCAACCAGGGATTGAACCTGGGCCCTCTGCATTGGGAGCACAGAGTCTTATCCACTGGACCACTAGGGAAGTCCCCTGACAGATAATTTTAATAATATCTTAAGCCTTGACCCAATTGAAATCTGAGTAATTTGTATATGCCATAGGTAATTAAACGTTTCTAGGTTTTAACAAGACTTTGTATAACTCTTGGAAAAAGAGCCTGGTGTCTTTGGAGACACGCTGATGTGAAACTTTTTCTTTTTTTCAGTTATATATATTTTTTCAGATTATTTTCCATTATAGGTTATTACAAGATATTGAATATAGTTCCCTGTGCTATACAGTAAATCCTTATTGCTTCTCTACATTATGGATAGTAGTTTGTATCTGTTAATCCCACACTCCTAATTTATCTCTCCCCCCTTTCTTTTCCCTTTGGTAACCATAAGTTTGTTTTCTATGTCTGTCAGTCTGTTCCTGTTTTGTGTATAGATTCATTTGTATTACTTTTTAGACTCCACATATAAGTGATATCATATAATATATCAACTTACTTCACTAAGTATAGTATTCTCTAGGTTCATCCATGTTGCTGCAAATGGCAATATTTCATTCCTTTTTACGCCAGAGTAATATTCCATTGTATATATGTACCACATCTTCTTTATCCATTCTGTTGATGGACATCTAAGTTGCTTCCGTGTCTTGGCTATTGTAAATAGTGCTACTATGAACATTGGGGTGCATGTATCTTTTCAAATTAGAGTTTCTGTCTTTTCCAGATATAAACCCAAGAGTGGGATTGCTGGATCATATGGTAGTTCTATTTGTAGTTTTTTAAGGAGCCTCCATATTATTTTCCATAGTGGCTGCACCAGTTTACATTCCCACCAACAGTGTAAGAGGGTCCCCTTTTCTCCTCACCCTCTCCGGCATCTGTTATTTGTAGGCTTTTTTTTAAAATTTTTTTTTATTTTATTTTATTTGTAGGCTTTTTGATGATGGCCATTCTGACCGGTGTGAGGTGATACCTCATTGTCATTTTGATTTGCATTTCTCTAATAATTAGTGATGTTGAGTATCTTTTCATGTTGGCCATCTATATGCCTTCTTTGGAGAAATGTTTATTTAGGTCTTCTGCCCATTTTTTGATTGGGTTGTTTGTTTTTTTGATATTGAACCTTCATAACCTAATTATGTCCTAAAGGCCCCACCTCTGAATGCTACCACACTGGGGATTAAGCATCAATATATGAATTTGCAGGGGGCACACAAATGTTCAGTCCATAGCAAATGGAAATTTAAAATAATTCTTAGATTTCAGGGTTGTGAGGATTAAATGGGATAGTGTATGTGAGTTGCTTTGTAAATTGCAGGTATAACACAAATGCTGGGAGGCAGTGGAGAGGAAAAGCATGCGTTTTAGAGACCAGCCTGGTTGGAATCCTTGCTTCCCACCTGCTTCTTTAAGCCCCAATTCCTATAAAATAGGATGATCCCATCTCCTGCATAAAGCTGTTATGAGATTTAAATGAGATATTTCATGTAAATTTATACTTCTCTGTCAAAATATTAACTAGTAAATTCTCTGTCAAAGATGAAGAATATTAATTCTCTGTGTTTCATATGCTGCCCACCTTTTGAAGGGAGCACTAAAATCAGGCATTTGGGAATATTGCTAGAAATAGAAGAATGTTGTTTTTAACAGGAATTGGCCCAAATTAAACACATAGAGACTTTCCTTATCCAAGAGTGCCTACCATTTCCAAGGTGTCAGTGAAGCTTAGTGGAGAATAGGCAGAAATGACTTCTCATGAGGTTGACAAGATGTCAAGGGCTGGCTTTCAGAACGAAGGCCTGTTGCTTCAGTGTTCAAAGGACTAGGTTGTGCTATTTACGGGAGCCTTATTTGCTTATTGTAAGGAAACCCTCAAGGCTGCCATATTTACAGCCAGAGCAGATTAGCCCCTCAGGGCTGCCGTGTGAAGGGGAGGGGACTGCTAACTCTCTAGTTAGCTTTTCTCCTCTGCTATAATGGAGGATGGTATCAGTAAGAGATGCTCGACCAGATTTCACATTTTTTCCAACTTGTTTTTAGGCCCTCGGTGTCCTGCTTTCCTGTTCTTACCCCCCCTTTTTTTTTTTAACTTTTTAAGGTGGTGCATGTGTGCAAAAGCTGCACACAGTACAGAATGGGGTTCCGTCTCCTCTCAGCCCTCCTCTACCCTGACACCCTCCCTACCAGCGGGCAGCCACCAATGCCGTATTCTCATCTCTCTCTTCAGGGATATGCTTTTCATTCTGTTCTATTTATTCAATTAAGAAATACCCATTGAGGCCTTTTCCCCGGGAGCGTGGCCCACGGCGGCCGTGGGGCGCCACCTTCGGCTGGGCGGCTTCCGGTGGGACCAGCGCTCCGCAGGGTCTGCCTGGCCCCCGACTGAGAGCGCGGCCTGCGTCCCGGAGGGGCGGGCGGAGGGGACTGCCGGCGAGGGGCGCCCGAGTCAGGCACCGGAGATCATACTGGTCCCAAGTTTGACATCAATATGCTGGTTTCACTTCTGAGGCAAGAGACATTTGTGTCATTGAGGTTCCTCCAGAAATGAAATATACAGATAACTTTGTAATTGGTAGTGGAACTTCCACTCGACACATACATGCCATGGCCTACTACATTGTGAAAATGTACAAACACCTGAAATGTAAAAGTGAGCCTCATGTTAACATCGAAGGGAAGGACACTGCTGGCTGGCTCTGTGTGGACTTTGGCAGCATGGTGATTCATTCGATGCTTCCGGAAACCAGAGAAACCTATGAATTAGAGAAATTATGGACCCTACATTCTTATGATGACCAGTTAGCTCAGATAGCACCTGAGACCTTACCTGAAGACTTCATCCTTGGAATAGAAGATGACACTTCACCTCTGGCTCTTGTGGAGTTTAAATGGGAATAAAATGACATGAACTGCTTTAGTCAAAAAAAAAGAAAAAGGAAAGAAATCCTCATTGAGTGCCTGTTCTAGGTATTGCGGATAGAGCAGTGACTAAAAACAGAAGTCGAAAATTCTGTCCTTAAAGAGCTTACGTTCAGATGGTACTTCCATTTACCTTTGTGCCTGCGCTCTATGCTTTTTTTTTTTTTTTTTTTTTTGCGGTACGCAGGCCTCTCACTGTTGTGGCCTCTGAGCACAGGCTCCGGACATGCAGGCCCAGCGGCCATGGCTCACGGGCCTAGCCACTCCGCAGCATGTGGGATCTTCCCGGACCAGGGCACGAACCCGTGTCCCCTGCATCGGCAGGCGGACTCTCAACCACTGCGCCACCAGGGAAGCCCCGACTCTATGCTTTTATACCATGTCCACCCCTGCTTCAGTACATCAATCATTGTCTGTTTTACACACTTTTCTATACCTTGCTTTTTTCACTTAATCCTGCTTCTAGGAGGTTAATGATAAAGGCCACGTTTAAATCTAGCCCAGAGGCCTTTTTGCTTGGATCAGCCTTGGCCAGAAGAAAGGTAAAGCCCGCAGATGACTCCTGGCCAGACAGGTAGGAAGGAAGGGCTGGCATTTCAGTCTTTTGGGGGACAGCCTTGGTAACCAGGTCCAGATTCCCACAGGAGAGTTAATGTTGGATTAATCAGGGCTTTTTATGTTCTCAGTGTCAAAAATCCAACTCAAACTGGCTTAAACAAAAAAGGGGATCTATTGGCTCTCAAAGGTGGTAAGGGCTCAGGGGCAGATCCCAGAGCAGGAAGAGGACAAAAGAACCAGCTCAAGAGTCCAAGGTTATGTCCAACTTTCCATCTGTCCCCCTTTGCTGCCTGTCTGGTTCAATGCTCATTTTGGTCTCCATCTGTCCTCAGGAAGCAGCCACTTTGCATCTTGGGGGGGAACAAAAGTGCTACAGGTCAGGCAAGGACACCCATTGGCCAGGACAGGGTCACATGCTTACCTTTTTGTCCGGGGGGATGGTGTCTGTTACCAGGAGAAGGGGCATGGGAACATTCTCAAAACAGATAGCAACAGTTCCTAAGCCCTGTTTGATGGGCTTTTGCAGTCACTCTTCCGGGCAGCATCCTTGCCAGTCTAATGTTTCTTGGGCCAAATGGCATGCCTAAAACCTAAGTTAGAATGGAAATTTCCAGAGCTATTTTAGAGGGCTTTATACAACTTTTGTTTTGCTGCACTGACAAATCATTCTTTCACTGATTCATTCATTCATCCAACATTAATAAGCACTTAACCATATACCAGGTGCTGTTCTGGGCTTCTGAAGATACCTTGACGCATGAAAGATACCTGGTCCCTGGTCTGGAAAAAGACTCAGTCCCTGCCCTGGAAGTGTGAGGAAAGGAAGTGGGCAAAGGGCTTCTGAGACGGTTACCCGACACAGGCCGTGTACAGCAGGCTGTGTACAGATGCTGCAGGGAGGGGGGCGCAGCTTACTCTACCCGTGGGGAGACTTCAGAGAAGAGGGGCACACACAAGCAGAGCCTTTGCGGGGTGAGGGGGTGGCTTAAGATATTTATTAGGACGCTTTGGGAGACAATAAATAGAAAGCAAATTTAGCTAACTCCAGTTTTAAAAAAAATAAGCATCATACGATTATAGCGGCATTCTGGAGGTCCCGGAACCAAGATCTGGAGAACCAAAGGCAACCCAGGCAGCAGCGCTCTCTCTGCGTCTCTTGTCTTTACTTCTCTCTGTCTTTATTTGTCTGTCTGTCTGTCTCCCAACCACCCCTCCCCACAGGTCCGCTTTCCCGCCTCTCAGTCCACATGTGGGAGCGTGGCAGGTGGAGGGAAAGGGTGAAGGCTGTCTGAGTGGGAGAATAGAATGGGGACGTAGACAAAGGCTAATGGAAAAGCCTAGAGTTCCACGTCGGGACCAGAGCCTCATGGAGGCCAGGCACGTGAGCCTTCCCAGGAAGCAGAGGGAGGTCAGCCATGGCAAAGGGAGGGCCAGTTATCCCAAAGGAGCAAGAAGGGAAAATGCCTGACTTCCAAGAGGGAGGATTCCTGCCAGAGGGGCCACCTGGCAGAAGAAATGTCCCAGAGAGCTAAGGGAGGAGGACGACCTTACACCAGAAGGATAAAAAAGAGCAGAAGGCCTGCATCCCTCTCCAGAGCATGTACTAGTCACAAGCCAGTGAGTCTTGCCCAGAATGAAGTGCAACAGAAAAGAAGAAGAAAGTCCTTTCAATGTGAGTTTTACACCCACACAGCCATGTTCTCGCAGAAGCCCCAGGCCCCGTGGACACTGGAGTCAAATGTTAATGGGAAGAGTTTCTTCAGTGGTCCCTCAGCGCTGCCATGTGGGAGTGAGCTTACCATCATCACAGTCCCAGCTCCCAGGTGGCTGCAAACCATGTGCACAGCAATGTTTAGTGACAAAGAAAGAAACTTGCCTCTTCTCTGGATGCAATAAGCCAGTGGCCTGCAGAAGGACACGATGGGAGGGTACACCTCTGAGGCCCCTTCCACAGGGATGTCACCAATCCCTCAATTTGTTTACTTGTGGCCTGGACTCTGAAATCACTAACATCACACACACACTTCAGCCCTTACTAGATGATTTTCTGTATGGGCAGAGCAAACCCACAAGTTCACGAAGTCCAGAATACTCCCAGCAGCCACTGCTGCTATCCATTCCTACTTGAATGTTGGGGCAGGAAAAATGCTTCTCCACCCTCCAGATTATTCCAATCTTAAAGGTCAACTGGGTGTTCATACTATATTTTATTTATATATTAAGTGGTTTTGTTTTTGCTTTGCAAGTGTTCCTCCCACCTCTATTTGACTGGAGCATAGATTGGGTAGCATGGGGCAGAGGGGGTGGGATGTAAGACCGCGCATTTCAACAGGCTCTGAAACTATCCCATTCTCCCTTGTGGTGTGTCTCCGGATGGGTGGTCTCATTTTATTTCTTCTAAATGTTCCACTCATTTCCCCCCATCCTACCTCAACCCTTTGGCCCAGGGCAACCAAGTTTCTGACAATATAAGAAAGATGGTGCATCTAGAAATAGAAGGCTGTGGGATTGGGGGCCTTTAAAATAAGATGCGTTCAGTACCCATGTTCAGTTATTCCTTTCTTCAAGGCTGGGCTTTGAAGGGCAACGCTGACACCTGGAGTCCAGCTCTCCAGACTCTGTGTGCAGGGGCAAATCGGACAAATCAGACAAACTCAACACTCACGGAATGTCATTTCTGAGCACTGGAAGAGGGATCTGGGTTCAGATCCAGCTAAAAATGATAGTTTGTATTTCCTGAGCCCAGACTATGAGCTAAGCACTTTTCATTGATCATGTCACCTAATCTTTGCACATTGAACCTGATAAATGGGGGTTATTACCCCATGTAATAGAAGAGCAAGCTGATGTTCAGAGCAATTTACAATTCACCCAAAGTGACACACTTTGTAAGTGACAAAGCCAGAATTCAAATCCAAGCAGTTTGAACTCAGAACCAATACTTCACATGGTCTTACCACTTAGCTGTGTGTTTGGGGAAAATAACTTGACCAAGCTTCAATTTCCTTATCTAAAACTATAATAACAGTACCTACATTCAGTGTTATTGAGAACATTCCATGGGATAAGGAGTTTAGAGCAGCCAGCACACAGGGACCAATGAGTGACAGTAGTTATTATGTGATGATTTGTAAGGGACAAGCCTCCCAGATCCACACTGGATAGTTTCCTTGAACCCTGTGCTGGCATCCAGGGCTGTGTTGTCCTCAGCCCTCAGATCTCTCCAGGGGAGGGTGGCTCGGGATGGACCTTGACTCACAAAGCCTCCAACAGTGAGAAGGAGGTCCTCATTGGGCGCAGCATAAAGCCCCTAGTTCAGCCGGGTGACGGGATGCACCTGCCTCTGGCTCGTCCCAGCCAAGCCCCACTGGGCTTAGAGGGGAACCCCTTCCCAGCACTCAAAAGGACCCTCTTGGGCTGGCCTGTGAGTTGCTGGCAGTGGGTGGTGGGTGGTCTCTCTAGCTAGAATGCTCCTGAGAACAGATGGGGCTCTCTGAGCTGTTTGAAGGTGGCAGCTTGATGTATATTAACTGGCAAACTGCTCATCGTGTAGAGGCGGCCCGGAAGGAGGCCTGCAGTTGTGAGTGGGCGAAGGGGACCACAGAGGGAAGTTGGCAAGCGCAAGGCACCGTGTAGGCGGAGGCAAGGGCAGAACCGTGGGCGTGCGTGCTCAGAAGGTGAGGAGGTGAAACAGCTCGGCTCAGAGCCCACTTGGCCCTGACTCCTCACCACGAGAAGCATATTGGTTAACATTTGCTTAACTGGTCTCATAGAAACAGCATTGTGGGAGCCTGGAATCAGAGTGTGGTGCTGCAAGAGGCCTTGCAGCTCTCCTGGTGCAATTTGCAGATGGGAGAACGAGGTGGGGGAGACTTGTCTGACTTGCATGCACAGTAACCTGTCTTCACCCTGGTCGTTGGCTAAAGGTAGTCTCTTCATAAATAAATCCAAGTATTTAGACTTTATTTTGCTTCTTTTTTTAAATTTTAGAAGTGTGATGATCAATGCAGAAGAAGTTTTGAAAGAAAAAAAATCATCCAATACCCTAATTATGATCATTTTGTGCATTCATTTTCAGACCTTTAAAACATATTTTTATGCAATTGCAATCATAGAGGAGAGAAAATTCCATCTTCTCATTCAATAGCATAATATTTTCTCATGCTACAGTCTTCAGAATTGTCACCCCAAAAAATACCCCATAGTTGAACAGTAAATTAATGTTCAACGACAGAGTTGAACCCATGAAACGTGATTGGTCCGAATTTAGTTATGACTTCTCGATAACAGCTTCATGTCTGTCTGGTATCCCTTCTGTTCTATCAGGACAGATCATATTTTACAAAAAGATCTTTTGTACGAAAAAAGTACTTCTGCCTGGGTTCCATCCCAGGACAACGAAATCAGAATCTCTGGGCACAGGGTCTAGGCATTAATGTTTTTAAAAATTTCCCCAAGTGATTCTAATGGGTCTCTATCTTGGCTACTCATTACAATGTGTTGGAGCACTTATTTAAAAAGCTCTCTTCCTAGGCTGCACCCCAGACCTTTTAAATCATGAGTGGTGGGGATGGACCCCAGGCATCAGTACTTGTTAAAGCTCCCCAGGTGATTCCAATGTGTGCCATCTGCTACTGTTTCATCTCATCAGGAGGCCCATTTGTTGGTTTTCCCATCCTTAGTGGTCTCACTAAGACCGAACAGTGGGCTCAGGTGGTGATATCCATACTGCTCCGGGGCAGTTTCCGTTAACATACCAATCTGATTGGTTCATCCACTGATGAAAAGATGCTTTTTCTAATTCTGCATTCTGGTCACATTTTTCAAGTGCGAATTCTATAAAAAAGAACTTTCTCGGGCTTCCCTGGTGGCGCAGTGGTTGAGAGTCCGCCTGCCGATGCAGGGGACACGGGTTCATGCCCCGGTCTGGGAGGATCCCACATGCCACGGAGCGGTTGGGCCCGTGAGCCATGGCTGCTGAGCCTGCGCGTCCGGAGCCTGTGCTCCGCAACAGGAGAGGCCACAAAACAAAAAACAAAAAACAAAAAAAAAGAACTTTCTCTTATTCACCTGGGCTATTTGGTTAACCCCGAAATACAGTCCACCCAGGCAAGGCAAGATAAATTGTTCATCTTAACCAGGAAAAATCAGCACATCTTTTTCTGAGACCACTTGAGGGAGATGAGGGTTGAAAATGCAAACATTCTGGGAGGTGAAGATCAGAAGAGAGGAAGGGGAGTTCACATTATAAGCTGAGGTCAGATCAGCCTCAGCAGGTGAGGGAAGCAGAAGAAGAATGTCTGGCGTCCGTGCAGTAGGGAGTGTGACGGCAGCTAATTATCGAGGAAAGAAGTGCTGAGAGGCCGAGGGTCCAGGGGGGATTAGAGTGTGAATTGGTGTTGGAACCGGTGCTGGCGAATTTCTCCAGCAACATTCAGCAGCAGACGAGCCCTGACCCGGTCTGGCCGGGTCTGGTATTGGGCGGGCAGGGTAGGAACTAAAGGAGAAGCGGGTGAGGGAATCGGGGTGCAGGCTAGCCCATCGCTACAGGAGCCTCCCTGCTCATATGTGTGGTTCCCCTGCCTGCACCCCTCATTTCCTGGCCACCTCCTGCTTATCCCTCGGGCCTCATGTATACGCCGCCCCCTCCAGAAGCCATGTGGCCTTCCAGCTGAGAAAGCCGGGTCTGACTGAGTTGACCCTTTTCTGGGCCCCCAGAGACCCCGACGCCGCCCCGACCACAGCCCTTATCAGCAGCACTGCCATCGTTTGTTTAGTTGTGGCCCTCGATAGACTGTATATTCTGGCTGTGGCCCGTGGAGGCACACGGGGCCTGTGTAGGGAGGAAGCTGTGGAGAGAAGGCGGTGGTAACAGAAAGGACTACGTGTAAACACCCAAACGTCATTACTGATCTCGGTAACTGAGGGGACATCACACACAGAAACCCAGGCTCCCACATTGTAAAACATAGGTCGGATTGTGCCAGCCACTGCAGAACTTTCCAATACGCTTGGAATGAAACCCGCCTATGGTCTGAGTGTTTGTGTCCCCGCCCCAGAATTCGTAGGTTGAAATCCGAATGCCCAATGGGAGGGATTAGGAGGCGGGGCCTTTGAGAGGTGCTTAGGTGGAGCCCTCATAGTGGGATTACGCTTCTTATAAAAGAGACCCCACAGAGCTCCCTGGCCCCTTCCGCCACGTGAGGAGACAATGAGAAGTCTGCGACCCAGGAGAGGGCTCTCACCCGACCACGCTGGCACCCTGATCCGCACTTCCAGCCTCCAGAACTGTATGCAGTAGATTTCTGTTGTTTATAAGCCCCGCAGTCTGTGGTGTTTTGTTACAGCAGCCCTAATCGACTGAGACAAAGCCTCAGTCCTCAGCACAGGTCCGCGAGAATCTGTAGGACATGCCGCCGCTCCCGCCGCACTGGCTCTGCTCCAGCAGCAGTGGCGCTCGGCTGTGTCTCCATCACCCCACGCACGAGCCCACCGCAGAGCTCGGCACTCGCTCTTCCCTCTGCCTGGAGCCTTCTTCCCGCAGATCTCAGCCTGTCTCCCTCACTCTGTCCATCAGGTCCCTGCTCCGACGTATTCTGAGGGAAGCCTGCCTCACCATCCCAGCTCTCCACCCTTCTGCTGCTTCCTTCCTCCTCACAGACTTACTATCACTTGGCACCGATTTACAGGCTCAGTTGCTATTTGTTTACCGTTTCCCCTGCTAGGAACATAATTGCCATGGTTGTGGGGATTGGTTCTTGTTCACCGCTATGTTCCCACACCTAGAACTGCCCCTGATTTAAGGTAGATGTCCAAAATGTATCTGTTGGATGTATGTGTATACACCTAGTGCCTTGGTAAGGCAAAGAAAAATTGAACTAGGAATGCAGTGCATGCTTGTCTGTGTCCACTGCACGCCTAGGCCCCCACGGAATGAATCATTCAGCCCCAAACAGAGAGGCAAGGCCAGGGCTAGAAGCAGCACCGACCATCCTCAGCACAGAGAACAGGGCCAGGGGCACGTCGTGGATGAACTGGAAAAACAAGAGGCGTGAAGCTGAGTGGCAGCCACGTGAAGTGGCTATTGCCCCAGGAACGTCAACTCGATGCACCCCTTCAGTGAGCGCGCTTGGAGCCCTGCTGTGGTCTAGGCACTGAGCGGCACACAGAGACACCCAGAGGAAGAAGAAGAAGAAGCCCTCACCTTAAGTAGCCCACAGAATACATGCGCCCAGAGAAATCAGCAAGTACAACAAGGTGTGACTTGTGCTGAAGGCCATAGGTGCAGTGGTTAGGATGAGGGATTTCGAGCCTGACAGAAGAGACTCAGGTTCTGGCTCTGCCACTAACTAGCACAGCGATCGCAAGCAATCACTATGTCTTGGTTTCCCTATCTGTACGATGGAGATAATAATAATGCTTATCGTATAGGATTGTGGTGATTAAATGAATATGCCTATGTGTGTGTATGTGTTTGTATAGGCACACACATATAAAATGTGTGTGTATATATATATTTTTCCTAGAACTGTGTTTGGTGCATCACAAATACTCTGTAAGTAGTGTCTGGTTATTATTATTATGAGATGTGTACATGGAGTTGGGGGTGGGCGGGGGCAGAGAGGGCTTGCAGAGCGGGGCCTGGAGGTGAAACATTAGAGGTGAGTAACCTGGCCACCCAGGGGAGAGGGGCCGTGTGAGGGCAGCGGTCACGGGACCTCCAGAGCACTTGCTCGTATGTAGAACAAGAGTTCGGAGGAGACAGGGCTGTGACAAAATGTTACTGGCGGGAGCAGAAGATCTGGCCAGAAACAGAGGGCAGGACTCGGGGACGGCCTCAGGGAGGCCTCCCATTCCTGGGGTCCTGACCACAGCTTCCAGCCTGTCCAGGGAAGTGACCACAGGATGGCTCCATGTCCCCAGAATAAGCCAGGGCCATTTACAAGCTGATTGTGAGTTGTTTAAAGAAAGCGAAGCAGTTTGCCAGAGCTGGAGGAGACATTAATTTTGTTGTGTGGGCCGCTGCATGAGTCATCCAGGAACAAAGCAAGAGATGTAAATGCACTTCGCACAGCCCTCCGTGTGTCATTTTGTGCCTGCCCAGGGCTGGTCATTACTTCAGGCAGATCTGAGGATGTCCATTTGTGGGAAGGTCCAGTGCTGGAGAAACTGAAGCTTAGACCTCCTGGATCCCTGCCAAACCTCAGCCTGCTTTGCAAGCCCAAAAGGGGTGGGGAAAAAACACCTGGCTCCTCCCACTCTGTGGTGGGATGTTGTAAACAGCCAATGTCCCCACCTTGGCTGTGCTCCTTCTCATATGACCTTGCGGCATCCCATGGCTCCTCAGCTTATCAGATTTCTCATCAGAAAATGGGATGCAGGCTCTCTAATCAGGGATGTGGTGAGGATGAAATGCGACACGCCCAGGACAAATATCTACAGAAGATGTGCTCAGTACATCTTTACATCTTCGTTCTGCCCCTTGATGGGTATGGAATGTGGAGAAACAGCGTCTCTTCTGCGGTCCTTTCTTGGAGCCCTTGGGCCAGACACTTCCCCTCTCTGAACCTCAGTATGGGATCTGTAAGAAGAGGCACTTGAACTCAGTCATTATCTTGCAGCTCTGATAGTGTACGATTCCATGACTGAGGCAAGAACAAACTTGCCTTGAGGTAGCGTAAAGGATGTGCTTGCGCTCAGCTAGTTAGAGTTGAATGGCTTATTAATGGTGCATAACTGAGTAATAGCTCCCAGCAGGTGCTAAATCAATCTGGGTTGTTCTTTGTTCCAGCAGGCAGGCAGTACTATTTGGATCGGCAGTGTGGTTATTTATTTAGGGTTGAGTCACAGGTGGAGGCTGGAGGAGAGCCTTTCCCCGAGCCTGCCATGAAGTTCATCAGCCCCTTGTGAGAAGAAGAGGGAAGAACATTAGCTGTGTCTCAGAGCAGGAAGTTTGTACCCATCTAGAAGCAGGGGAGCAGAAGGAATGTCCTACCCCCTACCTCCAGAGCTGCCTAAAATGTCAGCCTGCTTTCAGGCCCAGGTCAAATTCAGCCTTCTCTAGGAGGTAGGCATCCTGGCCTTCTGGAAGAACACATGCTTTAGACTAGGAACCTTGTCCTGGTTCTACCTTTTACTGGCTACGTAATTTGGGGCATGTTATTTCACCTTTTAGAACCTCAGTTTCTTCATCCGTAAAATGGGGGTTGTAATAATCCCATGCCTCACCGATTGTGTAGGTTAAATGAGATAAAGGAAGTACCCGCACGTAGTAGGTGCTCAACAAATGGCAACTGTAGTAAGCCTTTCTAGGGCCCCTCTGGTTGGAAAGCCTCTTTCTTCTCTATACTTCACAGCAGTTGCTCTGTGCCGTCATAGAGGCTCAGAGCTGTGCATGGATCTGCCTTCGTCTCCTGATGAATTCTAAGTTTCTAGGGAGTGAGGACTGCTTCAAATCCATGTTGGATCTCCAACATGTGCCTGCGCAGAGTAGGTGTTCAATTAAAGCATCCCACATTAAGTGGAAGACAAACTCCAAGAGAAGAAATAGCGGGCTTCCCTGGTGGCGCAGTGGTTCAGAGTCCGCCTGCCGATGCAGGGGACACGGGCTCGTGCCCCGGTCCGGGAAGATCCCACATGCCGCGGAACGGCTGGGCCCGTGAGCCATGGCCGCTGAGCCTGCGCGTCCGGAGCCTGTGCTCCTCAACGGGAGAGGCCACAACAGTGAGAGGCCCGCGTACTGCAAAAAAAAAAAAAAAAAAGAGAAGAAATAGCATTTCTCTCCAGCCAGCTAGCCAGGTGCAGGTGAGCATGCATGAGTGAGTAGGCCTGGTCCTTGGGACTGAATATACTGGGGACACAGGTTAGAGGACAAAGCTGGGCAGGGGGAGAGAGGCAGGCCAGCCATAGCATGCCCAGGGACCCATCTTCTGTCTTTTTAGCAGTAAACCTCTATGTGAAACAATCCTGCCCATCAAACCCTATTTAGACCAATGTGGTCGTTTTCTTCTCATCTTTTGTAATGGAAGCTTCCAGCAGAACGTTCACTGCAAAGAAGAGTGAGTCACACAAAGCAGCCTGAGAGGAGAGAATATCCTTCGTAAAAGGACAAGAAGACCAGCCAGAAGGTGGCTGAAGACCAGCTCTGGTGTCGGGAGCCACCGGGCATTTGTGGGGGAGGGAAGGGACTCATAATCGTACCACTCTGCCCCCATTGTTTGTCAGGGACCATATATAGATGATCATTCTCTAAATACATTTTATTATCACTAATTTTAAAGACACACAAAATGTACACATGATAAGACAGAATCTATACATGGGACTATTTAATCTTTGTGACCATACTGTGGAGTGAGAGATCGTCTCATTGACAGACATGAAAACTGAGACTTGGAGGTTTTGTGGTTTGTCCGAAGTCACAGCATTCGCTGCATGCCATCTGTCACCAAAGCCCGTGCTCTGCTCTCAGTACCGTGGCCTAGTCCAGTCTCCCACCCAGGGCAGGGATGGCGTCCAGCATCCCTGACACTCATCTTCCAGCCCAGGTTCCACTGCTTCCAGCAGTGAGGTCTCACAGCCTCGCAATAATACTCCTAGTGAATTTCTAGCATGTTATGTGTCAGACACTGTTCAACGTCTATTGCAAACTTTGCCTCCCAACCTTCATGATAGCCCCAGGAGGTAGTTACCATGATTTCCTTCACTTTACAGAACAGAGAGGTTAGGGAATTTGCCATGGTCACACAGCCGTTCTGTGATAGAGCTGGGACCTGACCAGGTGGCCGCCTCCGCGCACTCTTGTATACTTTCCCGAGAGCCTCCCTCAGGCAGCCCTCTTCGCTGCTGTGCTGCTCTGCTTAAAAGATTTTCCTTATTCTGATCCGAGTCTGCTGCCCCGGAACTTTGACCCACTGGTTTTAGTTTAGAAAAACTCCAGCCCTTCTTAAAATGACAGTGCTTAGCTAGCCACCCACGTCACTCTCCCATCCACCTTCTGTTGCTCTGGTTCTTACTTCCTTCCATCTTCTGATGTTGATGTGCCTCACTGGAGGGCACAGAGCTGCCCCCAACATCCCAGGCATCATTGAATGAATCTCCAGATTGGATGAGCTCATTGGGGTCCCATGGCTCTGTTGCCTCTTGAGTCACTTAAAGGTGATTTTCTGTTAAACACAGTGAGTCACGTGGTCCCCACCCTGTGCTTGTGCATTCAGCTATGAGTCTGGGGCTCCACATCCCACTGGCCCAGCAACTGCTTCTCCAGAGGGCTCAGTTCAGCTCCTGAGCCTGTGTGCAAGAACTTCTAGACCACCCTTGGAGTCCTTGCCCTTTCTGAGCTTCCAGTTGGGGCTTCCCAACTGGAAGCTTCCATTACAGGGCATCCTTATAAATGAGGCCAAATAGGGCAGAACAATGGTCCACAGCAGGGACCAGGTGCCACCCTAAGGTGGTAGTTGGGCAGCACCAAAAGGGGAGCTTCCCCTACCACAAGGCTGCACAGAGACCACCTTGGGCCCCTTGCAGGAGACGTGACGGTGCCACTCATAGGAAGGGTGAGGCTGGATGGCAAGCTGTTGATCTAGCTCCTCAGCACTTACTTGACTGTGTCCATCGAAGCCGTTCTTCTCTCAGCCCATTCACTAAGCAACATCTCAGAGGGTGAGGGAAGGGGACAGCAGAAAGTACCTGGACTTTTTAATCTCTTGATGACTTGATTCTTCCATCCTATTGCTTACTATAAAGAAACAAAATAATGCCAGGGAAGGGAGTCATCCTTGGTTTTGGCCAAGTCCTAAAGCATGATCCAAGCCAAAAAGAAAATGTATTGGGAAGTTGTCAGGGAGCTCATGGAAGTGATGGGAATTCTGAAGGCAGCCTGGAAGCAGGATAGGAGCCAGGACAGGATGTACATGACGGTTGCGGTGTCTCGTCTTTGCGTTACTCTGCTCAATAGCCAAAGCCCCTGGAGAGAGTCTGATTGGTTGGTCTTAGATCACAGACCCACCTCCTTGGCTGTACTGAGGCGACAGAGGAGGAATCTGATGAAGGGAATCTCCTGGAACTCCTTGGCTTCTGTATTTGGAGGCAAAACACACCAATACACCACACACCAATCTGCCCACGATGGGGGAGAGGTGAATCCCCAAAAGGAAACCAGGGCGTTTTCAAGAAAAGAATACTGGATAGCCAAAGTGAACATACAAAAAACCCACAAATGTCTACGCCATCCGTAAAACCAAAGCTCAAATCATTAGTAATTCAAAATAAAAGAAGGAGAGACCATGATCCCCCTTCTTTGAAGGCACAGAGGGTTGGCATAGAGAACACAGCCATCTTGTCTCCCCTCCCTGGAGGGGTTGGAAGATGTCGCGTCCCATCCTGGGGAAATCTAGATGATAATTTCCCGATGCAGCAAAGAAGTCCAACAAATTGAGCTGCCTTATCAAAACAAATTGGAGAACCATTCTCTGCTACAGTTACTTGATCCGAAGGCCCATGGAATGTATCCCATCTGAAGGCATTCTTGTGAGAGGTAAATTAGATAATGCACAGCTCTGAATGCAATTAATGTTTGGTTCTCCCTATTAGTTGTGTTTCTAAGGTAGAAACTGCTTTTCTCCCTATGTCTGGTCTGAAACATCATGATACGAGACATCCTTGTTTGGGATTATAGAAAGAGCTGTCTCCAGCCAAGAGACAAGGAAAAGCAATGATACGCAGGGAATGGACAGGAGTAGCCGTTTGGACTGTCCCTTTGTGGGATTCCCTCTGTTTATAGCCGATTAGGCCTCCTAGCTGGGGCACTATAAACAGCAGGTATTCAGACAGGCTGGGGGTTGGGTTGGATGAGCAGCTGGACCCACTGGACTGGGGCCTGATGCAAAGAGAAGGCCCCATCAGGAAAGTTTTCCATGGCAGATGACACACCATCCCTACTTTCTGGCAGAGTCTGCCTGTGCCCCCATCGGCGGGAATGTGGTTGCACTCCTGTGATCCAGTAGCTTGTTCCCCAGGCTCGGGGAAGGCCCAGGCAAAGCATCAGATTACCAGGCATTGGCTGCAAACAGACACCTTCGAGCTGAGAGCTGGACCCATTCAGGAGCAGCTCTGAGAGTCCAGAGTTGGTAATGTTCAAGGGGAGGGGTCTGGACTGTACTCCCAGAGATGCTCGTTTGTATATTCTGACCAGGAAGATCACACGTACGTGTTCAGCCATGCTTGTGCACCGCTAGCCTGCTCAAAATATCACAGAGGGCTCTCTCTGGGCCTACTGTTGGCTTCATAACTGGTATAATGCCCATCAACATCTCTCACTTGGGGCATCTCTCTTCGAACTTCAAAACAGACCAGGCCTCTAAAGGCCTCAGTGCTCCATCGTTAACGGCTCATCGTTAACGGCTCTCTCTGCCCCTCCTACCTTTTGGTTCTGCCCTGAGGTGTCCCTAATTATGTCAAATTCCTCTTCCACAGGTGGACCCCTACTAATGTAAACCCATGTGCCCCAGGCTTCTTTTCTCCCTGCCAAGCATCCTCAGCTCCCTAAATCTCTCATTGGCCAGTTTTCCAGATCCCCGAGTAGATCCAGGCCACGTTTTCAGGCCTGGGCCCCGGAGGCCTTACTTAACTCTCACTGTGCCAGCAAAGGAAGCCTTTGGGGTGGTGTTACTCCTGCCTCTCTGCCTGGAAGAATTTGGTGGTTGAGGGTCTCCTCCTTCAGTCTTAGTGAGCTGGGGGTTTGGTGTCCTCTCCAGTTGTCCCAAGCTCGTCAGGTTCGTGGTTCAACCAGCCCTGCCCTTGAGGTGCCTGCTGCCCAGAGCCAGCCCTCTAAGCCCTGCAACCCCACCAGGCTGAGCTCAGGTGGCAAGCCATGCCTGCCTTCCAGGATTGGGTCCTGGTGCCCTTGTTCTCGGTCCTTCCCTATGCCGGCAGCTGCGCCGCAGGGCCTGGTCCAGATGCAGAAAAGGCAGTGCTGTCAGCCTTCTGCTCCCACTGTTTGTCCTACGCCCACCACTCAGGAGCCGGTCCCCCTGAGCCCAGAGTCGTGACAGGCTTTGTGCAGCTCTGCGCGGGCGGGCTGTAGTCCTCATCCTTTTAGGGGCCACCAGAGGAATGGGGGAGTGGGGATGTGGGAGAGGGTTGTGTGTGTTGGGGCTGGAGCCACAGAGGAGTCAAGTGCATTCTGGGTCCCCAACTCAGGCACCTCCCACCCTTCTGAGCTGAGAAAGCAGCCGGGAGGCAGAGGAGGCCCCATGGGAGGGACAGGGCTTCAATTTTCAGCTGGGGATGGGTTGCAGCTCCAACGGGCTCCATTGTCCCTGGGAACCGTGGCGGGTTTATCAAAGGCTCTTGTAGGAGCTGTAATTTGCATTTCATTTTATGGATTTATATTTGCTTTGTTCATTTCCCTTTGTTTCCCCAGAGTTTGCTGCTTTGGTGTAAACGTTTCTTTTGAATATTTTTCAATAACACTAAAGAGAGAAGGTGTCCTCCCCCCACTCCTGTTCTATTCCCGATGACTCCTAAACTGGGGTGGGGGGGGGCGATGAGGCAGCAACAGCTTCCCCCAGCAGAGGCTGGGGGCGAGAGAGAGAGCTGCAGGCAGAGCGGGGGCAGGATTACTGAGCCCCTTTTAAGTGTCAGGAGCTCCATGTGTGTAATCAGATTTCATTCTCACCACAACCCTGCAGGTAAATTGATTATTCCCACTTGTTTTTCTCAGACGAGGCTCAGAGAAGTTGAGTCATCTGGGTTACCCTCAGCTGGTAAGTGGCAGAGCCGGGACTGGAACTCGGGTCTGACCCTCTCTCGCCTCCACGGTGCCTCTGGGCTCTCTGGTCCATAGATGACTCCCCCAGGACCCCACTTTCCTTTCCCCTTGGAGGATCGTGTCTATGGGCTCATCCCCTCCTACGTGTGTGAGCATTTCAGGAGTAAAGACACATCAGTGGGAGAAAGAGGAGGAAACAAGATGTCTGAGTCTAGAGGACCCGACCCACTTGGACAGATAGGCCCCCTTGGCCTAGCTCTGTTCTCAGGAAGGACACACACATTGGGAAATTGTCAGCAGGCCTGGGATCTTTCGACTGGGCCAGGGACTCATCTTCAGGTTCTTCTGCAGGAGAGAGTACTGTCCAAGGAGCCCCGTGCAGGTGAACTTCAGTGTGGCCGATGCCCCCAAGTCACTCTGCATGTGTCTGCCCCGCCAAGCCAAGGGGTCTGAGCATGAGGGACTCAGCACGTGACCCACCCTAGGATGTCAGAACTGGAGGGTCTACTGGGGTTATCCCACCCGGCCTCCTCATCTCACAACACTCGGGGGAGTGAAGTCACACAGCTGGTTCACCAGCCAGCTCCAGATCCCCAGCCTCCCCGAGACCCACCCAGTCCACTGTCCCTTCCTCAGTGGCTTTCCCCAGCCGGTGTCACCAACCCAGGTTCGATTTGCCCACACATAGCAAGCCAAATGCTGAGACGATGGGGTCTGCAGCAAAGAAAGGGGTTATTCGCAAGACCGCCAAGCAATGAGACAGGAGAACAAGTCGCAAACCCACCTCCCCGAAGGCAAGGGACGGGGGTATTTATAGGCTTAAATTTATAGGCTTATTTATAGGAATAAAGCATCAGGGTGGACTGAGGCGTGGGGAGCACGGGAAAAGGTGATTGCAAAAAGATGTGGGAATCGAGGTTCTGCGCAGGCGTAACTAGGCTACAGGCCTCTGCACATCCTGAGGGTGGAGTTTTCAACCCTTTGATGTCAAAAGGTCACCAAGCGGACTCTCACGCATGCCCATTTGGAGGGTTGGTGGTCCTATCCCGCTGGTGGTCTTAACCAGCTCAGCTAGAACTAGACACACATAGCTGACTCTCAGCTCAGCTGAACTAGACATAGCTGACTCCAAGTTCCTGGAAAATAACTCAGGCAAACATCTTATTGTTTAGAGTCCATGCCACTTGGAGGACATGCAAGTGTTAAAACGACATTGATTACTGAAAACAGGTGAGATCTGACCAATTATTACCCATGGTTTCACCCGGGTATCAGCCACATCAGAGTCATCAGTTCTTGTTCAGCATCACAAGGGAGGGTCCAGGAATCCACATTTTAAAACACCCGGCCAAGGTGATTCTTCTACACATTAAAGTGAGCCCTTTGGCTAGATCACACAAGTGAGGTTAAAGAAACTTCAATGATTAGGGTTTTAAACCATCAGAGCTAAGGGATGGACCTAGCTTGACTTTATCCACTCTCTTCTGGCCCTACCTGCGGAGGTTGTATCTTGGAGGGAGGCTCCTGTCTGGTGGATAAGCAGGCTGGATGAGGTAGGAAAGGTTGAAAAGAAGAGGTTGCCTTTAGAGGGGTCCCCACTCAGCCCACTTCTCTCCTTTACGTCACCTGCCTGGAAACCTCAAGTTTGCCCCTTCGTGGTGGAATGGCAAAGACCTGGCCAAAGAGTTCAAAGAACTGGGCTCTAGGCCCGGCTCTGACAATAGCTGTGGAACCCTGGAGAAATAAGACATGTCCTCACACTGGGCCTTATTTTCCTCCCCAGCATAAGGAGTGGTTGCATCCGATGATCTTGGGCCCTTTCTCACTCACATTCTGGAGTCTTGTGACTTATTGATGGTAAACACGTCTTAATCGGCTGGTTTTCACCACACCCATGTAGGACCTGGAACATGGTAGGGGCTTAGTCGAGGTTTATTGTCAGATGAAATTAATTTGGAGGTTTAAGCAGGACTTGTGGGAGTATGTTTTGGTTAGAGATTGACTCAGGGGCTGCTGACATGTAGGAAAGAAAAGATGTTCTCCTGGGAGATCTGTTACATGAGCAACTTATTTAAAGTAGTGTCTCAGAACTTGCTTTATCATGTGTCACAGGGCCCTGTAGGAACATGTGCCGGATTGGCTGACCTAAAACAAGCTGTTGGAGCCGGACCAGGGAGTGTAGGGACACACGCCATGCAGAGGTGTGAGCCGGGAGGGAGGCAACGGCCTTCCCAACACAGACCTGGGTGTAGTGGGCTGGCTTGGAGACACGCACTGGGGCCATTCGGATTTAAAAAGAGCCATTGGCTTTGGGGGTGTATTGTGTGCCACAATATGGAAGGGATTAATTACAGCTGCTTGTGGATAGGTAGGGGCTGCTTCCTGGAAGGTTATGCTTGACTTAAGGCAATGTTGGAAGGAATTTAGGGATTTATCTGGCTGCTGAGCCAGTTCTGGAGTTTTCTAAGAGAAGGTAATTATTGCCTTCAGGAATGGAGGTTATTGTTGTTCCAGAGCTTAGAGCAGACCCTGGCGCATGATGGATGCTACTGGGTGTTCCCAGGCTAACCTAAGTCCAAGGAGTCTGCAGCTGGCTCCACAGGGGAAAGAACTCACGGTGGGTTTCACCTAAGACTGAACCACATCCCAGCACTACTTCCCAGCTCTGAGACTGCCCTGAGATGGATCAGTAAACGGCTCATTGTTGCAATATCCTTTACACCATGCAACATTAATATTTACATTCTTCTTTATTCTTTTGTGTCTTCTCCAAATTCTCTACCTTTTTTTTTTTTTTTTGCGGTACGCGGGCCTCTCACTGTTGTGGGCTCTCCCGTTGAGGAGCACAGGCTCCGGACGCACAGGCTCAGCGGCCATGGCTCACAGGCCCAGCCGCTCCGCGGCAGGTGGGATCTTCCCGGACCGGGGCACAAACCCGTGTCCCCTGCATCGGCAGGCGGACTCTCAACCACTGCACCACCAGGGAAGCCCCAAATTCTCTACCTTGAAAGTTATTTTAGATTCAGAAAATAATCTGAATTTTAAAAACCTGTTTTTAAAAACAGGGTAACTCAGGTACAGTGGTTTACCACTCATCCGATCATGGACAATGTCAAGAATACTACCCTGTTTTCCTCCTTTCACAGATAACCATGCTCCTTACTCCCGCTACTGACTGGAAACTTGGCATTGTTGCCGCGATCTCAGTATGGGGTCCTGTTCGCACTCTGGGTCCAGGCTGTGGGTCAGCCTCCATGACTGTCAGCAGCACCGTCTGTCTCTAGAAGGCAGGATAAAAACCTCACTGCGCACTGAGGTTGGTGGCTCACGTCCAGAGCACCTGGGACTCAGTGATAGCAAAGTGCAGTCCCCAGGAGCCCATGTGTCTCTGGACCAAAACCCTTGCCAAAGCAGAGCTGCTGGAGATGGCTGTGCAGAGACAGCACAGGCAGACTCTCGGGGCGGTGCCAGCAGTGCCCCACGAAGGAGCCTGTGCTACACCCTCAGCAAACTAGTAATGACAAGGCCCCAGTATCCGCGATGACTCCTTAATGCATGGTTATTCTGTGAGTTAAAGCCCTTATAGTCACGGGGTCAGCCATGCCAGCGGTCAGCATGCTTCCTTACTGGTTGATAAATAGCCTCTGTCAGCACCCCTCAGATGTCCCAAAGCCCACTGCCCCAGCTTCCTCGGGACCCCTTCCACAGTCTAGCTGGGGTCCTCTACACCCCAGCTCCTGCGCTAGGGCTAAGGTCCATTCTTGTTGCTGGCATGGATCAGCTTTCCCAAAGTCCTGCTGGGCACAAACTTTGGCTTCCCCCGGTATCTGGAAGACCAATCTGTGCCTCGCTTACACCTGGTCTCAGGGAACCCCGGGTAGGTACCTCATGGGTGTTCCTTTGGTATTCATCAAACTGTTGACCCATGAGCCAGCCTGCTGCAGCTCTTATCCCTGTATCTCTTCTGGCAAAAGTGGACCCAACCAGTTCCTAGTGCCCAGCTGATCCCTGAGGCTGCAGCTCCCCATCACCAGCCAATGTTCCCTGGAGTTCTCCTTAGAGAGCAGCCCATTGTGCAAACTGCAGCCTCCGAGAGACCTGAGCAGAGAAAGGGAGAGTTTTCATTATTACCCTTGTGTGCATGGGACTTTTGCTAGTACAAGGAATGGAGACCCATTCACACTAGTTCAAGTAAAGAGGATTTATTATAAGGCTCCATGTTGAAGATTAAGGGGAGTCTCAAGGAAATCTGACTGGGGTTTTGCCTCCATAATTCTGGAGGTTCTGGATTCAAAACAACTCTGGTTCCTGAGAAGCAATCGTCTAAGGACCTGCCCTCTAATTTAGGGGTTGCAAGCAGCAATACCCACATGTGCCAGGCAGGTAACATAAGTGTGAGGCTGGCCAGACAGAGCAGAACAGGGTGTGGTGAAGCAGATGGGAAAACACATGGCCTGTGTAAAGAGGCAGCACCTCAGCTCCAGTGGATTGCCACCATGCAGACCCTGTGTTACAGAGCTTCTGACTGGATGTTTTTGTTTTGTTTTGCGGTACACGGGCCTCTCACTGTTGTGGTCTCTCCCGTTGCAGTGCACAGGCTTCAGACGTGCAGCCTCAGCAGCCATGGCTCACGAGCCCAGCCGCTCCGCAGCATGTGGGATCTTCCCGGACCGGGGCACGAACCCGTGTCCCCTGCATCGGCAGGCGGACTCTCAACCACTGCGCCACCAGGGAAGCCCCTGGATGTTTTTTTAATTTTTAATTCTTTTCTGACTGGCTGGATTTTAATGTGAAATCTCCCAAATTTTAAAGATTGGTAACAGACTCACAAAAATGCAGACCATTATGTGGTCATATCCCATGAGAGTCTTATTCCACGACTTCCAGTTATGCTCCTTTGCAATTGCTCTACCACTGACCTGACTTGTCCTCTACCAGCTGGCGAATTCTTTCTTTAGTTCCTATTCACGTTCCTAAGACAAGAAAACAAATTGGCCTGGATCTTTCCTTTGGGTCAGATCAGGCAAGGCCGTGACTGGTTGCCTTTAGGCCAGGTGCCTCCTCCTGTCTAGTGCAATCAGTTGTGGCCAGCAGGTGTGAAGGGATGGGGGGCAAAGTGCGCTCTCTCGATCAGCAGGACTGCCATTGGGTGGGCCTTGCAAACATGTCTGGTACCTGTATGCTATCTCAATCCCGAAAACAGCCTGTGTCTGTCAGCGCTCTCCAGAAAAACACAACAGATATAAACAGAATATATACATGCATATACACGCATATCTCGGAGATAATGGGGGTTTCATTCCAAACCACCTCAATGAAGTGAATATGGCAATAAAGAGAGTCACGAGAACTTTTTTGGTTTCCCAGTACATATAAAAGTTATCTTTACTGTTTACCCTATACTGTAGTCTATCAAGTGTGTAATAGCATTATGTATAAAAAAATGTGCCTGCCTTAATTTTAAAACACTTTATTGCTAAGAAATGCTAACCATCATCTGAGCCTCCAGCAAATCGTAATCTTTTTGCGGTAGTAACAGGAGAGATCACTGACCACAGATCACCATAACAAATAAAATAATAATGAAAAAATTTGAAATATTGCAAGCATTACCGGAACGTGACACAGAGCTATGAAGTGAACAAATGTTGTTGGAAAAATGGCACTGATAGACTTGCCTGACAGGGGGTTGCCACAAGTCTTCAATCTGTAAAAAAATGCAGTATCTGTGAGGTACAATAAAGCAACGTGCCATAAAACAAGGTATGTCTGTATATTCATATTCTATAAGTATATGCATATTCATATTGTATAAATATATATTCATATTAGACAAGTATATATATGAGTGTACACACACACACACACACACACACAGAGATTTATTTTAAGGAACTGGCTCATGCAATTGTGGGGACTGGCAAATCCAAAGTCCTAGGGTAGGTCAGCAGATTGAAAGCTGAGGCACGATGTAATGTTGCCATCGAGTCTGAAATCCATCGAGCAGGCTGACACCTCAGGCAGGAGCCAGTGTTCAGCTTGGAGGCAGAATTTCTTCTGCGGGAAACCTCAGGTTTTGCTATTAAGGCTTTCAGCTGATTGGATGAGGCCCACGCACATTACTGAGAATAACCTCTTTGACTTAATGTCAACTGATTATAGACGCTCACTACACCTATGAATTACCTTCACAGAGACCCCAAGGCTGGTGTTTGATTAGATAAATGGGTCCTAGAATCTAGCCAGGTTGGCACAAAAAACTAATCATCACACAGCCCTGTGAGGCAGATATTGCTTCTCTCATTTTACAGATGAAAAAACCAAGACTTAGAGAGATTAAGGTTGGAAAGGTGGTTTACTTAGCTTGGCTCTGAATAACTCCAAAGCCCACACCCAACTCCTGCATCTCCTGCCTCTCAGTTAGGTCTGAAGTCTGAAAATGTCTGAGCTGGCTTTATGGACTTTCTGCTTTCCAAGAAGGGCTTTGTGAAAATGGTATCTCAGCTTCCTTCGTGGGAGTGTTTGCTTCTCCTTTTTTTTCTTCTTTTTTTCTTTTTCCTGGATTCCTTGCATTTCTCCTAGCCTCCATACCAGACTGGTAGAGTGGAGTCCTTGCCTGCTAGTAAAGTGATAAAGATGATTTAAACTGCTTTCTTCCTCTCTTGAAAAAGCTTTCTCCCCATCAGTTAGAAGCAGCAGGAAGAACGAAACAAAACAAGTCAGCATTTCTAGCTTCTCAAGCTGCTTTTCAATAAGGAAGGCAGCAAAGAAAGCCCCAGAGATAGGCATGAATTGTGCTGAAGAGGTTTCCTCCAGGACAGGGGGCTCATTTAACTATTTACTCAACTTGCTGGAGCACCTTCTGCAGGAAGAGCTTTTGAGGTAGAGTGGCCCTGAAGATGGGGGTCTATAGTTTAGTGCTTTCTGTGCTAATAATGAGGTTGATAACGATGATGATGCTTCCATATGTGTGCACATTGTGTTTTCTGGTTGAAAAGGCACTGACGCATGCAGTGTGGGCATGCTGCTTCCCCTCCAGCACTTCTCCTGTCCCAAGGTCCTGTCTGAATCCCCAGCAGGCTTTCCAAGAGGAATCTCAGGTGCCTTTGGGAGCTGGAGGTTGGTACATTCTTGATTCATAAAAATTCCTAGAATGTAGGAGCCAGAGGATGCTCCATGCAACTCCCTTATTTTACAGACAAGACCCAGAGAGGTGACTTGCCAATGTGTGATGACCAGAAGTGGGACCTCAGGGAAGGCTGGTCTGTCTTTTCCTGTAAAACTCTCTCATCAGAGCTGCTTTGGGCTGACAGAGAGGAACGTGCCCCCAGTCTCCAGGGGACAGGCAGCAAGCTCTATAAAAAGGATGACCTGTGTGTCGATTCTGCCTCCTGTTATCTTTGGCGTGGCTTTGCAGGCCAGTCCTTAGCCCTTTGTGGAGCTCTGGGCAGTGTCTCCACAGAGGATCAGGAAAAGGGCAACACCAGCCCTGGAAGAGCAGGAAATAGGGAAAGTTCCCGAGAGAGTGTACAGAAGGAGGTGAGCTAGAGACCGAGGAGAAGGTCTCAGAGGGAGAACTTGGGGGGCGAGAAAGCTGTCTTTCAGGGCCCCTCCTGAACCAGCCGAACAGCACTTTTGACAGACTTTCCTTATTTGTCTATGAAGGGGATTTCAGATCATTCAAGATGGACTCATGTGGTTGCCAGGGCAACAGTGTTCCAGTCATCACTGCCATGGAAACTCTCTCTGTGGCATAATATAAATATTTTCCTTTAAGAATGAGACGGAGAGTCGAGTGGGTGACAAGCTAGTTTCTAATGCTCACGGGCTGTGGCCAGAGCCTGCGATGCAAGGGAGGAAGGAGAGGACCAAATTAGCTCAGATTCTATACTGTTCACAGAACAGGCTGTTTTTAGTTGTTTGTTTTTAGATATAAGAGCCAAAAAAAAAAAATGGGGGGAAGGGCAAAAATGTCAACAAAAATAGTCCATAGTTCTGAAGTGGAGAGAGGTAAGAATTTACCGTTTTCTCTTGCTTTTCTCAGGGATGGTCTGTAAGACTAGCTCCTCGGACGAAGTGCTAAAGGCATATTACAGAGTTTCCAAAGCCTCCTCAAACCTTTTGCAGTGGTTCAAGAGAGTACAAGAGTGCCAGAGACTTCTGGGGCAGGGTAGTTCAGGTAGCGACCAAGAAGGAGGGATGTTTTTTGGCCTCACGTACTATTTCAGAAGGTAGAGCCACAACAATCCTTCTTACATTTGCTACCTTGGGCACGTTCCCACAGTCATGAGGTACGGTGGCCACACCTTTGCTGCCCTCAGCTTCCCCAGAATAAACACCTGTCACCTAGCAGGAGAGACAGCACCAGGTGACCTCCGGGTACCTTCCAGTGAGAGATTCTAGATTCCCTGGTTCCTGCTCTCAGGAGTCTGAATCTAAGAATCAATGGTTCTACATCCCAAGATGCCCTGATTTTATTATTCTAAGAGCCTGTTATCTTGAGTGCAAAGTAAGCCCGAGGGCAGCAGCTGTGGGCAGCTGGAGGAACTGGTATCATCCTTCCCAGGGCCCGGAGCACTGATGTCAAGGCCTCTGCCTGGCACTCCTCCAGCTGGTCTCTGTTGGGGGGCTTTGCTGGCTTAAATAACTCGTTTTCAGCAGCTTGTGATGAAACAGCCTCATGGAAAGCACAGCCAGGCTGCAGCGGTGACGGGGGTCTGAAGTTAGCCAACATCATCACTCTCCAAGTCTTGCTGACTGGCCTAAGTTGAATTTCCATGGCCGGTGGAAGGAGACTAATGGTGGTTCTGTAATCAGCGAGCACCCGTGGAGGGGCCTGGGCCTGCAGCCCGCCGTTGCAGCTCCACTGCAGAGAAGGGCGGAGGGGACAGGGGGCTTTGCGTAGATGCTTATACTGCATCAGGATGAAGTTGGCCTGGGAGACTGAGAAGGTTCAGAATTGTCATTCCAGCTTATCTCTGGCTCCCGAGGGCTGTGTCTGGAGCTCTGTCAATTGTGTGACCCTGGGCAGGGGCTTTAACCCTCTCAGGGCTGGCGTCCTGCTCTGCAGTGGGGGAATAGCACAATTGATGGGGCAGACTATAATGAAATCAGAGAGATGATCCCAGGGTTAGAAACGGGGAAAACATACGCATTTAACAATTCTCAAAATGCCAAGGAACCCTCCTCATAGCAAGACAGAGGGAGCATTCAAATATATAAAAGAAACACCACCTCCTTCATCACATAGTAAAATAAAGCAACGTGTCTGCTCCAGGGCAGGGCTGGTTACGATTTTGTTTTCAAGAAATCATCAGGTAGCTTCATGGATGGTGGATACTTGGCAAATTGTTTTGTTTTGTTTTGTTTTTTCCTCACTGTGAAAACAGCTTCATTGCTGTTTTGGTTTATATAATTAATGCATGCTCTTTGGAATAATTTGAACAATGTGTAAAGTGGAAGAAAGAACTTTAAAAAAAAATCACTGAAAATCCCACCACCCTGAGATGATCCCATTAACCATTTGTTGACAGTAGTTTGCATACACATAAATGTTGTATATATGTATGTATCATTTGACATAAATGAGACTTTCGTGCATGCTATTTTTATTGGGGGAGATATTTTTTTAACCGCAGACTTTTGCTCTCTGACCTCCCTGCTCCCCTTCTGCATGTCTCCCCCGGCCCTCCACCATATCAACCCCCCTTTCTCATTTCACACAGCCCACGATAACCACCTTGTGGACCAGGCCCTGGGCCAGACACCAGGGAGGCAGGGGAAAAATATGAAAAAATGCTCTTCTTGTACAGATCTAACTCCTCCTTTCGTTGGTTTAGTCCCTGGTGTCTTGTTTT
Organism: Delphinapterus leucas; assembly: GCF_059928025.1. Taxonomy (NCBI): domain Eukaryota; kingdom Metazoa; phylum Chordata; class Mammalia; order Artiodactyla; family Monodontidae; genus Delphinapterus; species Delphinapterus leucas. Next base: position 81,017,704 of record NC_143132.1, read on the forward strand.
TTTAATTTGTTTTCCTTTTGTTTGGATTTTAATTGTGGTTTTGGTTGGCCACTTGGAAAAATTCATTAAATATATGGTCATTATATCCCCATGGATTCTTGCTTCTATCTCTATCAGATAGATTCCAAGGAGAAAGGACTATTGGACGGAAGAACATGCGGATTTTTTATTTTAAAAGATAAAGCGGAGCTGGTCTCCAAAAGGACTACTATTGTAGTTCTACTTACAATGAAAGACAGCATTTGGGAGGAGCTCCTCCCAGAACATTCTCATAAGTAGTAGCTGTTTTTCTTTTCTTCAACTTTTTGCCATTCTGGTGGAGCTCCTGAGATACCTTTTTTTTTTTTTGGTGGGGGGGGATGCAGGGGCCTTTCACTGTTGTGGCCTCTCCCGTTGCAGAGCACAGGCTCCGGACGCGCAGGCCCAGCGGCCATGGCTCACGGGCCCAGCCGCTCCGCGGCATGTGGGATCTTCCCAGACCGGGGCACGAACCCGTGTCTCCTGCATCGGCAGGCGGACTCTCAACCACTGCGCCACCAGGAAAGCCCCCTCATAATCTTTATTGCATTTCTCTGATTTTTAGGGGTGCTAGGCTTATTTCCCTATGTTTATTGACCATTTTTTATTTCTGTAAATTGTCTATTCCCAGCTTTTGCTTTTTCTTCTCTATAAGCTTGTTTTTTTTTTAACTTTTAATTTGAAATAATTTTACACTTACAGAAGATAGTCACCTGATATCACTGGGAACGTCAGCCTTGATTACTTGGCTAAGGTGGTGTCTACCAGGTTTCTCCACTGCAAGATAAACTATCTTCCCCCATGTTAGGGGTTTCTCTTGACTTCGGCTGAGCTACAGTGCCCAGTTCTCAAGTCAAATCTAAGTATTGCAGTTGACACGTGAAAAATCCCTGCAAGTTGTAGGCAAAGGCCAGTCACGGACGGGAATGATCTTGCAAAGTCTGCTGACTTCTCTACTCACTATTGTAATAATTGCTGACACTTTTTGAGTGCTTACCACATGCCCCAGGGAACCTATGGTGTCTTGTTGTTGCTGTTGTTCATTGATTTCCAGTAAGTCTGTCTCAATCCTTAGCAGTGGTCTTTTTACCAATATTAATTTTTTAAATCAAAGTAACACATGTCCATGACTTGAAAGTCAAAAGATACTAAAAGGCCCATAGTGAAAATACCAGTCCCTTATCCATTCTTTGCACCCCTCCTATCCTCCAATCCTGCTCTCTAGAGACAACTACCCACAACTCTTTTGCTAGTTCTTCTACAGTTGACTTCCAATTCTTCTCTAATTCTTAATCTATCAATTTTTTTAGCCATTTCCTATCAACTTCCTACCATTGTAGGTAAAGACTTAGCTCTCATATACCAACACTCCTTCCCATTTTTCCTCCCCTTCCTCCCAAACATAGTTACCTCACAATATTTGGTTAAATTGATACTCATATTTCATTATTTTGACTATGCAAATATTTTTCACTGTTGAGCCAAGTAATGAGTTAGATTATGCTTCCACCCTTGCATGGCCCTTGGATTTTCCTGAGGTTTATAATTACTTTGTTTTACATTTACCTATTTTTCTACAATCCATTATTATTTCCCCAAATGTTCCATCATCCCTAACTTATTCCAATCAATTAAATTTTCCATGTGCTTAATCACATCAATTCCATTTATTTATTCTTTGCTAGAGACTCCCCTGTTCTGTGATTGGTCCTTTCTCATAGCACCATATTCTTATTTTATGATGCAATATCATTTCTTATGCTCCCAAGTATTGTCTGTTTTCCTCAATCACCTTTTGTTTTCTGAAGATTTTGTCTCTCTCAGTTGGAAGCATTCCTCAACATGTCATATCTTTGGCTATCTATTCATTTTAAGAGGGAGGCACTGAAGACTACTAGACAGCTCCAGGGTATGTGGATAAAGCCTATCAACGGATTGGCTTTTCTTTAGGATTTTCAAACACTGAGCCACAATTTTCAGAGGCATGGATGCAAATATCAATTTTCTGGCTATGTGGAATGAGGAAGGGATCTGGAATCCCAACACACCATATGCGGACTTTCACACAATGACTCTTGTTTCCAACCAGTCTCATCCTTTTTTCTCAGCAGAGCCTCCAAATCCTTACCTCTCAGAAGTCTGGGGTTCTACTTAATGCCAGAGTTTTCTATGACAGACCCTGAAGTTATAATTTGCTCCTCTCTTCTTAAGTCAGTGACCACTATTTCATCTGCTTTCCGTCCTCCAAAAATTCACTTAAATGTCATGTCTGCTGTTGCTCTCCTGTTCTCTAGGTTCTTGTGTCCATTTTTACTCCTTTGTTATCATTTTGGCAAAAGTTTGGTAAGGCAGAGAAATGAACACCTGTGGCCAATTGGCGTTTGAAGACTGAAGGTCATCACATGAGTTCTGAAAACATTGAGGTTCAAAAACAAAAGCATTTAGGGACTTGATTTCTTTCTCCCAGAAAGCTCCTTGCCACCTACACCAATTTGTCTACTTACTTCTCAGGGAAATAATTTTTCTAGACCAAAAGCTATGAGTGGGTAGACTTTAGCAACTAAAAGACATATCCTGCTATATTGACAAGTGGAGGGGATTGGGAGGGGAGTGGGGGGGGGGAGAAAATGAAATGCATGCTAGGCATTGTAAGGAAGGGAGCCACGGAAGCAATGAGAGACTATATAGACAGGAGGAGATGAGAGGAACAAAGAGTTCAGTGCCACTTTATTCCTGAAATCTCTCCTACTTTCCGTTCTTAACATCACTGTCTTAACTTACACTTATATTGTCTTATACCTGGACCGTTACAATGGTCTCGCAACAGGTACTCCTCCTATCACTCTTGGCTCCCATCAGTGCATCGTCCACATGGTTATGTCACTGTCTTGTTTAAAATCCTTTATTGGCTCTCATTGTCCTCAGGATGAGGGCCAAGTCACTCCCATGACATACAAGGCCTTCTGTTACTTGGCACCTGTTTGCCTCTCCAGCCTCATCTTTCTCTGCTTCTTGACATGAACTCCCTGCAGTTTTTCCTTATGCAATTCTGCTCATGTTTTCCCTTCAACCTGAGATTCTTCTTGCCTGGTTAATGCCTGGTCTTTCTCTAAGATGCTCAGACATCGTTCACTCCCCACAGGAAGTCCCACCACCACTTCTACAGCTGCGTTAGGTGCTCCTCATTGGGCTCTTGTCAAAACCAGTGCCTCTATATCCACACTCATTGTGTGCATGCATTTAAATTGCTATCTGTTTACTATGTGCTCCCTAATCTGGGGTTCTCAAGGGAAGAAAACTGCATCTTGGTCTCTGAATCTCTATCACTTAACAAAGTATCTTGCCCATAATAGGCACGGTATTGAAAAAATGAATCAATGAATGACTGAGCAAGTGAAAGAATGAATTTAGGAAGGAATCATCTGGTTGGGGTATCAAAAAACCTTTCAACTAAGGGGCTGGTCTAGAGGTGGAGTTCAGCCCCAACCTGGGTCAGTGCTCATAGAGTCAGCTCTGAAGGACCTTGCTGAATAAATAAAATAAGATATGATGTCATATCTTAATCCAAAATAAATTTCTGATGGGTCAAAGACTTAATTTAAAAAGAGAGAAAGAGCCATAAAAGTACTAGAAGAAAGCACGTGAGAATTTTGTATGTTAGAGTGGAGAATGTTTTTTCTAACGATGAAATAATATCTAGAAAACTTAAAGTTCCGAGGTTTCAACTATATATTTTTTGCAACTCCATGAAAAAAATGCCATGAACCAAGTCAAATGACTAGCTGCAAAAACTATTTCTAACATGTATAAGAAAGGGCTATTTTCCTTATTACATGAAAAGAGTCACTACAATGAGAAGACTTAGAATCCAACAGAAAAATGAGCAAAGGCCACAGAGAGTTCACATAAAAGGAAATACAAAGGACATTTAGATGATATGAAAAGTGCTCGACTTTATTTACAATAAGAAAAATATAGACTAAATATTTGGAGATTCCATCGTCACTTAGATTGTCAAAGATCAAACTTGTTTGGCAAGGGTGGGGTGAAACAGGCATTCTTATACATTGTTGGTAGGGAAATAATACATCTTTTTAAAAGGACAATTTGCAGTATCTGTTGAAAGTGAAATCGTGCATGCTTTTGATCTGGCATTTGCACCTCTAGGTGCACCTTATATCTAGGAGTATAAATTTAGATGTACCAGGATACCTATTGCATTGATTAACAAATATTGAGTGCATGTTATGTGACAAGCACTGTCTAAGTGCTAGAGATTATAATGGTGAGCAAAATAGGCAAGGCTTCTGCTCTCAGGAAACTTTCAATCCACTGGGACACAGAGACACCAGATAAATAGTTGTGTTACCTAGGTGAGGGCTATGAGAGTCTCTGAGAATATACCTAAAAGGAAACTGACAGGAATCCTGGGAGGCTTCCTTATATAAGAGATATTGTGAGCTGCATTCAGAGGGTTCAAGTTTGGGAGAGACAAAGCAAACAACCACAACCAAATTGTCAGTTGTATTGGTTTGACATAACACGAGGGCTTTAAGTAATGCGCATTCTTATTGTCTACCCTTTTTGACTTTTTGTACATTGTCAAAAATTAATGTAATTTAAAGAAGGAAGGAGGCACTTAACATTTTTGATCTTTAATTTCATTTTCTGTAAAATGGGAATAATAACACTCTGCAGGGTTATTGTGAGGGTTAAATACAATAATGAGTGGGTCCCTACCAAGAATGAGCAGTGCAAAAAACTGACTTGCTTATTCAAACCATTTGAGGCAAGATAACTAATGAAGAATTAAGAACTCATCCTGCTCGTAGATAAAACCACATTTAGACCATTCCCTACAGGGGAAGACTTTTCATTCTTTTAAGATCTCAAGAAGAAAACACACAACATTTTTAAATAAATCCATCCAGGTTGAAATAGTAAACTAATTCTCACTGTGTTCAAATAATAGGATTTTAGAGCTAAAAGCCTAGAGCCCAGGGAGCAAATCCAGGGATGTGCTTGGGGTGCACCCATTGGTGAAGGGTGGCCTTCTTTCTCTAGAATCGTCCATCCTCAGAGTTAACTGAGATCCTCTGCGTGAGATTTTTTCCTTTGTTAAGAATATCTAGTCACTGTTCCTGTGACCCTCATGCCTAGGCTTTGGTGGGGGCTGGAGGCTAGAAGAAGATCAATATCATACATGCACCCTGCCCTCAAAGGCTTTAAAATTACACACACACACACACACACACACACACAAACCTATAATGCAAAAGAATCTGAAAAAGAATATCTACATATATAAGTATAACAGAAACACTTTGCTGTACACCTGAAACTAACACAACATTGTAAACCAACTATACTACAATAAAAAATAAAAGTAGGGCTTCCCTGGTGGTGCAGTTGTTGAGAGTCCGCCTGCCGATGCAGCGGACACGGGTTCGTGCCCTGGTGCGGGAAGATCCCACATGCCGCGGAGCGGCTGGGCCCGTGAGCCATGGCTGCTGAGCCTGCGCGTCCGGAGCCTGTGCTCCGCAACGGGAGAGGCCACAGCGGTGAGAGGCCCGCGTACCGCACACACACACACAAAAAGTAAAAAAGTAAAAGTACGGGTACAAGATGCAGACAAGGGGACAATTAGGAATCAGTTCAGCACGGTGGGTAATAAAGTGTTTTCTTATGTGGCATGGAATATCTTTGAATAAAAGTCACCCTTTGACCTTCTCTACACAGAAAGGCAATGCTTCACTGTAATTTCAGGTGTTACTTGGCTTCTGACATCAAGGTCAGACTATTTCTCTGAAACATCCTGAGATAAATTTCTCAAATATCAGGCCACATCACAGAGGACCTCAGAGCAAGCTCTGGGCTTTTCTTAGGGCAAGATACAGTGTCTAGAACACAGCAAGTTCTTAATCAGTGTTTTATGGTTTGTGATTGGATGGATTTTGATGCCTTTTAGAATTTGCCTCCCTCAGTAGTAACTGATGTCTATTTTCTATTTATAATATAGTTCCTAAATGTTTCCCAGTCGAAATTACACTGCCTAGGCATGAGGGTCACAGGAACCGTGACTAGATATTCTCAACAAAGGAAAAAATCTCGGGCAGAGGATCTCAGTTAACTCTGAGGATGGCCGATACTGGAGAAAGAAGCCTGCCCTTCACCAATGGGTGCACCCCAAGCACATCCCACAAAGCTTCCAATTCACAACTCTTCCTTGGATGACAGGAGAGGAGGATGGGAAGAAAGTGGGGAGAGCTGCTCTGGGGCTGTAGGTGAGGGTGCCAGGTCCTTGGTGGTCATTTGTCTCCTTGGTTCATGCCTATGGGAGAAAATCCTGCTTCATGTGCACATTGGAATCACCTGGCAAGCCTTTGAAAAATATTGATTCCTAGGTCTCCGGGATCAGTTAAACCAAAAAACCTCCTGGTGTAAGGCCCAAGCAACAACATTTTTTAAAGCTCCCAAGTAATTGTAATGCTCAGTCTGGGTTGAGAGCCACTGGCCTTGACCTTCACTTTCCATTCACTCATTACAGCAAATATTAATTGAGTGTCTACTACATACCAGGCATTCTTTTGGGGATGCTGGGGACTGAGCCCTGAACTAAGCAGACAAAAATATCAGCCTTCACGAAACTTCTTTTCATGCTGCACCCACAGGTGCTTGGGGTACATCACAGGCTTTAGAAACAAGTGGACCCCCTTCTAACCCAGGTCCCACCCTAGTATGTGAGGGGAACCCTGGGTGTGTGCCAGCCACTCTGAGTCTCTGGCAGGGTTTCCATAGGCAACGTTGGGCTCCCCATACTTGCTCTGCAAGGTAGTGAGAGTGAAGTGAGATGAAGGGACCAGCTGGAGGAGGGAGAGGGGGGGAGGGGGCCAGGCACACAGTAGATGTGGAGTGTGTTGTGCTTCTTATTGCACAAGAGAGGGAAGAAACCCGGGCATGGGGAACCATTCCAGTGGGAAGCTAATCCATCAAATTTTAAATAAAATCTCTGAAAAACTGTTCAGGAAGGGAAAAAAACTAAAAGAGGCTTTTTGAGCACAGTGCAGGGGAAGGAGGAAAAGACAAATGTAACAACTGCTTCCTTCTTGCCAAAGTTTTGGAAACTTTGCACCTCACAGTAGGTGGTTTCACACCCTGTGGGGACCCAGCTGGAGCAGCAGGTGAGAACCATGGGGGGAGTAGGTAGAGGAAACAGACACATGGTGCAGATCTTTGATGAGGCTGGAGGAGGCTGGGGATGGTAAAAGAAAAAACCCAGGAGAACTCCACAGGGATGCTTGAAAAGGCATCTGTCTCTTGAAGATCAAAAAACCATGAAACTTGGGAGGGATCTTAGAGCTCATGTCTCCCAAACCTCTGTGACAAGGACACATGGGCCTGGAGGGGCCAGGGGACTTCTCAGGTCTCACAGCCAGCTAGAATGAGGTCCAGGAACAAGGAGTCCCAGGACTCACTCTTCCTCCTCAGATGGGAAGCAGCAGACCTGGGGGAAAATATTCCGGTCACAAAGCAGGCACAGCCCCTAACGTGCCTTCACCTGATCGTATCCGCCTGATTTATTCTGGCCGCTCCTGCTGGGGGTGGAACCTCGACAGAGGGCCAGGTCTCATTCCAACCACCTGCTGCCCTGGGATCTCCAGATGGGCTGGGTCCCTCCAGCCCAACATGGAAAAACGGAAACGTTTCACAGATTGTTCAGAGGCGGCCCTTAGCCTGCTGTTAGGAAGCTGCCTCACTTGGGCCCTCTTCTCAGCAAAAAGTCTTCCTCTTTTCCACCTCAAACATGAAGACAACAGCATCTGGGTCCTTCCCATACCTCCAGAAGGTGGTGAGACTGAGAATGCCGCTCTGTAAAGGGGTCTGCGTCACACCTGTCTGCCCACAGAGCGCCTGTCAGCAAAGTGGGACCCCTCCCTCTGCTCCATTCACTCCATTTCATCCCAGGAGCCTTTGCTGTGACAGGTGCTGGTGGAAGAGAGAAATTAGAGATGGTCCCTGTTCTCGAGAATCATAATTTAACCCGGGGGACATACACACAAGCTTCACAGAGAGCAGTTTTCTCTTCCGTCCTCCAGTCCATCGTCTAGTTCTCCACCTCTCGAACAGCAGCCCCTCCCAGCCCTGAGATTCTGTAGAGACCCCAATAATGACATCCTGGTGTACTGCCCTGGGGTCCACGTGGAGGCTGCAGAGTGGTGGGCTTGAGGGAGACCACCAGACCTGCTGTGTTTGGTCCATGTGAGGTTTTATTAGTTTATCTTTAATTCAAGCCAACTTTTGAAAATTTAGAAGTTTCATATAAAAATACTGATCTCAAGTTTCTCTTTAAAAAATAGGGAACTCTGGCAACATTGCACCTGTATTGAACTGGGGCTGGAAGCAGCTGCCCCTCTTGATGAATAAATCAGCTCATCCACAAAACCACAGCATTGCCTGTCAGGAGTGCAAGAAAGGAAGTTAGGTTCATCCAGCTGATAGGTCCTTAACATCTGATGGGATGAACTTTGTGGCCCTTTTCAAATCTATTTTGTGATTAGCTGTTTCATGCCCTTGTTAAAGTTTGCTAGCTTTTGATTCTAATGCTCTGCTTGGCTTTTCCAACCTGAATGTCAGGAGGCCCTCCCTCCCCTGATAATCACCTCCCCGTTGATTCTTGGTGGGGGTCATGATTTGTATTAGTTTATGAAATAAAACCTGTAATTTTGTTATATTAGGGAAATGGGCTATAGTGGCTGTCCAGCTACTGGCTGGTGAATACATCCTCCATCATTTCTGAAATCACATTCTTGATACACAAAAAGGACTCATTTTGAATCTTGAATTCTATGCTACTCTTTTTTGCGGTACATGGACCTCTCACTGTTGTGGCCTCTCCCGTTGCGGAGCACAGGCTCCGGACGCGCAGGCTCAGCGGCCATGGCTCATGGGCCCAGCCGCTCCGCGGCATGTGGGATCTTCCCGGACCGGGGTATGAACCCGTGCCCCTTGCATCGGCAGGCGGACTCTCAACCACTGCGCCACCAGGGAAGCCCCTATGCTACTCTTTAGACAAGGACTTTTTAGTTTGACACGTTCCCTACCAGTATTTATTGCCTTCTCAACACTGGGGTTGACTATTGGTTGCCTTTTATTATCATCCTCCTATTGTCAAACAATTGTAAATGGTATTTTTTTATGATAGTGAAATATTTTTCTGTACTCATATTCCCATGTCTCCCTAAAGGTGGTAAAAATGAAAGCTAGCCAGAGAAGCCATGTACTTAAAAAGCTAGAAAGTATTTCTTTGTGAAATAAAAACTGTTTTTATATACTTAATATGCTAAGTGGATCTGTTATTTTGTAAATCTTGATTAATTCATTCATTTACATAGTCTGCCTGAGCCTTATAGAAGTTTACATTTGCACCGGTAGCTAATAGCATCTTACTGACAAGGCACAGGACGATCTGCAATTTCGTTCTTTCTCTCTGTGAGACGGGGAGGGAGCAGGTAGGACATAACTACTGTTTCACAAAGCTCTGCTGAAGCCAGAGGGTGGGGGGCCGGCGTTCCTGCAGGGAGCCCCGGGAATAGCCCAGGATTGGAGCCCATCTTGCTCAGGATTCAAGGATTTGAATCCTTCCTCCACAAGATTCAAGTGGAGCCTTGAATCCTGGCTCTGTGCCCCTCGAAAGGTCAAGAGCCAATATGGTTGGGTTGGAATCATTACTGGACTCTTTACCAACTACTGCCACTGGTGTCTGCAGGGAAGAGCAGTGGCTCCCAGGGCAGAGCAGCTGTGTCTTCCTGAGGAACTTGGTGGTCCAGCAACTGGCTGATTTCCCTTCGGAGCTGTGAGGGGCTCTGTGCCCTGCAGTCACCTGAACCCCTGAGAAGCCCAGAGTGGTTCTCCACATCTCACAGGGTCCCTGAGAAAAATGGCTCCTTCAGCTCTGCCTGCAGCGTCCCTCTGCAAAGGGCTCAGTTGGGTGCCTGTCCGCAGGCTGGGCCAGGGTCCAGGAACTGATCCATCTTGTTCTCCCGGCCCCCTCCCTTCTGAGACACAAGCTTCCTTGTGCATTTTACACAAGAAAAAACAAGCAAATCAGCGTGCAGGGCCCACACTACTACTCAGTCACGCGTGCCCAGACATGTTTAAGTCCAGCACGGGACCCCCAGTCACATGCGTAACCCCCTCCCACAAGCAGCGTGGGCCCCCTGTGCAGTCACACAGGGCTCATCCTCACAAGGGACTCTGCGCTTGGTTTCATCCTCTGCTGTTGCTGTCATAAATTCTTAATCATTTTATTTTAGAACTCATGCTTTGTAAATGAAGTCATATGGGACAGTGGAGCAAGTGAGTGTGAACAGAGGAGACGCCCCAGGGTGCGGCAGGATATGGATGGTCCCAAGTCCGCTGCCACAGTGGACAGCAGGCAGCACATGTGCCCAAAAGTTGGCTGGGCAGCTGGGGCAGGAGCTGGTAGCGATGGCAGTGCCTGTAGCAGCAGAAGCATCAGTGGTGGCCGCAGCAGCCAGGCCCTGGGAGAAAGGAGGGACTCTGCATGAGAGCAGCAGCAAGACTGCTGGTGGGAGGCCAGCTTGCCTGTCTGTCCTCGGAGCCCATCCCTGCAGCATCTGCACAAATAATAACTCTGAGGCCTGAACGCCAAGATAGGAGCGGCCAAAGCTCAGACAGTAAACTCTGTCAGTAAACTGTTACAAAATAAAAGCATGCACATGGCCAGAAAGCGCATCAGGGAGTTACAGCATCCTTCAGAGTTCGGACTCTGGTTTTGAAAACCGATGCAAAATTGCAAGGCAGATATGCACAGCCTTTGAGTAGAAATTAGATTTAGAGATTATTGCATTCCAAGGAAAAAACACTATTTTCATACGAAGCTTTAGATAAACCAAGTTTAAATAAGGAAGACAATTATAAAATTAATTTTCCTTGTAACTGATGGTACAGTGATAGAATGCATAAACAGATGTTCTGAATTATATAAAATCACGAGGCCACTTTCGGTCTCGTGAATGAATTTCACAAGTCATAGGAAACGCAGGAGGAAACTTTAAAATGTCATTGTATAAAAGTCCTTTAAAATTAAACTCAGACTACACGAAACTGGTTTGTATTAAGAGTTAAATCTTTTTAGAAAAATTGTTTCACAAGAAGCATCAGCGCTAGATGTACTACAATATATATTTCAAAATAATTCATCAGGGCTTCCCTGGTGGCGCAGTGGTTGAGAGTCCGCCTGCCGATGCAGGGGACACGGGTTCGTGCCCCGCTCCGGGAAGATCCCACATGCCACGGAGCGGCTGGGCCCGTGAGCCATGGCCGCTGAGCCTGCGCATCCGGAGCCTGTGCTCCACAACGGGAGGGGCCAAAACAGTGAGAGGCCCGTGTACCGCAAAAAATAAATAAATAAATAAAAAATAATTCATCAGAAGTTTACCCCAGTGTTGCCACAGCCTGTAAAATACTCTTAATAGCCCAGTAATACTTGCATCAGCAGAAAGATTCTTCTCAAAATGAAAAAGATCAGTTGTCAGCTTGCAGTCCTGCATTTGCCAAGAGCCACTCATACTGCCTTTAACTATATTGAAAATTAAATCACTAAAAGTGAAAGTGAATTTGCAGAAAAATCTTATGATCCGTCAACATATCACATCAATAAAGTATTATTATTTACTGTATTCTATAGACTTATGACACCAAGATGCTGTTCTTCTGCAACTTGTAAATTTATGTTGCTACTCATATATTGCTATTTATCACCCTTATTATGTTTTTTTTCCCTAATTAATTAATTTATTTTTGGCTGTGTTGGGTCTTCATTGCCGCGCGCGGGCTTTTCTCTAGTTGTGGAGAGCAGGGGCTACTCTTCGTTTGGTGCGCGGGCTTCTCATCGCGGTGGCTTCTCTTATTGCGGAGCCTGGGCTCTAGAGCACAGGCTCAGTAGTTGTGGCGCACGGGTTTAGTTACTCCGTGGCATGTGGGATCTTCCCGGACCAGTGCTCGAACCCGTGTGCCCTGCATTGGCAGGCGGATTCTTAACCACTGCGCCACCAGGGAAGTCCCATCACCCTTATTATGTTTTATAAGTAAAAAAAATTTAAGGAAAAAGCTTTATATTTTAGTACCTTTAATAGCCCCCTTTTCCTGCTTTTTGAACAAATAGTGCTGCAGTTTGGTTTCGCATTGGGCCATGCAAACTATGTAGACCACTCTGCTCCCAGCGTTCTTCCCCCCAGGTCCTTCGGTTTTCTCTTATGAGGTATAGTTTTTAATCCTCCTACCACTTTCATGCTTGCTATCTTCCTTTTGTGGAAGTCCTTCCAAAAAACTGCTTGCAGACCCCTGGGGTGCGCTGGCCGGCATGGAGAAGATGCAGGCTACTAACTCACAACCACGGGGGCAGCACTTCCCTTGAGGCAGCGGAAGCCTGCGGGAAGGTGTTGGCAGCCTCCTCTCACTGCTGGCCCTGGCTAATTTTGCAGCCAACCGAAAAAGTCTAGATTTCCACCCTCCGTGCTTGCTGTCAAGCTGTGCCTCACCCATTCTATATGTGTCGGGGTGCTTTTTGGACCCTAGTGAAGATCTTTCCATTTATCTGGTCAAATTCCAAATTTTCCCATCTTGCTGAGATGATTTTAGACCCAAATTCCACTCTCTAATGCTTTAGCTTTTCGTTATAGCTCCGCGATCACTATGCCTCTTCTGTTCTTATCTTGGCCACTGATAAAACTGGACTTGCTAGAGGGTGCTACCTAATACAGGAGAAGGCAGTACCTACAAGGCTTTAACTTGGCTGGGGCCCTTTGCCTCTCCCTGCTCCTTTCTCTCCCTCTCGCTCCTGCCCCCACTAACCCAAATGTGCATGATGCCTCTCGAAAGCCTTATCTTTCATCATCTTCCCCCTATTAGGCATTCCACTCAGGATGCCTGCACTCGCGAATAACTCTGGGTAAAATGGCGAAGTGTGCAGAGCTCTCTCTCTTCCTGCTTCCCGTGTCTTCAACCCCCAAAGTCATAGGGCAGGCAGATGAGGCCACTGCTGTCTGCGGTTCTCATTGTTGGAAGCAGCCTGGGTCTTCTTCTAGCTGAGGTATCACTTACCAAATATGCAGCTTTGCAGCAGCAGGAAGAAGAAGGCAAATCAAATGCTGAGGTCCTCGGGATTTAATTTCCCTTCTGGGAGAACTTCCTTCAGTCCAATAATGTTGTGCAGAAGACCTGGCTTTGAGAAGAGCATCCTATCTGTCTTACCAATCTCTGACAAGTTGGCTATGTACCTCACTCAGGTAACAAGAGTTGCAAAAAGATGAGAGCTTGGGACTATAGATAGACGGGAGGCAGCAGACAGTAAGATTTAATTTCCTGTTTCTTTGGACACTATTAGCACCACCTCTTCTAACTACAAACCATTACATGTGAGTCATTGTTTCCAGCCTGGCCTTGGGCTCTACCTTCCAGACAAGTGCTCTCACACCTCTGAGCTCAAGTTCACCTATCCCGCACCTACAGGGTCTGGGGTTCCTTGGCTGGAGCTGAGGACCCCTTCAATTTTCACATTGCCTGTAACTCTGGTTTCTGCACCTATGCCTGGCTGAAGCCTCAGAACCCACGAATCCCCTAGTTCTTCGCCGATCTCAGCACCACAGCTTTGTTTTATTCTTTGGCATCCATGGATTCCCCTGGCTCTTAACTGCCTGAGTCCTGACCCATAACCTCTCTCCAGGCTTAAGCCTCATCTCCATTGCAACACAAGCGTTACTTCATTGTCCTGGTTCATCTCCAATATCCTCCATCATCTTTGATGCTGGTGTGACAAAATAGTTCCTGTTCCTTCCTCATCATTTTACATCCAAGCTACACAACCTCCTCATCTGTACTGGCCATAGTCTTGAATTACTGGGACAACCTGTTAGAAAACAGACTCTTGAAAATTCTAGGAAATGTGCTCCTTTGAGTCAACTGGGTGTTGCCCTTGCCGCTGTCATGCGAGCAGTAGATCCTCCTTTCTTTTGTAGCCATACCCAACCATTTTGCTTTTACAAATATTGAGTGTTGTGAGCAGATGGGCTTTTTGTAAATCAGACTATATTGTAAGTGATCCAGAAAAACTCTTTATCAAAAGGAATCCTGAGAAAAATCTCGCATAATGAAAAACTTACCTGCACTAATGTAACTAACTGCTTCCCAGAGCTGAATTTTCATGTAGGGGGGTCCTTTAAGTGGCACTTGGGTTCTCTGTCACCTGTCTTCTCCATTGGCTGCTCAGCTAGACTCTTAGCGGTATGTCCATGATTCATGGATCTCATCCAAGCTGCATGCCCTACCTACCTCATCTATGTATTTATGGAAAACCAGTGTTTTCGGATGCTGTGTTTAAAGATTCAAGGCCCTTTCTGAAATCTAGTTTTTAAAATGTTCACATTAACTGTGATTCCTGATGACGATTTCGCTGCTGCTGCTTAGCACCAGGAAAATGCAAGTTATGAGTTACAGTGAAATCTTCATGGAGAAAATGCAGTGGCTGTTCTACTTTCAGGAACAGCCCTCTTGGGATTGGTACCATGTACTTTTCGAAGAACAAATCTGAGTCTCGAGCAGTCTGGAGGCTGCCCATTTAACAAGTCACCTCTGTGCCCAGGACCATGCTTTGCTGTCTGCGCCCGCAGGACGGTGGCACACACGGAGGAGTGGCCTGGCTCTCACCAAGCTGCCCCCATCTGTACAGCCACTGAGCAGCTCTGACAGTCTCAGGCCCTGCCCTGTCTTGGGGCCTCAGACTTAGAAGGGCCCTGGAGGCTGCCCTAAGGTCAAGTTTAGACACCAATGCCGAGTTATATCCTATGCCTCTGGCTGAAAATGCCGATTTCCCCAGCAACTTTCTACCTGACTCAAATAACACCACCTCTCAGAGGCCGGCCCTTGCCCTCCCTTCTCCCTCAACTCAGAGACTCCCAGGGGAGAATTAATTTGCCCAAAAGACACAGCTTTCAACATACAGATTCCAGTGCTGGTCTTCCTCCTGTGGGTTCATACTTGACATTCAGGGCAAGCAGGGACTTTTGGAACCAGCCTGGGGGTGAAGGGCGCCAGGGAGGCCCCTCATTTGCATAGAATCTCACTGCAGGTGTGTTTATTTAAAGAATCGCAGAGAAGGAGCAGAGGGAGAGCTGACCCTCTAGCTCCTCTTCTTCACCTGCCTGGCTCTGCATTTCCCTCCTATCTGAGGGGCCATCAGTGCCATGGGGGTCGGACTTCCAAAATGAAAACTGAGAGCTTCCATTCCTATAAGATTTTTCAAGAAATCATACCTGTGTCCTCCCATATATCATAATTTTCCAGATGGGATAGCAGATCTCTTTTCTTCCCTTGCCCCCAGCACACACACACAAACACACAGACACACACACACACCCCTCTTTTTTTCCTTCCAGCACAGACTGTGTGACCAGTTGAAGGAGGGGAGGAAGACTGGTCTACACTGATGTTGGGAAGCCTCAGTGGTGCTGTTCTTCCTCTAAGGGGGAAAAGTGAGGCTCTGGAGAAATCTAAGCCAGCAGCTGTTTCCCAATGGGGCAGAGCTGGGCTACACATTCACTAGCTGTGTGATCTTGGGCAAGTCACTAACATAAAAGGGGGGAATAATAACAAGAGCTGCCAGGTATTGATGTCTTACTATGAGTTAATACTCTGACTAAACAGCTTTCTGGAATTACCCCATTTAATCCTCAAAGTAACCCAGTGAAGAAGATACTGTTTTTATCTCTTACTTTTTAATAGTGGAAAAGCCAAGAAATAAAAATATATTATCAGGGGCAAAATGTACATTGATTGGTGTTTCCAAATATTATCCCATGACACATAAGAGAGAAACACAAATTCTATTCATGGTCGGCCTGGCAGGCCCCCATCCATCCATCCATCCATCCGTCCACCTATCCATTCATCCAACCATCCATTGAGCAACCCATCCATCTAGGACCCCACAAGCCTTGTGCTACTGTTCTGCAACATTCCCTCCACCGTTAATGCTGTTAAACTCTAGCATTTCAGGTTAATGGACAATATTGAATGATCTAGAGATAAACGTGATGTTTGTCCAATGACCAGGACAATTTATGGCACAGTAGTTCTAGGAGAGGGCCAAGGAGAGGGTCAGAGTGGCCATCACCCCAGAAATCTCACCTAGTGTCCTGGGGCCATAGGAATTTTCCACAGTTGCGAAAAGTCATCCCTCCTGCCCTCACACACTAGAAGGGCTGCCTGCCAAAGTCCTGGACTCTGAATGTGTGATGAACTGATTTAAAAATTCTTCCCTTCTTCATCTTCATCTTTCCCTAAATCCCTGGTGTGAATAGAATTATGGTAGGTTTTAGGTAACAGCCTCACAGCCTTAATTTTATTTATCTGACAAGTCTGGCCCTGGAGACAGCAGCTGTAAGCTTATGCAAACCAGCATGGAAATCACTAACTTTCCAGCCAAGGGTTCTGCTACCCTCCTAACAGGACTGCAGGGCTGATTGTAACAAAGCTGTCCTCAGGACTCTTAGAAAAAAAACAAAAACAAAAACAAAACTTTGTGCAAGCTCTGCACAAGAGACAGCAAGGGAAGACTGAACTTGAAGTCAAACTTCCTGGAGAAGTTTTCTCCCCTGGTTTTGCAGCCCTGTCTGCACTCCCTGAAGCCATCAAGTGTAGTGAGTCAGCTCAGGAGCAAACACCTCATGCGAGGGTTGTAGGGGCATTTGCTCCGCTGTTTATCAGACTTTCTATTCTCTCCTCTGGGGATGGGAGTCCTGGAGCAGGAAAAGCAGCAGGAGGCTAAAGAAAGAAAGTAAAATGAAAACTGTAAATAAAAAGAGAGGCACAAAAATAAGCAGAGGTTCCTCTTTCCTGAGCAGGTTGAAGTACCTGGACACAAAGATTAATGAGCCTGTGACCGGATGTTAAAGGAGCTTGGGCTTGAGGTGCTCTGATATGGATTGGGAAGGGAAGGTTTAACCACCAAGGGAGGGAAGGTGGGTCAGGCGCTGGGGAGAGGTGGGAGGGGATGAGGGGAAAGCAGTGAGGCTGGTGGCACCAGGGATCCCAAGGATGAGGGGCCTGGCAAGGCAGGGGAGCAGCGAGTTTGAATCCTCAGGAGGACTTGGTAAGAGGTGGTAGGCATCCCAGCAGGTGGGAGAAAGGGTCGAGTCCTGCAATAGGTACTCACAGAGGAGGCAAGGGGACAGGACAGTAGGGGGACAGGAAAGGGAACAGACAAAATCTAGGCAGGTCCAGGGCTAGAGACACCAGGCAGATTCTCAAGACAAGAGAGACTTAGACACAGTATAGAATCCAACAGTGAAGGTGGAATCAGAGCCAGGGCCACAATGGCAGAGTGGGAGCGGCAGCCTAGGTGTGGATGCTGGGCCGCCACAGCTGCCCTAGAGCTCCTCAACCCAGCTTTCTGGACTGAGGTCATTGGCCCCGAGCCTGGGGTCAGGGCTGGATTTGCAGGAGAGGTGGGGGGCTGGGGCAAGATATCAGGCTGGATTGGGTAGAGGAGCTTCCAGCCTGACATCCTGCATAATCTGAAGAATTTGGGTGCAAAACTAGCACTGTTTAGGGCAGTGCTTCTCAGCCCTCACCACACATTAGAATCACCTGGGAGAATCACACTGGTACCAGGGCAAGCCCTCTCCCACATCCCAACCTACCCCACACCAATGAAATGAGACTCTGTGATTCTCCAGGTGCGTTCCATGTCAGCCAAGGTTGAAAATTCTGGACGTACAGGCAAGAGCGGCACTCTCGGTATCCACTAAAGATGTGCTCTGCACCACAGTCCCCATGGTCAACCCGTGGCTATTGAGCATTTGAAATGAGACTAGTTTGAATCGAGATGTGCTATAAGCCTAAAACACACACTGGATTTTGAAGACAGCCTGAAAAAAAAGAATGTAAAATACCTCGTTAATAGTGAGATACTTGTCGAAGAGCTATTTTGGATATCTTAGCTTGAATAACATACAGTATTATTAAAATCAGTTTCACCTGTTTGTTCTCACGTGCTCGAATGTGGCTGCTAGGAAATTTATACTCACGTGTGTGGTTTGCATTATATTTCTTTGGAGCAGTGCCTTCGCTCAGTTCCAATTCACAAGCCATGAAACCGAAATTGCTTTTCCAATATTGCTGCTGCAGATGGTAATGGGCTGGGAAAAAAAGCACTTATCGCAGTTTGTAATTATATATTTATTTGTGTGTTTACTTATTTAGTGTCTGATTTCCTCAGTGGACCATCTGTCTTGTTTACTTCTCTATTTCAGCACCTAGCTGGGTATCTGGGACAAAGTAACAGCTCAATAAATATTTGTTAAGTGAATGGGTGGAGGAATGAATGAAAGAATGAACCAACCGATGAATAAAATAGATCTCTTTCCTATTGCTGCATTCCCTAGACACACAGGTTCATCAGTAAGTCTCCTGCTAAGGCTTGTACTGCAAAAAAGGGACCGTTTTGCATAGAAGAGAAGGGCTGTAGCCAAGGTGAAGTGCAAGGGCTTATGCGGCAGATGGACCTGGGTTCAAATCCAGGCTCAGCCAAGGCAACTCAGCCTCTTGAACTCTGTGATTTCTCTCATCTACAAAACGGAGATAAGATTATCTCACTGTGTTATTGTGTTAGGAGGGCTTAGCAATGCATAGCACAATGTAAGGCAGTCATCAGTTTAAGAAAGAGAATGAACAGAACAGGATTAGTCTCTGGGATGCAATCTGTTCTCCACAGGACATTGCAGCCCTGCTTTACCTCCTGGGGGGCAAACCTGCTGCCCTCACTTGGGCCTTGGGCCCAAGAATAAAGTACACTTTATTCTTTAAAGTCTGACTTTCTGTGCCTTTGGGCAGTTTATGACAATGGAGGAACTTGTGGAGGAATTAAAATGTCTAATGCCTTGGTGCTACGTAAAAAGATGTTTGCTTTGGCTAATAGCACAGCCTTGGTCATTGACTACTCTCAGACTGCACCTTTTTTCCCACCTTCTCAGCTGAGCGCTCCTTAGACTGCACTTTGGAATGAGTCTCAGGTTCAGATCAGGACCTTTGCAGATGGGCAGGGGTTTTTACATCCATATCTTGTTTGGCACAAAAGGAATTGCTTCCTCCTTATCTTGCTTACAAAGCCCATGACATGACCGTGGGAGCCAAGAGGGGCTGGTAGGAGACATGGGGCTTGACCAGGATGCCCAAAATGTTCTAGTCTGGCCAGACAGTATACTAAGAGCTGTCCTATTTATCAGACTCACAACTGAAGAGGGAAAGTGGGGCAACTGTCAGGAAAAAAAAAGAAGGAAAGAAAGCAGCTCATTTTCTCCTTTGGGGGTTATTCGTAATTAATATTCAAGTGAATTTATCCAGATAAAGAAAAAGCTATCCATATGGACATGTTTTAGTAATTTATGGGTCTCTTCAAGATGGGTAGAAGCATATCTGTGTGCCCGGGCTGATGCTGTGATGATCGGCAAAAGGTTTTACATACCCTCATCCCTAGGTTTGGAACACTCTACAACCATAGGGACATATGTTTGACAGGTAAGGTCTTACAGTTGTAAAGCCTACAGAATCATTAATGCTGTGAAAGCCCACATTGTCTGCAGTCAACAGAGGGAATGAAATGTCAAAATGAGATTGAAAATAATAAGCTGGCCAAGATTTGTGCAGAAACTGGATGGAAGAGTCCAGATGCACTGCCTATGGCTCTTAGGTTGATTAGGTCTACAACACACAAATTACCAAGAATTTACCGTCATGAAATATTAATGAGTGAAACTCTGGTTTCTTCCTCAGCAGCTAGACCAACAGAACATTCCTGAGCCAGATAACATTGTGTTATATTCCAGGGCATTAACAAGGGTGTCAAGGGACCATTCACAGGCTCAAGAAACCCTACAACCCACCTGGATAAACATGGCCATGACATAAAGCCTCGTGCCTGGTCAAGTTTCATCAGCAGAAACCATTGCCTAAGGCTCCTTGGAAAGGACTTTAACAAGTTCTATAGTGTGTGAATGTACCGTCTAGTGCCAAGGCCTTTGTCTTGGATTCATGCCTCCCACTGAACAAAAACATGGAACACAGCCCTGAATTATTAGTCTTCATTTTTCTCATAGATACAGGCATCAACTCACTTCCAACTTGAGTCCAGACTCATCTGAATTACCCACAGAAGCACTTGGCAATGACCTGAAACCACACGGACAGCTGGCCAACCGACTCTAACCATGACCTGCTGACTAGTAATTCATCCTCGTGTTCCAGACTCGTCCAGCAACTGCTGCAAGCAACTCTAAGTGCATTCCATCCTGCAACTCTCAGCCAGACTCAGGAAAAGCTCCAGTGAGATGGCACCTAGCCTTTTTGATTCCATTTCTCTCTTTCTAGCTTGATTCTAGTTTGGCACCGATAAGCTCAGACCTGCACCTGCCTCCTAAAGTGAGGTGTTTGGCCTTGGCCACCTCTAATCACCTCTGGGACCAAAATCTATAAAATTTTAAAGGCAGAATTATTGTATTGGTTCTGTATCAACTAGGATGGGTTAGATTGTACTGTGGTAACAAGCAACTGTCAAATCTCAGTGACTTAAAACCACAAATTTGACCTCTTGTTCACTTGTATGTCCCTATAGGGATAGTGGGAGCTCTGCTTCACATCATCCTCCCACGTCTACAGTAGTTGGGACCATTTGGTGCAGAGGCAAGCACTCCTACTCATGTCAAGAGCATGCAGAAAAGTCTGGAGTCTGGAGTCAGGTTCCCTGAGAAACAGACTGTGGTAGACATTTGTGTGCAGGATGACTGTTCCTGGGAACAACCCCCATAAGGGAGTGAGGAAGCAGGAATGAGCTCGAGGAGGAGCTGAATCGCAACATAGTTACGACAGAGGCCTCAGCCAATTCTATGGGGAGTTCTGATGCTGGGTTAGTCCTTCTGAATTGTTTCAAATTGAGGCAAGAGAGCCCCAGCTTGTTCTCCCCACAGGTCCCTTTAGTGGAGGGCAATTCTTAAAGAGGAGCTCAGATGTGAACAGTCAGTAGCCAACACTCATGGGAACTCAGGGAATGGGAGCCTCGGCCCAAAATGGAAGGATCTGGGCATTCACTACAGTCCACTGCTGGCACTGATCAAACCCACTGGCTTTATTTAGTAAGTTCAATCCATCTGGGAACAACTCTTCTGGGATTCTGGTCGGTCCCCTTTGCCACTTTCCAGAGGAAGATTAGAGGGATGATCTGTAACCCAAGAGGCTGCAGTTGGGTTCAAGGCCACAATGACTCGTTTTATATTCCTCTGTCTGCTGACTTTGCTTGTCAAGGTGTTTAATCTAATGGGATGACCCAAACCATCACCCCTGAGCTGATGGTCAGTATGCCATTCTCTGTTCATGGCTGCTGCACTTGTCAATTTACCATCATTGATTGGTACCATCAATTTACCATCATTCTTTCCTACTTCGACCCCTTGGTTCCTGGACCCCTGTTTTCTACCTACTGGGGATACCAAATCGAACAATAGTCTTTGATTTAGGGTGTTAACTGCATTGTAGAGGATAGCACCCCTCCTTCACTGAGTTTAGCACCTCCTCTACAGTAGATGTTGTCTGGTGGACATTAACATGTAATACAAAGGTTTTCACTCAACTTACCCACTCCCATAGGTCCATCTACATGCTCTTCCCCAGGCTCCAGGCCTATAATCGTTCTCCTTTCCGGCACCCCCCGCTAACCAGCCTAGTCATTTTCCATAGCCATGAGTTGTATATTCCTACCTCAATTCCTACTCCATACAAAGTGAATAACCATGTGTTCTGCCCAGTGAGGGGGTTTCCCCTTAACACTGTTTTTCAGGATGGCCCTGAGTGCCACAGCAGTCTATTTTTGTCTAGCATCTCCAAATCAAGCCAACCTATCCTTGAACCAATCTCAGCCTTTTTCTTCCTCTGTCTGCTTGGCCATAACGCATCCTCCATGTGGTCATAAATTTTATGAGGGTGAGACACTGGTACAACAATGGTGGATGACATGGGGATCTGGGCCATCTACTAGTGCAGCTTACATTTGTCTTCTTGCCTTGCTCATGCCCAATCCCAGATGTACCGCTTCCATTATATACACAGGGCTATTGGGCCTGCCGACTTGATGCCTTGGCAGGCTGGACACCACCCGGATCATGATGGGCAGCTTTGGCCACATGGTCACTTGGCAGATGCTCCATCTCTATCAGGGCCAGTGACATGCCAGGAGCTATTTTTCAAATGGTGTATAGCTCTCCTCTGCAGATGGCATGGCCTTGCTGCAGGACCCCAGGGGTCTGCATTGTGATTCTCCAATTGGAGCATGCCATTAATTCCACATGATGTTTTTTTTCCATCACAGATAACTCTAATATCAGTAGGGTCTGCTCAGTCATTTGACTCAAGCAATATGGTTTTTGCATTGCATCCGAGACTTGCTGTGACTCAAAGCTGACAGCCTTCCATGCTACCTGGTAAATGGATCAGAGAAATATCACTAAGTGGCCTCCAGATCCTGAAGAGGCCTACCAGGCATTGGCTTCTACCTTAGTGGCAGGAGGTGTGAGATGCAATAATTTGTCCCTTAATTTCAAGAGATGTCACTGTAAGCCCCAAACCACTGGACCCCTAAAGAGTTCACTGATGTGATAGTGATGTTCTGTTCTTCTCAGACATTGTATCAGGTGGTACATGATGTTGATGTGTCTCATGACTGGTGACGTTTATTTTGTATTTTTTTTAACATCTTTATTGGAGTATGATTGCTTTACAATGGTGTGTTAGTTTCTGCTTTATAACAAAGTGAATCAGTTATACATATACATATGTTCCCATATCTCTCCCCTCTTGCATCTCCCTCCCTCCCACCCTCCCTATCCCACCCCTCTAGGTGGTCACAAAGCACCGAGCTGATCTCCCTGTGCTATGCGGCTGCTTCCCACTAGCTATCTATTTTACGTTTGGTAGTGTATATATGTCCATGCCACTCTCTCACTTTGTCACAGCTTACCCTTCCCCCTCCCCATATCCTCAAGTCCATTCTCTAGTAGGTCCGTGTCTTTATTCCCGTCTTACCCCTAGGTTATTCATGAACTTTTTTTTTCTTAGATTCCATACATATGTGTTAGCATCCAGTATTCCTATTCCTTTTTCTCGTTCTGACTTATTTCACTCTGTATGACAGATTCTAGGTCCATCCACCTCACTACAAATAACTCAACTTCGTTTCTTTTTATGGCTGAGTAATATTCCATTGTATATATGGGCCACATCTTCTTTATCCATTCATCTATTGATGGACACTTAGGTTCCTTCCATGTCCTGGCTATTGTAAATAGTGCTGCAATGAACATTTTGGTACATGACTCTTTTTGAATTATGGTTTTCTCAGGGTATATGCCCAGTAGTGGGATTGCTAGGTCGTATGGTAGTTCTATTTGTAGTTTTTTAAGGAACCTCCATACTGTTCTCCATAGTGGCTGTATCAATTTACATTCCCACCAACAGTGCAAGAGGGTTCCATTTTCTCCACACCCTCTTCAGCATTTACTGTTTCTAGATTTTTTGATGATGGCCATTCTGACCAGTGTGAGATGATATCTCATGGTAGTTTTGACTTGCATTTCTCTAATGATTAATGATGTTGAGCATTCTTTCACGTGTTTGTTGGCAATCTGTGTATCTTCTTTGGAGAAATGTCTATTTAGGTCTTCTGCCCGTTTTTAGATTGGGTTGTTTGTTTTTTTGATATTGAGCTGCATGAGCTGCTTGTAAATTGTGGAGATTAATCTTTTGTCAGTTGCTTCATTTGCAAATATTTTCTCCCATTCTGAGGGTTGTCTTTTGGTCTTGTTTATGGTTTCCTTTGCTGTGCAAAAGCTTTGAAGTTTCATTAGGTCCCATTTGTTTATTTTTGTTTTTATTTCCATTTCTCTAGGAGGTGGGTCAGAAAGGATCTTGCTGTGATTTATGTCATAGAGTGTTCTGCCTATGTTTTCCTCTAAGAGTTTGATAGTGTCTGGCCTTACATTTAGGTCTGTAATCCATTCTGAGTTTATTTTTGTGCATGGTGTTAGGGAGTGTTCTAATTTCATACTTTTACATGTACCTGTCCAGTTTTCCCAGCACAACTTATTTAAGAGGCTGTCTTTTCTCCACTGTATATTCTTGCCTCCTTTATCAAAGATAAGGTGACCATATGTGCGTGGGTTTATCTCTGGGCTTTCTATCCTGTTGCATTGATCTATATTTCTGTTTTTGTGCCAGCACCATACTGTCTTGATTACTGTAGCTTTGTAGTATAGTCTGAAGTCAGGGAGCCTGATTCCTCCAGCTCCATTTTTCGTTCTCAGGATTGCTTTGGCTATTCGGGGTCTTTTGCGTTTCCATACAAATTGTGAAATTTTTTGTTCTAGTTCTGTGAAAAATGCCAGTGGTAGTTTGATAGGGATTGCATTAAATCTGTAGATTGCTTTGGGTAGTAAAGTCATTTTCACAAGTTTGATTCTTCCAATCCAAGAACATGGTATATCTCTCCATCTATTTGTATCATCTTTAATTTCTTTCATCAGTGTCTTATAATTTTCTGCATACAGGTATTTTGTCTCCTTAGGTAGGTTTATTCCTAGATATTTTATTCTTTTTGTTGCAATGGTAAATGGGAGTATTTTCTTAATTTCACTTTCAGATTTTTCATCATTAGTGTATAGGAATGTCAGAGATTTCTATGCATTAATTTTGTATCCTGCTACTTTAACAAATTCATTGATTAGCTCTAGCAGTTTTCTGGTAGCATCTTTAGGAGTCTCTATGTATAGTATCATGTCATCTGTAAACAGTGACAGCTTTACTTCTTCTTTTCCGATTTGGATTCCCTTTATTTCTTTTTCTTCTCTGATTGCCATGGCTAAAACTTCCAAAACCATGTTGAATAATAGTGGTGAGAGTGGGCAACCTTGTCTTGTTCCTGATCTTAGTGGAAATGGTTTCAGTTTTTCACCATTGAGGACGATGTTGGCTGTGGGTTTGTCATATATGGCCTTTATTATGTTGAGGAAAGTTCCCTCTATGTCTACATTCTGCAGGGTTTTTATCATAAATGGGTATTGAATTTTGTCAAAAGCTTTCTCTGCATCTATTGAGATGATCATATGGTTTTTCTCCTTCAATTTGTTAATATGCTCTATCACATTGATTGATTTGCATATATTGAAGAATTCTTGCATTCCTGGAATAAACCCCACTTGATCATGGTGTATGATCCTTTTAATGTGCTGCTGGATTCTGGTTGCTAGTATTTTGTTGAGGATTTTTGCATCTATGTTCATCAGTGATATTGGCCTGTAGTTTTCTTTCTTTGTGACATCTTTGTCTGGTTTTGGTATCAGGGTGATGGTGACCTCGTAGAATGAGCTTGGGAGTATTCCTCCCTCTGTTATATTTTGGAAGAGTTTGAGAAGGATAGGTGTTAGCTCTTCTCTAAATGTTTGATAGAATTTGCCTGTGAAGCCATCTGGCCCTGGGCTTTTGTTTGTTGGAAGGTTTTTAATCAGAGTTTCAATTTCAGTGCTTGTGATTGGTCTGCTCATAGTTTCTATTTCTTCCTGATTCAGTCTTGGCAGGTTGTGCATTTCTAAGAATTTGTCCATTTCTTCCAGGTTTTCCATTTCATTGGCATAGAGTTGCTTGTAGTAATCTCTCATGATCCTTTGTATTTCTGCAGTGTCAGTTGTTACTTCTCCTTTTTCATTTCTAATTCTAATGATTTGAGTCTTCTCCCTTTTTTTCTTGATGAGTCTGGCTAATGGTTTATCTATTTTGTTTATCTTCTCAAAGAACCAGCTTTTAGTTTTATTGATCTTTGCTATCATTTCCTTCATTTCTTTTTTCATTTATTTCTGATCTGATCTTTATGATGTTTCCTTCTGCTAACTTTGGGGTTTTTTTGTTTTTCTTTCTCTAACTGCTTTTGGTGCAAGGTTAGGTTGTTTATTCAAGATGTTTCCTGTTTCTTAAGGTAGGATTGTATTGCTATAAACTTCCCTCTTAGAACTGCTTTTGCTGCATCCCATAGGTTTTGGGTCGTCGTGTCTCCATTGTCATTTGTTTCTAGGTATTTTTTAATTTCCTCTTTGATTTCTTCAGTGATCACTTGGTTATTAAGTAGTGTATTGTTTAGCCTCCTTGTGTTTTTATTTTTTACAGATCTTTTCCTGTAATTGATATCTAATCTCATAGCAGTGTGGTCAGAAAAGATACTTGATACGATTTCAATTTTCTTAAATTTACCAAGGCTTGATTTGTAACCCAAGATATGATCTACCCTGGAGAATGTTCCATGAGCACTTGAGAAGAATGTGGATTCTGGTGTTTTTGGATGGAATGTCCTATAAATATTAATTAAGTCCATCTTGTTTATTGTATCATTTAAAGCTTGTGTTTCCTTATTTATTTTCATTTTGGATGATCTGTCCATTGGTGAAAGTGGGGTATTAAAGTCCCCTACTATGATTGTGTTACTGTCGATTTACCCTTTTATGGCTGTTAGTATTTGCCTTATGTATTGAGGTGCTCCTATGTTGGGTGTATAAATATTTACAATTGTTATATCTTCTTCTTTGATCGATCCCTTGATCCTTATGTAGTGTCCTTCTTTGTCTCTTGTAATAGTCTTTATTTTAAAGTCTATTTTGTCTGATATGAGATTTGCTACTCCAGCTTTCTTTTGATTTCCATTTGCATGGAGTATCTTTTTCCATCCCCTCACTTTCAGTCTGTAAGTGTCCTTAGGTCTGAAGTGGGTCTCTTGTAGACAGCATATATATGGATCTTGTTTTTGTATCCATTCAGCGAGTCTGTGTCTTTTGGTGGGAGCATTTAATCCATTTACATTTAAGGTAATTATCGATATGTATGTTCCTATTCCCATTTTCTTAATTGCTTTGGGTTTGTTATTGTAGGTCTTTTCCTTCTCTTGTGTTTCCTGCCTAAAGAAGTTCCTTTAGCATTTGTTGTAAAGCTGGTTTGGTGGTGCTGAGCTCTCTCAGCTTTTGCTTGTCTGTAAAGGTTTTAATTTCTCCATCAAATCTGAATGAGATCCTTGCTGGGTAGAGTAATCTTGGTTGTAGATTTTTCTCCTTCATCACTTTAAATATTTCCTGCCACTCCCTTCTGGCTTGCAGAGTTTCTGCTGAAAGATCAGCTGTTAACCTTATGGGGATTCCCTTGTGTGTTATGTGTTGTTTTTCCCTTGCTGCTTTTAATATGTTTTCTTTGTATTTAATTTTTGATAGTTTGATTAATATATGTCTTTGCGTGTTTCTCCTTGGATTTATCCTGTATGGGACTCTCTGCACTTCCTGGACTTGGTTAACTATTTCCTTTCCCATATTAGGGAAGTTTTCCACTATAATCTCTTCAAATATTTTCTCAGTCCCTTTCTTTTTCTCTTCTTCTGGGACCCCTATAATTCGAATGTTGGTGTGTTTAATGTTGTCCCAGAGGTCTCTGAGACTGTCCTCAGTTCTTTTCATTCTTTTTTCTTTATTCTGCTCTGCAGTAGTTATTTCCACTATTTTATCTTCCAGGTCACTTCTCCGTTCTTCTGCCTCAGTTATTCTGCTATTGATCCCTTCTAGAGTATTTTTAATTTCATTTATTGTGTTGTTCATCATTGCTTGTTTCCTCTTTAGTTCTTCTAGGTCCTTGTTAAATGTTTCTTGCATTTTCTCTATTCTATTTCCACGATTTTGGGTCATCTTTACTATCATTATTCTGAATTCTTTTTCAGGTAGACTTCCTATTTCCTCTTCATTTGTTAGGTCTGGTGGGTTTTTACCTTGCTCCTTCATCTTCTGTGTGTTTTTCTGTTGTCTCATTTTGCTTATTTTACTGTGTTTGGGGTCTCCTTTTTGCAGGCTGCACGTTCGTAGTTTCCGTTGTTTTTGGTGTCTGTCCCCAGTGGCTAAGGTTGGTGCAGTGGGTTGTGTAGGTTTCCTGGTGGAGGGGACTAGTGCCTGTGTTCCGGTGGATGAGGCTGGATCTTGTCTTTCTGGTGGACAGGTCCACGTCTGGTGGTGTGTTTTGGGGTGTCTGTGGCCTTATTATGATTTTAGGCAGCCTCTCTGCTAATGGATGGGTCTGTGTTCCTGTCTTGCTAGTTGTTTGGCATAGGGTGTCCAGCAATGTAGCTTGCTGGTCGTTGAGTGAAGCTGGGTCTTGGCGTTGAGATGGAGATCTCTGGGAGATTTTCGCCGTTTGATATTACGTGGAGCTGGGAGGTCTCTTGTGGACCAGTATCCTGAAGTTGACTCTCCCACCTCAGAGGCACAGCACTGACTCCTGGCTGCAGCACCAAGAGCCTTTCATCCACACGGCTCAGAATAAAAGGAGAAAAAATAGAAAGAAAGGAAGGAAGGAAGAGGATAAAATAAAAGTTATTAAATTAAAAAATAATTATTAAGAAAAAATTAAAAAAAAAAAAAAAAAAAAGGACCGACAGAACCCTAGGATAAATGTTGAAAGCAAAGCTATACAGACAAAATCACACACAGAAGCATACATATACACACTCACAAAAAGAGAAAAAGGGGAAAAAATAATATATCTTTGCTCCCAAAGTCCACCTCCTCAATTTGGGATGATTTGTTGTGTATTCAGGTATTCCACAGATGCAGGGTACATCAAGTTGATTGTGGAGATTTAATCCGCTTCTCCTGAGGCTGCTGGGAGAGATTTCCCTTTCTCTTCTTTGTTCGCACAGCTCCCGGGGCTCAGCTTTGGATTTGGCCCCGCCTCTGCGTGTAGGTCGCCGGAGGGCGTCTGTTCTTCGCTCAGACAGGACGGGGTTAAAGGAGCCGCTGATTCGGGGGCTCTGGCTCACTCAGGCCGGGGGGAGGGAGGGGCACGGAGTGCGGGGCGTGCCTGCGGCGCCAGAGGCCGGCGTGACGTTGCACCAGCCTGAGGCGTGCCGTGCGTTCTCCCGGGGAAGTTGTCCCTGGATCCTGGGACCCTGGCAGTGGCGGGCTGCACAGGCTCCCGGGAGGGGAGGTGTGGATGGTGAGCTGTGCTCGCACACAGGCTTCTTGGTGGCGGCAGCAGCAGCCTTGGCGTCTCATGCCCGTCTCTGGGGTCCGCGCTGTTAGCCGCGGCTCGCGCCCGTCTCTGGAGCTCCTTTAAGCAGCACGCTGAATCCCCTGTCCTCGCGCACCAGGAAACAAAGAGGTAAGAAAAAGTCTCTTGCCTCTTCAGCAGGTCCAGACCTTTTCCCGGACTCCCTGCCGTATAGCCGTGGCGCACTAACCCCCTTCAGGCCGTGTTCACGCCGCCAACCCCAGTCCTCTCCCTGCGCTCCGACCGAAGCCCGAGCCTCAACTCCCAGCCCCGCCCGCCCCAGCGGGGGAGCAGACAAGCCTCTCAGGCTGGTGAGTGACGGTCAGCACCGATCCTCTGTGTGGGAATCTCCCCGCTTTGCCCTCCGCACCCCTGTTGTTGTGCTCTCCTCCGCGGCTCCGAAGCTTCCCCCCTCCGCCACCCGCAGTCTCCGCCCGCGAAGGGGCTTCCTAGTGTGTGGCAACCTTTCCTCCTTCACAGCTCCCTCCCACTGGTGCAGGTCCCATCCCTCTTCTTTTGTCTCTGTTTTTTCTTTTGCCCTACCCAGGTACGTGGGGAGTTTCGTGCCTTTTGGGAGGTCTGAGGTCTTCTGCCAGCGTTCAGTAGGTGTTCTGTAGGAGTTGTTCCACGTGTAGATGTATTTCTGATGTATCTGTGGGGAGGAAGGTGATCTCCGCGTCTTACTCTTCCGCCATCTTGAAGCTGCCCACTGGTGACGTTAACTTTGACTATTTGGTTAAGGTGCTGCTGCCAGGTTTCTCCTCTGTAAAGTTTGATTTTTTCCCCCCAAGTAATTAATAAGTATGTGATGAGACACTTTGATACTATGTAAATATCCTATTTATCATCACACTTTCACCCCTTGATTTTACCATCCATTAATGTTTCTTGCCTGCAACAATTAGTACTGTGGTATTTGTCAAATGGTGATTTTGTATTTCTGTATTCCCTTCTACTTTTATTAATTGAAAATCTTCTATAAGTAAGAGCTATCTCTTGTCCCTCATTTCTTTATTTAATCAATTATTTTATTTATACCACTATAAACTCATGGATATGAGCTTTTCCTATAGGTTACAATTACTATCATTATTTATTTTGTTGCCCAAGTTATCCCAGATTTAGCCATTGGGATTCTTTCAAATCAAGCACTTCCTTAAAAGTAAACACTTTAAAAAAAAAAAAAGTAAACACTTTTTATTGAAATTGGTGAAGACCATTGTCTTTTTGTACTGCAACTTCTTTTCCATCACGTTCTCCCTCATCCCAGGTAATGCTGTGGTACTGATGGGCATTTTGGATATTTGGCTAAGGGGAAGTTGAGTTGGGGACATATTTAATTTAGTTATTCCATTTAATGGGATATAATTATGCGGTTTGAAATCACTATCACTTTGATGTATAGTTGAGTTATTGTTGGCTATCTGGTGTAGGAATGGCTTCCAGGAATATTTCTACTGTGCAAAATGTGCAGGACCAGAGGTTTTATTTCAGTGTGAATGTGTCCTACAGCACACAACACTGGAATTATGTTCATAATGACTGGTCTGCCATTATAAATCTGTTCTAGTCTCGCTACATGGATACAACAACCTTCAAGACTCTACAATATATTTTTGAAGACTCAGAAGAGAAACTCAACTACAAATAAGTAGCAGGGTGTTTACTTAAAAGTTCATAAAGCTCAATATGTCATTTTAATTCAATTTGGAAAGATTTTGGAACATTTCAATAAAGGAAATATGGTAGAATAGACTCCCAATGTTGGCATATGTGAAGGTGACATTCATTTATCATCTTTTCTTTTGTATTTATTTATTTATTTTGGCTGCACCAGGTCTTAGTTGCGGCACGTGGGATCTTCGTTGTGGCATGCGGACTCTTAGTTGCGGCATGCAGACTTCCTAGTTGTGGCATGCATGCGGGATCTAGTTCCCCGACCAGGGATGGAACCCGGGCCCCTGCATTGGGACAGCAGAGTCTTACCCACTGGACCACCAGGGAAGTCCCTCATTTATCATCTTTAAATACATTTATTCAAGAACTGAGAGAAATTTCAGGAAAAAAGTCAAAAAAGAAAAGCAATGGAATAAATGGAAATTATTCTGACGTCAAAGATAGAACTATAACCAAAAAATGTTTAATCATATCTACAGCAGTAATTCAGTAAGTGGAAGAGATAACTTTTCAATAGAATAATAATGAATAGATTCTTGGATTGTTTAATAATCCAGTTAGTGAAGAGGAGTGAATCATATGAACACGTTGGGGAAAGATTTACGTTCCTTGCTGATAAACTGACACCTATGAGGATAACATACAACTCATGATACGCCTCTGTAACGAGGACATGGATGACCAACTGATTAATGAATCAATGAGTAATTCTCAATTCAAGGAGTGTTTAAGAGTAGTCACTGCTGAAGAAAACTTGATATGCTCTGAAGTCTAGCAATCATATGGAAAGAAATTTTGTTGGAAGTTTTTCCCAAATTAACAACAATCCTAAACATTTACATGGCATTTCCAATAATAAGTTGTGAAGCTAGAAGAAATTTTTTGAAACAGTCGATAAGAATGTTGAACAAATATGCTGGATATAAGACTAACTTGTCTCCTCTCTGCAGATCTATTATTAAATTGGTGCTATTTGAAGAAGTGATCTAAAGAGTATGTGGTTCAAAAAAGGAAAAAATATTTTAGTCGTATGTCAGGCAGTTAACAAAGTATCATTTTTCTAGATTTTGTGATGTTTATGGTATTGGTCAGCATTTTTAAGCTTTGGATTTTGTTATGATTTCTTTTCTCATTCTAAATAAATCGTGACTTTCAAATCTCACTTTGTATCCATAATTGGGTATTCTTTTTCTTAAAGAGGGCTCCACATGGCACAAGCTTCAGGCCTCATAAAATCTAAATCTGCCTCTTCTCTCAGATCTCAAAAAGGATGGATTTAAAAGCATGCCCCATCCCTTGGAGGGGGCCTTCCCTGACCTGGGTACTTGAGTCCCGACTTTGTCCCAGTGCATTTAGGCACTTCACATGCAGGAAGTCGGGGAGGGTCACATGTTGCTCATTGCTGTCAGGTCCAGGGGAGAGAGAATCCAAGCAAAAGCAGCTCTCAGATCTCCTGCCATGCAGTCCGACACCTTCACCTCCCATTCATTAGGTGTGAAATGGTTGCTGTGAGTGTTTGCGTGTGTTTATCCAACAGGTCTGCAAGAAGTGTGAAGCTCTGTTTGCTGCCAGTTCTATTCTCCAAATAGAAACTGGTAGTGGGGGGTGATGACAAGAGATTGTACCAGGTGGAAGGGCTTATTAATATCAACATTTCTCACCATGATAAACGAGTGTCCTGGGGGCTCTGAGGATCTGACAGTTTTCATTTGCTTGCAGATGAAGCCCTCATAGAACCTTAGCTTTTACAGCCTGGCATGGATTTGCTGCAATCACAAATGAATATCAAATCACCTGGTAGACATGCGATTAGGCTAAAAATACCCCCTGTATATCTCCATCTTTCCATCCCTCATTTTGTCTTCAGGTAGAGCATAGCCTCATTTTCCTCATCTTAGTTCTTGTGCTGCTTCTCCTCCTAGAATGTTCTTCTCCCATCTCTATTTTCCACAATGGTATCATCCTTCAAAAACTAGCTCAAGGGCTTCCCTGGTGGCGCAGTGGTTGAGAGTCCACCTGCCGATGCAGGGGACACGGGTTCGTGCCCCGGTCCGGGAAGATCCCACATGCCGCGGAGCAGCTGGGCCTGTGAGCCATGGCCTCTGAGCCTGCGCGTCCGGAGCCTGTGCTCTGCAGCGGGAGAGGCCACAACAGTGAGAGGCTCGTGTACCGCAAAAAAAAAAAAAAAAAAAAAAAAAACTAGCTCAAATGCTTCCTGCAAAAGAAGTCAACTCGGGTCTCTTCTGTACCCCATCTCCCTGTCTGTGTGTCATTGCTCTATCTAGAGCAACTCTTAACTGCCACCTGAAAGTATAGTTATTTTATTCATCCAGAAATGAAAAACTCTTGAGAGCAGGACCCAAGCCTGAATTACTGCTATGATCCCATATGGGCCAGGAAAGTGGCAGTGCATGATAAATAAATGTTTAACAAATCATTGACCGTGAGCATTCACTTTTCTTGTGCATGCAATGCACTCAGCCCAGGTCCTGACACATGGCAGGTGCTTAATAAATGGTAGCTATTATTTTTGTTTCCATACAGATTTCAAAGCAGCTCTGAGATGCACTAGACCCAGCAGGGAAGGCAGTGCTGAGTTGTGATGAGGATACAATGGCTATAAATTGTGTTCTGCCATTTACTAGCTGTGGGACTTGGGCAAGTTATAACCACCATAGTTTCCTCATCTGTGAAAAGGAGCAATAATATGCTCCTTTATAATATGCTTATGCTGTCACGGGTATTAAATGACTTAGCACATGTAACACACATAGAAGAGAGCCTGCCACACAGTAAGTGCTATGTTAGTACTAATAATTATTATTAGTGTTACTGCTATAGTTATTATCTGGTGGTTTAGGATAGGTGCCACCCACTTCCCAAGGCCTCGCGGAATCCAGTCCCTCTTGGGTTAGTGCATGAAAGGCCGTGGGCTAATTCCAGACAATGGCTCCTCTCCCAGGGCCCTCAAAATGTACTGCTTCCCCTCCTGACTCCTTTGGCCAGTGGAAGAGGACCCAGGGGCAGGCGTAATCACTGCCTTCACATATCTGAAGGGAAGTCACATGGAAAAGGAGAGGATTCACCTTGGCTTCAAAGGGCACACCTTGAACCAGGGATGGAAGTTATAGAGAAGCCAAAACCAGCCCAGTGAGAGCAGCGTTTGGTAGTGCTCAGAGTGGCCAGCTGTGCACCGGGCTGCCTGGGAGGAAGCAAGCTCTCTGTCAGTGGGAGTGTTCAAGCCGAGCCCAGATCACCTGTTGTCATGGTTGCTATGGAAAAGATTAAGAACCCTGTATTAGTTATATATTGCTATGCAACAAATACCATACAACTTAGCAGCTTAAACAACACATTCTTATTACCTTGCCATGTTTGTGGTTAAGGGATTTGGAGGCAGCTTAGCTAGGTGGCTCTGAAGGGCAGTTGCCTGGAAGAGGAGAAGATTCAGGGTCTCCCATGGGGCTGCATCCTCCAGGTCAGCTGTGGTTGCAGTCATCTGTTGGCTGGACTGGGACCTGAGGATCTGCTCCGCAGAAGGCTCACTCACACGGCTGTGGGATAGAAGGCTCAGTTCCTCGCTCTGTGACCTTCTCCACAGGGCTGCTTGAGTGTCCTTCTGACATGGCGTCTGGCTTCCTGCAGAGTACATGATCCCAAAGAAACAGCAGAACAGAAGTGCAGTGTCTTTTATGATCTAACCTTGGATGTCATCTTCTATCATTTCTGCTACATTCTACTGTTTAAAAGTATATAGGCCATACTCAAGAGAGGAATTAGGCTGCTCTGAAGGGGGAGATTTAAAGTTTGTGGGCTTACTTTATTTTATTTATTTATTTTCCTATTTTATTTTTAATTTTTCTAATTTTTAATTTTTATTGGAGGATAGTTGATTTACAATGTTGTGTTACTTTCAGATGCATAGCAAAGTGACTCAGTTATACATACACATATACCCACTCTTTTTTAGATTCCTTTCCCACATAGGCCATTACAGAGCACTGAGTAGAGTTCCCTGTGCTATACAGCAGGTCCTTATTAGTTATCTATTTTATATATAGTAGTGTGTATATGTGTGGACTTATTTTGGAACCACCACAGCCCCTTAAGTGCTGAAGCAGTGTGACTGCTTATGTTATTACTAGGCCAGAGGTTTTTGATTAGCAGTGATGCTAAGCTCCTTTGCTAAAGTTACTCAGAAAACACAGGAAGAGTCACTGCTTTGCTCCATCCCCACTGAGTAACTTAAGCAGGTGTATGTCGTCCAGGACAACACAGCCTCATTAGTCACTCTGTCTCTAGGGGCTGGATGTCCCCACTCCAAACCACTTCTTAACTTCATGTTCTCTTATAACATCAGGAGAGTGCATCCTCTTTTGGAGGCCAAGGTAGGTGACGGTGGAAGGATGGAGAAATGGAAACTTACTAGGTGCTCAGAGCCTCTAGCCCCCTGGTACTGGCCTGCCCTACAGATTCCCTTAAAGAAAAGAACAGATGGAAGGTACTGGGAGGGAGCTGAAGCTTAATAAATGGCATACCTAATGAAAAAATAAACTGTGGACCATCTGAGGTCTTGAGCACACTGACACGATGTCATAGTTATCCATATTCATGAGCATGTTTGTAACGTGTTCTCCCTCTTTCACTGTAGTCCACAGAGCCTTTGAAATATTAGATGGTTTCTAGATTTGTAATGTCAGTGATTAAGCTGTTATTGGATGGAGACCCTGGATTATCAGGGTTGTTTAAAGGTTACTTTTGTTTAATAGTCAAATTCCTGTGGCCCACAGTTCAGAATGGTCCCGGGGAGGACATGTGTGTGCAAGGCAACGGAACCCATTTACCTTACAGTTGTCTTTCTCTATTCAGTGAAAGGGCATATTGCTCTTCTCAGTAGGAGATCAGTAAGTAAAGAAGGAAGAAGTAGTACAGAAAGAGCTTTCTTAAATGACATCAGGGCAGTTTATGTGTGTGTGCACATGTGCGAGTGTTTTGGGGCAGGGGGAATGGTTAATGCATTCTCCAGCAAAAGTGTTAGCAAAAGGTAGTAAAAATGCCAGGTCTTTCTATAGAGCACCTCTAAGATTAACGTTCATAACAACTGTATGAAGTGGCTATTATTATTTTCAATTTACAATCTACAATGATAAAACTCTGGGGATCAGTTTAAATTAAACTATACTGCAGGCAATTATCAAGAAAATAAGCAGAGGCTGCACCCTGTTTACGAACAACTAACTTACACATCGCCCATCCTGCAGGTAAATTCCTCATTCTTACTGCAGTGAGGGTTGTAAACCTCAGAGATTTCAAAGACCTGGAAGGCGGCAGAGCAATGCAGGCAAAAAAAGCAGATCTTGACCAGCCAAGAAGCCTGGAGTTTCCTCCTAGTTCTGTCACTAATAGTGTGATCTAGAGCACGATGATATCCCTCTCTGAGTCCGTGGTTCCTCACCTGTAAAAGGAGGAAGTGTGTGTAAGGTGGGGTGGTGATGCTGGGCAGAGGAGTCACGTGGGGAACTCTACAAACAGGCAAAATGCCCACCCACCTGGGCCTTGCCCTTTGAGTCAGAATCTCTGGCAGGAGGAGCCAGAGATTTGTTTGTTTTGTTGAGCCAACGCGCCGGGAGTTGTAGTCACACAGCCCTTGGCACAAGCCAGTGTTTGGGAACCACAGACCTGATGATCTCTAAGGTCCCTCCAAGCTCCAGCATTTAATGCCATTTTAGGAGAGGGAAGAAGGAAGAAGCTCTGAGAAGCTGGAACGGTTTGGGATGCACTGATCCAGTAAAGGCTAGTCTGCTCACCATCACCCTCTGGCACGCTGCCTAAACTTTCCACTTTATTTGCTCTTAAGAACTTACTTGTACTATTTGGAGACATATTTGAATGGAAAGTTGACCTCATTTAAAAGTCAAATAATCCGGCCAGCTTGACGCAGTTCTCTTTGGTCAAATCTGAGACAATTTGGGCATCAAAATAAATAACCTATTGAATAAGACAGGCATTCACCAGGCCATAAATAAACATAAATGGAAGAGAAGGAAGAGCTCTCCTTTAGAGTAGAAACCAACTCATAAATACAGAAGATATGATAAAATTAGAATATCATCATAGTAATGGTGAATTGAGGCAAGGATTATCAGTGGGTGCCAGTTTGCATCCAATGGGTGAAAGTTTGCTGAGGAACAGGATACTTATATGGTCTCACAGTATATTCCCACAAAATTGTTACTAATTACTAACAAAACACTTATTAAGGGCTTCCCTGGTGGCGCAGTGGTTGAGAGTCCGCCTGCCGGTGCAGGGGACACGGGTTCGTGCCCCGGTCCGGGAAGATCCCACATGCCGCGGAGCGGCTGGGCCCGTGAGCCAGGGCCGCTGAGCCTGCGCGTCCGGAGCCTGTGCTCCGCAACGGGAGAGGCCACAACAGTGAGAGGCCCGCGTACCGCAAAAAACAAAACAAAACAAAACAAAAAAAACACCTATTAACTTTACAGAGAAACCTGGTAGAACCCATCCTAAGTGATTGGTAGAAGTTAACAGCATGATTACTGGGACAAGAGAACACTGTGTGGCCCCTGATAGGATGCACGAACACAGCATCACTTCAGGGGTGTTCCTGACAAAGATGTGGAGAACGAATCTAATTGTGAGGAAGTATCAGATAAACCCCAAGTGAGGGACGGCCTGCAAAATGATTGCCTTGTGCTCTTCAAAAATATCAAGATTGTGGAAAGCAAGGGAAGACAGGGGAAATGCCCCAGGTTGGAAGAGACCTAAGAGGCATAATGACTGAATGCAATGCATAATCGTGTGTTTTTTCTTGGACCAGAAATGAAAGGGGGTAAAGATATTCTTGTTGTTATTGTTGTTGTTGTGTTTCTAAAAAGGATATTATTGAGGTAATCAGTAAAGCTGAGTCTGTAGATTAGAGGATAGATTGTAGCAACGTTAATGTGCTAATTTTGGCCAGTGTATTGTGGCTGTGTAGGAGAATGTCTGTTCTTAGGAGATGTAAACGGAAGCATTTGGCAATAAGCTTGAACTTTACTCCAGAATGGTTCAGAAAAACAAAACAAATGTGTGTGTGTGTGTGTGGAGAGACAGAGAGAATAAAACAGATGTATTTCTAAAGACAGTATATAGAAAATCCTTTATTTTTTCTTGTAACTTGTCTATAAGTGTGAAATTATTGTTTTTTAAGGTTAGAAAAAAAAATGAAATAACCCTTAGGTGGATTATGAGGTCATCAGTCATTCACATCTTAGTGTGAATTAGTCTAATCGGCTGCTCTCCTCTTAATACCTAGTTGATATCGGCTGCCCTGAGGAAATGGAAGTTTACTGAGTCATGGGAGAAGATGGGCAGTTTGAGAACTTGAAACACTTTGGGGAATAGAATAGTCAGGTAAAATAGGGGTACATCCAAGAGGAGCTCAAAAGAAATAAAAACACAAAGAACTGAGGGATGAGGACCCAAGGAGGTAGAAGAAAAATTCAGAAAGTGAGGCAAGAAGGGGAAATAGTCCAATTTTTCCTGGAGCTGAGCCTTCCCT
The DNA here is from genome assembly GCF_059928025.1 of Delphinapterus leucas. Classification (NCBI taxonomy): domain Eukaryota; kingdom Metazoa; phylum Chordata; class Mammalia; order Artiodactyla; family Monodontidae; genus Delphinapterus; species Delphinapterus leucas. The sequence goes on from NC_143132.1 coordinate 81,056,141, forward strand.
TCTCACCCTCTCTCCCCTTTCTCCGCGTCATGGTGTCCTCAGCCTGGGTGCACATCAGGGTCACCTGGAGCGCCTAAACCCACCTCTGAATAATTAAATCAGAACCTCTGGGGGGTGAAGCCTGGGCACCAGGTCTCAGAAGCCCCCCAGGTGCCTCCATTGTGCAGCCAGTATGGAGAATCTCTGAGCTGCACTGTCGGGTAAGCAGGGTGCTTGTTGACTTCAGCAGCCTGCCGTGTGGCCATTCCACCTCTAGCCTTGTCTCCCCCACGTTCTCATTTATGCAGAATCCCGTGCCACTCTCTTCTTTAAAGTTAAACATTCGTTATTTTATTTGGATTGTTTTTAGTGACATGGTGCTCCCCAGAGCCAACGTGTAATGCCTCCTGCCTCTGTACCGCCATTCGCCTTGCTCCCTTCACTGGCCATTCCCTCCTTCTGGCTTCGAATCTTAAGACCATTAACGTCCTCTCATTCTTCAAGACTCACGTCAAAGACCACTTCCTTCATGAGGTCCCCTGATTGTCCCAGTTGGATTTAGTGTCCTTTCCTGGCACTTTTTGTGCCTCTATCATAGCACATGATTTCAGCCTGCTTTGTTTTATTGCTACTTGTTTACAAGACTGTTTTATCCACTAACTTGTACAGTTACCCAAGGGTGAGGAGAGAGTCTAGAATGATAAAGGCCAGGGCTTTGGGAGACAACAAACCTCAGGATGGGTTTCAAATGTGTCCCTAAATTCTTTGATACTCATTCCTTCAAGAGCTGAAGCTTTATTCCCCTGCCTTTGAGTGTGGGCCGGACTTGGTGACTCGCTTTTTTTTTTTTTGCGGTACGCGGGCCTCTCACTTTTGTGGCCTCTCTCGTTGTGGAGCACAGGCTCCGGACACGCAGGCTCAGCGGCCATGGCTCACGGGCCCAGCTGCTCAGCGGCATGTGGGATCTTCCCAGACCGGGGCACGAACCCGTGTCCCCTGCATCGGCAGGCGGACTCTCAACCACTGTGCCACCAGGGAAGCCCGTGACTCACTTTTAACAAATAGAATAAGGCAAGAGTGACAGTGTGACTCTGAGACTAGGTCATAAAAAGCATTGGGACTTCCTCCTTGTTTGTTCTCTCTCTCTCTCTCTCTCTCTCTCCCCCTCGGATGACTGGGACTAGGTGAATCAGCTGCCATGTCATGAGGAGACTCCGGTTGCTTATAGAAAGGCCCCAGGTGGTATGGTCTCTGGCCAACAGCCAGGGAGGAGCTGCCAGCACACTTGAGTGAACTACCTTGCAGTGGTCCTTTGGCCTCAGGTTGAGACCCTGTGAACCAGGTGCCAGGCCAGTTTTCCTGAGAAGACTTTATAAGCACTGGCCCCCTAAGTTCCATTAAACGAGCACCATTCTTAAATTTGACATTCCAGGTAAACCTTTGGTTACATGATTGACCTTCCCAATTATATTCTGGTTTTTAAAAAAAGGCAGATTTTTACAGAGCCTATATAAAATAATTATATTGCCATGAAAAGTAGACTTAAGAAGAGTTTCTGATTTCAGGGGGGATAAGTGAGAATCAGATATAATTTTTAAATGTTATATTCCAGTATATAACAGCAGATTCTACTAAATTGTCATAGATTACAGAGAATTTAAAAAGGAGAAAAAAAGGTTTGATTTTATATCTGGAAAGTAGAAGTTGAAATATCAACAATATTCTAAACAAATAATCAGAATAAAATTTTTCTCATCAGTTCATTCAGTCCTACGTAATTAATTCCTGTTCTACTAGATCTTGAGTTAGCAACCTTATGAGCCTGTATGCTTTTAAATGGAAAAGAATTCTGGAAATCTTGACTCAATCCACTGGTATGGCCTGAAAGTTGTCCAAGTGATGCATCAGAAGGCTGTACCCAAGAGTCTACTCTTTGAAGTGTCAGTAGTTTGTAGCACCTGATATAGTCCTTTTCCATGGGGCTCTGAGATTGTCCATCTTTGTTGAAAACTCAGGTCTACAGTTGATAGCAGAGCCTTCAGGCAAGCACCAGAGAAGATAAAAGTTGTCTTAGGGACTTCCCTGGACGTCCAGTGGTTAAGACTTCGCCTTCCAATGCAGGGGGTGCATGTTTGATCCCTGGTTGGGGAACTAAGATCCCACATGTCCCGCAGCCCAAAGACCAAAACATAAAACAGAAGCAATATTATAACAAATTCTATAAAGACTTTAAAATTGGTCCACATCAAAAAAAAAAACTTAAAAAAAAAACTATCTTAAATTACAGAGAAAATGGCTGTGGTTAATTAACTACTGATAATTTTCAAATGTAAAAGTCTAATGAGGATTCACAATAAGAATAATGTAACTGACAAGGAAATGTGATTGCTTCTGTGGCATGCATAACTAGATGATAAAGCAATTCCAAAACAAGTTTTAGACAGTATGTCTCTAAGAATAATGATGAAGCCTATTTTCAGAGAAGTCAGAGAAGATTTGATTTCTAAAAATGAATGAACATAATTTTATAGAGGAAAAGCCTTGAGATATAGCATAATAATCCTGAGACATAATACACAAAATATACCAAGCATATTGTAAGAATATACCAGAAATATGAAAAGAATCAGTAAATCTGGCATAGGTCCTAGATGGCTGTATTTTTATAAAACTCTATAGGTAGGGCTTCCCTGGTGACGCAGTGGTTAAGAATCCGTCTGCCAATGCAGGGGACACGGGTTCAAGCCCCGGTCCGGGAAGTTTCCACATGCCGCGGAGCAACGAAGCCCATGCACCACAACTACCGAAGCCCACGTGCCTAGAGCCCATGCTCCGCAACAAGAAAAGCCACCGCAATGAGAAGCCCGCGCACCGCAACGAAGAGCAGCCCCTGCTCACCACAACTAGAGAAAGCCCGCACACAGCAACAAAGACCCAACGCAGCCAAAAATAAATAAATAAATTTTTGAAAAAAGAAAACCTCTATAGGTAAGTCTGACGTGCATCTCCAGTTGAAAACCAGTGTCACAGAAGATACTAGATTCAAATTTAAAGATTGTGACACTACCGGGCTTCCCTGTGGTTGAGAGTCCACCTGCCGATGCAGGGGACACGGGTTCGTGCCCCGGTCCGGGAGGATCCCACATGCCGCGGAGCGGCTGGGCCCGTGAGCCATGGCCGCTGAGCCTGCGCGTCCGGAGCCTGTGCTCCGCAACGGGAGAGGCCGCAACAGTGAGAGGCCCGCGTATCGCAAAAAAAAAAAAAAAAAGATTGTGACACTACCAAATGTAAAACAGATAGCTAGTGGGAAGCAGCCTCACAGCACAGGGAGGTCAGCTCGGTGCTTTGTGACCACCTAGAGGGGTGGGATAGGAGGGTGGGAGGGAGATACAAGAGGGAGGGTATATGGGGATATATGTATACATATAGCTGATTCATTTTGTTATACAGCAGAAACTAACATAACATTGTAAAGCAATTATACTCCAATAAAGATGTTAAAAAAAAAGACTGTGACAAAGTTAGCACTTTAAACAGTAACTGAAATGATGGAAAACGCTATACTATTGTTGCTGTGTAACTTTAGGCAAAGCACTACAAGGATTCTGACAAATATAGGAAAACTAGACAGAGTCTACTCAATGTTTCCTCTGAAGTTAAAATATATTATGGAAAGTGAGGACACTAGCAAACATCCAGGGACTTCCCATGAATCATATACTTTCTGAAATCTTTATATTAATAAGGTTTTACCTACCCAAATTTAACCTAGGGAAGGCAGTGTGTCTCTTCTGGTTTGACAATTTTTTCCATGAAACTTTACAAAATAGTAACATATCAAAAAACCCCGAATTATTTCTAGCATCTCTCTTTTTATAAAGTGACAGAACACAAATCTTTGTGATTTTTGGGGGGGCCCTCTGGGAAATCTCAAAATAGATTTCAGTGTAAAAGATACCCTGAAACATTCTCTTTTTTTCTTTCTTTATTTCGGTATTTCTATATTTGGATCTGATTTGGGGAATGCAAAAATCAAAAAAGTTGTTAGAGGAGGTTTGGACATTTGATTAGGACGGGATCACGGGTGCCTAAAAAACGATAGTTAGCTATTTAATCAAAATAGCAATAAAAAAATTTTTATTGAAAAAAATAGAAAGTAAAATGATTATAAAGTACATGTAACTTCTTTTATAACTGAGATTCTTTTTTCCTAAATAATCAGGGATATAACAAAGCTAACATAAAGTATTTTTGCTATGTAGGTAGATTACAAAGAAAGTGAAGAATAACCCTTCATATTGTTGGCAGAGGCATTCATCAGTTAATCAAGGAGGCAAAGCCCATTAAAGTAGATCAAACTTAACATTTTAACACATTCCATAGCTTCTTTTAAGATTCAAGTGTTATAAGCCAAAGCAAGTAAAATTCACTTACCAAATTTTGTCGCTTATCATTCTCCTTCATATTCTGGAACAATCTGACATTTTTGGATGGATCTCAGAGTTCCACCAGGTCAAAAGTAATTTCGTAATAATTATGCTAAGATGTTATTTCTGTTAACGTGCTGTGTGTTCCTCATTGTTATCTTCAAATGAAAAGGAGCATTTCAAAATGTTCTCAGTTTTAAATTCTAATACAATATTAAGAGTTATCACCCCCATAAACAAAAGCTCTGTGGGCGTCCTCAATAATTTTTAAGAGTATAAAGGGGTCCTGAGACTAAAAATTTGAAAGCTGTAAACCAACTGCCATAACATGGTGCTGTGTCCTCAGTAGGTAGAATACATGGGTCCAGAAACCAAGGGGCAGAATTAGGAATTGCCCACTCACCATCACTCCTAGCCACCCACTTGTGAAATTTGGGTTTCCCATCCTCATAACTCTGACCTTTATGGATTTAAGGGTTCTGTTTTTCAGAGAGAAGGGCTTCCAACAGAGGACCCAGCAAGGTTCCCATTAAATTTTTAACTATGGCTGGCAGGGGGTTCCTTTTGACTCCTTGTGTCAAGAGAACAGTAGGCAAGGCAAGGAATCACTGGCAGGTAACTGGCTCAGTTATAAGGAGGCGGTAGGGTTGCTCTTAGCTAACAGGAGCAAGAAGAAAATGTTCAGCATCCAATTCTGATAATAAATAGAAGTGCAGCAGTCATGGCCATAAGGCTCAGACCCTTTAAGGGAAAAAAAAAAAAAACTCTGGTCACCACATCAGGTAAGCCACCTAGACCAACAGAGTTGCCAGCTGTGGATGAGGGGTGTCTGGTATGGTAGTGGAGGAAGGAAACAATGCCTATCACCTGCAACCTCTATATGAGCTTCATTGTTCTTCCATTTCCTTCCTCTTGTAAGTTTCCCCAGGAAAACCCATCAACCAGAATTCTGGAGGAGCTGTTCCCAGAACTTACTGTACAAAGTACATGGATCCAAGTGGCACACAGTGGGCTGTAATGGACACTGCAGTGCTCCCCAGATGCCTTCTTTAGGTCGGAGGCACTCAATCTCCCAGCTGTGATGGCGTCTCTAGGAATCAGAGATTCCAGCTGCATCCTTCCCCCATAATTACTCTCAGTGGAAGAGAGCCACCTAACCCAAGAGCACACCCCCACCACGGACGCAACCTGGTGATGAGGGATAGGAACGCCGGCCCCTTCCCTCAAAAGAGAACAACTCTGAGGGGCCATTCCAGCTTCAGAGATCCCCTATAATAGTGTGAGGCCTTTGTGGTGACTACAACCCAGTTCAAGCTCTCCCACTGTCCCGGGCTAGGTCTTAACTCCCCGCAAGTGTTGATCCTAGGGACACCACTCTGTAACCTTCCCACACACCAGGGCTCATCTCAAAGTTTGCTTCCTGAGGACCTGATTTAAGGCAAGGCTTACACACTATCCTATTCCATTTCAGCCTTACACATTTTTCAGAATTACGCAATTGACCTAAAATTTATATAAATCAGTATATCCAGAAATTGGGATCTGGGGAAGCATAACGCAAAATCGAAAGCTTTTATGTGTTCAAGCAAATTTGGGAAATGCTTAGTTAACTAAAATTAAAACAGATTTCTTTACAATGAAACTACTTGGGGTTTTAAATATTGGAGAGTGAATCTCCAAGAGGGGGTCCCTGTAGTAAACAAATTCTTCCTGAAGTTTTTCGACCATGAATTTAAATTTTTTCATTCCCTCCCTTACTTCCTCTTTCCTTCCTTCCTTCCTTCCCTTCCTTTCTTTCCTTCCTCCCTTCCTCTCTTTCTTTCTTTCTTCCTTCCTTCCTTTCTTTCTTTCCTTCCTTCTTTCTTTCTTTCTTCCTTATTTTGCTGTGTACCTATGAACATTTCCTAGAAGCAGTTCCCTACAGGGCACAGTTTGGGAACACAGCAGTCCCCATTTCTAGACACTTAATTAGCAATCAGTCTGTTTGGCATCTTTAAAAGTTATCATGGCTTTGGGGATGCTTTTCATAAGTCACGTGCAAAAGCTGTCAAGGAAGTTAGAGCTGGAGCCTATGTGTGCTCTCAATAAACTTCTCAGTGACAGACAGAGAAATGGAAAAATCAACTCACTGAACTACAAACTGCCTCAAAGTTGGAGTCATTATTTTAAAGAGTTAGACTCACCAGGACTTTAGCCGTAAGGGTTTAAAAAAATACCCCCTGAAAATGGTTATACTGAACAGGTTGAGGGGGTTCATTCATGAAGTCTCCACACATGGCTGGCTGATAGGTGCCCTTCAGTAAAAGGAACTTGAACAGGCTCCGTCTGCATCTGTTGCTGTGCTCTTGCCAAGTGAAATGAGTGGCATGATCCTGATGACCTCATCCGAAACGATGGGCCCAGGGACCGACCGACTATCAGGAAGGCTAAACTATCAGGAAGGCTTTGGGGAGGGTTGGCATGAATCACTTCCCAGTAGAGGCACTTCATTTGGATGGTGGCCACCTGGCTCAGTCAAATTCTCTATTTCAGGAAGTATAAATGCCAGGGCAGATCTCTCAAACTAAGGTTGTAACCCAGACAACCCTGAGCTTTTGTTCTGGGTCCCCATTAGGTTTGTTGCACTTCTCACTCTTCATAGCACCTGGACCCAGAGTGACTGGGCAGCTAGGAAGATAGCTTCTTGTTGCTCCATTAACCCTACGCATCCTTGTATAAATTCCTCATACCAAAGAGAATCTTTGTAATCACATAAAAACCTGACTGATACAGAAATTAGTATTAAGAGCAGAGTTGCAAGAGTCCCCTGGCAGAGGGATTAAACTGGATTAAAATGCCACTGGGTGGAGGAAAATGAGAATATCCACATCTTGGGGTAGAAGGCTAATGGGTCCCTGGTTTACAGCAGAAATGTGGTTAATTACACTCTCAGATTTTGGTCTCACGATTCAAGTGAGATGCCCACCAAAGATGAGGCTTTAGAGCAATGACAAATACCATTTCACAGGCTATGGAGAAGTTTCCACATAAGGACAGACAGGCTGCTTCTTTTGGCTCAGAGTAACTTCAGTTGGGAAAGGGGTTGACTCTGGTCCCAGCAGATAAAGAAACTGACCCCATTCAGAAAGTACTGTTTCCTTGTGATTTGTCTTCTTGTAGACAGCTGCAGCATGAGATCAGAATGATTAGAGTGATTAGATTCAGAACTTAAGTGGAAAATGAATTCCTAGACACAAGTGTCTGTGGTTACTGTTATGGCTCCAACTGGCAAACACAGGAATTGTGAAAACGGAATTGTTTCACATCTGGGAAGTCTTAGATGACCCAAGGATTAGAAGATTCCCAACATAGCTAGAGTTACTTCAGATAACTCCTCACCATGCTTCCCATTGTCATGGGATATAACAGTCCACCACAATATGACGTGTAACTTGTGACTACAAAGTTAGTATCGATTTGTCCTGGATGCTATGTAAACTCCAGACCACAAAAGAGAAAAATTAATTAAGAATTCATTGCAGGACTGTCAAGAGAGAAAGCGATCACTAGTTTACAGGGGGGAATATGTGGACCCGAGCATTAAGATCACATGATCAATGTAGAGTGACTGCATAGTAGGAATGAGTTGATTTTAAAGCTCTAATGCTGACAGCTAATCTTGACATTAATGCTTGTTTGGCCAGAGTTTTTGTTTAAGTGGATTATATCTATTGATATTTCCCAGAGGAGAAAGTATTGTGAACATAGTTTCAGCTTTGTGGATCCCCATAGGGACACCGAGGGATCCGCAGATCACACTTGGAGAATCATTTATCTAAGTACACTTTGGGGTTTCCTGAGGTACTCCTGAGGATTTATAAATTTTGTTTATTCATACTTATGATAAACTAAAGCATGTGTATCCAGACACACTTTGGGTCTTTAGGAGGACCACCTCACAGTTGGAAAAGAACCACCTACTTCAGGCCCACATTTGCATTGTGTCTGGCTATGTTAGCATCACATCTGAAGTAGTTCAAATATGTAAGTGTGACTGGAGATTGCATGGAGTACAGGGAGACTGAACTAACAGAAAGCTGGACCATGGCAGTCAGGACCACATTCATGGCAGAGAGGGAATTTACTGCATGGCTTCCAATTTATTAGCACTAAGAATATTTGAAAATAGTCGATGAAAAAAATTTCCATTTCCAAGTCCAGATATGTAATGGAATTAGATGCCTATTTCAGATACCAACAAGGCTGTAATATAGCCCTTACCTTCATATTGCCAGATAGCTAATGGAGTTAGCAAGAAGCATCTCATTAAAACTGGTTCTCAGGGGACTTTCCTGGTGGTCCAGTGGTTAAGACTCCGTGCTTCCAATTCAGGGTGCATGGGTTTGATCCCTGGTCAGGGAACTAAGATCCCAGTCACTGCTTGGTGCGGCCAAAAGATAAAAAAAAGAAAAACTAAATAAAATAAAATAGAGGATGGGTGGAATCAGGGAAACCATTAAAAAACAAAAAACAAAAAACTGGTGCTCAAAGAAGTAAAACTGTCACTATTTGCAGATAACATGATAGTATATATAGAAAACCCTAAAAAGTCCATCAAAAAACTGTTAGAACTAATAAACAAATTCAGTTAAGTTGCAGGATACAAAATCAATACACAAAAATCTGTTGTGTTTCTTTACACTAAGAAAATATTAATAGAATAATCCCACTTACCATTGCATCAAAAAGAATAAAATACTTAGGAATAAATTTAACCAAGGAGGGATTTCCCTGGTGGTCCAGTGGGTAAGACTCAACGCTCCCAATGCAGGGGGCCCAGGTGGGATCCCTGGTCAGGGAACTGGATCCTGCATGCATGCCACAACTTAAGAGTTTGCATGCCGCAACTAAGAGTCCGCATGCCGTGATGAAGATCCCACATGCCGCAACTAAGACCTGGCACAGCCAAAATAAATAAATAAATAAATTAATTAATTAAATTAAAAAAAATTTAACCAAGGAGGTGAAAGACCTGTATGTTGGAAACTACTAGACATTAATGTAGAAATTGAAGAAGACATAAAAAATGGAAATAAATGGAAAGCTATTTCATGCTCATGGACTGGAAGAATTAACATTGTTAAAATGTCCATACTACCAAAAGCATATACAGATTCAATGCAATCCATATCAAAATACCAATTGCATTCTTCACAGAAACAGAACAAACAACCCTAAAACATGTATGAAACCACAAAAGACCTTGAATAGCTGAAACAATCTTAAGAAAGAACAAAACTGGAGGCATCATGCTCTTGGATTTCAAACTACAAAACTATAGTAAATAAAGCAGTATGGTATTGGCATAAAACAGACATATAGATCAATGGAACAGAATAGAGATCCCAGAAATAAACCCATGTATATATGGTAAATTAATTTAGGACAAAGGAGGCAAGAATACACAATGGGGAAAGGACATTCTATTCGATAAATGTTGCTGGGAAAATTGGACAGCCACATGCAAAAGAATGAAATTGGACCACTATCTTACACCATTCACAAAAATTAACTCAAAATGGATTAAAGACTTGAACGTAAAACCTGAAACCATAAAACTCCTAGAATAAAACATAGGCAATAAGCTCTTTGATGAAGGTCTCAGTGATGATTTTTTGTATCTGACACCAAAAGCAAAAGCAACCAAAACAAAAATAAACAAGTGGGACTACATCAAACTAAAAAGCTTTTGCACAGCAGGGGAAACTCTCAGCAAAATGAACAGGCAACCTATTAAATGGGAGAAAATAATTATAAATCGTATATCTGATAAGGGGCTTATATCCAAAATATATAAAGAACTCACAACTCAATAGCAAAACAACGACAACAATCTGATTAAGAAACAGGCAGAAAATCTGAATAGACATTTTCTCAAAGACATACAGATGACCAACAAGTACATAAAAAGATGCTCAACATCACTAATTATTAGAGAAATGCAAATCAAAACCACAATGAGGTATCACCTCATACTGGTCAGAATGGCCATCATCAAAAAAAATCTACAAACAATAAATGCTGGCGAGGGTGTGGAGAAAAGGAAACTCTCCTATACTGTTGGTGGGAACGTAACTTCGTACAGCCACTATGGAGAACAGTATGGAGGTTCCTTAAAAAACTAAAAATAGAGCTACCATATGATCCAGCAATCCCACTCCTGGGCATATATCAGGAGAAAACCATAATCCGAAAAGATACATGAACCTCAGTGCTCATTGCAGCACTATTTACAATAGCCAGGACATCAAGCAGCCTAAATGTCCATTGACAGAGGAATGGGTAAAGAAGATGTGGTATATATACAATGGAACACTTCTCAGCCATAAAAAAGAATGAAATAATGCCATTTGCAAACAACATGGATGGACCTAGAGATTGTCAGACTGAGTGAACTAAGTCAGACAGAGAAAGACAAATATCATATGATATCACTTATATGTGAAATCTAAAAAAGGGGCACAAATGAATTTATCTACAAAACAGAAATAAAGTTACAGATGTAGAGAACAAACTTACGGTTACCAGGGGGTAAGGGCAGGGGGAGGGATAAATTGGGAGATTGGGATTGACATATACACACTACTATATATAAAATAGATAACTAATAAGGACCTACTCTACAGCACAGGGAACTCTACTCAATACTCTGTAATGGCCTATATGGGAAAAAAATCTAAAAAAGAGTGGATATATGTATAACTGTACATATACACCTGAAACTAATACAACATTGTAAATCAACTATACTCCAATAAGAATTAAAAAAAAACAACACAATGAGATAACACCTCACACCTGTCAGAATGGCTATTATCAAAAAGCAAATTACAAGTGTTGATGAGGATGTGGAGAAAAGGAAACCAATATGCACTGTTGGGGAAAATGTAAACTGGTGCAGCCACTATGGAAAACAGTATGGAAGTTCCTCAAAAAATTTAAAATAGAACTACCATATGATCCAGCAATTTTACTTTTGGGTATTTATCTGAAGAAAACAGAAACATCAATTTGAAAATATATATGCACCGCTGTATTCATTGCATTATTATTTACAATAGCCAAGATACAGAAACAACCTAAGGGTCCATTGATGGATGAATAGATAAAGAAATTACATACATATGTGTGTATACATATGAATATTATTCAGCCATAAAAAGAGTGAAATCTTGCCTTTTGCAACATGGACAGACCTCAAGGGCATTATGCTTAGTGAAATAAGTCAGACAGAGAAAGACAAATGCTATAGGATCTCTCTTACATGTGGAATCAACCACTCCCCATCCCCCCCCAAAAAAACCCCCCAAAATCAAGCTCAGAGATATGTACAGAAGAACAGACTGGTGGTTGGGGAACAGGTGGGGTTGAGGAGATAGAAGAAATGGGTAAACTGTTTTTGTTTTTTTCAGTTTAAATAAATTGAATTTTTTTAAAAATCTGGTGCTCTAGGGCAGGGCTTTGACTAAATATGAGTCCTGATTCTCCAAAACTAAGAAATAAAGATTGTTTTAATGTGATTTTGCATAGGACATTCTCTGTATTGTTAAATTTGAAATACAGAAACAATAAGGAAAAGAAACTGACACTAAGATATAACTTTTTACTGTTAAACTCAACATTGGCGACTTACTTGCCATAAAATATTATCACATTAAGTTAGTGTTGTTAGTTTTATTTTGATTGATTCTGCAGTTTTGTTTGTATTTAATCCAAACAGCTTATTTGAGCTTTGTAGTGGAATAAGTAATACAGGCATAAGGAGTTTATACTTTTTAACTTGTATATTTATGTGAAATTATAATAAAATAATTTAACTCAACTCTAGGAGTCCATGAGAATTTTTCACCCTCTGATATGGGTGCACACATTACCCAAGTGACGTAGAGGAGAAAATTAAAAGGCTGCTGTTGAAAGGCCTAGTGGCCTGTAGCTATTTTGTGAGTCAGGCTGCTCCCTGACAGCATCCCGAGAGTTATTCTCTGTCACTGACGGCAAATATTAGGTCGATGGGAAGGGCCCCTGCAGGATCTGAAGTGCAGCTCACAGTCAACAATGGGCTTAGGCGGAGTTGGAGATGGGCTGGTGGGGACTGTGACTAGGAGAAGCCAAGTGGGTGGTATTCCAGGGGCTGGAGAGCAGTGACCAGTGTGTGGTGCTGCTGCTGTTACAGGTGGACAATGCAAGTCTGGGCAGGCCCCGCCCTAACATTTGTGAGAGCGAGGGCACGAGGTCAAATGGAGGCCTACGTACCATATGCCTACATTGAGAATTTATAAATCACAAACGGTTGACATACTTTCTATCCTCCTTCCTTGATAAATATATCTTCGCAATGATTAAAAAGAAAAACTATGTGGAAGGCTGAAGGTTTCTCATTGACTGAATTTGACAACATATCAAAGATGACTGGATGTAATTCTTACTGCATATGCTGGGTCTTCTTTTGGTGGGCCTGTGGTGTTTGGGTGAGTAATAAATAAGACATTCATAATTCATAAATTGTTATTTTTTAATAGAATTTATTTTTTGTCTTTATTCTAGCAAAGTCACTAATTATATAGTTATACTCATGTAATTTGTGTTCTAGGAAAATATGATCTAAGTCCAGTATGTTGGCCACCAGCTAAATGTGGCTATTTAAATTTAAACTGATTGAAATTATATAAAATTAAAAACTAAATTCCTTGTTGCACCAGTCACATTTCAGTTGCTCAGTAGTCAAATGAGATTAGTGGTTACCATATTAAATAGCACAAATATAGAACATTCCCATCACTGCATAAAGTTCAATTAGACTGCACTGATTTAAAAGATTAAAACTTAAAATGTAATCATATTGAAATTATTCAAAATTGAGTATATTTAATAAAAATATAAGTAAATGTAAAAGATGAAAAACTAAAATTACTCTCCACATATATATTCAATGCTGTTTTTCTTAAAATATTCAAAATTATTTAAAAAGACAAAATACAAATTATAATGAATAGGATATGTGTTTTAAATATTTAAAAATATACTTTAAATATTTAACAAAACATTTAAATAAACCTGAAACAACTTTAATTTTTAAATTTTAATTAAATATATTTTTAGTTTATACAAATAAAACTATTTACAATTCCAATGTTCAATGTCCATTTAATTGTCAATGTAAAGGATCATTATAAAGCTTCATACGTGTTATGTGTAGACATACACACACACATATTTTATAGTGATATGAAAGGTATAATATTGCAAAATGTTCCTCAGGCATCTTGTGCAATTGTTTTGAATAGAGCACTAATTTATGAGAATCTTTGCAACTATGAATTGGAACTCAAAAAGAAAATGGATACTTAGCACTATGGGAAATAGATCATTCTATTGTATCTATTGAGTTGGCCAAAAAGTTCTTTTGGTTAATGAATACCTTGTTCTTGGTGAAAATGAAAAGTGTGTCTTTTATGTTTATTTAAAACTGAACAAACTTTTTGGCCAACCCTACAATTTAAGATGCTCCACAGGAGGATTTCACAAGCTAATCAATGTGCCTTTTCTCTCATTTTGAGCATTTCTACCTGTGCAAATGTTTCCCACATCTCAAAGCGATGTCCATCTCAGGAGTAGCAGTGGCACAACCCACGCACACATCCTCCCAGCATTTGAACACTGTGGCCTTTTGCTTCAAGAACATAAGGCAAAAGAAGTAAAGACATGTCTCAGTATGTTAGTCATTGGAGTGGAGGTTAGGGTTATGGGTTATGCTGTGCCGGTAACAGAGACAGCCATGTGTTTCTTTATAAGTGTATTTTGTTTGTGTGCTTGTGATATGTGGGGCCCACTAAAGTGCAAGACCAGGATAGAAGCCCTCTTGCCCAAGGCCAATGGCAGTTCTGTGCCAGGGAATTGGGATGGAGGGTTGAGGGCTTTCCTCTCACAGTAGGCTATGACCCACTTTCAATATGTTTTCTTCTGGTCGCAGGCCCTGCTTGTCTGGAAAGCTTAGTGCCTAAGGAATGGACACTGGTTGGAATATTTGGAGTGTCAAAATTTATTCATTCAAAATTATTTTTTAAATACTCATATAGGGCTTACTAACAGCCAGGCACTGTACTTTATATGTTTTCATTCACCAAATTCTCATAATAATCCCATGAAGTAGGTACTATTATTATCCTAATTTTATGTGTGAGGAAACTGAGGCATAGAATGATTAAGAAACATGCCCAGGATCAATCAGCTTGTATGTGGAAAAACCAGGATTCAGACACAAGCAGTCCTGCTTCTGAGTTCATAATCTTAGCCAGATTATCAATGTGCTTCTCTTTCTACAGGGATTATTTCTTTCCTATTTAAAATATTATTTTTAAGTTTTGATAGATAACCTATTCCTATAGTTTTTTTTTAAGCAAACTGATATTAAAAGATATGCATTCAGTGCTGGGACAACTGGATATCCACATGGAAGAGAATGAAGATGGACCCCCTACCTCATGCTATATATAAAAATTAACTCAAAATGGATCAATGAACTAAACCCTTAGAAGCTAAAACTCTTAGAAGAAAATAGGGGGAATCTTCATGACTTTGGGTTTGGCAATGGATCCTTAGATATGACACAAAAAGCATGAGCAAAAAAAGAGAAAAATAGATAAAATGAACTTCATCAAAATTAAAAACTTTTGGGCTTCCCTGGTGGCGCAGTGGTTGAGAGTCCGCCTGCCGATGCAGGGGACGCGGGTTCGTGCCCCGGTCCGGGAAGATCCCACATGCCGCGGAGAGGCTGGGCCCGTGAGCCATGGCCGCTGAGCCTGTGCATCCGGAGCCTGTGCTCCGCAATGGGAGAGGCCATAACAGTGAGAGGCCCGCGTACCGCAAAAAAAAAAACAAAAAAAACTAAAAACTTTTGTACATCAAAAGACATTATCAAGAAAGTGAAAAGAGTTCCAGTTTCTGGTCTAGCATGTAAGAAGCTTGGAAGTGATCACTCCATCCTAACAAGTAAAAAGCTGAACGAACTGAAAAATGAACAACTCTTCTTATACTAATAAAAGAAGTGAGGTCACGGGGCAAACCGCTAGCCCCCAAATTGGAGAGATTGACAGGCAAATCCAGAGAATCACAGCTTAGCAGAGCAGAAATCCATGAACGAAAACTTCCATGGGAACCCGTTCAGGGCAAGGAAGACGAGAACTGTACTTGACAAATTGTTGGAGGCTCAATGTGGACAACCCTGAGAGTTAAAAACTTCAGGGGGACCCAGTCATAGTGAGGGTCCCCACACTTCTGTGCATTTTACCTCCAAGAGCTGAACCAAGTCCTCAACAGCGAATATTGGAGGAAAAATCCTCTCTGCTTTCAGCTTGAGTGAGAAAAAAGGAACCATTTTGAAATATACAAGAGCATTCTGTTCTTCACAAGGCCTGCCCTCAGGAGAAACTATTTCACTATCTAACTACGACCAGAGTGTAACCTGCTGGAATTCTATCAGAGCCTAACTCACCTGGAGGAAAGGAAATACCCCACTCCAGCCCACTCTGGCCATCCTGTCTCACCTAAGGGGGAATGAGGAAACTGAGAAATAGGTGTTAAGTTCACATCCATTGGTATAGGCTCACTAAAGGACTGAGACCCAATCATTGCCCTGAGGAATGCTTTCCCCTCTGCCCACACCTTACCACCACTTTACTAAAGGCTTATTTACAGCAGTTCCTTTAACTCTGTACCTTGTATCCAGGTATCAAGAAAAAAATACAAGGCATACTAAGGCAAAAAACACAGTTTGAACAGACAGAGCAGGCATCAAAACCAGACTCAAATATGGCAAGGGTACTGGAATTATCAGACCAGGAATTTAATACAACTATGATGAATACTAAGGGTTCTAATAGACAAAGTAATTAGCATGCAAGAACAGATGGGCAATATAAGCAAAGAGATGGAAATTCTAAGAAAGAACCAAAGAGAAATGTCACAGATCAAAACCACTGTAATAGAAATGAAGAATGCCTTTGATGGGCTTATTAATAAACAGCATGGGGAATTCCCTGGCAGTCCAGTGGTTAAGACTCGGCGCTTTCACTGCTGGTAGCTTGGGTTCTATCCCTGGTGGGGGAACTAAGATCCCACAAGCTGCAAGCGGCACTCGGCCAAAGAGTAAATAAATAAAAGGCTTAAGAAAAAACAAAAGAAAACGGCACGTAGCTGAGGAAAGAATTTCTGAATTTGAGGAATTCCCAGTAGAAAAAGTGAAAAGAAAGTGAAAAGAAAGTGAAAAGATGACCTACAGAATGGGAGAAAATATTCACAAGTTACACATCTCATAAAGTTCTAGTAGCCAGAATATCTAAAGAGCTCTTACAAGTCGATAACAAAAAGATAAATAACCTAGTTAAAAAATGGACAAAGACCTTAACTAGGTATTTTTCCAAATATTATATACAAATGGCCAACAAGCACGTAAAAAGATACTCAACATCATAAGTCATTAGGGAAATGCAATTCAAAATCACAATGAGAGTCACTTTACACCCACTAGGTTAGCCATTATAAAGAAGATGGAAAAGAACAAGCGTTGGCAAGGATATGAAGAAATCAAAACCCTGATACATTGCTGATAAGAATGTAAAATGAGGCAACGGCTGGGGAAAACAGCTTGGCCGTTTCTCAAAAAAGTTAAACAGAATCATCATACGACCCAGCGCTATACTCCTAAATATATATCCGAAATAACAGAAAACAAGTACTCAAACAAATACTCATACATGAATGTTCATAGCAGCACTATGCATAATAGACGAAAAGTGAAAGCAACCCAAATGTTCAATAACTGATGAATGAATAATCAAAATGCGGTCTATACATATGATGGAATATTACTCAGCCATAGAAAAGGATGAAGTACTGGTACATACTACACTGTGGGTGGACCTTGAAAATATTATGATAAGTAAAAAAAGCCAGACACAAAAGGTCACATATTATATGACTCCACTTACAGGAAATATCCAGAATAGGTAACTCCAGAGAGACAGAAAGCAGACTGGTGGTTGACAGGGGCCACGGGGAGGGGAGACTAGTGAGTGACTGCTTTATAGATATGAGATTTTCCTTTGGGGAGATGAAAATCTTTGGAGCTAGATCGAAATGGTGATTGCGCAACACTATGAATAGAATAAATGGCACTGAATTATATCTTAAAAGGTTAATTTTATGTTATGTGAATTTCACTTACATTTTTTAAAAGTATATAATGAGATGTCATACTCTCACTCCTATCTTTCATCTTTCACCTCCTCCACATTACCTTTTCCCTTTCAAAGGATGGAAACAGCATTCTGTCTTCAGGAAGAAGGGAAGGCCAAACCCCAGAAGGGTGTCCCTCAAAGCTTGGCCAAGCAGGCTGAGGTTCAGGACAAGGCTAGGCAGAAGAGGTCTGCTCCTTCAAGTTTCAAAATTCATAGATTATAGAATAGTACTCAAGATGACACTCTGCTAAATATGTAAAATAGAAATAATACCAATTCTACACAGATTCTTTCACATTTGAGACGGTAGAACCTGGGACCTGGGACCCTTTGCTGCAATGCTTGCATCTGAACAAACATCTCTTTGAGCAACAGAATACAAAGAAACTATAAGGGACTAAAAATAACTTCATGCATGAGCAGATGGGGCAGTTATTCACAATAAGATACAAAAAGGCCGGAAACCAACTGCCACTTCTAGGGTGCTGGGAGCAAAATCAGGGTATTGTGCGTGATCCCTGCACATAGCACCACCAAGGGCGTGGGCAGACCACCTAAGCAACCCCTCCAGCCTGACCCGTCTATCTGCCCCTACCCATACCCCATTTAAGGAACCAGCCCATGCTCCTTCCAGATGGAGCAAGGGCACTTGTTACTTGTTTTTGCTCCCTTGTGCTGCGGCATGAGTCCCAATTAAGTCTTGCCTGAATTCCTCCTCTGGCCTCTTATCAATTTCTACTGATTAAAGAGTCCAGGGAAGCTAGTTGGTAACATATTGAAGAAGGGGAAATCCCAACTCTTTCTAGGAGGCCAGCATTTTCCTGATACCAAAATCAGACAAACACATTTGAAGAAAAGAAAACTACAGACCAATATCCTTCATGAAAATTGATGCAAAATTTCAAAACTAAATGTTATCAAATCACCAATCATATATTAAAAAGATAATATATCATGACCAAGTGGTTTTTATCCACTGGGATAATGCTAGGTTGGTTTAACACTGAAAAAAGTCAGCCAGTGTAACTCACCGTATTAACAAATCAACAGCAGCAACATATGACCATCTCAATAAATGCAGAAAAGCCATTTGACAAAATCCAACATCTATTCCTATGCTTGCTCTTAGCCAAAAGGCCAAGAAATAATTGCAACATCCATTCCTGATTTTAAAAAGTAAACTCTTAGAAAACTAGGAATAGAGGGAAAAAAAACCTATAACTAAAATCATACTGCATGCTTTTCCCCTAACACTAGAAGCAAGACAATGACACTGGCTCTCCCCACTCCTACTCAACATTGTATTGGGGGTTCTAGCCAGGGAAATCAGACAGGAAAGAAAAATAAAGATCTCCAGACTGAAAAGGGAAAAGTAAAACTGTTTTTATTTGCAGACATGATCATCCATGTACAAATGATGGAATCTACAAAAAAAAAAATACTATAACAAGTGAGTTTAGCAATATTGCAGGATACAAGCTTAATATACAAAAACCAAGTTTATTTCTATATTCTAGCAATGAAAATCAGACATTGAAATTTAAAAATACCACTTACAACAGCATCTCAATCTATGAGACACTTAGGAATAAATGTCTGATAAAAGATGTGCAAGACCTTTACACTGAAAACCACAAAATATCGTTGGGAGAAATTAAAGAAGACCTACATAAATAAGAGCACCTCCACAGGGAGGAGAAGCCTGACTCTACCAGTAGTTAGTGTGTCCTGGCCTCCATGAGGCTTACATAAATGGCCAAATATAAACTGAAGTCAGCCTGTCATAAACCAAGGAAAGTAGGCAGACAAAGGCTTGGGAAATGATCTTAGGCTTAGGAAATGATCTTGATATGTCTCTCCCTTTTATATTGCTGATTATGGGGAAAGCTTATGAGCTGATTGTATAGGTTGAGCTACAATGGAAAGAACATGGGCTTTGGAGTTAGGTACACCTAAGTTAAACCCCAATTGCTGCTACCTTAGATGCTTGATCCTTTGTAAGTTATTAACCTCTCTGAGCCTCAATTTGTTGGTAAAGGGGTGACTACAGCAGTGTTGACAGAGGCCAGCCAGATGCTCACCAATCTCTTCCTGGCATCAAGGAAGACTCCATTTCCCAGTTTCCCTTGCAGTTAGGTCAGGGCTATATGACTAGTCTGGCCATTATAATTGGGTGGATGTGATGAATACCAATTTCAGACCTGGCCATAAGGGCCCAGTGTGATCATCCATATTCTTTTTCCCCTTGATCACAAGGCTGGAAGAGAAGGCATCAGAGATGGTAGAGCCACATGCTGGAAGGAGCCTGAATCTGAGTTATCATCTGGTAGACAGCTGCTCAGGAGAGCCTCTTGACACATAGTGGTCTGTGACTTGGGCAAGAGTCATTGAGACTTTCAGTTTATTTGCTACAGCAGTTAGCATAATGATTAACTTACCATACAGGGCTGCAGTTAGGATGGTTTATGGTGTATCTATCTTGTGCATCATTTTCCCTGCCTTTGAATGTTGTCTAGCACATAATAGGTTCTCTTGTGATAAGCAATTATTACTTCTACCAGTATCCATGAGAGCTTCCCCTTTCTCCCCAGCCTGCTGCTACCTTCCTGAGATACTGCTAAGTACCGGCATTATAGGTACTTTGACTACTTCAACCTGTTTGACATTTAGGGACATAAAGGCCAAAATAAGAGACTAGAGGTGAGAGGTAAGAGAGAGATGATTTTTACACAGCCTCAAATGAACAGATAAATGTACAATAATAAAAAGTGGGGGACTGCCTGTAGCCACTTAGAAATTTCTCCTGATAGCCTGTAACCTCTTTCTCCCTATTACAGCAGGTTTTGCTGTAAGTAGCTCAGATACTTTTTCTGTGAAGCATCCAGCCTCGCCACGAATGAAAACCATCGTCCGAGGCTGTTTTCATGAATATGTCTGATTTTTAAACAGGATGACCATAAAAACCAATTTTCCTGGGACAGTTCCAATTTATGCCTGTAGTCCCAGAGTCCTGTCCAGTTAGCACCCCTTCTCACTCTCCAAAGTGTCCTGGTTTGAATGATAAGTTATATGGTTACCCTATCTCTTTTTTCTTTTCATTGAGCTATAGTTGATGTACATTATTATATAAGTTCCATATTTACAACAACATACTGATTCACAATTTTTAAAGGTTATATTCTATTTATAGTTATTATAAAATATTGGCTATGTTCCTTGTACTAGGTATCCCTGTAGCTTATTTATTTTATATATAATTATAATCCCCTCCCCTACTGTGCGCTTCCCCCCTCCCCTCTCCCCACTGGTAACCACTAGTTTGTTCTCTATGTCTGTGTATTTCTAAATAAGTATATGTAGTTTATTATTTTCCTCAAGTTATTTACTTTGCTAATTGACTGTTCTTGACTTACTCTGTGAACAACCTACCTGTCTTACTCTACAGAATGTTTTCTCTTTGACCAAAGACAGAATCATCCGAGAAGTAGAACTATTAAAGGAGAAGAGACTCAGGGATAAACAGGTCCTGCTGAGAGTAGAGATAAGGAGTATATGACTTCTTATACTTCTAACCACCACACTTCTAACCACCCCCCCCAACCACGTATCTTTAGAAACTGCCATCTCTGTATTTATTGGCAGCTCATCCAAACCCAGTGTAAATAAACAGGATGAGGATTCCGTCTTTGGATGGCTGGCACATGAAAAATATGCTCTTGTGTTCTAAACTGACTGTCAAAAGTGATTTGTGAGGGGAGCCCAGAATCCTTTTTCTGTCTCCATGGAGATACCTGCCAAATCCTCTCCTAAGTGAGAAGTTGGACTAAGATAAACCTCCTCAGACACAGTCCGAGGAAATATCAGCACTAGGAATAAGGCTGCACAAGAGGAGGGCTAGTGGTAGCCAGGGGTTCACTTCTAGGAGCAAATTCTTTTGCCTTCGTGGGGAAGGAGAGAGGTTCACGAAGGAACAGAGTAAACTCGCAACACAGGGGCTGATGATTTGTCTCCCAAACCTTTCATTTTAGGGAAACACTATAATAACTGCGTTCAACAAGCATTTACTGAGGACCTCCACGTGTTCTTACTAAGTTTTGCGGAAGATAACAAGGTGCTCTCTACCCCTAGGGGGCTTTTGTTATATCAGAAATTGCAAACTCAGAGGCTTACAAGGGCCAGACAGGTAGCGTGACTAAACGAAGACCCACTGTAGGAAAAATGAGGGTGGAAATTGCCATTCAGACTCAGAGTTCCGAGTTGGTAGGGACTGATGGGGACCATGGGCGCCTGGAAAGATCACATCCCCTTCAAAAGGGGCAGCCACCACCCAGATGCAGCAGGTTACTGCCACAAGGACCCAGTGCTGCCAGATTTTCCGATTTTCCAAGAGAATCCAGAAATACAGATTTTTATGTGCCTATTTTGATATTGGTAAGTAAATTAATTTTTAAAAATTCTGTGCCCTTATAACATTGTGAGCCAAACAAACTATCTCTTCAGGCTGGATACAATCCTTGGGCCTCCAGCATGTGCCTGGATCCTAGACTTGTAGTGCACACTATCTCAAAGATTTCAGCGGGCAGAGGGGGTGTGGGCACATCCAAACCATTCAGAAGCAATTATTTACCTCCAAACAACTCTTGTCATATCCTAGAGCCAGAAGGAGCCTTAGAGTTCATTGAGTTTAACTCCTCATTTTACAGAGAAGGAGCTGAAGTCTAGGAGCAGAGTTAGCACTAAGACCCTGCCCAAGGTGAGATTTTGTCAGGCTGCTCAGAATCACCATATGTAGTCAGAAAATAGAAGGCAACAAAGGCCACCCTCCTTCCTGTTGCACCTTAGCGAGGCTGTGCCCTGGAATGCAGCGTCTGTGCCTGGGCTGGGCCCTTGCTCATCCCTGAGCCCACCAGGAATGTTTTGCAGGCCACTGTAGAGGCGCTTGGGTTAAATGTGAGGAAGAACATTTTGATTGATGACAATGCCAGACGTTGGGGAGAATTCTGAATAGCTCCCTCTGGAAAGTTTTTGGGCAAGTTAGCATTCAGTAGTGATTTGAACATAGGATGGAGGAAGGTCATCTAATCTATCCCTCTGCCTCCAAGGAGCCTTGCCTTTGCTTTACATTCTCTGAGAGTTTGTAAGGCAAGAAAAGACCATTTCTGCCACCAGGCTACTGTTCTGCCTTTGTATGGAATTGTCTAAGGGAAGAACACATAACTTTCTCCTTGATAACGTGCATTTTTAGAACTCACGTTAGGATTTATTTTAATGTCCCTTGTAGAAAATACAAAATATTTTAAAAAAGGTTACAAAAGAAAAAAATAACTATAATTGAACTATCCAGAAATAATCTGATATCATAATTGTATATTATATACACATATAATTATGTATGTATATTTAATTACATGTATAATGCGTTATACGATATATTTATATACATATATCATAATTTTTAAAATTGAGATTTACTTACACTTTAGTAATCTGTTTTTTTACTTTACTGTGAACATTTTTACATGTTTTAAATTATTCTTCTATGAGTTTTTCATGGCTTTACAATATTCCATGAAATGGAATACCATAATTCATTTTGGTGGCTTCTTTGAGCTTAACAGTGAAGTTTCTCACACAGTTTAATGCAAGGATCTTGAAACTTTTTCTGAAAAAAGAAGTGCTTTTGATTTCTCCCAAAGCCTGGTAATGGCGAAGCAGAGTGTCTTCAGTAGAGAAAGGAGAAATGGAGAAAATTTTAACCATAGCAGCCTCCTGGGTCAGCCACCAAGTAATTTTTCCAAACCAGCCAATGAGTTTATTGGGACACTTGGCCTCGAACCCATTGAATGGGGAAAATGTCCTAATGTTAGGGTGGGGTCTGCCTGGGGGGTCTGGCTGGCATTACCCCACATGGGACACCAGCCCATTTATGTTGACACCAAAAATGGGAATTTTTGGTTCGAAAAGTTGATGAGTGTGTCACTGGCCCTGAGCCCAGCAGAGTCCCAGGTCTCTGCCCCTGCACAGATAGGCCTGCTGTGTCCAAAAGGCCCGATTTGCAAAGCCCTCCTTCCTTGCACAGGCAGAAGAGTCATTCTGAACCTGAGCACGGAGTGTTTCTCCTTCCTCTGCAGAGCCTGCCAGTGTCCTCCTGGCTGCTGGTCCAAGGAGTAAACAGGGCCTTCTCCAGAGGCAGCTGGGTCCTTCCCAGAAATAGCACACAGCAGACCCTGGACAGAAAGGCTGTTCTTAAGGCAAGAAGTACAGTAAACACAAGAGACCCTCTACTCCAGATTAAGCCTGGGCAGGATTCATTGCCTGTAGTTTTCCTGCAAAAGGCCACTTATCTTCATTCTTTCCCTGCCCCCCTCTTCCCGGGCTGCACATGCTATTTTTAAATTGCCCTGGCAACGGGAGGACACAGGCTGGGCCTCCTGTGATGCTGCAGTCACCAGAGACTGAACGGGAGGGCGGTGGAGGAGCCTGTTCCTCTCCCCTCCTGCTGGGAGTGATGCCCTTAGAGTACATCAAGACCCAAGTTCCCCGCCCTCCCCCGTCTCTGTTCCTGACTTAGCCATCATCAACTTATTCTGAGAAAACTTCTCAGACTTTCGTTCTCAGGACAAATGTGATAGGTGTTCAGAAACTTGAAACAGAACTGCACCCTCTGGTGCAGGGATCTGCTGGGCAGTGGGGTGGCGGTACTAGCTGTGGGAGTGGCCCATCCCGGTACAGTAAATAAAGATATATGTTGTATGCAGAGAATGTAAAATCAATCATGAAAATGAATTAAAGCTAATTTGCTTTTTACTGTCATCACAGGCCTGCAATTCTATTGTCAGTGATAAATACTCGTCGATGGTCCCCCTCTCATACTTCCCTTCTGCTGGTGACCCCTTTGCTCGTGCCCATGATGACCTAGCTTACAGTGCCAATGCCTGGGAAACCAAGATATTCCTCTGCTCAAATTCTATCAAGTCCTGCTGTGAACTGAATGTGTCCCCCCCAAACTTCATGTGCTGAAGGCCTAATCCTCAATATGTTAGTACTTGGAAGTGGGGACCTTTGGGAGGTAATTATGTTTAGATGAGGTCATGACGGTGGGGCCCTCATAATGAGATTAGCGCCCTGATAAGAAGAGGCCAGAGAACTTGATCTCTCTCTCTCCACCATGTGGGGACACAGCAAGAAGGCAGCTATCTGTTCACCAGAAAGAAGGCCATCACCAAGAACCCAACCATGCAGGTGCCCTGATTTTGGACTTCCAGCCTCCAGAACTGTGAGAAGTAAATATTTGTTATTTAAGCCACCTATCTATGGTATTTTTGTTATAGCAGCCCAAACTGATGAAGGCAAATCTCTTGTGCTGGTACTTGGCTATGAGAAAGAGAGACCTCCTGGCTGTGTGAACAATCATAACCACACTCCTAAAAAATGCCCACTGGCTCAGGGACCCTTCTTGCCAAGTCCAGGAAAAATGAACCACAGTGAGCCAAACACTCAAAAAGCCATCTCCCATCTGTCATGATGGGGCCCAAAAGCCTGCAGGTGGAGATTCACTCCTCTGGTCCTGAGTGGAGTGTGAACTTCCTCATTCCTCTGTGAAAGGGATTACTGCTTATACAAAAATCACTTGTCCTCAGAAGGTCTGAGGTTGATCACAAGAGAGTACACAGTGTTGGAGATAGGGATGGATGAAGTGATCACAATGAATAAATCATTTGCTTGAAAGTTTTGCAGGGGCAAAACTACCCCTCAGTCCTAACTGAGACCAGATTTGTAAACACAATAAATATATGTTGAATAGTGAAATCTTATTGCATGGCCAAATTTTATATCATATTTCAGAGGGCATATTGTAAGCGCAGTCAGCTCTGAGGGCACACATACATGTGCTAAATTGGGGCCTTTGGTGGCATTTACTCTTTAAAGGAATTATATGCTCTTTTTGCATTTTTATACCACCCATCTAAAACTGTTCCCTTAACCTCCCTTATATGTCCCTCAGTTGAGCTAAATTCCCTCTTACTTTGGTAAGAGCACCATTCACATTGAGGTGCATAAGAAGCAGGAGTTCAGGACCTTGGCAGTCTGAAAATACACTTGTGGTTTGGATTAATTTTCTTTTTCTATTTTTAATCCTTTTGCATATTTTACATAGGACTTTCCTCCTCTGGGGTTCCTGTTGCTTCTCAGCTGTGATCTGTTTTTCTTTCCAGCATCTCTTAGAGGCAGCCAGTGAGGACTGCTGTACCACTCAGGACTGAGGAGAATCTGTCTTCCTGTAGTCTGCCCGAGATCCCTCCGAACTAAGAACCCCTCACTCACCATCCCCAGGCAACCTTGGGGTAGTTTCTCCTTCCACCTCTATCCATCTCACTTGTCATCCTGCACTGGGTTACTTTTTAGCAACTTCCTGGTTGGATAACCAGTGTCACTTAACGACCATTGTCTGAGAACAGACAGGAGAATCGAAATATTCAATAATCAGTAGAGAATGGACATGGCAGTGCTGGAGCAAGCTCCTTCAGAGCCATTCACCCTATAGTTGCTGGAGTGGGCAGGGGTCCATGGGTCCCAGTGGTGGAGCCAGCACAAATGGGGGAGGTGATGGTGCTCAAGATGGCTCAGGCCACAGTTTGTTTCCAAAGGGTACAGAAATATTTTCAGGATTTTTAACAGCTGGAACAGCTTTGCCCGTGTGTGTAGGCTGAATATCAGCCCTGCCAAAGAATAAAGCTTGGAATTCTTAGTAGATATCCCCCGAGTGAGAACAAAGGTAATTTACTCAGTTGGTTTGCTGGATTTATGCAGATTGTGAGCAAATTAAAAGGAATCTTACGTGTTTTCCCTTCCAAGAGAATAACAGCCATTCTATTCTCTGCAGTTGACCCCTAAAGTTATATCCCCTCTCCTTGTGTTTTCTTGAGCCGAGCTCAGGCTGTATCTTCTCCCTGTCTTCCTTCTCTTTTCTGGGAACATAAGTATCCAACTGAGGCTTGGAGTTAGAATGTAATGGTAAGGGCAGACCTGGGTCTATTGCTTTGTATGTGCTCCCTGCCCTTAGCACAGGCCAGGGATGAAGACAAACTGGAGAAACACACTTTGCTTTCAGAAACTCCATTTTTAGAGTTATAAATTATCCAGAGACAGTTCTCAGGACAGCTATGTGTTTAGGTGTAGCACTACAGAAAACCAGCTTAGCAGAGCCACAGAGATGCGACCCACCTGAGACTGTGTTCTACTTCCTTCTTCGCAGCCACTTCCGCCACTGACCAAACACTGCCCACACACCAATCCCTTAGGCCCTTCCAGAACCACCAGGACTTTCTCAAAAGGACTCCAAAGAAAGCTTATTTTGAAAACTTAACTACACCAATCACAATTACCTTGCCTGTGTTCTAAATATGCAATGGGTTATCTTTGCTGTAAGTTTCAAGTTAAACCAAACTGTTTGCATAAGTGTCTTCTGTTGTTCATGTAGCCTTGCCATTCCCTCACAGTGTTTTTTAAAGTGAAATTGCAAATTTTACTGTTATTGTTAGTTGTCTGAAGAATAATATTCTTTTAGATTCTGAGTGAGACTGTAATAAAAATATTACATAAATTACATTTATGTAATAATAAAATGAGCACTTGGGTGCTCATTTTAACTATCTAAATATTTCAGTGGGGTAAAGAGGGTTATTAACACAGAATGTCCAGCTAATGAATAGAACACTTAGGATTTCCTTTCTCTGCATAGAAAGCCAGAACCACCTCTGCAAGGGGAAGGTATCACCTTGGGAGCTGATTGCTCATTTTGTTAGGACCAGCACTGAAGGATTGGCATGGGAAAACTAAATATGCAGAAAGCCGTTTCCACTGAGTATAAATTTTAGACTTGACAAACTAGCTGCTCTGACAGTATGAGATTCCTCAGAACTCAACATAAAAGTTACTACTTTTGGGGGCTTCCCTGGTGGCGCAGTGGTTGAGAGTCCGCCTGCCGATGCAGGGGACACGGATTCGTGCCCCGGTCCGGGAAGATCCCACATGCCGCTTAGCGGCTAGACCCGTGAGCCATGGCCGCTTAGCCTGCGCGTCCGGAGCCTGTGCTCTGCAATGGGAGAGGCCACAACAGTGAGAGGCCCGTGTAACGCAAAAAAAAAAAAAAAAGTTACTACTTTTTATGATCTGGTAGAATGTGAAAGAAAATTTGTTTGGCTAATGGCTTCCTGAGATCAAGATGGCAAACAGCTTTTCCATGACATTATCCTGAAAGCATCTGATTCCTTTAAATCAATGGATGATTGAGCCCAAAAGCTTATTAGCTAATTCTTACATGAAATTGTTATTCTTGATCTCTTCTTGGGTTAATGAGATTCATAGCTTTAGGATTTATTGTGTATGCTCTTTTTTTTTTCTTTTTTTTTTGTGGTACGCGGGCCTCTCACTGTTGTGGCCTCTCCCGTTGAGGAGCACAGGCGCCGGACGCGCAGGCTTAGTGGCCATGGCTCACGGGCCCAGCCGCTCTGTGGCATGTGGGATCTTCCCGGATCGGGGCATGAACCCGCGTCCCCTGCATCGGCAGGCGGACTCTCAACCACTGCGCCACCAGGGAAGCCCTAGTGTGTATGCTCTTTTAAGCTTCATCTTCCTTTACATTCTGGCATTTTGTAAACAAACATCAGTGCATTCTCTTCAGAATGTTAATACTTTTATAGTTGATTATATTCCATGTCAAGCCTTTTTATTTCTAGGTTGAGTCTCTTTTTTTTTCATCTGGTTTCCTATGGATTTCCACCTGCTATGTAAATCCTTCCACTCGATTATGTCTTCCTTAACACTCAGCAACCAGGATTTGACTCAAGGTTTCCTGGTCTGAAGTCCCCCATAGTTTTATAATAACAGGATAATGTTTCTGATCCATATTCCATTCGGAGGTATTCCTTATCCCATTAGGGGTAAATGACGTTGTCCAGCCTGTTTTACTCTTTTTGACCCTACAAGCTCTTAGCGTCTAGAGATTATTATATTTAGAGACTACCAAAGTCACTGTCCTTGGTCTTACCTGGTCCCTAGGCTGCCCATCACCTTGTAAATATAAGTTTGCTTACCTAAAGCATCCAGCTTTATAAGATTACACAAGAGTTTGTTCCCATTGAATTGACACTCACAAATCAGAGATGTTTAACATCAGTTTCATTCTTTTCCACATGAGACATAAAAATGTTAACTAAGGCCAGTCCCTTACTTGGATCCCTGTTCTTTCTAGTTTATCACTCAGAAAAATGTCCTTTTTTTCATACCTTTTACTTCCTGTCTCTTAGGTATGTCCCTGGACATAATGGGGGGAAAACTGAGTTATCACTGATATGGGGAAAATACCGTAATAAACTTTGCACAGAATTGGTTACCAGTAATGTCTAATTCATGAATGCCCTTTACCCCTATAAAAAATATGGTGTATAAAAATATGGTGTATAAGTGTACCTTAATATTAATTTATGAGAAATATCCTTTTATTCCTTAGCCATGAACACATTATATATTTATTTATTTTTGGCTGCGTTGGGTCTTCATTGCTGTGCGCGGGCTTTCTCTAGTTGTGGCGAGCAGGGGCTACTCTTCCTTGCGGTGCACAGGCTTCTCATTGCAGTGGTTTCTCTTTGTTGCAGAGCACGGGCTCTAGGCGTGCGGACTTCAGTAGTTGTGGCACATGGGCTTAGTTGCTCCACAGCATGTGGGATCTTCCTGGACCAGGGCTCGAACCTGTGTCCCCTGCATTGGCAGGCGGATTCTTAACCACTGCGCCACCAGGGAAGTCCCTAAAACTGCAGTTTGAGTTGTCCCCAAGATCAAGGTTCTCACTAGCTCGCCAGCATTTCAGCATGCCCATTTAGACTTTCAGCTGCCTGTCATTTATAAGGAAGCATTCAAACATTCTGACTTGGCATTTCTGCCATGTCCCTCGTGGGCCAGCTGTCCCAAGAGATGGGTCAGTTACTAGGGCATCTCCATTCTTAGCCTATCGTAGAGCTTCTTCCTGAATACTCTAGTAGGCACTTGGCATGAATGATAAAATGATTCAGATTTTATGCTTGGGTGGATGATGCGCAACTTGTTTTTCTCTGCATTATATTATATAGTTCTTATCAACACATGTTTCTCTTATACTAGATGATGAACACCTTAAAGGCAGTGGTCATTCATGGTTAGTGATTAGTATCTTGGATTATAGCAGATACTTGGGAATCACTTGAATAACTAATTAAAGGACGTACCAAGGACACATAGGTAAACACATGGTAATTAACTATCTGTGCACTTAACTGTCCAGTAAGCCTACATTACAGGTCATTCAAAAGTGGTTTTGGCAATAAGCCAAATGTAAAAAAGAGACCCTTGGTCCATGCCTGGTATCACATATGAAAAAAATAAACACTCAAAATGGATCATAGACCTAAATGTAAAACCTTAAACTATAAAACATCTAGAAGAAAACATAAAGAAAATCTTTGTAGCCTTAGGTTAGATGAAGAGTTCTTAGATATAACACCAAAAGCAGAATTCATAAAAGAAAACAATGGTTAAATTGGACCTTATCAAAATCAGAGCATCTGCTCTTCAAAAGATACTATTAAGAGAACAAAAAGACAAGCCACGGAACGGGAGAAAATATTTGTGAAGCACGTATCTGATCAAGTCCTTGATTGTGGAATATATAAAGAACTCTCCAAACGATAGTAAGAAAGCAAACAGCCCAGTTTTTTTTTAATTGGCAAAAGATGTTAGCAGACTGTTCTGCAAAGATATGTAGATAGGAGATAAGTATATGAAAGCATGCTCAACACCCTCAAGTATGCGAGAAATACAAATGAAATGCATTCAAATAACCATGAGCCTGGTGTTATAAGCCTATTAGAAAGGCTAAAAATCCCACCACCAACAAATGGTGGCAAAGATGTTGAGCTATCTGTCATATATTCATGGTGGGAATGCAAAGTGGTACAGCCACATTTGAAAACTATCAGACAGCTTTTTAAGTAAAGTTAAACATACTAAACACATGATCCAGCAATCCACTCCTGAGTATCACACACACACAAAAAGAAAATGAAAAGAAAGAAAACTTATGTTCACAAAATAACCTGTACTGGAATGTTTATACTAGCTTTATTCATAATTGCCCAAAGCCAGAAGCAATGTTTTTCAAATGTTCTTCAACCAGTGAACGAATAACAAAACCGGGGTACATCCACACAATGCAGTGCCAATCAGCAGTAAAAAAAAGTATTGACACACACAACACAGTGGATGAATCTCAAATAGATTCTGGCCAGTGAAAGCATCCAGACTCAAAAGGCTACGTAGAACTAATATGTGACATTAAGGAAAAGGTAAAACTTAATAGAGAGAACATTGATCAGTGGTTGACAAGGACTGGGGATGGAGGGAGGGGTAGACTACAAAGAGGTACAAAGGTATTTTTTGGGTGATGTAAATGGTCTGCATCTTGACTGTGACAGTAGTTACACATTTGTGTGTGTTTGTTAAAATTCACAGAACTGTACACTAAAAAGGTGAATGTTACTCTCTATATATTGTATTTCAGTAAACTTGACTTTTAAAAAAAATTTATTTTATTTATTTATTTTTGGCTGCGTCAGGTCTTCGATGCTGCGTGCGGGCTTTCTCTAGTTGCGGCAAGCAGAGGTTACTCTTTGTTGCGGTGTGCAGGCTTCTCATTGCAGTGGCTTCTCTTATTGCGGAGCAAGGGCTCTAGGCACGTGGGCTTCAGTAGTTGTGGCATGCAGT
Organism: Delphinapterus leucas; assembly: GCF_059928025.1. Lineage (NCBI taxonomy): Eukaryota > Metazoa > Chordata > Mammalia > Artiodactyla > Monodontidae > Delphinapterus > Delphinapterus leucas. The sequence continues at coordinate 81,087,618 of NC_143132.1, forward strand.
CTCAGTAGTTGTGGCTCGCAGGCTCTAGAGCGCAGGATCAGTAGTTATGGCTCATGGGCTTAGTTGCTCTGTGGCATGTGGGATCTTCCCCGTCCAGGGCTCGAACCCATGTCCCCTGCATTGGCAGGCGGATTCTTAACCACTGCGCCACCAGGGAAGCTCCAAACTTGACTTTCAAGACAGTATTTTTGTTTTTTCCCTTTGTTTCCAGGTTCCTGAATTTTGAGAAGCTCATTTAGGTGTTATTAACATAGGAACACCAGAACTGGCTGGATGCCCCTCCACACCCCAGCTGACTATCTTCAGACTTTGGCAAGACTTCATCAGGTTTGTGATTTTTCAAATATCTGTTAAATAATTAATACAGAAATTGTTTATAGTTTGGATAAGGCCAGGTAGCCTAGTCTTTACCAGAAATACATATTTTTAAAAAACATATATATTTTGGGGGGAAAGACCCTGAAATAATTCACACCACACATCATGCTTAGCTTACAAAGACAAACCTGTTAAAATGATTATCTGATACTGACTGTGAACAAAAAAACAGCAAAGATACAGACATCCCATATTTGTCTAATAAGATTTTTGAATATAGTATGAACTTACATTAGTATGGGGTAGGAAAAATAATATAAGCAATATTAAAAATGTTAATAATATTTATGTCAAAGTGATAGAATTATGAATGATTTTTTTAATTCATAAAAATTTTAAACATGCATAAAAGAAGAGAAAATTGTAGAGCGAACTTCCCAACCACAGCAGTTTTTGTTTGGTGCATTTGATTACTTTTAATTTCTAAAAGCATAAATGTTTTTATCTATTTCCAAAAATAATACACATTGGTTGTACAAAATATTTGAAAATACTGGAAAGTACATGTGGGCACACATACACAAATAAATATCACCACTTTCAACATTTGTTGCACGTTCTCTCCTTTTTCTAAATGCAGAGTATACAAATATTTTCCACATTCTTTTACAAACATGGACTCATCCTACTTTACAACAAGCCCTTTTCCACTTACCGATATTTCATTATCTCAGAGACCCCACTGAAGTGGACTGGCTGCAGGAGGCTAATATTACTGATGCAGCCTGATTTGATAAGGGGCCGGCACACTAAACAGGCTGTCTTCTCCCAGTGAAAGTTTTCTAGGCTGATTCAGGAATAATGTGTAATTGAGATAAATGCCACCCCCCTCCGTGTCTTCCCAGAGTGTCCTTAAACTTCCCTAGAGGCATACTTGTGTACCTGTGGTGGGGGAAGGACAAAGCTCTTTCCTCCATGCAGCCCCTGCATGCACAGGGCTTTGTTTCATGCAGAAACCCAGCAGCTGTAAGGCTTAGGGCATTTGGGAGCCACCTGAATTAAGGGCTCTGAGGGTTGTTCTTGGCTAGACGCAGAGCTCACTTCTGGAGCCCTTAGGCAATGTGTTTGGCTCCAGTGACTGTAGGCCAAAGGGAATAATTCATAAAGCTGCCACACCCCGAGGCTAACCCAGGCCCTGGGGCTCCTTGGATTAAGCAGTGACTATGGAAACACCCAGCATCACACACCTGCCTCTCGGGGGTCCTGACCTCTCCCACCTGAGACGTCTGCCCAGCACTGTGGCCCAGGAGAGTAACTGCTTGTGTAGGGGCTAGCTTGAGCAGATACACGATCTGAGCTATGCTTTAAGCTAGCAGCTGCGTGCAGGACTCACTGGAGCCAAGAGGGCTTCCAGGAAGGGGCCCCTTTGGCAGCCACGGGAACGGTCCAGTTATAGGTTTACCCAGTGGAGGACTGAGAGGAAAGGAAGGGGCCTATGGGAGAGACTTCTTTTCCTTTATTGTGTTTGTATTAGTCAAAATGTAATACATGTTCATTGAAGAAAATCTAGAAAATATATAAAAACAAAAATGGAAAAGAAAAATCACTCGTAACTTCACTGCTTAGATGTAAGCTTGTTAATAGATGTGGGGTCTTCTGACCTTCTTATGTATGTGGGAAAGCGGATCATGCTGTGCATGCTGGATATATAACCAGGTTATAACCTGCGTTTACTTACTTAATCACAGGGAGAACATCCTTCTCCATCATTAAATGTTCCAACTTGCTGAGGTTGGACAAAATGGGCAAGTGATGCCTTCGGCTCTTCAAATCTCTCTTCTTCTCTTCTCTGTCTATCTGGCTCCTACTCTCCAGGACTCCCCACTCAGGAAGCTGTCAATGCATGTCTGATAAAGTGCTACCCTGCCCGGGGCTGTTTGCCTTTTACAAGAAACTTAAAAGCAGAATGCTTTCCACATACCCCGAATTAGTCACTAATGGCAGAATACCTGGGCAGGGAGCTGTTTGAGGTTTCTCAGAACTGTCTACGGTGCCAACTCTCTGGTTGAAAGGAAATCTGAACATAATGGGAACATCTCATGTCTTTTTGAGACGGATGTAGAGATGTCTACATTTCTCCTAGAGCCGAAAGGATGGTGTAAGCTAATCCATTGATGTATTAAGATATGCTGGTAACGGAGGAAAAACTCACCCACAGCTTGACATAACAGTAAAATCATGGGTCACACAGCTATGGGATAAAATTCTGGCTCTGTAAATTTCTAGCTGTGTGACCCAGTGCAAGTTGTTAGCAACTGGGTGCCCCTTTCCTCATCTGTAAAGGGAGATAGCAACACCTCCCTCAAGGGATTGTTATAAGAATTAAAATGGAATAACGTATGTAATGTATTTAGCTGGTACGGAGGACTCAGTGATCGATATTAATTATAAAACAAGAAAAATAACACATAATTTTGGAAAGGATTTAACTAGCAGACGAGTATATAGAAACTCAAGAAAATTTGATATATGAATATCTGAATTTGCATAACAAAGTAAGGCCTGCTTGTTTATACCATAAAGAATAATTTGCTTTGCAAAGACTCAGTAAGTCAACAAGTATTTATTGGTTTGTGCCAGGCACAGTACCAAGTCTTGGGTACATACAGGTGAATAAGTCAGTCCTTGCCCTCAAGCTCCTTACATGTTGATGGGGAAGACACGATTAACTCATACTTACAACTATATAGATATGGACATAGGCATGGATGTGGTGATAGGTACCATGAAGAAAATGAAATAGGATAATCTGGTAGGGGATAACTGGTGTAGGGATGCTATAGCTAGAATACTGACCTCTGCAGAGGTGACATTTGAGCTGAGCCAGAAGAGTTGAGGAAGAAGCCATGTGAAGATCTGGCGGGAGGACAAACCAGGCAAGAACTACAAGTGCAAAGATACTATGGCAGGGCCAAGCATGGGCAAGGAAGAGAACGTGGGCAAGTGTTACTAGAACGTTGTGAATAAGGCAGGAAATAAAGAGAAACCTGATGGAAAGGAGGGGCAAGAGCCAGGTCATTTAGAGCAGGGAAGACAAACTTTTTTTAAAAATGGCCACACAGTGACTATTTTAAGCTTTATGGGCCACACAATCTCTGTGGCAACTCCCCAACTCTGCCCTTGTAGTGGCAAAGCAGCCATAGATAATTCAGAGATGAATGGGTATGGGTGTGTTCCAATAAAATTCTATTGACAAAAACAGGCGGGTGGCAGGGGTGCTTATTTGGCCCAAGGGCAATAGTATGTCAACTCTTGATTTAGACTCTTGAAGGCCTATATGAGGAACCTGAGCTTATTCTCAGTGTGTTTCAAGCAGAGGACTGAGAGGATCTGACTGACACTTTTCACTGGAGGATGGGCGGGGGAGGCAAGGGTGGAAGCAGGGACCTGGGAAAGAGGCTCTTGAGATAGTCCTGGGAGAGATGAGGGTAGTGTAAAGTCAGAGCAGCAGAGGTGTTGAGAAGTGTTCAGATTCTGAGTACATACTGGATTAGAACCAGAAAGATTTTGAATTGACTGAATTGGCAAATGAAGGAAAGAGAGGAATCAAGGATGATTTCTGGGTTTTTGGCTTTAGCAACCGGGTCGATGAGGCTACACCTACTGAAATGGGGAACCCTAGGAGAGAAGTGTATTTCCAAGGGAAAAAAGCAGTAGTTCAGTAGAAGCCATTTTGGCCTAAGCCATTTGTGGTCTAAGCCTGGCCACAATGCTGGCCCTTGAACAGGTCTCAATAATCAATGATCTTAAGGGAACAAAGGAATGTAGGAACAGGGAAAAGCCAGCCAAGCAACAGTACAGTGATAAAGCAGAGTCCTAGTTCCTCTTCAAGGGCTATACATAATATCTTTGAGTTCTGCAGGAATTAAGGCCCCCACCCAGGTGGAAGACGGTGTGATGATGTCGACCCCCCTGGCTTCAATCAACTAAAACTTGGACTCTGTCAACCTTTGCCCAAATTCTATGCTCATTTCTCTTCTGCTCAAGCCCCTTCATGAATATGCATATACCAAGGCTTAACAATTCCCCAATTTTGTTGTTGGGGGGAAAGCCTGCTTTGGGAAAGATCCCCTGTGTTCTCTTTACTTGCTGCAAGTAATAATAAATCCTTCCTCTTCTCACCCTTTGGCTTGATTGTGTCTTCTGGTTTGACAGCCACAAGAGGCAAACCCAGTTTTGGGGTAACATTTCAAGAAGGAGGCCGTGGATGACTGCATCCAATTCTACCTAGTGATTCAATTAAAAGTTTCTCTAGAGGGTTCACCAGAGGCATCCCATAATTGTTGAACTGTCCAGAATGTTTAAATGTGATTCAACCTACAAAAATACAAAAATTCAATCTACCCACAATTTCTTGGTAACAAATCAACTCAACACGTATTGAGTTACTCCCATGACTCACTTATTTGCTTATAACTGGAACAAAGGCAATTTGGCAAAGTGTCTTAAATTAAGCAGCCCACACTTAGGGAGGGGAAAAGTCAGAAAATAATTTTTCCTTATTGCCAGAAAGGCAGAGGTGAGGTGAGGGGGTGAGGGGAGAAGGCCAGTTTTTGATTATCTATGCCAATCAGAAACAGGGTAGGGATAATAAAACCCATCAGTAAAATCCACAGGTGATTGCTTTTTAGGCAGTGGTTTTCATCTCTCCCACCATTTAGATTTTAAATTAGAGATGAAAAGAAAGCTGCCTTAATTTCACTTCTCCTTTTTCCCTTACTGTTTTTTGTTTGTTTTGTTTGCTTTTGTTTTTTTTCAGGAAGGAGTGATAATAGGAAATAAAATGACCTCAGGGCACAGGGAAAGGAAGAAAAAGCAGGAGGCTTCTAGATGGTCATCAGTCTGGTTCTCAAGAACAGCAGGAGGTGCAGTCTCCCACCATTCCCTGCCAGGCTGGGCAGGTACCTACCAACAGCCACCTGGCCATGCTGAGGCTTTGATTCACATTTCCTGATTTGCATTCAAAAGACTGCTCTTTCTGGCCCAATTTGGCCATAGGCACAGGCTTCACTGCCTGTTGCTTCACTGCCTCTTGCTATGTCTCAACTTCCCTTTCTCATTTTACTCCCCTCCCCTCCCAGACTCTAATGCTCTCCTTCCTGTCCTGCGAAAAGCAATTAGGCCTCCGGAGGCCAGTAGATGTATGGAGAAGGGAGTACCTGCTCTATGAAAAGAATTATAAAGCTTTTTCTAGCTTGTGTCTTAAACCATGAGCCCTGCAAGGCCCCCAGATATCAATGAGCTAAAAATAGCCCAAGGCTTGTAAAAGAACTGGAACCGTTTCTGCTGCTCTCCTAGTCCTTCACAGGCGTGGGGACACAGGGAGCACTGTTTATTTTTCCTGCCATGCCTGGTGGAGGCCAGAGCCCGCGTCCCCTGCTGCTTATGGATTAATGATGGCATTTCCACCCTCTAGTTTCTCAGTCTCCTGTGAAGGTACAGCTTGTCCTGTTCTGGGACGCCACTTGGCATTCCTCCTAGAGGAAGTGGGTTTTGAGTTGCATTTCAAAAGAAATGTAATGCCACACTGATGTGCTCTAAATTAGCCATCTTGCCTGCTGTCAGGATAAGTCCCATTGCCCACAGCTCCAGCTCTTTGCCCTGAGGGCCCTCCTGGCCTGGCATGTGCAGCTAGGAGACAGGGTATCCCTCCTTCTATCTTCTAAAATTTGGGGGATGGCTGCTAGGTGCTATATACTATGCAAAATGCTGCTGGGTACTATGCCAGATGCTCAGGATTCACAAATGAATAAATGCAATTTATTTGTAATTCCTCATTTGCTCTGGGAGATAATGGAGCAGGGGAAGGGTGTTCTCTCGGTCTTTGTGGACAGCCCAAGGGTAGGCAAGGTCAAGAACACAGTGAGAGGGAGGCAGCCTAGGCCATCTCCAGGGGCTGGGGGTGGGGAGGGTATTTTCCTTGGGGTCCAAAGACCCTAAGGATGGCCTTGGCTGCTTTAGTCTTATGCTCTATTTCCCTAAGGATGGCCTTGGCTGCTTTAGTCTTATGCTCTGTTTCCCTAAGGATGGCCTTGGCTGCTTTAGTCTTACGCTCTGTTTCCCTAAGGATGGCCTTGGATGCTTTAGTCTTATGCTCTGTTTTGGCACCCAGTATGCCCTCAACAAATGGCAAGAGAGTACAGTAAGTCCCCTACATACAAACCTTCAAGTTGTGAACTTTCAAAGTTGCGAACGTGCGTTTGCACGTCCAATCACATAACTTAGTTCATGTGTCTGGTGTACACTGTCACGTGCGTGCAGCCCCTACCAGTGGTTGTGCTTTTGTGTACTTTACGGTACTTTATAGAGTACAGCAGTACAGTGTCTTTATTTCAAGCCCAGGATGTCATCTATGACAAGAAAGAAAGAACTACTACCCAGACATCACTGGATCATTTTTTTCAAGAGGGTAGATAGAATTGAATCCAGCGAGGAACCGGAACCTGTGCCGTCCACCTGCGTGACTGAAAGTGCAGCTTGCCCTCTGTCTCCTATTGCTGCTGATCCGTCAGCTCTACCGTCTTCCACCTCCTCTCTCCCCTCCAGTCAGTAACTCTTCTTGCCTGTTCACTGAATGGCAGCCCCAGTATACCAGCTGTTGTGCTATACTACTGTACTTTTCAAGTGTACTGTGAGATTAAAAGTGTTTTTCTTTATTTTTTGTGTTTGTTTTTTACGTATTATTTGTGTGAAAAGTATTATAAACCTATTACTGTACAGTACTGTATAGCCAATTGTGTTAGTTGGGTACCTAGGCTAACTTTGTTGGACTTACGAACACGTTCTCGGAACAGAACTCGTTTGTATGTAGGGGACCTACCGTAGCTTCCTTTGAGGCTTTCTTTTATTCAAATGCTTCATAATGGTTGATTTACATAGGATTTCAAAGAAGTGAACTGAGTTAAGTTACATTGAATACCAAGGGCAGTTCTGAAAGGAAGAAAATTTACAAAAGGCATCCTGCAGGATATATGTGCAAAGAAGAGAAGAGAGTAGAATTTATAGGTGGATCAAATTTGTACATTACAGACACTTGGCTTGTTGATGGCCTAGTGGTCTTTGCCATCTATGGCCTGGCCACACTCCCATACCCACCTCCTGGCTGCTCTGGAGGCTGTCAAGCCACTGAGGCAATGGTCTTCAAATTCTAGGATACATAAAAATTACTCAGGGACTTTGTTATAAAGCAGATTCCTGAGACTCCTCCAATGCCCAGATTCTATCAAGTTGCACATGGAATCTAGACATGATCTTGAGGCAAGGGGCTCACACACAGACCAGACACTTGGATGCTTCTCTGATGCCACCTCTGAGCCCTAGTTCTCAGTCTCCTGCCAACAAACCTGGGGTGGCAATCAGGGCCCACAGACAAGACTCGTGGAGGCAAGGGCCTTAGACTACCATTCAGATTCTGGGCAAGTACTTCGTGGGTGATAAGGCATTCTGCATATTAGTCTGGCATTTAACTACCTTATACTTAAGTGTTTCTATGAGAAAATGAGCTTCAGTTTACTTACAAGCTAACTTTGGAAATAAAACCCACTCTTAAGGAGACACTGCCTATGCTGATGGGCAAGGTGTAGCTGTTGGGACCTGGGGACTAGTGTGAGGCTTTCCTCAAGAACCTGAAATAAAAGGGTCCTCTAAGTGGTCATTCTCAAATCAGCACAGATGATCTGATGGGTGACAGCAAAATCCAACCTTAAGAGATAGTCCAACACTTGGGTCTGGAAGATGTAATTGGTACCCAACTGAGTGTATTCATTAACTCTTCCCCAAGCTTCCATCCCTGTCTCATCTGCTCAGTTCTTGAAATATCTGTCTACTGTCTAATCCATTATTACATAATATTTCCCTTTAAAATGACAATACCCCACACAATTTTTTAAAAATTTAAAATATTGAAGAAGAAACTCCTGTATAAAGGGGAAAATATGAAAACTAGGACAGATCCTGGACCCAGAAAGAAAACGATCCCCCAGAGTGAGAGGGCAGGGGTCATAAGACCAAGAACAGGGAGGACCAGCAGCTGGTGGAGGAGAGAGAGAACAGGGCAGGAAGTGGTAAGGCCTGGAGAGAAAGGAAGGACCCCAGCAGTGGGGTAACACCGCTCGCTGGAAGGTCAGGGAGGAAGACAGGGTAGGGAAGTGACAGGCCAACAAGAATGCAACTGTGGAAAGAACCTGGGGACTGGGAGAAGCATGGGGCTCGGGAGCGGTACTGTGGGACAGCCAAGGCCTCCCAGAGGAGGTACAGAGTGGGAGGCTGAGATTTGGGCAGGCTTAGGGTTTGCAGGGAGAGGAGAAGACGGAGTACTGGGGGCAGTCAAGGCCCAGAATGGCACATCAGGGGTATTAAGAAAGGGGATGCAGGGCTTCCCTGGTGGCGCAGTGGTTGAGAGTCCGCCTACCGATGCAGGGGACACGGGTTCGTTCCCCGGTCCGGGAAGATCACACATGCCGCGGAGCAGCTGGGCCCGTGAGCCATGGCCACTGAGCCTGCGCATCCGGAGCCAGTGCTCCACAACAGGAGAGGCCACAACAGTGAGAGGTCCACGTACCGCAAAAAAAAAAAAAAAAGAAAGAAAGGGGATGCAGAGATGAGAGAGCTGAGGAGGGGCCAGATCTGGCTGATGTGGGCAGGTGAAGTGCTGGGGAGCTGGTAGAAGGTGTGCATCCCGCAGCACGGGGCTACAAGTTTTATCTTCCTGGGACTGGACTGGAGCAAGGCGGCACTGCCAGCAGCCAGCAGGACAGATGATGTATGGGCACCTGCATTTCACCCTCAGGGAAATACGGCATTAACATCCCCAAAGGAAATATCTGTGTCTCCAGAAGGAGGGCTGCAGGCACAGCGTCAGCAAGCGTGAGAGGAGCAGGCACAGCGTCAGCAAGCGTGAGAGGAGCAAGTGCCAGCCCAGTCCATTCCCAGCACCGCTGATGCTGGCAGGCGAGGGCTCGCCTTGCTGAGTCCTAGAAAGTAAGGTCCATGAGGGCAGGAGCCTGTCTTATTTCCTGCCATATCCTCTGTGTCAGAGCAGTGCCAGCTCATAATAGGAGCTCAGAAAGCATCTGGGAGTGGATGAGTGTGCGAGCATGTGGGTGACAGAAGGCAGTTATCCATACCGTGAAGACAGCTGAGTCAGACCCGGCCTGATGTCATTAACCCTGGGATTCTGACAAGGAGCACCTGCTCAGCTCACAAGACCCTTTGAACACACCGAGGGGAGAGAAGCCATAGTCGTGCAGAGCAACCCTCCAGTCTACAGGGATGGACAGACATCACCTTGGAAAGTACACACCTGTATTCTGACTTTAAATAATCAACCTTGGAGATGAATTCATCCTCAGTATTTTGGCAAAACCAGGCTTCTGAGTCTGCCAGCTTTATACTAGGCTCTGGACCATGGACGTTATGAAAATAATAGTAATAAAGTAGCTAAAATTATTAGTGCTTATTCTATACCAGGCTTAACATATATCACCTGAATTAGTCCTGACTGCCCCGTGAGTCAGGTCCATTGATTAGCCCAGCAGAGGGCAAGGTTCTGGCCTAAGTGACAACACTTGAATGCTGACAGTAGGATACAGACTCGCACTTGCAGACTTCAGCCCCCTATCTTCTCACCGTCTGCACTGAATCCCACCTGTGACACCCCGTCTGCAGCCAGCCCCTCGCTTAAAACTTCTGCAAGTTAGTGAAGGAGAGTGGCCTGGGAGACAGGGACCTGGATTTGACCTTTCTGTCTAAAATTTGCTGACTCTCTAGCTTTGAGCAAAGAATAAACTCAGCTCCTTTGAGCCTGGGTTTATTCAATTGTAAAATTCTCATACTCACGTGGGATTATAATTATACAGCCTCAAGTCTTTGTTGGGATTGTTTTGGTTCCCAGGGAACAGGACTGCCTCCTTTTTCTGTGCTCTGAGTCCTGACTCAAGGTTGGTTTTCAAAAGAGTGCCCAGGGTAGCGGTCGGGTCTCAGTGAGGACTCGACAAGGGATGCGAGCTAGGCTGCCCCGCAGAGGTCAGGACTGTGGGAGGCCAGGGACAGAGAAGCAAGGAGGATGGTCATCCTCCATCCGAGGCAGGGGAGGAGGAATGAAAATTCCTCTGAGAGGAGAGAATTCTCTGAGTAGTTGACTGCTCATGGGGGCTTCTCCCTCACCTGACCTTATCTCCAGGTAAACCCACTTCCCTGTGTCAGGACCTTTTTTTTTTTTGGCCACACCACACAGCTTGTGGGATCCTAGGTCCCTGACCAGGGGATTGAACCCTGGCCCTTGGCAGTGAAAGCATGGAGTCCTAACCACTGGACCACCAGGGAATTCCCAGGACTTTTTCTGCTAGTGTCACAGGCCTTCCTGACTCTGACCTGCTGTAGTTAGTGGCTCAGTCAGAGACCTGGGCTGCTGCTTCCCAGATACTGCAAACTGTCCTTATGTTTTCTGAAACTCCAGGCTCAGGGCTGGATCTCAGAGCCTGGTACCTTCTGAGCTGGAGGCCTGTGCAGCCTCTGGTCAGCTCCCTTACAATCCCACAGGGCCAGAGGAGTCTGCGCTGCTCCCTGACAATCCCCAGGCTTTAGCCCTTGTCTTCAGGGATGTAGCCTTCACACTGGAGTGGACATGGCTGTCACCCCAGGGGGACACCTCGTGTGTCTGGGCAGAAACTTCAGGATTCTTAGAAGCTTAACTTCAGTTCTTGACCTCTCTGTTTTTCTTTTTCCACTTAAAGGGCAAAAAAATCTATTGCCAGGCTATTTTAGGTGAACTCATCGAAGCGGGGGCAGGGGGAAGGAAAGAAGAAAATCAACATTGGGACGTCACAGCTATTTTTAGCTGGTTCTTCTCTCCCTTCAGGACTCAGGCTCTATTTGGGAACCTTGTGTCTTGGTGGGCAGCCAACCTTGTGCTTTTTCAGAGTAATCCCCTGGCATATGGCAAAGGCTCCTGGTCCTTCTCACTGTTTTTATGGAGAGGGGTTGATTGGCGACAGCCTAACCTCTGCTCTGGTTCTTTGCTCACTGGCCCCCGCCTCCACATCTGCTCAGCATCTTTTATATTTTGCAAAGCACTTTGCAGTCGGGACCACTGTCCTGCCTCTCTGGGCTTCAGACACGTGAGAACAGAACAACTTTTAGCTAATTAATGAATCTATATTTAGGTCCCATTTGTTATGAAGGATCATTCATTATTTGTTAGCCTAAGAATTCGTATTAACCTAAGAACCAAAGTCACGTGGAAATGTCATCTCACCCGGGATCCTGGCTCCCAGATACAAATCCAGAAAGTCACATGTACTTTTAATTCAAGTATAAGAAGCTACTCTGGTTTTGAGATGGGTCACCATGAAAACGGGAGGAAAAGACCAAACATAAACAAATGGGATTGAAACCCGGCCAGGCACCAGACTTAGGAGCGCTGAGACCTGGGTCAGGGAGGTCCCAGCGAATGAGGCAACTGGACACAACACGGGGTCCCAACAAAACGGACCATGGAGAGACCCGGTACCTGGTTTCTTATTGCCTAGTCTCACTCCTAGAAAGAGCCATCAAGAATGATGAAGTCCTGGTTCCCAGTTTCTAATTAGGAGTTGATGCAATTAGATATTTCTGAGAATCAGATCTCCCTCATCAAGTATGGGGGGCAACAGATAGAGTACTCAGAAATGCTTAGTGTTTGGCCAGAGGGGACAATATTTCTTGGGATACATAGTTTATTTTGCTTTCCCAAAATGGAAATGGCTTTACGCTCCAAGTATAAAAATAATTTACGTGCATTATGAAGAGAGTGAAAGGCATCCCAAAACCCGTCACCCAGAAATAATCACGGTTACTGACTGTTTCAGGGAATAACACCCAGGCCTTCACTTAAATACACATGTATTCAATTGCATCTAAACAGGTGCATGCAATTCTTGAGGGATGGCCTTATTTTGACAATAAGAGTTGCAGTTATCTGCTTTTTTGTTTTTTTAACACCTTTATTGGAGTATAATTGCTTTACAGTGTTGTGTTAGTTTCTGCTGTTTAACAAAGTGAATCAGCCATATGTATACATATATCCCCATATCCCCTCCCTCTTGCGTCTCCCTCCCACCCTCCCTATCCCACCCCTCTAGGTGGTCACAAAGCACCGAGCTGATCTCCCTGTGCTATGAGGCTGCTTCCCACTAGCTATCTATTTTACATTTGGTAGTGTATATATTGACTGAATAAGATAGGTAGAGGGACCTGTCTTACCAGCAAGGGGCAGAGAAACACATTTTTTTTTCCTGACACTGTCAACCACAGTGTAGTCATGGGGAAACCAACCCATTTATTTGCAAGGGGCCACTTTCCTTTGGAAACGCACTAATTCCAATCAATCCTTCCCTTGGACCTGCTCTTCAGCTGGGTGGGAGGTGGGACTTCTAGCTAACTTTTTCCAGTAGTGGCTAAGAATCCCTCCCTTCCTCAGATGCTACAGCACAAGGTGGATATTTTGCCCCAGGCTGGCCTGAAAGGGGCCAAGTGCTTTAGAGCTGATGAACCTGGGGACGACCATCATCTAAAGGGGCTATTTACCGCTTACTCTACTGGCCCTCATGATGGAGTGGAGCCCTCAGGCTGGCTGCCCTACCAGTGACAGAAATTATGGTTTACACAAGCAAATGCCTCTGGTTGACAAAAGTTTTATTACTGAATATGCTACCGTTCTCCCTCACATTGCCCTGTTTGAACTGTTGGCTACCGGGATGGGAGTCCTGGAGACTGATTTTAGTTCTAGGCTGCTCTTACACATGGACTCCTTCCTCCCATTTACTGACATTTGTCAGTAAATAAATGATTTTCTTCTTTGCCTTTAAAATGAGGGTAGCAACTGATTGTAACTTTACATTTTGTTCGAACCAGGATCCAAATGAAGTTCATATACGGCAATTAGTTGATATCACTTCTTAAGTTTCTTTTAATTTATAGATTTTTTTTCTCCCTTACCCTCTTCTTATCTTCTTTCTGTCCACTTATTTGTGGAAGAATCTGGTAGAGTTTCTACAGTCCAGAATTTGCTTGGTCTGCCTGTGTTGTCATGATGCTACATTTTAATCTATTGCGGTCAGTATCCTTATTGATGCCCAAACTGATTTCATCTTTTGTTTGTTTCTTCACTTTCGCTCCTGATCCATTTGGTACGACCTCAGTAGTCTTTAACAGCTTATTTTTTTTCTGTATGATAGGATGTTCTAGGCTTATCCTATGTAGTTCCCTCCACAGACCTGTAATCAGTCATTTCTCCAAGGAGTCCTGGTTCCTTCTGTGGGAAACACAATTTAGGGACCACAAAGTAGGCATTAGGGATGCTCATCACTGCTGGTTGGTCATTGTTTCTGGTCCTTTTGAGTGGACTAGGAAACGTGCACCCTTATTGTGATAAAATACGTCATGAATTTCTAGCAATACCTCAAATCCAGGACGACAGGGTTTTTATCCGCTATTACCACGCTTATCTCCGTACTTTCTTCCATGTCAAAATTCCCCATTCTCAACAATATCAACATAATTACTTTATCGCACATACAACAATCTCAAGATAACAAAACCATTACTACCACCAACAATATGATTACTGAAAACAGTTTAACGTGTGTGTGCATGTGTACTGTGTGTGTAGGTTTCTTTTTATTTTTACCTGTCTCCCAGTAGGAATGTACCATTAAATAATTGTGTTTTAGTTCTGTGTGGTTATGCCACCAACTTAAAATACATTTATTTCATTTAGCTTTTGATTTGGGGGATAGCTTTTTAAATTTTTATTTTGTTATATAGTTGTATAAAGTATTTTCATAGTTACAAAGTCAAATCTACAAAACAAGCTATGTTCAGAGAAATGTAGATTCTCCCTTCCCTCATACCATAGATAACCTTTATTATTATTGTTATTATTATTTTAATGGCTCATATCATCCATATTTTTAATATGACCAATTTTGTATTATATATATTGGGCTGAGTCATGATATTGCTATTTTTGTTAAGTCAAAAATAGTCCAATATTGGCAGTTTCATTTGGTTTTACCTAATATATTCACATCCCTCTTCTCAAATAAACAGTAGTATATGATGCATTCTTTTCTCCAACTTGCTTTTTCCCCTTAATATATTCTAGAGATATAATATCAATACCATTTCTTGAGTTAAAACACTCAGTAAATTATGAGTAACTGTATATTTCCCTAATGTGATGAAATACATCTCTTTCAGCCCAAGAGCCAGCTGCATGCAAAACAACAAACATTAGACATTTCCCCTAAAGTTAGGAGGAAGACAAATCCACATTTACTACTAATTTTTAAAATATTGTACTAAACTAAGTAATGAGAAAATAGAAAGAAGTTAAAGCTATAAAGATTGGAAAGGACAAAAAAAATATTACCACTTGGAGATAATAATGAATTTATACCCAGAAAATCAAGAGAATCAACAGAAAACAAAGAATTCTGTTACGTAGCAGAGCATAAAAATAATAACTGGTTGGAAAATGTAATGAAAGGGAAAACTTCACGTATTAAAAAAACCAAAAAGATAAAACATTTAGGAATAATCTTCATGAGAAATATGCAAGATCTTTATTTTTAAAAAGAAAGCTCCTGAAAGTCATGAAAGAAGATTTGAAAAAATGATAAGGTATTTCAAGTTTGGGATAGGAGGTCTCAACAACTTTAAGATGATCACAGTACAAATACCAGTAGCTGGTTTTTGTTTGTTTGTTTGTTTTGTTTTTACATAGACAAACTGATTGTAAAGTTAAAATGGAAAAAAAAATTAAATACAGGAAGAATGGCCAGGAGGTAAAAAGCAATGAAAAGGATAGGAATATCCCTATCAAATATCAAAACAAATGATAAGATGTCAATAATTAAAACATTATGAAATTATCCCATAAACCAACAGCAAGGATGTCAAGAAATAGATCCAAATACATATGGAAATTTAGAATATGATAAAAGTAGCCTTTAAATTAGTTGGGAAGGTAGGAACTAGTGAGTTAATGATATTGGGACTACTGATTCTCAGCCTTCTAGAAAATATTAAGTTGGATTCAGACTATACAGTGTATACCAGAATAAATTCTAAATGGATCATGGATTTCCATTTAAAAATTGAAATCATTCAAATACTAGAGGAAATCTGGAAAAAAATCCTTTAAGAATTTGGAGTGGTGAAGGTCTTTAAAATGATTTAAAACCTAGAAGCTACAAAAGAACAGAATGATACATTAACTGCCTTAGAAAAGTAAAAAATAGGGCTTCCCTGGTGGCTCAGTGGTCGAGGATCTGCCTGCTAATGCAGGGGACACTGGTTTGAGCCCTGGTCTGGGAGGATTCCACATGCCGCGGAGCAACTAGGCCCATGAGCCACAACTACTGAGCCTGCGCGTCTGGAGCCTGTGCTCCGCAAGAGAGGCAGCGATAGTGAGAGGCCCGCGCACCGCGATGAAGAGTGGCCCCCGCTTGCCACAACTAGAGAAAGCCCTCGCACAGAAACGAAGACCCAACACAGCCAAAATTAATTAATTAATTAATGAACTCCTACCCCCAACATCTAAAAAAAATTTTTAAAAAATAAACCTCTGCATGGTAAATAAAACACCAAAGACTAAAAATGGCAAACTAGAAAAAGTAAATGCAACTAATATCACAGACAAAGATCTAGTCATCCTAGACAAAGGTCTAATTCTCCTAAAAATCAGTAAAAGGACCAAAAATTCCATAGAAAAACAAGCATAGTTATCGATGAATAGTTTACATCCAAGGAACAAATGAAAATATTTGTTTAGCTTTACTCAAACTAAGAGAAATGCAAATTTAAACTACCCTGAGTCACTTCCATTTTCCCCATAATCAGTTTGATATTACTTTCTGTCAGGAAGGCTGTGGGGAGAGGGATACTCTCATTCATTAATGATAGGAATGGAAGTTGGTATGACCACTATGGAGGACAATTTGGCAGTAATCTCCCAAAATAAAATATTGAAGCCAGCAATTCCACACCTACAAACGCATCTTATAAAGATACTGGCACAAGTGTAAAATAACACATGTACAAGGTTATTCATGACATTGGTGTTTATAATAGCAAATATATGGAAATAACCCATATGTCCATCAGTAGGAGACTAGCTAAGTAAATTATGGTTTAAAGAGAATAATGAACCTTTCTATGATATGGAAAAATATTCAAGACATATTAGGTGTAAACAGCAAAGTCAGAACTGTAAGTATCATTTAACACCTTTTGTGTAAAAATGGCAGGGAGTAGGGGGGAGATAGAATATACATTTGTATTTGCTCATGTATGCTAAAGAAACTCTGGAAAGCCATACACGAAATTGATGACTGTGGTTACCTGGATGGATGGGAATTGTATGGATAAGGGATAGGGGTGGGTGAGACACTTTTTGCTGTATATATTTATATATTCATATATATTTATTTTATTTATAAATCATGTGAACTTATTACATATTCAAGAATAAGATTAAAAAAAGATAAATTAGAAGTTAAAAAATAGAAGCCCCAGCGCAGCTCAATTCCTGCAGCCCTGTCATCATTGCCAGTCTCCAGTGGCAATCTAGTGAACGAAACAATGACCCCTACAAACCGTGGGCAATGAGCCATGCCATACACAACTAACAGAAATTCAGTTTGTAGAAAATAACAACGTAATTAAGAATTTGGAGGACATGAGGCAGGTTTTTGCAAGGGAAAAATCATAAGCTCCTTTATTTTCACAAGTTATTAGAGTGTTAATTAAATATCCTGTTAGTGAAATAAAGTTTATTTTTTGAAAGAAAATTGCCAAGAGGAGAATGGAAATAGTGTTAGGCCACCATTCTTCTTACCAAACATACTCTCTGTGAGAGTTCGTTTCACTCTCTTGGTACCATTCTGTATTCTGATGAGCTCTAGGTAAGACTCCAGCCCTTTCTGCATAGCTCCAGACCCACAACAAATAGTCTACTGGACTCCTTCCCTCAGACATCCCACGGGCACCTCAGATCAACCTGTCCAAGGGGAAACCCAACACTCCAAAGCCTGTTCTACATTAGTGTGGGTGGTACTGTCATCTACCCAGTTTCCTAATCAGGAACCCAAGGAGGGAAGTTTATTCCTTTCTCTTCCTTCTCTTCACCAATCATAAAACCCTGAAGATCTTACCTCCTCAGTACTCCTTCATTCCTTGAAAAAAATCCTTCTTCTTTTTACCTTTTGCCACACCATCACCTCCAACCCATCCCCACTCTCTCTTATGCAATTTCCAGAGCATCCTAAGTGGTCCTCCTCTTCAGCCTGGCATCCCTTCAATCCATCCTCCACATTGATGCCTGAATAACCCTTAATAATTAAGTCTGGTTTTGCCACCTCCCTCTTAAAACTGTCAATGTCTCCCCACTCTGCATAGACTGAGGTTCAAATTCCTCAGTGTAGACTCTAGGTGAGAGTGACTATACATTGCGGTGTCCCCAGGATAGTTCCAGGTTATTCCTGTTGTCTTGAGGTCCCAGCTTGCTAGCGCCCACTCTCACTCTCAAAGTATCCTTTAGGAGATTATTTGGTCTCCCTAACCATAGGACTGTCCCCAGTCCAACTACTGCCTACCTCCTAGCTGCATCTCTTACCATTTTATGTTTCAGCAACACTAAACCGCAGATCACCCACATCATATACGCCACTGTTTCTCATCTTTGGGCTTTTCCTCCCATTGTCTTCTCCGCCAGGAATGTGTCACAACCTTCCCTCTCCTACACACGCCATCTTGTTCACACCTGCTTGTTCTTTAAGACTCGGCTAAGCATCACTCTTCGATAAAGTCTTTCCTGGCAGCTGTCCTCTTACACACACACACACACACACACACACACACACGGTCAGTTTTACTTCCCTGTATTTCTGTTATGTCTTAGAGATCTCCCTTAACGAATTTAGTAGACTGCATTATAATGACCTATCTACGGGTCAGCCTCCCATCACCAGATTGTAGATTTCCCAAGGGCAGGCGCTGTGTCTTACATCTCTTTACATTTCCAGAAGTTGCAGAGTTTCTACATTCCAGGCACAGCAGGCCACAAGAGCAAAAGCACATTGGCAGAAACGATCTGGGTGCATTTGAGGAACAGAAAGAAGGTGTGTGTGGCTGGAGCACAGTGAGGAGGCGAGTGAAATACTGGATGAGGTCACAGTAGAAGGCAGCAGCCAGACCCTGTATTGGCCTTAGAGCACAGTTAGATGCCTTGACAACCCAGACTATTAAGCAGGGAACGTGAGATCCGAGGTCCAACAGACTTGAGTTTGACAACTGGTTTTCCTACTTACCAGCTGGGTTAACATGAATAATATTTTTAAACGTTTCCAAGCCTCAGTTTCCTTGCCTATAAAATGGACATAGTACAATTGTGGTGAGGAGTGAAGGAGATAAAGTCTGTTAACCACCTAGCACAGTGTGTGGCATGTCAGAGTTGTTCATTAAATGGGAGGTATTATGATTATTTTCCAGCAGAAATTGAAGGAAGGGAGCCAATTTCCACAAGTTCTGAGTGTGGAGTCAATATCTTCAGGGATTAGAGGATTTCTTATATTCTGAGAAGGGTTGAGAGGTGGCAGCAGACGGGAGGCCCCAAGGTCAGTAAAGTGTGGCAAGTTCTCCAAGTTCTACAGAAGCAATCCTGTAAACCAACAGCTAGCAGGCTTCAGGCACAGGACTCTTCTCAAGCTCTGCCTGATCAGAAACGGGTACTTGTCCATCAGTAATGAGCTAACCATTCAGGTGTAATTCTGATTTTTATCATGAGAATCAAAAAGATGATAGGGCTCATTTGAAGAATCTCATGCTGTCCCACTTTTGCAGGCACACATCTTTTCTTTTTTAGACTTTTTTTTAAATTGAAGTATAGTTGATATACAATGCTGTGTTAATTTCTGCTATATAGCAAAGTGATTCAGTTATACATATATTGATTATATACATTTTAAAATATTCTTTTCCATTATGGTTCATCATAGGATACAGAATATAGCTCTCTGTGCTATACAGTAGGGCACATCTTTTCTGAATCGTGGGGAATCCTTGAGCCAATCTTCACCAGTACCCATGGCCCCTCACTCTGGAACACACCTCATCACCTACAAGTTATCTCTGAAAGCAGGATGTTTCTTAAGCCAGAATCCAACTAATCATCTCAGATATTGGTCAGCATCCAAGAGCCTCCATTCCATGTCATTTATTAGGTCAGGCAGAAGTGATGCCAGAATATATAACAGGTATAGCACAGGCACAGCCAGCCAGTCAGAGTGAACAGTGATCAAAGCACTGGGGACCATGGTCCTGAGGCCCCTGAGGCCCTGGCGATAGCCTTTTAGTTGCTGACTTGTAAAGTCCTGGGAGAACTGACCAGCATGGCTGGGATGCTGCAAAGTCACTCAGGTGGCGATTCACCAGCCAGTCAGTATTTAAACAGCCAGCTCAGGCTTCCCAGTGTGTATCTGCCACATACCAGTTGGGAACAGGTGAGTTTGTTCACCTGCAGGAACCCTATCCAGCGGTTATCATTGCTTCATTTCCTACACGTCCATGCCTTCTCCTTCCAGAGCAGGAAAAATGAGCCCCCAAACAATATGGTGTAGTTGAAAGCTGTCCAGAGGGGCTAGCAGGACATCTGGTCCTAATCTGAGCTTTGCTTCTTACCACCGGTATGACACTGGGAACGTTAACTTCCTCACCTGTAATATGAGATGGTCGTGCTCCCTTAGTTCAGACAGAGTGAAAATCAAATAAATGCGTATAAAAGGCCAAACACAAGGCCTGACCCAAAGCAGGTGCTCAGTGCATGGAATCAGCCTCCAAAGAAAAGTAGAGACATGGAAGCTGCTCTCAGGGACTTTCATTGGGAAGGTCCATTGCCATCTATCCTCAAGTTGATTGCTGGGTGGGTGATTCTAAGGAGGGGTGATGGGTGAGGACAGCTACTAGGATTTGTCTGCAGCAGCCTCCTGAGTCTGGCGCTCCCAGCCCTGTGGGGAGATGCCCACAAAATCTGGCTTTGCAGTCCATTTTGAAGAGGGATTGGAGAGTAGGGGTGTCAAATGGGTGTGGAAGGAGGGAGAGTGCCGCTGGATGACTCACTGCTCTGGACCACAAGGCACTGGGGAGGGCTGGAGGAGCTGGCGCCCACCCTTGCCATCCTGGTTTTCTTTCCCTCCTGCGTACCACTGTTTGGGCAGTTTAATAGGGTTGCCATGGGAACCATCTGCACAGCAGAAAGAACAGAAACCAGCAGTGTGAGGACTTGGGTTTGAATCCTGACTCTGCTGTTTTCCAGCCATATTATCTTGGCCATGGCATTTCATGCCCACCACCTTCCCTCTACAACCTTTGCTTCCTGAAAAATAGGGATCCTGTGCCATCCCTGCCCACCTCCTAGAGTTGCTGTGAGCTTTGCGAAATATGTGCTTGAAAGCAGTTTGTGTAATGTACTCTCCAGACACGATGTTCTGTAATGTGACTGTGCTTGCTTAATGTAACCTGAATTTCACCAGACCTACTAGCTGGTGAGGTGCCATTAGCAGTGACTATCCATGCTTCACTGGCTGCTACCCTTGTGGTGCAAGCTGGGCCCTGGTGCCAGTAAAGTTCCCCTTAAGGACTTGTCACATTTCCAGGGGACCTCTACCGGGCACCCCACACAATCTGATACCAGAGGCACAGCTCCTGCACCTCACTTTCTCCTGCTCTAGAGCTGGCCCAGGGGGCATGATGCCAATGGCCAAGAACCTCCTCTGCCACTCCCACCCCATGTCACATACTGTCTCTTGGGTGCAACAGAGCCCTGCATAGGAAGAGCTCCTGGAGCCCCTCTCTCCCTGGGGCTTGGACACCAACCGCCCGGGCCAGGCAGGGAACAGATGCCCATCTGCCCTCTTCATCATTTCTCTCCACGAATCAGGTTTTTCAGCACAAACCTTCCTTCTCATTCAGACAAAACCAAAGGCCTTGGACGAGTTAATTTCACAAAAATTAATTCTTTCAGGGACCCACACGAAATTAACTGGTATGGGCTAACCAGATCACATGTCAACCAGACAGGTTTAGAGAAATTTGGATTTCATTTTGGGCTAATGGTGGTATGCTTGCTACAATAATATTTATTATGAATCACCATTTTCATTATTGCAAGTAGCTACAACCCCATTTGTGGTTCTTGAATTTATTATTTTTCAAATTTTAATTAATTAATTAATTAATATTTAAGTATAGATGATTTACAATGTTGTTTTAGTTTCAGGTATACAGCAAAGTGATTGCTACACACACATATATATCTTTTTTTCGGATTCTTTTCCCTTATAGGTTATTACAAAATATTGAGTATAGTTCCCTGTGCTATACAGTAGGTCCTCGTTGGTTATCTATTTTAAATATAGTAGTGTATATATGTTAATCCTAAACTCCTAATTTAACCCTCCTCCCCATCCCCTTTGGTAACCATAAGTTTGTTTTCTATGTCTGTGGGTCTGTTTCTGTTTTGTGTATCAGTTCATTTGTATTTTTTTTTTAATTCCACATATAAGTGGTATCACATGATATTTGTCTCTCTCTGTCTGGTTTACCTCACTTCATATGACAATTTCTAGGTTGTGGTTCTTGAATTTAGTTGGAGTGATCCTCATGGTGGGCTCACCATATCCCATACCCCAGGTGTGACTTAGCAGGCAGCCCTTCTAGATACTTCTGAAGAGAATCCAGGCAGATGAACTCTGGCTGAAACGATGATGAAGAAGGACATTTGTGTCTGAAAGTTTACACAAGAGATTTAAAGTGATATTTAAAGGGAGTGGGATTAACATTTCAGAGAAGCATTGTTACCAGAATGGTTTCGTGTAGGTCATATTTTCTCAAACTGCATGTCACAACTCATTAGGGTGTCATGAAATCAGTTTAGTGGGTTGTGACCAGCATTTTAAAAGATAAAGTAGGATAGGAAGGGATAAAATAGGAGTTTGGGATTAACAGACACACACTACTGTATATAAGATAGACAAACAACAAGGACCTACTGTATAGCACAAGGAACTATATTCAATGTCTTATAATAACCTATTAAGAAAAAGAATCTATATGTATAACTGAATCACTTTTTTGTACACCTGAAATTAACACAATATCGTACATCAACTATAATTTCAATTTAAAAAGAGAGAAAAAAAGATGAAGTAGGATAAAATATATTACAATGTATTATACATAACAGAGGTAAGGATTATTTCATAATCTTTTTGTTTCTGTTATACCATACATAGAGATTGAACTATATGAAATTACCATTTTAAGGTCAAAAAGGTCCAACATCTGCAGTTTCATATGGTTCACCATAACAATATGTGCATATTAGCATACTAAAATTTTTTTCTGTGCATCACAGTAAAAATATTTGAAAAAGACTTGGAGTCAAAATCTGCATTGAGATTCCAGCAGAGCTCTTTACTAGCTGTGCATTCTTTAAGTCTCCTTTATGTTTACAATGGGGATGATCAGCCTAGTCGATGGGACTGATGTTGAGAATTGTGGGAGAGAATGAATGTGCTGGCATTTAGCGTCAGTTAAGTCCAGGGAGAACGGCAGATGCCAAGTGTGTGTTGTTCAGGACTCTTTAGCTGCAAATGTTAAACCCAATGCAAAGCAGGTGGAGCACAAAATGGAAGTCCAGGAGTGGGGTAGCCACAGGCATAACTGGATGAAGGGACTTGAATGATGTCACCAGATCTGTCCCTCCCTCCACCACTCAGCTCTACTTGCCTTTAAGGATGGGGTTATTTTAGCAGGAGGAGAGGGGATCATTGTTACCCACCATTCAGGTCTAAATCACCCCACTAATGACCTCGTAGGTGCTCTCAGGGGAAGATTGATCCAAATTGATACATGTGCTGTCTCGTGAGCTTGTCTCTGTGATATAAAGATGGGATGAAACTGCCTGGGCGGATTCACCCAGGGGTTGATGAAACTTCCCCTGTGGCCAGAGGGTGGGGTGTTGCAACTGATGGTTCCAGCAGAGACATAAGGGGGTTACAGGAGGGCAGTTTCCAAGGGAAGAGGAAGTTCTTATCACTAGAAGCAGGAGAAGGAAAGGAACCCTGGGCAGACCACCACCACAAGATGAGTAAGAGAATCCGAGGTGCCTCCCTGGGATGCCTGAGACAATATTTTCTCATTGCAGATGTCCAAAACGTCTGCGTCTTGAGCAAAGCGAAACAGGTGATCCACGGGGCATCCCATGTGCTCTGGCATGGCTCTCCGGGTCACAGCAATATGGGCCTCAAGGCTGAAATAGGACAACTGAAGGATAGGTGCCATTCATAAAGCACATACCCACCACCAACAGACCAAAGCAGAGACAGAAGTCAAGAAGGTTTAGGCTATCTGGAAATGGACAATGCTCCCGAGAGGAGCACCAGGCAAAGGAGCGAGTGGGCAAACTCAAGTGGGGGAAAAGACACGACAGACCCGGTCAGAGAGAGGCAATGGAGGGTGCGTTTCTGATACAGGTCATAAAACTGGCCCCAGGGAGAATATAGTAAGCTGGGAACTTGTACTATTCAGATCTGTGGAACATCATTTGGCTAAAAGCAGAGCATCTGATACATTCATAATTTGCCTTTCTGACTATTTTATCTCCCAGGGAGTAAAGGAAGTAGCAGATAACTTTTCTAGACCAAATTCCAACCAGTAAGGAAGTTGTGATGGTGATGTGGTCGTGGTGTGGGTGGAAAGGAACTTTGGGAAACAAAACTTCCAAGTAGTCTCACAGTTACTTCACGATGACATGGGAGAAGATAGCTGGACCTCCTTAAAGATCCACCCTGCACCTGGGGCAGGCAGCTGTCAGAGCCTCTGCGAAGAATAGGTGTGATTTCGTGGCTAAGAGGGTACCTGGAGAGCATCGGCAAGCTCTCAAATCACAGTTCTGATGGTGTAAGTACAAAAGGTCCTTATGAGGAGAAAAAATATGGGATCTTAAAAAAAAAAAAAACAGAAATGGTAGAAAATCCACATAAATGACTTGTTTTCTGTTTACAGTGGAACCTAAGTTTTTAAGAAGCATTTTTGTCTTCTTGTGAGTTCCCTAAGCATCTGTTGACAGTTTAATCTCTCTCTCTCACACACACACACACACAGACTGCTTCTCCAATAACTAAGTTCCCTATTTCTCTAACTTCCTCTTTTCTTTACTACTAATGGGAAACTTGGACAGTCATTAGTTTTGTCATCATCTTAGCGTTGCCGTGCAATATTTGGAACATATTACACTAAAAAAAATATTTATCTGAAATTCAAATTTACCTGGAGATCCTGGATTTTTTGGTTGTTTTGCGGGTGAAGATTGTGCTAAACCTGCAACCCTAGCCCACCGTCATCCCCAGACCCTCACCCTGGGAGGCTCGGGTAACAGACAGGACACTTGATGGGTAGAGCAAGGGGCAGGGAACCACCTCCAGGTTCTGCAGAGTCCCCAGGCTCCAAGAGAGGGGGTGGTCCTCAGGGCGGCTCTTTAGCTACACCACTCCCAGTAGAGCGTGCTATTTTCTTGCTCACAAACAAAAGCTTTGAGGAGGCAATGCTTTTGGTCAGCTCACGGCGGGTGGTTGTTGCTTCCGTCTCCACCTTGGCGCTTTCTTCTCGGGGACCTCCTGCATCTTCTGTTGCTTACAGTCTCTCAGGATTTGCAAGTCAGACCCGTCTTTGCCTGGTTGTAAGTGGGAATCACCCCCACCCCGTTTACTTCCTCCAGATGCTTAACACGGAGCCACTGGTCCCTGCTTTCAGGCTTTCCTTATAGCCCTTCGAATGGTTATCGTAATTCCCTTTGAACAAGCTGCAAGTGGCTGTGGTTTTCAGAAATGAGCTGTGCACTCCTGGATCCAGCGTTCTAGGCAGGACTCTCCTTACGCGGACAGGTCTTCTGTTGACAGCGACAGGGACCTTCCCAGAAGATAAAAATACCACATCCTGACCCTCGGTTTTAGGCTTCCTCACTCGTCCAATGCCTTCTTTCTACCGAATGGATTTTGTTTAAACTGTCACCGTTCCCTTCTTCCCCCAATAAAACATCCCTTGATTAGATTTTCTGGGAATCTATGGAATTCACATATACACGTTTCATATTTGTATGCACGGTTTTCCATTTTTATTTTCCTTAAAACAAGTTTTTCTTATTCAGACCCAAGTAAGAAAGAGTTGATCCCATGAAAAACAAATTAAGGAGATTTTATTATACACCAGTTTAATGAAATTGAGAAAGTCATTTACTCTTAGGGAAGGCATTTTATGTGTCTGGAAGAAATACACGATGATGATAAATGAGGTCAGTGGGGATGGGAGAATGGATTGGTTATTTTTAAGGCCTATTCAATTATCAAATGATTGTCATTAAATTACTTTCTACAGAAGGTACATGAGTCCAGGTGTTCAAAGACCCTTTGTTTTCCTGAGTGCCAGGATGAGTGTGAGTGCCAGGATGAGTGTAAGTCTGTGAAGCTAGGAGCTCTTAGTAGTTAAAACTATATATAATGGGGGGATGGGGTAGTATGTAGGAAGAAGGAAAGAAGAATTGGGAAACAGAAACAAAAATGAAAAAACTCCTGCTCCAGCCGCATAGGGGCTTAATATAAATCAGAAGTGGTTAAGAGATGCATTTAGTAAAATTGTTTGCTTCAGGATAATGCATTGCAGTATCTTTCTTCTGTCTACCCTGTCAAATCTTGAGTACCAGTCTACATTCTTCATTGCTCACTGTTGCTTTGGAATGAACGAATTCTTCTTAGAGAGCTCAAAGTGATGCTGAGTTCTGCAAATGGATTGTACAGGGAACAAAGAATATAGGACAGGGCTTCCCTGGTGGTGCAGTGGTTTAGAATCTGCCTGCTAATGCAGGGGACATGGGTTCGAGCCCTGGTCTGGGAAGATCCCACATGCTGCGGAGCAACTAGGCCCGTGAGCCACAACTACTGAGCCTGCGGGTCTGGAACCTGTGCTCCGCAACAAGAGATGCCGCGATAGTGAGAGGCCTGCGCACCGCGATGAAGAGTGGCCCCCGCTTGCCACAACTAGAGAAAGCCCTCGCACAAAAACGAAGACCCAACACAGCCAAAAGTAAAATAAAATAAATAAATAAATAAAAGAAATGCATTTCCATTTAAAAAAAAAAGAATATAGGACAGAGTTGGAGCACTAAGGGAGAGCTGACTGAGGATTACATCTATAAATCATTGTTAATATTAGATTGAAAAACATTATGCAGCAACTAATATATATAATACATAATAATTATATTTATAGAGCATTTTTATGATATAAATGCTTTATGCTAATTGTTACATTTAGAAAGAAAAATTTAAATTGTGTATACTCTATGATCTCAATTATGTAAAAATTATAGAAAAATGACTGGAAGGAAATATACCAGAATGTTAATAGTGATTGACCCTAGATGGTAAAATTATGATGACCTTTTTTCCCTTTCTTTTTTTGTTGAAGTATAGTTGACATAAAATCTTACATTTGTTTCAGGTGTATAACATAGTGATTCGATATTTCTATATATCACAAAATGATCACCATGATAAGTCTAGTTACTATCTGTCACCATACAAATTTATTATGATATTACTGACTATATCACCCATGCTGTACATTTCATCCCTGTGACTCATTTATTTTGTAACTGGAAGTGTGTACCTCTTAATCTCGCTCACCTGTTTCACTCCTCCCTCACCCCCCTCCCCTCTGGCAACCACCTGTTTGTTCTCTGTATCTGTGAGTCTGTTTCTGTTTTGTTATATTTGTTCATTTGTTTTGTTTTTCAGGTTCCACATATAAGTGAATTCATATAGTAAAATGTCTTTCGCTGTCTGGCTTATTTCACTTAGCATAATACCCTCTAGGTCCATGCATGTTGTTGCAAATGGCAACATTTCATTCTTTTTTATGGCTGAGTAATATTCCATTGTATATATTTAATATATACTATATCTTTTTTATCCATTCATCTATCAATAAACACTTGGGTTGCTTTCATATCTTGACAATTGTAAATAATGCTGTAATGAACATAGGTGTACATATATTTCTTCAAATTAGTGTTTTTATTTTCTATAGGTGGGTACCCAGAAGTGAAATTGCTGGATTGTATGGTAGTTCTATTTTTAAATTTTTGAGGAACCTCCATACCGTTTTCCAAAGTGGCTGCACCAATTTACATTCCCACCAACAGTGCACAAAGGTTCCCTTTTCTCTACATCCTCACCAACACTTGTTATATCTTGGCTTTTTGGTAATAGCCATTCTGACAGGTGTGAGGTAATATCTCATTGCAGTTTTGATTTGCATTTCCCTGATGACTAACGATGTTGAGCATCTTTTCATGTGCCTATTGGCCATCTGTGTGTCTTCTTTGGAAAAATGTCTATTCAGGTCCTCTGTCCATTTTTAAATTGAATTATTTCTTTTTTGGTTATTGAAATGTGTGGGTTCTTTTTATATTTTGGATATTAACCCCTTATGAAATATATCATTTGCAAATATTTTTTCCCATTCAGTAGGTTGCCTTTTAATTTTGTTGATAGTTTCCTTCACTGGGCAAATGCCTTTTAGTTTGATGCAGTCCCATTTGTTTATTTTTGCTTTTGTTGCCCTTGCCTGAGGAGACAGATCCAAAAATATATTGCTAAGACTGATGTCAAACAGCACATTACCTATGTTTTCTTCTAGAAGTTTTATGGTTTCAGGTCTTACACTTAAAGTCTTTAAATCCATTTTGAGTTTATTTTTTATGTGGTGTAAGAAAGTGGTCTAGTATTCCCAACACCATTTATTGAAGAGACTGTCTTTTCCCCACTGTATATTCTTGTCTCCTTTGTCATGAATTAACTGACCATATAAGCGTGGGCTTTTTGGGGGGGTTCTCTTTTCTGTTCCACTGATCTATGTGTCTGTTTTTGTGCCAGTACCATACAGTTTTCATTACTATAGCTTTGTAGTATAGTTTGAAATCAGGGCACATAATACTTCCAGCTTTGTTCTTCCCTCAGATTGTTTTGGCTATTCAGGGTCTTTCATGGTTCCATACAAATTTTAGGATTATTTGTTCCATTTCTGTGAAAAATGCCATTGGTATTTTGATAAGGATTGCACTGAATCTCTAGATTGCTTTGGGCAGTATGGACATTTTAACAATATTAATTCTTCCAATCCATGAGCACAGAAAATCTTTCCATTTGTTTGTGCCATCTAATGACTTTATCTAATACTCTATGCTTTTATGTACTTTCTGAGCTCTATACAATGAACATATACTACTGTAACAAGCAATAAGAAAAAAAGAAAACCAAGCTTCTCAAAAATTC
This sequence comes from Delphinapterus leucas, assembly GCF_059928025.1. Classification (NCBI taxonomy): domain Eukaryota; kingdom Metazoa; phylum Chordata; class Mammalia; order Artiodactyla; family Monodontidae; genus Delphinapterus; species Delphinapterus leucas. Next base: position 81,116,426 of record NC_143132.1, read on the forward strand.
CATTTGATCTATAGAAATTTTTGGTCCTCATTCTTCTCCTAAGTATGTCTCTAATAGAATCTGGGGAAACCATGCTTGGACCTTAGCAGCCTAGGTAAAAGAGGTAAGATGTGGTGGGATGGAAGTTGGGGGACTCTAATTCTGCTGCTGCTGGTCCTGAGGTGCAGCTGGATGTTCTAACAGAATATGGGACAGAGAGGATTCTGTCCTCAGACAACAAGGCTGGCTGCTGCTGTACCCCTAGAGTCCAGTGCAGTGGTGGAAACCCAAATGGGTGGTGATTACAGGTAACCAGTAAATTCAGGAGAGGACCATGGACAGTACTTAATGGTATTGGAAGTGATTCTTTAATGGAGACTTGAAAGAATTTGTTCCAACCAAGCTCAGAACAGAGATCCAGGGAAATAGTGTGAGACAGGAGAACTTAGGTTAAAACCCATAAACATTATGAAGAACCTAGGAGCAGGACAGGAATAAAGATGCAGACATAGAGAATGGACTTGAGGACATGGGGAGGGGGAAGGGTAAGCTGGGACGAAGTGAGAGAGTGGCATGGACTTATATATACTACCAAATGTAAAATAGATAGCTAGTGGGAAGCAGCCACATAGTACAGGGAGATCAGCTCAGTGCTTTGTGACCACCTAGAGGGGTGGGATAGGGAAGGTAGGAGGGAGACACAAGAGGGAGGAGATATGGGGATATATGTATAGCTGATTCACTTTGTTGTAAAGCAGAAACTAACACACCATTGTAAAGCAATTATACTCCAATAAAGATGTTAAAAAAACACAAAAACCCATAAACAGGTACTATATTGGAGGATATAAGAAGGTTGTGATATGGAGGTTTTGTGGATATTCAAGGCTCATTTCTTTTCATTCATTCATTCATATATCCATTCATTCCTTCATTCATCCAATAAACATTTATTGGGGCTTCCATGCTAGGTACCGGAGACATAAAGCAAATAACACATTGTCAGGAAATTATCAGACTCACGCCAGGTCCTTTCACCTTGGTGATGCTAAGGTCATGAACACATCTAGGATTTTTATGGTCTTGACCAGTCTATGGACAAAGTACACAGTGACCCCAGTTTAGGCGGGACTGGAAAAGGGTTTACATCCATAAACCCTCCCTAGGATCATTCATACCTTGTGCCACTGCTCCCTGTTCACAGAATCAGAGAAATGCCAGAGCTACCAAGAGCCACAGAAGACTCTCCCAACCTGACTCTTACTTGCATATCACTAGGGATCTGCCCCGGATTGTGCACAGGAAGCAGGATTTAATGAAAAATAATAAGGTACACGGAGCTTTAAAGGTGACAAACCACCTTTAAGTCCATTATATCATGTAGTCCTAACATGACAGCAGTGAGATAGTCAGGGATTACCACTCCCATCTTATGATGGGAAAACAGGCTTGGAAAGGCTAAGTCTTCTGCCCACCACAAAAATCAATGAACTGGATCTCCAATTCAGGTCCTCTCCATACCTCCAAGTCCATGGCTTTCTCATTACAGCTTGCCCAGAGAGTCCAGATGCCCCATCATTCCAAGGGACACAGAAAGCCCATGATACACTCAGACTGCAGGGCTTGTGTGCAGAATGTGTAGGCATGAGTCAGGGGGCAGGATGAGACTGGGTGTATTCATTTTCTACAGCTGCTGTAACAAATTACCACAAACTTAGTGCCTTAAAAACAACAGAAATATATTCTCTCACAGTGTTGGAGGCCAGAAGGCCAAAATCAGTCTGACTGGACAGAAATCAATGTCCAGTCAGACAATGACAGGGCTGCACTCTGTCTGGAGGCTCTAAGGCAGAATCTATTCCTTGCCTCTTCCACCTTCTGGCATTCCTTGGCTTGCGGCTGTATCACTCGCTCTAATCTTAAAGGCTAGTGTCGTTCAGATGGTCTTCTCCTCTGTCTGCATCAAACCTCCCCCGCTTCCCATTTAGAAAGATACATGAGACTGTATTTAGGGCGCACCTGGATAACCCAGAATATTACCTCATCTCAAAATTTTAACTTAATCACACCTGCAGAGCCCCTTCTTACAAATGTGGTAACCTCCACCGCTTCCAGGGATTTGGGCCTAATATCCAAGGGACATGATTCTGCCTACTACCCTGTGCTAGGGTCTTGCACCTCGTGACCTCTTCAGTCTGTAAGTAACCGCTCAGTTAAAGCTGAGTCTACATGGCGAAAGGGAAATATGGTATGACCACAAAAGGATTTTGGGAAAACTACCTGAAGGAGGGTAGGCCTAAGATTGCCTTCCTTAAGTAGCAGCTTATTTATTGATTCTGTTTTAAATCTGCCACTTCTTCACATGGTCCTACAGAACTGGCTCAAGTCCCCAGACTCTTAGTATCCTCTCTATCCAACCAAAGCCAGGGAAATGGGCTGGCCCTGATGTCCTGGAGTGTCAGAGCTGGAAAGATCACCTGGGCTAATCCTCGCTCCCCTCCTTTACTGACGGAGAGCCTGAGGTCTAGCCTCTTCCTTCAGAAACCAGTACTTCCAATACTTGAGTCTATACTTTTAAGGAGCCAGCACAGTATCCCTCCAAAGACGCTTCAGGTCTGGGACACAAGGATCAAGGCAGGAGTAGCCAGAATTGACTGAATATGTGAAAACCATCCTTTGTTTTGCCCTCTTTGAGCCCTGCTATGGTTCTTCCTGCTTCTCTCTCTGGATCAGTGGGCCATCTCCTTTTCACCCTCCGTATCTTCTCCCCACATGATTAGGTCTCTGCCTCCACACTCACCCCTCTCTTCCTGTCCCTTAGCCCTAGGTCCTCACAGCCCTGGCAGGACTCCCTCCTCTCCCCTCTCCCTCCCTCCTCCCCTCCCCACTCCACACTGTTACCCTTCTCTTCTCAGCCTACCGCCCACCCTACTCTGGTGTCCTCCGCAGTAGGCTGTTTGTCAGTTTCAAGGCAAACATGATGAAACAGGGAAGCATAGTGGCTTCTGCAGGCAAAGAATTCTTTTTTTTTTTTTTGTCAAGTTTAAGGCCTCTAAAACTGAGAGAGATAATGAGGAAGAAAGTGGGGATATGAGGAAGGGGGGTTCACCTTAGCTTCTCTGTTTGTGGGTTTCACTTGCATGAATTTTCCTGTCACCAGAATGATGAGTAGATATCTGGGCATCTACTTATGTAAGTGCTAGGCTGAAGCTTATGTGCATGGACAAAAGAGACCCCCAAAGTTAGGACATCCATTGTTTGGGTGGTCAGACTGAGGGCTCTAATTCTATCAAAGCTCCCTATCATTCATTAGCCATGTGACCTTTGGACTTACGTTTCCCCATCTTTGAAAATCACAGGGATAACAATATCTACTTCACAGGGTTTTTGTGAAGCATAAAAGAGATAATGCCTGTGAAATCCTCTAGCACAGATATTGGTGCCAGTTAACAGTCAATACATATTTGTTGACCTGATATGTGGGTCACTTCCCCTGAGAAGACGTTCCTGACCCTCCTAATCCCAGGAGAACTGACCCCTCTTTCTTCAGTGTACCCCTTACACCCTATTTATGTCCCTGTGTTAGAACCTATAATTCTTTTTTACCCTCTTGGCCCTCATCTGCCCCACTCCTCACCTCTCTCCAGCTCTAAGCATCTCCAGGACAGTGACAATCTTACTCATTTTTGTAATCCCATTGCCTAGTATAGTGACCGGTTCATGGGAGATGCCCTGTAAATATTGGCTGAATTGATTTGAAATGGTGAGGGTTTCTGAGCACAAGCCTCCCAGGTCAGGATTGTTTTGAATTTATCGTGCCAGTTGCTGCCTCCTTGTATTTATTAAGATTGATGGCAAAACCCGTTGAAAGGCATCTGGCTCTAGGAGCCCCAGGAGATTTTGTCGGCTCTGGCCCACCACAGGCAGACGGGCCTTATTAAGAGAGATCAAACTGTTTATTATGCTGGCAGTGCCCAGACTTACTTCCCACCAAAGCTGGGGCAGTTCGCCATTCAATGCCATCATATCGTTGAAATGGTGAAGGCTCAACTGAGAGCCATGCACCTCTCCAACACTTCCAAGGAGGCTGCTTCATGGGCTCATTTTCCCTGGGAACAGTCTCCTCTACTTACAATCAGAGTCTTTCAAAGGCTTTGGGTTTGGTCCTGTCTGGATATGATGGGTGGGAGTGCAGCCCAGGGAGTCACCTCTGGACAGGCAGAGTCCTGGGGCCTGGAAATGCCAGAGGCTGTTCTGCAAGAATGCCTGCTGGACATTGCAGGATGGAGTACCACCAATGCTGTAACTTGGGAAAGAGTAAGTTGTGTGTCCAATGTGAGGGTCATGTGGAAACCCAACAGAAGAATGAGCCGCTAAGACATAGTTGCGAGTTGCTGAAACAGGTCACAGGAGGAATTGGGAAACTGGCTGAATGGTTATTAATAACTAAAAATAATTACCATGTATTAGGAAACTACTGATGTGCCAGGTACAGTTATATACTTTATCTTCTTAATCATCATGACAACCTGTGTAATAGGCTTGCACACAAAGAAACTGAGGCTCAAAGGACTAAGTGACTTGCTTAAGTTCCCACAACAACAACAAGCAAGTGACGAAAATGGGGGCAAACCCAGGCAGTGGGCCACAGTCTACCATGCTCCATTGCCAATATAGGAATGGAGGGTATGTACTATGACATCTCTTTTATACGGTGTTCAGCATGGGCTGTAGAGGCCTGGGCCCGGCTGATTCGGGGGTCCACACTGGTAGAGACCCATGACCCATTCCATAGCTTGTAAAGAAATAATGCTCTTGTCCCCCTTATGACCTATTTCTGGCTCTTGTATCGATGCTCGAGTCATTGCATTATACCGGGATGGAGTTTCCTTCTCATGTATTATTTAACAACATTATTCATTGTATCTGTTGTGGCCTTAAGAAGGACTTCTTAAAGTTGAGACATGTGGCCTTTCCCAAGTCAATCACCACAAGAAAAGGCATGAAACCGAGAAGGTGGGAGAAAGGATTCCCTGTTGCTCTAGGGCTCTTTCCTTTACTCGCATGCTAGGCGTCAATGAGCATGGATTTCTAAGGCATGACTTTCGGATGCTGGATGGTGCCCAGCATATAAAGACTGAATGATACCCAAAGCCATAATCTAAAGACCAAGGAGTATCTTGAGAACCAGATTATCTAGTTGCAAGTTACTCTCTGTGTTTTTTCCTGCTACTATCTCTGAACACTGCATGAAGAATTGTGTAAATATCCCAGCCTACCCTCTGCTCTACAGGGGAGCTGTTAAGAGAAGGATTGTAGTCACGGCATTAAAGAGGAGTAGCGCCCTCTGAGGTCCTCGTGAAAGGTGAATCTTTGGAAATGAGAGTTGGGCCATGTTGTTTTTTCTGCCTCTCTCCATGTGGAGAATCTTCCTCCCAACTCAGCCTTGCAGCGAATATCACTTAGGATCTTTTTGACTGCAAGGAACAGAATGTGTTGAATCAAACAATAGGGAGATGCATTATCAGACATAACAGGAGGCTTGGGGTAGAGTAGGCCCCAGGCAGGCTGCAACCCACATTTCAATGATGGCATCAAATACGCAGGTTCTTTCTGCGTTCCACTCAGCTGCCCTCAGTGTCAGCTGCTACCCCAAACTGGTTTCCCTTGTGGTTTTAAGATGGCTGCTAATGGCAATCAGGACTACGTCTTGTGCATATCAAGAAGTATGATGCTACCTCAATTTTTTGACTATAATTTCTTACAAAGGGAGAATTGTAAGAAATAGTAACAAGTGGGGTGTGACCCCAACAATGCACAGGCTTACAGGGTAAGCACCCAGATTGTGTGGTGGTTGTGGTCAGGAGATGGTTTGGTTTCGGTAATAGCAGTGGCAGTGCTTACATTAGCAGTGGCTAAATAGCAGTGGCTTCTTACATTCTATAAATCTCCAAGCACAGACCAGAAAACTGTCTAGTTTAGCTACTAGAAATTTAATGAATCAGGGATTTGGATTCATTAAATTTCTAGTAGCTAAACTAGACAATTTCTTTGACTATAATTTCTTACACTTCCCACTCCTGGACCAGTAACAGACGTCAGTGGAATGCCATGCTGGTAATGGGTGGATGTCTGAACAGAATGAGGATTCAGTTGGGAAGTTCAGTTAGCAACCAGCAGAATCTGCTGCAGAGTCTGGATATTATTTTATTTTACCGTGGAAAGTGGCAATTTCCTTAAAACTGGCCTTTGCTTCTGTGGTTTGCTAGAATTTAGGGGCCCCTCCTTGTATGGAGACTGAGAGCCAGGTGGGGTTGCAGGGACACTACTGCCAGGTACACACAGTGCCAAAGCCTCATGCCACAGGTGACTTTTTGTTTATGGCTAATCTCTGAGTCACCGTCCAGAGTTTCAAGGGGCTGTAGCTACCAAGGGCTGACCCTATCCTTGTGGAGACAACTGGGATACAAAGGAAACCCTTAAAATCGTGGGTCTGGAGAATTTCTAGGTACCAACATGTACCACTGTCTTATGCAAACCTGTCCAGACAAAGGCTTCATAGCCTGTGGTCCTAGGAAACTGTATTCATGGTCTGGCAGTGCTGAGTTGGGCCCTTTGCTTCCAGGAGGCCGTCGAAGATTTCAGTTGACCTTTTCCGTGCACTGCAGTTAATGTGGCCTTAAAAAAAACTAGAGATTCCACATCTGGAGCCCCAGCCCTCATTCCCTTCACTGAATGTTCATTTTCTAAGTGTCTCCCAAGAACCAGGCACCAAGAAGGAATGATTATTTACATGCTCTTCTACCTTCTTCTATTACTCACCATGCAAGGAAGTAAGGGATCATATCAAAGGCAGACACTTCAGTGAATTTCTGATTTGGGAGGTACTGCTGGGAGCATGGAGGTGATGGATGGAGGAGTGCTTGGAATATGAGCTGCACATGCTTTTGTGGGGAAGGGGTTCTGTGGAGCATAATAAATGATAGGAGTCATTATGGGTCCAGGCTACCCTAAAACAGCCTTGAAAATAGCTACTTGCCAAGGGAAGCCCATATGTCATACTAGTTAACGTAGATCATGCAGAGTAGAGGTTTCGTCTATCAAGTATCCCATATGTCACTCCTGACAGGTAAGAAGGCTGCTGAAACTCAACAGAAGGCAAGCCTGGTGTTGACTGGGGGACCATGGAGAGCTGCTGTCAAGGCCACTGTTTGTGACTCTTCATCTGGCATGCTCTCACTTCAGAGAGGCAAACAACATATTGATTTTCTTCACGAGTGGTGTCTCAGTGACTAAGTCAGCGGCAAAGCTGCCAGCACCATGTAAGCAGCCCGGATCAGGATGGCGGAGGTGGGCATGTGGCACGTTAAGCACATACTCTATTCTGTGTATACTGGTTTTTAAAAACAAATAGCACAAACTTCTGCAGAAACTGTGTGAGTGTAAGTGTGGGGGAGGGGGGCGGGGGCGTATGTACCTATCAGAGGAAATGTGTTACATTTTGTGGACCTGAGAGTGTTTCTATCAAAACCATTTCTATTGAAGCTTCAAAAATTTTGCAAGGTCTCAGAGTCCTGTGACCTGGGAATGGTGGACACTGGCTGTATCTGGCGGGATTCTGGCCTGGGGGACTTCCAGAGCCAAGTAGCACCCTGGGGTGGGCAGGCCGGGAGGGAGCTATGGACTTTTGCTTCTCCTCATGGCAGTGGGCTACCCTGAGACAATCCGGATAGGTGTTTGGTGTTCTAGGAAGGAACTTACCCTCTGCCAACTCTGGGCCTGGAGCCTTCCCCATGTGCACTGGCTCCTCATACTTTGAGAAGTTCAACTTAAGCCTAAATGTTAGAGGGTAAACCACCATTCCCTCTAAGGCCACCACCACACCCTTCCACCTTCATCCCTGCCTCCTCCTCTGGAATCACCTCCCCTCCATCTTTAACCACCATCACTACCATTCCTGCCACCCTGTCACCTCTACTCCTCCCCCACCACCTTCATCTCCAACCACCATCACCACCACTTCCGCCATCATTGGCCACCGCCACCACCTCTGCCACCATCAGCACCACTTGCACCTCTTCTACCACCACCAACACCATCACCACCACCTTCATTGTTAGCAACAAGCCACCACCTCCATCATCATCCCTACCTCCTCCATCAGGACCACCAGCACTGCCACTGCTATTACCGAAACCAAACCATCTCCTGACCACAACCACCACACAATCTGGGTGCTTACCCTGTAAGCCTGTGCATTGTTGGGGTCACACCCCACTTGTTACTATTTCTTACAATTCTCCCTTTGTAAAAATTCTTACATTCTATAAATCTCCAAGCACAGACCAGAAAACTGTCTAGTTTAGCTACTAGAAATTTAATGAATCAGGGATTTGGATTAAATGACCGACCAATTCTTTGCCAGCTCCAAGATTCTTTGGTAGGCGTGTGTGTCTGTCTGATTATGTGTGCATACTCATCCATATCCATATGCACGGAGGCGGCCAGTTCAGTCTGGTAATTGTCTGTCTTTCCAGGAGAATTTCTGATAGAGCCTAGATTTAGTGTGTAGAAGGAGACAAGGCACAATGACCACTGTGCACGTGTAAGCCCCGCCAAGCTCACGCCATTCAGCACTACCTTAAAAACCAGTGATGTGTCCCAGGAACTCTGGTTCACGGCAAAGCTTGGGGGTTGCATGGCATAATGGAAGAGTCATCATGGAGAATTAGAAAAGACTGGTGTTAAAGAGCATTTAGGCCTCCTACTCACTGAATGACCTTAGGTGAATCACTTTTCTCCCTCTTAGCTTCAACTTCCTCTCCCTGTAATGGGAACAATTTTACCCACTTCCTGGTACTACTGAGGGGACTAAAAGAAAAAACATGTGACAGTACCTGATGCCAGCCTGGAACACAAGGGGTATTAGCTCCTGCCTTTGCTCCCCCCCTGCTCCGACTCCCTGAAGCCCTCGTTGTTTGGGGAGCACCATCCTTGGTCCAGTTCTCTGAGACAGTGGGCTTCCTGTTCTCAGTTCTATCTCAAATGGCTCTGAAGAAAGAACACGGTGATCCTGTAAAATGTCACTGAATCAGAAGTTCTGCAGCTTTGCCAACAATCTGGGGGAGAGGACTTTAGAGCAGCTACAGGGAGAAAGTGAGAGGACACAGTCCTGGGCTTGAGCTCCTGCTGGGGACGGACGCTGGGCCTTCCATCTTTTCTGCCTCTTTAATGTGGGAACACACCACACACACACACACACACACACACACACACACACACACACACACAGAGGCCCATCCCACTGCTGGGGCAGAGGATAGGGCAAGCAGGGAATGGGATCTGAGTCCCCAGAAGCCCAGAACTGGTGCCCATGGGGTTTGGTTGATTCACTGCCCACGTCCAAATGACTCTGCCCAGGCAGTGCCTTCCACTGCAGGCCTCACCCCGGAGCATACAGATGAGCAAGCGGACAGCCTCCCTGCCAGGCCCCCTCAGCAGGTTTTTTTGCTCCACTTTTCTCCCTTCTGACTATGTCTCTTGCCAGCCTTTAACCCAGGTCTCTCTCTCCTTCCCCTTGGCCTCAGCAATGGGGGCTGGCAGGCCAGGAGGCCACAGAAGCACAGGCTGGGGCTGGGGAGCCATTGAGAGATGACGGCTTGGTGACAATGCCTTCACCTCTGTCCCAGCTGCTAGCACTGTCCTCGAAAGCCCAGGGTCAGCTCCCAGAAGCAAAGCCAGCGAGCCAGTTGGGTCTGCCTCTTCAGCAGTCATGGCGCTTCCTGGAAAGTGCCTTTTTATTTCCTTTTTTAGCTCATAAGACTCTTCATGGGAATAAATTCTGACCAAACCTTGGGGTTCACGTGTTGGCGTCTACTGGAGGTGGAAACTTCACTAATACCCCGAGCCCTGGATTTGACCCCTGTTTTATCGCATAAGGCTAGATGACTTTGGACCAGTGACTTATCCTCTTTCTTTATGCCTTTCTATCTTAATCTGTAAAAATAGGAATAATGACATCTGTTAAGAGAGCTGTTGTGAATTTAAATGAGATTATTTAAATGAGAGTTATTTTCTGGCCCTTGGAGATTTCCCAGTGTTCTACAAATGTTAGCTAATGCTGCTCCTACTACAACCGCCTCCATCACTATAGTCAGTCACTGTCAGCAGAGCGTGTTAGAAGAGTTAACACCGACCCCAAAGCTGAAATCAGCTTTAGCTGCCATTTAATTTGCACTTACCATGTGAGTACTCTGTTGGGTACCTTCGCTGACATGAACTAGTCTAACCCTCATGATTAGCCTATGCAGTAGGTCATACAATTTTCTACCCATTTAATGAGAAACTTCAGCGATAATGGTGGAGTCGGTGGGGGCGGGGGGGGGGGTGGTAATTTCTTAAGGTCCCAAGGACAATGAGGGTAGGGAAGGGAACTTTGCATATTCTTGATCCAGGCATTTATCGCGTTATTTATGCCTTGCTTCAGTCCAAAGAAGAGTTGAGGTCATGTGTCAAGCAGCAGAGTGCCCTAGAAAGTACAAAAACATCAAAACTGATGAGCTCTGGGTTGGAATCCCAGCTCTGTCACATACTAGTCAAATGACATGGGAATGTTATATAAAACCTCTGTGAGCTTCAGTTTCTACCACCCATTGAATTAGCTATGCAAATTGAAAGATATTCATTATCATCCCCATTTTCCTGATGAGTAACTCAAGAGTCAGAGATGTTGAAACTTTACAAAGTTTGCAAAACTATTAGGTAAGTAAATAACAGAGCCAGATATTGGCCCCAATTTGAAATCTGATCTGATTTCAAATTCCAAATTATTCTGAGCTATCTAAATGGTGCCCTTCCCAAGTGCAAAGCTGGGATTCAAACATAGTACCGTGCTTCCTATCACTGTCGTTCTTCTAGCAGCATTGGACTTAAGGGGAAAACATACCAGACATTCTGACTCCCCCATTTGCACCTGCGGCTACCGAATGATTAAATGTCTCAAGCCCTTCTTTCAAGAATAATTAAAAACTATACTGCCTTCAAAGTGAAGAGGGAGAAGATGGACCAGTGGAAAGTGAGGCAGCCTGGATTATAGCTTGAGTTACTGGTTTCTTTCTCCTTCATCCGCCATTCCATGTACCATTGCAGTCTGGCATCTGCTCCAACACACCTTGGGAAAATGCTCTCCTAAGGTTATCAGTGATCTCCTGGTGGTCAATCTCACAGGCCTTTAAAAATTTTCCATCATTTAGTGCCAAATATATACAAACAACCTGCTACACAAAGGCACTGTGGGAGATGATTCAACCTTTAAAAGGTGCCAGGCCTCAAACCCAGTACAGTCTGTGGTGGGGAATGACAAGAAGAAGAATAAGCAGAATGCAAGGCAAAGCATGAGACGCAGATGCACAGACAGCTCTGGGTGTTATCCTCACCTGTCCTCCCTCCCGCCTCCGGCTCTTCACCCTACCCATCTTCTCTGTGTGATCTTTCCACTCCCACGAATGAAGCTACCCGCCCCCCCACCACCCCCAACAACCACTCCCCATTCAGCATCTCCCTAATTACACCCTGATCACTCAGTCGCCACTTTGATGGCCTTCAAAACCAACACGTTCAAAGCCGCACTCACCATTCCTGCCGCCAGCAGGCTTTTCCTGCAGAAATGCATCACTGTTCACCCTTAACACCTTTCTCTCCCTCGCCCCCCAAATCTAATCAGTCTCCAAAATCTTTTCAAATCTTCCTCCTGGATAGCCCTTGAACACATCTGCTTTTCTTATCTCTACAAGTCACTCGGTATATTTCAGACCACCCTGTCTTGCCTGGAGTGTTCAGCCTCCCAGCTGATCGCCTTCAGCTCTTTAGCCTGTCTCTCATCAGCCGTCCACACTTTATCAGAATGATCTTTGTAAAGGCAGACATTGATCTTGTACTTTCCATGTTAAAAATCCCCATAGTCTTCACCATAGAAGTCAAAACTCTTATGCCTGGCCCACAAGGCTCTTCCAGGCCTGACCCCACCTTCTCTCTCATCCCTTCCCATCTCCCACTCTACACCCTATTATGGTCCATAATTAAAGTGATTGAATAGTTTTTCATCTAAGTCCGAATACTCATGAGAGTGAAATGAGGCCCCAGTCATAATTAACCTGAGACCAACTGGGATTCCCCACGTTTGACTGGACAGCCCACAAAGGCCATCTCAGACCCCTAATCTAAGTAAATCTTTCTCTCTTCCCCAGAGCTAACCGGCAACTTCTCTGTGTCTCTTGGCTCACGTTTTCAGAGACAGAGAATTCATTTGTCCCAGCTCTTCTTTTTAATGCAAACCTAAGTTATAGCCCCTGGCCAGCCTCCAGCCTCTTAAAGCTGCCCTTAAGTCGGGTGACCAGGGTGGGCCATTCAGGGGTGTCTGTGTGGGCTGCCTCAGGGCGTAGTACATGGCCAGGCTCACACATTCGTAGTCACTCACTGCAGCAAGGCCTGTGGGTAGGGACTCCCTTAGAAGTGCATGGGGAGGAGGGGAGTGAGGGGCGGGGGAAGGGAGAAAAGGGACCAGGATCTGGTAGCATCTTATCCCTGGTTCCAGCTGCTCATGAAGGCCATCCATTTCCCTATTCTCTCTTCAGTTTGGTGATTTAGACGTTTGGGTTGGTTTTCTATTTCATAATAGAGTCTTGACTCCATGGGACCACCATGGATAGGTCAGACGCCTCTTCCCCAGGGCCCCCCATCAAACGCTGGAAGATAGCTCTTGGGTCCCCTGCCCCTGGGTCATTCCTGCCCAGCAGCACAGCGCAATCACTGCGCTCTGTGCGTCCCTAGAGTTCACAAGAGCCTCATCAGAGGCCACCTAGAGCTTTGCCTTTCTTTAATTGTTGGGCTTATCTGTAAGGTTTCCTTTGAACAAAGGATTCTGTAGTTTTAAAATGTTTAAAGACAACTGCCCTGAGTTTTAGAGCCAGAGCCCATGTTGGGTTCACTGTTGTATCTTCAGTGTTTACAATAGGCTATGCATACAGTGGTATCAGTAAATGTTAGACAAATGAATGCATTATTGGGATCAAGTTCCTTTACCACCTGCTCTCCTCTGAAGGCACTGGCCTCTGAGTTCCCTGGAATTATCTTCTACACTTTAAAAACCGCTCCCCTTCCTTGGGAACATTTTCCTGGAGGTGACAGGCCTAGAATGGACACCACGAAGCTCCCACCCACCCTGTTCCTCCTCCATACCCCAGCCACCCTGCCCCACCTCTCCCAGTACTGCCAACCCATCAGCTGGGTAACTTGGAGGATGTTTCTCCCCAGCTGAATTTTCTTCTTTCTCCCTTTCAAATCCTGGTGTGCCGTTATTCACTACTGGAAACAGCAGAAATCACTTTAGAGAGGAAGCCATCTGGTTCATTAGCCTGATTAAACTCAAGCAATGGGATCTGAGCACAGTTCACATGATGAATCGTGTGCCTTCTCTTTGGCCACAGTGAATTTCACAGTGATTATTAACCTTGGGGCTCAGTCACCCCTCACATCTGCAAAATCATGTGGGTCAGAAAGAGAGGACAGGGTTATAGCCAGATGATGTCGGGATTTTCTGAGTAGAAGGGGTTCAGTCTCCCCTCTCTCTCTCTCATTGCAGGCCTGGCAAAATCCACAAAGTATGCCAGGCTCCCCAGATCTGTCAGAAAGACCTGGTCTTCAGTGACAGTGAGACTTGTCTTTTTTTTTTTTTTTTTTTTTTGCGGTACGCGGGCCTCTCGCTGTTGTGGCCTCTCCCGTTGCGGGGCACAGGCTCCGGACGCGCAGGCTCAGCGGCCATGGCTCACAGGCCCAGCCACTCCGCGGCATGTAGGATCTTCCCGGACCCGGGCACGAACCCGTGTCCCCTGCATCGGCAGGCGGACTCTCAACCACTGCGCCACCAGGGAAGCCCGAGACTTGTCTTTAAAATCAGATTTTGCTGCTTATTAGCTGTGTGATTCTAGGCTCAGATTCTTCACCTGAAAGGAGGTATAAAATGTATTTTTAGAGGAGTCGCAAGGACCAGCAACTACTTAAAGCCCCGAATGGAGTGCTTCAGAATGTCTGGAGTGTAGACGGGAGTGGGCAGAGATGAGAAATGAGTCAGAACAAGGTAAGCAGGGACCAAGTCACAAAAGGTCTTATTGGATGGGGAAAGGAATTTACGATTTCACGTTGAAAGTATTGGGGAAATTGTAAAAAGAGAAAATCACAGGACAGTGATATGATCAGATCTGCATTTTGGGACGCATGAGGAATCTGCTCTCTTGCAGCAGATGTGGAAATCAGCAAGGAAGCAAAACAAATCGTCACTGCTGAGGGGCTGAAGATGGAAGGGGGCACTGGAGAGGGAAAGTCCAACTGATCCTGAGGTTTCTGGCTTGGGTGGCTTTGCAGAGAGTGGGAGCCAATCTCTACGGAAAGGAGCACAAGTGGAGAAGCAAATTTATGGGACACAAGGAGACAAACTGATTCTGGGACATGCTGAGTTGGAGTTAATAGTTCAAATGTTCCATTTAATGCCATAAAATCCCATATGTTGGGGATATAGAGTTAGACCCTGTCTAAAGGGGTCACCTCCCCAGGCCCCATTTCTAGGAAGATGAACAGGCAAATGAGCCAAGACCAATCTGTTTATCCCTCCAGTATGAAAGTTTTCCTGGGAGATCCTTTTGGAGGCTCTAGCAGCCATGGCTGTGTCTAGAAATACTTGTAAGTTTTCTACCAAGAAATCTCACTTGCTCTGTAGAACAGCAAAACCTACCATTTCTTCCTTTGCCCGCATCCTCCGGGTATGCTCCTGTGAATATACCTTTTCTCTGCTGGTTCCAGGGGTGGGAGGGGGAGGGTAGCAGCTTCAATAGGAGGGAAGAACAACTGGTTTGTGCTCCTGCGGAAAGAGGTCAAAGATGACCCCAGAGGATTGCTGCTCTTAGGGGGAAAAGTCACAAGGGTGGGGAGAATGGCAGGGATAAGCATAAGGAATAATGATAATCAGGGACAATAAAAACGAACAAAAGATGTCAAACAACCTACATACAAGGGAATCCCCAAACCTGTCTACAATAGGAGAGAAAAAGAAAATGGACCTAGTAGGTGCCTTCAGAAGGTGGGTCCTGTGATGGAAAGAGCACAGGTTTTAGAGCTCCACAGTCTCAGGTTCAAACCCCAGGTGTAAGCATGGCTGTGTGACATTGGCTAAGTCATGGAGGCTCTCTGACACTCAGTTTCTTCACCTGTGAAATGTACTGTAGAATAGTAATACTTTCCTTGCGGGGTCGGGGTGAGAGTTGGCCCAGCAAGGTGAGCAGTGCAGGGGAGCTGACGGATTTGTTTCTGTAGCTGTTACCGCTGTGATTGCCTCCATTGGCCTCCTTCCAGCTGTCCTTGGGCTGGTTCTCTCTGCTTCACAACCACAGGAACAACCCTGCATCCCCATGGGGACCCAGACCTGAGGGACCCTCTCTGGCCACAGCACGGGAGGACACTGAATGCAGGACATCTTCACCCAAGGAGCTCCAGAGGCCCCTTTTGGTTTGTGGAAAAATGAGGTTTGGCCTCAGCTTCCCTGGAGTTTGAAGACATCTGGTGATTATGAGGAGAGGCAATGAGGTGGAATGAGGCTGGGCCTCGGTGTCTGACAGAACCACACTTGCCTCCTGCCCACTGCCACCCCAGCTCTGTGACCTTGGGTGCCTCACCTAACTCTCCTGAGCATCAGGGTCCTTGCCTCCCCCTTGAAGGGCTGCTGTGAGGATGAAATGACACAACCCACAAGAGAGTGCTGGCACATGACACGTATTTTCCTTCTCCGTCTTCCTTTCTTCTCGATATCTTTGAGATTCTTGACAAGAACAGAAATTAAATATAAAACTGCATAGGGCTCAATGATATAAATCAATCTCTTAAATGACTATTAAATGTAATTGTCAGCAGAAGAGAGCAGAAAACCCAGCAACCAGAATGCAACAAAATAAGCTGACTCTGACTTCGTGGATGGATGGAAAACTGGCCAAGTTCCTATTCTTCCCCTTTTCTTTCTTTCTTTTTTTTTTTTTTTTTTTTTGATGCTGCAGAGATGAAGTAACACCATTACCCAGGCTGAGGAAGAAAATCTCCAAATATATTTATGTTTTGAGTTTCATACAAGAAGCAGACAGTCACCTAGAAAAAAGCAGCCCAATGATGCTTATACAGTAACTCGGGTTTTGGAGCTCAAATTGGGAACTTTTCTCCATCTCCATTCACCACCCAAAAGCAAAAGGATAAAGAGCACATTTCTGCTGTTTATTTCTATACTAAACAATCAGGAAAAGATCATGGAGTTGAGGTCCAAATTTCTATCAATTTTAATGACCAAGCATGAGGCAGTAAAGAAATCCAAAGCTCGCAGTATGTGCTTCAAGCTTTGCCTCAAGACCCAAGGAGGAAGACACAAGCTTACCCTGCAGTGACAGTGATATTTCTGGGGGAAACATCTGAGAAGAGCTGTGTGGGCAGCAGTCTCTACCTTCTTAGCCTCATCACCCTTAGGAGACCCACTGTCAGAAACCAGCTCCCCGGTTCTCAACACAGTGGCACACCGCATTACTCCTAGAGACTTCGTGGGGCTTCTGTTGAGGGACCCAATGGAGGGCAGCGGTCACTGTGAGGGTCTGAGTGGAGTGTTTACCCAGGAGGCTGGAGAGGTAAGGGTAGGAAGGTGGGCAGACCATTCACATGGTAGAACTAGAAGCTAAGCTGAGGCCCTTCCTCCTCCCTGTGTTAGTTTCTACCATGCATCATGTATGGGGTGGTATGGTAGGTACCTGCTACTAAATATTTGACGAACAGCTCTGGTGAGAGTGGGGCAAGGGTGCCTGATTTACAGCAGCATTTGCTGTAAATCACAGTGGTATAAATACTCTCACTGTGGCTGATTTCAAACTACCAACATGATGTCACTGAGCACAGAATTGGGAAGAGATGCACACCATTGTCTCCAGCACACCACTGGGTAGGGCCCTGGGACCACCCCTGGCAGCAGGTGTCAATGGGTCCCATGTGTCACAGGAGGACAGACAGAAGACCCTGGCTAGCTTTGAAGACACAGATAAGGCATCATCACCTACCTCTGAGAAGTCTCATTCCAGCCCCCTCCAGCCACCTACCCCAGCTGGATGCCCTGTGCCTTTCTCTCCCAGATCAATGGTGAGGCCATGGTGTCATCATTTGTCCACACGCCAGTCCTCCCATTAAACACAGGCCCATTCTTCATTTCCATACCTCCAGCACCTAGCAGAGTGCCTGGAAAAAGTAGGCTCGTAAAGAGCGTTTGGTTACTAAATGTGTATTGGATGGACACCAGAATGAATGATGGGTGAATGTTCTGGGGCAAAGAGGAGGAGGGATGCGGAAGCTGCCATCAAGTATCTGCAGAGATGTCCTATAAAAAAGGGATGCGTTTCATTCTTACAGATGCCAAAGCAAGATCAGGACCAACAAGAGGAAGTGGCAAGAAAACAGGTTTAGAGTCTCTTTGAAAAAATACATAGAGCTCCTAGCCCCTACAAAGCCATAGAATGCAGGGTCCTCCCTGCCTTCCACCTCTGAATTAGCATCTCCTGCCCCTCACCCACTTGAAAAATGGCCCTGGTCTATTCCCCCGCCTCCAGCCCTGCCCCCATACCCCAGCACAGGGAGAGGAGTTTTTGCTGTTGTCACAAACACCGAGGGAACATCTGCTGGTGTGCATGCCTAGGCCAGCAGAGGTGGGGATCGCTCAAAGCAATGGAATATCTATAAATAAAGAAAAAGAACTCCCGGTGGGTGCTTGGGATCTCTCTCATCCTTCCTCCACCAACTGCTTGATTCTCTTCCCTTTAGACCTTAATCCCACAGCACCCTTCTCACCACCAATTCCTTCCCTGGGTGGTCGGTAATTTTTGCTCCACCTACTAGACTCAGCCTCTCAAGGACAGAGAGCAAGACGCCTGTCTGAATCCCCAGTGCCTACCATAGCATCTGGTACACTGGAGGTGCCCAAGAAGCATCTTTAAACGAAAAAATTCACAAATGAGAAAAGAAGTCCACTTCCTACACCTGTAGTTCATATATCCCAAACTGGCAAAACTCCCAGAACACCTAGAAACAATTTGCAGATCAAGAAAGCCACGAAGCTAGCTAGAGTTCTGTGAGAAGGAGATTTGGGAAAACTCAGAGTCCCCCAAAGCACATCCTTCTAGGGCTAACTGTAAAAATCTTTTTCTCAGAGATAAATAACTACAAAAACTGTAAAATACAGACAGTTCCTTACTTAGGAACATGTTGTGTTCTGAAAGTCTATTTATGAAATTGTTGTTTGAAATTCTGAATAGACTTTTTCATGGACCCACGTTAAGAAAAGTAACTGACAATGTAGCTCTAACTGGAGATATTTGCAAAGGAAAATAATAAGAAGCCATAAAGCTATACTGTGAAGGGAACTTTTTCTTTTAAACATCATAAAATAGACATATGGAATGTGCCAAACTGTACAATAGCCTTTGGACCAGGGGCAACACTGGGAAGCAATAAAATGAAAATTTAAATGGTTTCTCTTTATTTATTATGGATGCTGATAACTTGAGAAAAAGCCAGTTTCATCTGGAACAGCTGCAGTTGAAAGGGATCCCTGACAGGAGCTTAGCACCGGCTGTGGTACTCAGATTTCAGGGTCCAGGTGAGTCACCTGCGGGATTTGTTTAAAGATGCAAATTTCCAGCCTCTGCCCCCAGGGAGGCAGATTCAATGGGTCTGAGATAGAACCCAGGAATATGCATTTTAACAAGCACTCAGGAGAGTCTGACCCAGGTGATTTGAAGACCACACCCGGAGGACTGCCAGCTGGAGAGGAAGGCACATCACCTCAGCTGAGCTTAAGTCTGTCTCCTGAGACTGTGTCTCTTTGGTATAGCGCCCTGCCCCTTTTTCTCCTCCCGTTTCCTTTCAGTGGTGGAAGAAGGTGGCCAGTGACTACCTGTCACTTCACGAGGTATGTATGGGTTTAGGGTTAAGAGCATATGTCAGAGAGATGAAAGAAACTATTAATCATTCAGTAAAAATTGAGGGCTGAGATTCAGCTGGTATGCTGGTGATTAAAATAACAAAAACATTATACCTGTTGGAAAATAGCTTCCACCCTGAGTATCACATCCCCCCCAGTACTTCCTTGCCAATAGCAGGCCCCAATTAAACTCTCTGTTGAATGGGATTAATAACATCTCCTTTGTAGAATTAATGTGTGTGTGTGTGTGTGTGTGTGTGTAAAGTGCTAGATACATAAGTATTTAACAAATGGTTATTTATTTCTATTATCATATTGCTCAAAACTACTTGGAGAAGATGTCAAAAAATACAGCCAGGCAGCAATAATCCAGTTTTATATCATACAGTTCGACTTGTTCACAAGTGCTGTAGAATGAAAATTCAAGCGTGCTCAGTGTGGGAGACACTCACTCAGAGGAAGTGGGGAGTGTACTCACCGAGGGTTCTGGTTTCTCTTACCAGCTCCACTGCTTAGTGCCTGGGTGATCTTGAGCGATCAGATCTCCAGGGTAAAGCGAGGCTGAAGGTGCTCTCAGGAGGGTGAACATAGGAACCCGCCACAGTGCCTGGCACACGGTATGTGCTCAGCGACTGGTAGCTCTTTAGAAGATTTGAAAGTGGGGATCAACCTTCCCTCAGTGGTAGAACCTCAGGGACAACAAGGAGGTCTTCTTTAAATTCAGTCCAATATTATTGATCCCCTACGATGCACAATACTCTCTGAAAGACAGGAAGATGATTAAGATGTAGTGTGAGGAACAATTGCTGTCCCAGGGATGGGGCAGGGCAATGGGTGTGAAGCACATGCAAGGAACCATAATAGGAGGCAGCCTGCTGTAAATACTAGGATAAGTGTTAAATAAATCTCAATGGGAGGAGAGGAGAGGGGATAATTAACTTCAAGAGGTAGCACTATAGAAAGAGTAAGAGAGAGGAAAAAGGCAGCTCTCCCTGCCGTGGGAGGAGCCTGAGTAGGATACAGAGATGGGTGGGTCCAAGGTGTGTGGGGATGATGAAGCCAGTCAACGTGTGGACCGAGTCCTTGAAGGGCTTACAGGAAGTTTAAGTGGATGAGTTAGCCGGGCCCACTTCATGGAGGACCTCACATGCCATTTTAGGGAATATCAAGGTTATTCTAAAGCAGTAACAACAATAATTCCATTCACTGAGAGCTTACTATGTGACTGACACTGTGCTAACTTTTGTTTGCAGCTACTTTAATTTTTTTAATAGATCTTTATTGGAGTATAACTGCTTCAGAATACTGTGTTAGTTTCCGTTGCACAACAAAGGGAATCAGCCATATGCATACACATGTCCCCCTATTCCCTCCCTCTTGAGCCTCCCTCCCATACTCCCTATCCTACCCTTCTAGGTCATCGCAAAGCACCGAGCCGATCTCCCTGTGCTATGCTGTGTGAATTTTTTAAAAGGTAATTTCTTCTAAACCCCGTAAGAACTTATGCATAATAAGTATTATCATGTCCATTTTATAGATGAGGAATCTGAGGCCTTGAAGGCCTTTAAGCAGGGGGAGGGCTCTGGGGTGTCTGCCTTCAGAAAGTGATCCTGGCAGCAGGGCGGGAGAATGGATGAGAGAAGGGCCAGCACTTAGGGGCCCCCTTAATTTCTAACATATTGTGACATTTTGTCCCTCTAAACTGGTTAACAAGAGATAAAGAAGTGACCAGTATTTTTAAAAATGGACTGATTCTCTCAAAAGTTTTGTGAGTTGGACAGGCTTTGAAGCACATGGTCATTTATGGAACTGGAAGCTTTTCCTCCCTGTGGCTCTTCCCAGGGGTCCCCAGAAAAGCTTCCCCTTTAGGGACAGCAGTGAAGAATTCCACAGCAGTGTCTCCTGACCAGACATAGCAGAAAACAGATCCAGAGTGATGTGAGTGAACCAAAATTAGCCTCTTTACAAGCTCATTAAAGCATGAAGTTAAGCATCCATTGCCCAAAATACAACAGGAAGGCAACAGGCTTCTCTCTCTCTCTCTGTCCCTACTTCCTCACATTTCCCTTCCCTTCCCTTCCTCCCACCGGGCCTCTCTCAACAGGCAACAATCAAAGCAGGATCTTGGATGGGTGGGTGTCTCCTTCCTTTTCAAATAAACCCAATCAAAGTTCCTGAGAAATCCACTGTAACATTGCATAATTCTAGGCAGGGGGCAGATTTGCAGCCTGTTAGTCTAAAGTCCGCCAGCTCCTTTATTAAGTTTTCATGTTAAAATATTGCTATCCTTAGGGGCATGGAGACAGTTACTGACCCAAATTGTTGCTTCCTAGGAAGCAGACCAGTAAGTAAGTAATATAATTGGGCTTTTTTTTTTTTTAAAGACAGACTGTCTTAGGGGAACAGACCATCTTTAATAACTATACATTTTTTGCATAGCAATTCTAAATATACAAAGCATTTTCACATATGCTTCTTTATTTAATCATTACCCTATCCAGTGGTACAGGTATTGCTAGTTCCATTTTACAGAAGAGGAAACTGAGGCTTAGAGACACAGACCCAGGTCTTCCAATTCCATGTAAATGGTGTGTTTATTACTCTTAACCTCATGGCTTCTCTCTTGTGCTTTCCCCCCAAGTTTATCAGTTGTTATTGTGGTTATTTTTCAAGCTAGCCTTGTGGAGGTGGTCCACCCCGGTTATGAGGCAGTACTTAAAAGTTGTTCAGTTGACAGTGCTTAACATAGTAGCAGAGCCAGAAAGGGTTGTAGAGACCATTTCCAACCTCCTTATTTTACTAATAAGAAACCCGAGGCCCATAGAGGGGGTTGCCCTGCCTACATTCCCAGGGCTGGATTCACTTACCCTGTTCTTGGCAAAACTGTGACCAGGAGCCGAGCCTCCTACTTCTTCTGTCCCCATCCACAGCCTCACAATTTCTTTCAAGCACAACCTTTACAACCAAAGCAAAGAGGAAAGCTAAAGTTAGGACTTTAATATCCATTCCCATCTTCTACCTATTTGATAAAATGGAAAGATCCTACTAATTATGAAATCATGAAATACTGGGTGGAAGGCAACTTGGAGATAATCTAGTGTAAGTTTTTGGTTTTGCAGGTGAGAAAAGTGAGGCCCAGAAAAATGAAGCAAACTGATCCCCCCAAGCAGGGTCTTGACTGAAATCAGGTCTCCTGGTCCCTAGTCACTGACCCCACCTCTGTGACCTCAGCTATGGGCAGCACCGCGCGCAGTTCCCCCAGCTTGTCAGAGACAGTCCAACTGAAAGCTTTCCAACTGAAAGCTTTCCAGACACAGCTACCTGACGCAGCCCCGGCTTTGCCTTGGCAATAGAGATCAGGCATCAGCTGCTGGCTCGCATTATGTGTTCCCAGAGCAACATGGCAAGTGTGAGCTGCCAACACTGAAGTCTCGGGGAATGTAAAGTGTTGAGCCAGTTAAACATCCAAAACTGCCCTGCCTCTCAGAAACAAGGGTGGCTCATCAGAGTGCTTGGCCACCAATGGGAACAGCGTTAGAGTGGCCGCGGAGGCTGAAGCCCACGCTCAGAAGCCTCCAGCCCTTTCCTCGCATTCTCCTCTCCAACCTGGACCCAACGCAGGCTCCACTGGGAAGCCCAGAACTTCCCCCTCCCTGAAACCCTCCGGGACTCTTCAAGTTGGGAGGAGGTCCCCCTTCTCACGCCCTGAGAATCTGCTCTGTACAACTCGACACTTAATTTTATACTGTCTTTCATTGCTTCTTGATCGTTTTGAGTGTTTGTTCTATAGCCGCCATGGGTTGCAAATGCTCTGGGGGGAGGAAGTAAGCTTCCTCCTCTGTACCCTGCAGTGCATCTCCCAGTATCACCCAAGAGCAGAGGTGTGCTCAGGCTCACAGCTACTCCTGCTTCATACTCTTTCCACTTTACCTGTATTTGCACTTACAGCAAATGCTCAATAAATCCTCACTTGTTTCACTGGGGCTTCAGCCTTTTCAAAGACAGAGTTCAGCAGCCAGGACTTCTGTCAGCACATGCCAAGCCCCTGTGCAAACTAGAGAAAAGGCAGGACACTGGCTCTGCCACGCTGCACGGCTGGGCTGGTGGGGCCTGGGCTTCAGCCCCTCACTGGGCGCCCTGTTGCAGTGAGCCACCTGCACCCCTGGGCTCTCACAGAGGCAGCAACATGACATCTCTGCCACCTGACTCTCCATTCTGACAGGAAGCCCTTACCCGGGGAAGCTGGCATCAGAGGCCTCCCAGCCCCTTCCCTGTCAAAACCAAACGAGAACAACAAAAAGCGCGTATCTTCCATAGTTCCTCGATACTCATAGCCTGAAGTCTACACCACTGGCAGGGCACTTAGGGATCCTCTACAACAGGGTCCCAACTTCCTTTCTTCTACTGTAAGGCCCAGAACTCACCATGAGTTGTCCTCCTTCTGTGCTTTCGCTTTCCCTCAGCTAGGTTGTCCTGTCTTGCTGATCTGTGTGTCAGATCCCTACTCTCCTCTCACATCCCATCCCAAACCTCACCTCCCCCATAAAGTCTCAATCAACATAAATGTTCTCCATGCTTCTCCCTACCTCCAGCCCCCTGCCTTCCGCATTGCTTCAACCTCTTGCACAACCCTTTTCCCACATGTTATTTGCATGTAACCCAGTGGCCAGCTGTCTTTAAGTCCTCTGCCCACACAGGCTTCTCTGTACTCACCCTACATCAACCCAGATGCTGAACTCAACACCACCCTGAGTTCCCCAAAGGAATCCGCTCACAAATTGGGGAACAGATGCCTTTACAAATGCCTTATCTCACAGGAAGGGTAGAGAGCAGGAACCTCGTAGCGAGCCCCCTCTCCCCTAGCAAACTGCTTACTGATCTTTGCAAGCATCCCTGTTCTCCAAATCCTTGCTTGGCAGCCCTGTTCTGGACGTTTCTCTCTCGTTACTCTTCCTCAGCGCACTCCCAGCCAAGTGTCTGCATTCTGTCTCTGCATGTCTTTCCCATTCCTCCCACCCAACTTATTTCCTTCCTGTTCAAATAGGCAGAATAACTCCATGTTGCCCCAACCCCTACCTGCAAGCATGCATCCCCATATCCACCATAATGCCCGGCCAAATACAAGCTCTCTCTCAGTTTCCCCTTCTTTGGAAGGAGGCAGGATTAGACAGAACAAAACTGTTTTCTGGTGACGTGTGGATAAGCGTGTTTCCCTCCACAGAAAATGTGGTTCAGAAGGCGAGGATTTTGTCTTCTACATCCACCCAACCTAGCACAGTGAAAATGCATACAGTAAGCTTGAGACCAGCCTTCTCTTCTATCAGGGACAGGGACAGCTCTAAGCCCATTCTGTCTCTTGCTTCCTCTTTCTTCCCAAGGAAGGCCCAGGACTAGAGTCAGGGGAAAGTGCTGGAAGACACAGGAGGAGCTTAACAGATAGTCAAGAAATGAATGAGTCAGTGAGTGAAAGGAAAACAAGAAAAGATAAAAGAACTTTGAGAGCACCCTCACCAGGATTATTTCAGACCAGCTGAAGGGAACTTTAAGAACCAAGCCAGGATGATAGATAGATAGATGACAGGTGAATGGTAGGATGAAGTGTGAACATGAGGTCCTTGGTACTGGCACTGCCTTCACTATGCTCTGGAACCTTTGGGAAATCTCTGAGCCTCAATTTCTCATGTGTCCCTTCATCCTGCCTGCAGATGGCCCAATATGGACGCTGACCATCAGGGTCCTCGGGGCTGTTTGACATTCATGTTTGAGGCTTCTTCCCCAAATGCCCAGACACCCAGGGACCCCTGGCGCCTCTGCATCCGCCGAAAGCTTTTCTTGGCTGCAGTCCTGAGCCGGGGACCTTTACTGCCTGCTGGCGGAAAAGAATTCTCAGTTGTGGAAACTGGTAAACTTTACGTATTTTACAGATGAGAGACCAAACTCCGGATGACTCTAAATGTGCTGTGAAATGGACAGAAGTCACCCTGCTGGTGTGACATGCCTGAGATAGTGTCATCACCACCACTGTCACCCCATACAGACCTGCATGTCATGGAAAGAGTGGTGCCTTGGCCAATGTTGGCCCTCATCACTTACCCCTCACTCCCAGCCCCTTTTCTGTGCTTTTCTACATTTTAAAAGTAAGAAGAGGTCTATTTGCTGTGCAGGAAAACAGCCCATGGTCACCTAAAAGCAAAGGAGAAAGGGAATTAACCCTCAGTCCTGAGACCTGATCCAGCGATCAGAGCCCAGCTCCGGTGAGCTGCGGCGGTTGCCACTATACCCGCGGAGGGAGAAAGCTTTTCAGATTGAACAGCCACCAATCCCCAGCCTCCAAAAAAGGTCCCTGGGCAGGGGCAGTGATTTGAATGCTAGAGACAGTGCCTAGGGAACGGAGCGAATTTGTTGACTTCTAATTTTTTGATTTTTCTTTGACTTGGTCGAGATAGTGAGGCCGCCTAGGCCCTGGCTGAGATGTGGGTATTTGTCAAACCATTGTCCCTGTCCCCTGAGTCAGCGGGCCTTTGGCCTCTCCCTGCGGAGCCCACCACTGCTGCATCCTCTGCAAACCACCCAGCCTCTAACTCTTCCTCCCAAACCGAAGCCCTACCCGTGAGAAGTGCCCGAACTACCAAGGGGGCGCGGGCTCTCACGGAACCCACCCGCATTCACGCGTGTGTGTGCGCGCGCGCGCGGGGGTGTGGCGCGTGTGCGCGCGCACGCGGTTGTGTGGCGGGGGGCGGGCTCTGCGCCCGCAAGCAGGGCTCAGCTCTGAGCGTGGCATCCTGACTTGCCCGCTGCGAGGGGCAGGGCGCCGCAGTGCCGTAGTAGCGGGCAGCCGAGACGCACCGCTCGGGAGCCGCGGGTACCGGAGCGGGCAGAGACCCCGGCGCTGCCTAACCCCCACCGGGCCGCCCGAGCTCCAACCCCCTACCCGGGAGGGCTGCGCGGGCCGCAAGACGCCCAGACGCCAGCCTCGGTCCCCTTTCAGTCTCTCGGTTCATCTTTCCTCCCAAGTAAGGGAATAAGCCCCAAGGAAGGAGCGCTCCGGAGAACCGCGCAACAAAGTGTTGCATGCTGAGGTAAGACCGTGGCCGGCGCGGTGGAGGGGGGCTCGGGCTGGGGGCGCGGGTTGCAGCAACTTGGAAAAGGGGAGCAAAGCGGGAGCCGGTCCCGTGGCCAGGGGACGGAGCTGCAGACAAGGCCTCGGCGCGCCCCACCGCCCCCGACGATGCCACCTGCCACACAGCCCCTGCCGGAGGAGATGCCCCGCTGGCAGGGTGAGGGCACGGGGAGGCGCCCGGGGTGGCGCACCGGCTTCCTCTTCGACTGGGAGGACCTTCCGAACCTTAAAGGTGTGCGGGCGGGAGGCGTCCTGGTTCCACGCAGTTTGCTGAAGCAACTGGTCAGATTTCGCCCCTTCTAGACTTACCTTTGGTATTCAGTTCGCGCTCCAGGGTGCACAAGGGCGGCAAAGAGCGGGGACACTTTTTCTAACGTCTGGCCGCCAAAGCGTCTGACCGTCCCGCGGGGTTCCAGGACTTTGGGGGACTCCACAAAGCCCCCGAGCTAGGGGTCGTAAAGGGAAGCTGAAGCGAACGCGGAGACCTTGACAAATAGTAGCTACGGAAGGAGAGGAGGGTCAGGGAGAGAACGTCGGGTTGACCTGTTTAGTCTCGGAGTCACAAGATGTGTGTTCCTGTGTGTGCGTGCATCTAGTATCACCTGTGGGGCTTTCGAAAACTCCACCAGTGCACCCATCCTGCACATTCAGTGATTTTCGTCCTCTAGACGAGTGGGCTAGAATTTGGGGAGGGGCTGTGGAGTTCGAAAAGGCCCTACAGGTGATTCTGATGCGCTGCCCCCATCCGTGCCATCACTGCAGCGGGAAGCACGAGACCGGAGCCAGGAGGCAGCTCCCAGGTGTGAGCGATCCAGGTGCGGGACTCAGACCTTCCCGCATCCTCCCTCTTTCCCCGCGGTGAGGCAGGAGGGTCTGCAGCAGCGCGCGGTGATTTGTGGCTGCGCCGCAGTGGCGCGCAGTAGAGCTGCGAACCCGCGGGCACGCTCGCAGGCGGGCGCTGGGCGGCTGTCTCCTCCGGCTTCATTAGCATACGATGACCTCGCTGCCCGGAAGAGGGCCTGGGAGGGCCGTTTTTTCTTCTTTCATTTCGGGACTTGGGGGAACGCACCTTGGTTTGGGAGGTGTGGACCAGGGGGAGTCGCTGATGAGGGGCAGCGGTCAGGACACAGGGCTGGGACACAGGACACACAGGACACAGGGCTGCCCCTCGGGTTCGAAAGGGGGAGACGACGTCGCTATTTCGGTGCCTGGGATTTTTTGTTTAAAAAACAGCCCGCAGAGTCGCTTACTGGAGCACAGGGCATCCCTCGTTGTCAGCGAAGGGTATTAGATCATAGGGGGCAAGTGTCATCACTATTTGGACACACACACACACACACATACAATTTACCTTTGTGCTTTATGCCCCTCTCATTCCAGGGCTGTGTCCTAACGTGGGAAGGGACTTAGTCTTCTTAAAAAGGGCTGTACTTGCCTCCTTTCCGAAGGTAAATGATACTCATGAAATACAGCGTCTGCCACTAAGCTAACTTCCTTGCTTAACCTCCCATCCAAGTCTTTTCTTTACGGATCACCCTTAACGTTTGTGAATAGCACTGTAGGCGTTATTACAAGCATTTTTCTGGGAGTGGTGTGGGAGTAGGCAGCAAGTGGATGAGTCTTTGCCACCTTACAATCTCATGTCAGTGTTTGGTTCAGATCAACCCAGACATGGGGAGAAAATGATAAACAATCAGAGTGTCTTGGAACCTAGACTTTCAGAGGTAGGAGAAACTACTGAGGACATCTGTTCCAGCTCCCCCTCAAATCTTGCAGAGCACCTGCAGCAGGTAGGGAAGGATCCCGCCAACCTTGCACTCCCAGAGGTCCCAGCTGTGCTCGAGAGGCTCTGCTCAGGAAGGTACCCATAAAGCAGCAGCTCTTCCCTCTACTGCTGATCCCTAGAGGGGAGGCTGCGCCTACCGTTTTTGTTGTGGTAAAACTCTTTTTTTAAAAAAAAAATCTTATTGTATTGCAACACTATGATATACCTTTTTAGTGTAAAGGTAATTCATGTTGAAGGTAGAAAATGTGGGAAGTTGAAAAGTGTGCAAAGAATCAAACCACCCACAATTGCACACAAATCAGATTAGTGTGTAAAATATGTAAATGGCATAACATCCCACTTCTCCACACAAATAATTAGAACAGCCCTCACTCCTAGGAAGGTACATCACTATCAGAGCCAAATTCAGCCAGCCCAGCCAATCAGTAACAGCTTCTTCACATACTGGCCATTTTCGAAGAAGTGTTTGTTTACACCAAGTATTAGAATTCCACTACCAAACCACAGAGGGAGTTGATACCTTTTCATATGTAACAGAGTTCACCTGCCTCATTTCCCTTCCCCATCCCAGCCGCTCAAGGCTAGTGACTATGGATCATGCAGTAAAAAATAAAGTGATACATATCATCCAAAAAATGTCCTCAGGTGAAAAGAATGTGGCCACAGAAGAGAAACTGAATTAGGCAATACGAAAGGGGAAATTTTGTGGTAGAGAATTTTCCAGCTAATAGACTGGGTGCTCTATGTGCATTTCTCTTTGGATGAACCTTTATTCTGCTCAGATTGGTTGGTCTCAGAAATGCACCTGAAAGCTGTCTGTATTTCCACACGTGACTGTTAGCATTTTCACTTAATTCATTAAATTCATTAATTCATTAATTCATTAATTCATTAAAATTAAATAAAATTAAGATTTCAATTTCTCAGTCACACTAGTCACATTTCTAGCACTTAAATGCCACATATGGCTTCCGGCTGCCATATTGGAGAATGCACGTATAGAACATTTCTATCATTGCAGAAAGTTCTACTGGACAGTGCTGGTTAGATTGTAAGCTTGGTGCAGGCAGAGGTGTGAATTTTGTCTTCCACAGTATCCCCTGCAACCAACACATTGCCTGGCCAGAGGAGGACGAAGGGGAGGAGGAGGGACGGCGGTAGGAAATGTAGGGTAACATTAGCTATACCATTTATTGGGCACCTACTTTGTGCCCCTCACTGTGCTGTATTTTGTGCATGCATTGTCTTACTTCAGACTCAAATCACTACAAGCCTGGTGGTAACCTTATTTCACAGACAAGGAAACTGAGTCTCAGGAAGTTTACGTAAGTGGTTGTAAAGCTAGTAGTAGAGAGGCTGAGTTTTAACTCAGGCCCTTATGATTTCAAAGCCTATTTTCTCAGGGCTTTTGCTTGTAATGTAATGCTTTGTAATGTGAATTGTCATCATCTTGGCTTCCCAGGAAGTCAGAGAAAGGGTTCTCTTGAAGGCTTCCCAAGGGAAATATTGGTATTATTTGCAATGTTAATAGCATTTCAAGAGTGTAAAATTTTGCTTGGGGGCTCAAGAGGTTTTGTCCTTGGATGGGTGTGACGTCAGGAGAAAGGAACCCACCCATAGTGTGGTCTGACCAGAGAGCCAAAACCTAGGAGAGCGGGCCAGCCAACCACCACCCGCTGTGCTTCTCCACAGGGAGGCTGATCATCACCCTCGGAGAGAAGAACTGGCTTGGTTAGGATCTCACCACCAATATTGGCATAACCTGGCTCCTGACTCCCTGGCAAGTGCCCTTCCCACTGCACCATCCTGCCCCATAGGCCACTGGCTCCAGTGTTGTCCTATCATTATCACTGTTGCCCCATTTTCCCCTAATTTCTTTATTCTTAATGAATAAAACACAGCATTTCAAGGGATGCTTAATCAACACCAAGTACAGTGAGTTTATCACTTCCTTTTTTCTACATCTCATGTTTCTCTTAAAACCCTGTCAGGTTGAACCAGCAGTCTATACAAGTAACATCTGTTGAGTTTAGTATCGGCTGAAAAAACCCAGCTGTCTTTTAAACTTACTCTTGAACTGTATCCCCTGCCTGCCACCCCCTTCCCCTTCCATGCTTGTACAGATGCTACCTGGGACTCAAATACAGAGCCCTTGCATTTATTCCCAGTTTTATCTTGTTTAATTCAGTCTGTCTTGCCAGCTTGCCCAGATATTTCTGGCTTTGATTCTGCTATCCAGCATATATACTGTCCCTTCCAGCTGGCTTCCTGTTGTCCCCAAACCTGATGACCTCTTCAACTAAGTCATCAATAAAAAATGATGAATATTACAGCATTCTGAGACATTCCACTATATGCTCCTGAAAGACAATGTTAATTCAATAAGTAAATAGCACTCTTTAAGAAAATTTATTTAACTTCTTGTACTATCACTAAATCCATAATTCTTCATCTTTTTCAAAAGATTATCAGAGGAATCATATCAAACGTTTTGATAAAGTCCAGATACTCTTTATCACTGGTATTTCCCTGATCTCCCTGCCTAATAATGTTGTCAAAGAAGCAATTTTGTTACTTTGACATAAACTACTAGCAGTTAACCCACTTTGATTTCTCAGGATCACAACTTCACTCCTAAAAGCTCATTCCACATCCTGTTCTACAGTGTTTCCTGGGATTAACATCAACACCTCAAGTTAAGACATTTTTATAAGTTATTTTTCCCATTTTAAAAAAGTAAAATTGTCTTTGCCGTGAGGGTGATGGTGATAGTGATGATCGTGATGATGGCGGTGGTGGTGGTGGTGGTAATAATGGTGATGGTGGTAGTGGCTTTCTTATTCTATGATTCTGAACAGATTAAGGAGAGTGGCTCAGTGATCTCAATTGCATGATATCTTGGCACCCTGGAATATATTCAGTAAGGCCAAAAGATTGTATTAATTTGAGGCAGATCTAAGAGTCTCTAGCGTCACGGAAAAATGAGATCAGAGAAGGAGCCAAGGAAGCAATGGGTCCCAGGCCTTCCTATTCAAAATGAGGAATCCTCCCTCTAAAGGGGAAGGGCCCTGCATGGGCTCACACCTCCAGGACAGACCAAGGTCTCACCATTCTTCCCCAGTGCTTTGTCCAGGGCATACTCCTTCTTTTCATCTCTGATTCTGAAGAAGCCTAATGCTTTGTTTCCTGCAGAAATGTTCTTTTATTCTCTTGGAATTAACCTCTTAATCATTGATGGTTTTCATTGATGTCTCAGTGAAAATTAAAGATTCTTTCCTGGTATCATGATTTAAAAGGAGAAAGGAGAAGCAAGCTTATTTTCCAACTGGGAAATGGGTGGAACTGGGTAGAACAGAGAGAGAAACAGATAATCATGCAGCATTACCTTTAGATGAGAGTCAGAGGAGGGTCATCTCCCCAGCCTGGGAAGGTATTGGACCAAGGAAGTCAGGTAATACTCTCTGGAGTAGATGGGCTTCAGCTGAAATCCAAAGGCTGGCTAAAGGTTAAGTGAAGATATGAGTATAGGTAATATATTCTAGTTAGAGGGAACAGTGTAAAGCAAGGCTCAGAGGCAGCTCTTGTCTCCAGTGTTGCTGGAGCAAAAACTGTGCATTGACAAATGAAGGGAGATGAGTCTAGAGATGTGGACAGGAGAGTCTTGTCTCCCAAGTTAAAGAGTGTGGATCGTTTCTCATAGACAGTGAGGGGCCACCAAGAAATGTTAGGTGGGAACTGACATGATCAGATTTTAACATTAGAGCAGCCCCTGTAGCTGCAGTGTTGGGAGGGTAGAAGACAGGAAGCAGGGCTGCCCATTGGGAGGCTTTTTTTGGAAGTTAGGAACTATGAGGGCTGGACAAGCTAGTACGGATGGAGGAAGGGACAGAATCAGGAAAGAACTGGCAATTAGGTGGATATAAAGGTAGTGAGGAGGGCAGAGGAACCTAGCAATTCCCAGGCTTCTACCTTGTGCATCTGGGAGGATAGTGGTTCCATCCACCAAGAGGATCAAGGAGCAGGAGTGAGGTTATTGATGAGTTCAGTTTGGGGCCTGCTAAATTTGCAATGTTGGTGAGAGATGCAGATGGAGAGGTAGTTGATAGATGAGCTATGTGGCTGAGACCCAACACTGGGGAGGCATAAGTCTAAGTGGTAGGTGAAACCACAAGAGCCAACGAGATCATAGGAGAGTCAATTTTCATTTATCTTGATACATGTACTGCCAGTATGTGAAAGATCCATATCAAGGAGATTCATGCCTTTTTAACAAAGGGAGGAGACTTTTCACAGCATTTAGAGTCTGGGCTTGACAGGCAAGCTGTGCCAATAGCCATCTGCTGACCCAGCTAGACCAATGCCCACTTCTGCCAGGTGAGTGGTCAAGCATGGGGGTTTTTACAGAAACTCTTGTATTCCTCTTCCATATTAGAGCCTCACAAATTTGTCAACATGGTCCTTTTCTCTAGACCAGTGGCTCTCAATGCTGGTTAAACATTAAAATCATCTGGGGAGCTTTGCAAAAATACCAGTTGTGGGTCCCAATCCAGGAGATGCTAATTTAATTTTTCTGGGGTTAGGGCCTGGGCCTGAATATTTTTATTTTAAAGGGCCCCAAGTGACACCAGTGTTCAGCAGAGTTAAGAACCATTGCTGAACAAGAAGTTCCCTCCGTGATTTATTAAATTACAGGGTTTTTAATTCTTAACCTCCTCTGGAAAATCTCCTATGACTCCGTTACAATTTCTCTAAAAATCACTTTAACATGTCAGAACCTACACTGGACGCTGCACTTCATCCGTGGTCTTGGGCATACTGTCCCTGTCTTTGCATTCAACACGTATTTCTCCCTTGTGCCTGCAAGGCTCATGGGAAACTTTGTCAAATATCCTGTGCTTAAAACCTCTGTCTACCACATTCTCTGAGTTACATAACTAATAGACTTGTCAAAAAGACTTAGGAATACCTGCTGTGACTTCTGAGTGAAACTTGGTTAGTTCCAAAGTATCCTTGCTTTCTCTTCTAAGTGCTCACAAGGCAGCACTCAACCCAGCAGTTCTTGAATGAATTTTCATTTACATTCCAATTACCTGGAGACTTTCCCCTCAGAGATTCTGATTTTGAAGTGTGGGGTGGGAGCCCAGAATTTCACTGGGCATTTCTAAGTTAAGGCGGCAGGGACTGCAAAGAGTGGGAGAAGATATTTGCAAATCACATATCTGAAAGGGGATTGATATTCAGAATATATAGAGAATCCCCCAAACTCAACAACAATAAAACAAACAATCCAATTCAAAAATGGGCAAAGGATTTAAAAAACATTTCTCCAAAGAGGATGTACAAATGGCAAGTAAGCACATGAAAAGATAATCAGTATCACTAATCATTAAGAAAAGGCAAATCAAAGTCATAATGAGATAACACTTCATATCCATTAGCATATCTATTATCAAAAAACCCCACAAAAACCAGAAATTAATAAATGTTACTAAGGCTATAGAGAAATTGAAACCCTTGTGTATTGTTGGTGTGATTGTAAAATGGTGCAACCACTATGGAAAATAGTATCTCAGTTCCTCAAAAAATTAAAAATAGAATACCATATGATCCAGCAATTCCACTTCTGGTTATATACTCAAAAGAATTGAAAGCAAGTATATGAAAAGATACTTGCGTACCCACGATCACAGCAGCATCTTTCACAATAGACAAAAGGTGGAAGTAACCCAAGTGTCCATTGATGAATAAACAGATCAACAAAATGTGACATATGCATAAAATGAAATATTATTCAGCCTTAAAAGAGAAGGAAGTTCTGACACATGCTACAACATGGATGAACCTTGAAGACATTATGCTAAGTGAAATAAGCCAATCACAAAAGGACAAATACTGTGATTCCATTCATATGAGGTATTTAGAATAGTCACATTCATAAAGACAGAAAGTAGAATGTTAGTTGCTAGGGGCTGGGGGTGGAAAGGGAAGAATGGGGTGTTATCATTTAGTCGTACAGAGTTTCAGTTTTGCAACATGAAAAACGTTCTGTGGATGGATGGTGGCAATGGTAGCACAACAACGTGAATATACTTAATGCCACTGAACTGTAAACTTAAAAATGGTTAAAATGGTTAATTTTATGTTATGTATGTTTTACCACCATTTATAAAAGTAAATATATGTACATTTTTTAAGTGGCAGGGACTGTAGCAGTGCTAGACAGGTAGGTGATGGAAAACAAATCTCAATAATGTAACTGCCACCTCGGATAGGTCTTGGCCAGCACACATGGTGATGGGCCGTGGGACTCACTTTCAATCAACACATGGTGGAAGTTTATGAAAACAGTATTTAGTAGTTCAAAAGAAAGGAGATATATAAGAATGCAAAACTAATGTCTCCCTATAAAATAGGCACTAAAAGAAAAGAGAGAAACCTTTAAAAAAAATCTTCAAGTTGTATATACAGAGATTTAAGAGGATGTAGCAGGAACTATCAAAAGGGAGCAATGTGAGATTAGGAAAATTGACCTCTTTTAAAATGAAAAATATTTTGCAGAATTCAAATCATACAATGGGAGCATGAACATTAGAACAATGCAGAAAACCAACGATGAATGTAAATTCTCATAGTACTGATAGAAAATACATAAAGAAATGAAATGATGAGTGAAAAAATGGAGGCTAGAATTCAACACATTAAATATAAAAATGCAGAATTTTTCAGGAGAAAGGGAAATGGAAGATAAGTTATAATAAAAAATATAGAAAAATATTTTCCTGATTTCAGTTCAAAATAGTTCATTGTTTACCAGAGAAAATTAAAGCTATATTCTGATGAAAGTTAATTGTTTATATGAATAAAAAAAATCTATTGTTATACTATCAGAAAAAAATATTTTATTAAAAAAAAAATAAGCATGTGCCAGACATTCTGTAACACTAAATGTCACAAGAAAGTTGATATATGGCTATCAGATTTTGTGATAATAAAATTATGACCCAGAACTCTGTATTCGGTAATTTGTGAAGAAAAAAGATAATTTCAGACAAAAAAAAGTACCCAGACAGTAGACCACTAAAATCCTTAACCGAAAAAAAGTATTTACTCCAAATACTCTGATCAACAAGAAAATTAATGAACATTAAAGTTTGAGAATGGAGAAGATGAGATATAGAAGGTATGAGGTGAAAAATGAAACCAGTCAAACACTGACTTAATGTTTAAATGTTGTTAATATGGTTACAAAACAATGCAGCTGTCAAAAATCATTCTTAATAAAAAAAATACATAAGAAATTTAATAATAATATCTGGGTCTAAAAACTCAGATTACTCCAGAAAAAAAAAACAACAACCAAAAACCCTTAGAGGGCTGACTTCCTCATTTTGTATCATGGGCAACATGAATATTGTTTCATTGTTGACATAGATGGAAAAATATGTTAAAAAAATTTTTAAATAAGAGACTAGATGAATATAAACTAGAAGTGCCATGTTTAACTTCAAAATTAGGAGGAAGATTTAGCACATTAGCACCAAGGTTAAAAATTAATACAGCATATAGCAAGGAAACATTTTTAAAAAAAGTATAAAATAAGATGATAGAAGTGAGGTCAAACATATTACATTAAGTACGAATGGTTTAATCATTTTTATTAAAAGATGAAGAAACATGGATTGGGCAAAAGCTGATTCTAAATATATGCTCTTTTAAACAAAATGGGACAGAAAGGAGGGAGAAAAAGAGTATAGATATACCAGGAAAATGTAAACCAAAGAAAGAAGGGAAAGCAGTATTAGACACAGTAGAATTTAATGCAGGAAACATCGAGCAATGCATTAAATGTGGCTAAAAGATATAATCCATTAGAAGACATACCATCTGTGAATATTTTTATTCTGAATAACATAAAAATATCAAAATATATAAAATAAACTTGTCAAAAACACAATCACAGAGGGAGACAACATATTTCTATCCATCTTCTGAGTGACAAAAACATGCTGAGTGACAAAAACAAATGAGTATGTAAAGAATTTTAAGGATATAAGAAACTTGATGTAATGGACATATACTCCTTCACATTCAAGAATGAACATATATCTATTTAAATGTTTATGCAATATTGGGAAATTTTGGTGACATTGTAAAGAAAATTGTGATACATTCCAAAAAGTAGAACTTGTTCTATCAATAAGAGGAAAATAAAACTAGAGTTACTCTAGGATAATATATTCTGGGAACTTGATGTTGCCTGGGATCTGTGCACATCCACCTGCCACTATTAATTCAACATTCAGGGAGAACAAGACCCAAGACCTGTTATTTGACAAGCATCAAGTCTGTAGAATGCTTCCTTCTTTAAGAAAGAATAAATGTTTTAACAGAGAGGAACTAAGGAAAGTGCAAGACAAGAGGGTAGCATACAGAATTAAAATGAATGAGCTCCTCCAGCTGGACCTAAAAGAACATTTTAGGAGACTGGAATCGTCTTAAGAGGGCAAGAAGCCATGGCCTTTACAAATCAGAAGAGAACAAGAAAAAGCTGAGGTGATAATGAAGTATGGTATGCAAAGATATGAATGAGGTATGGAAGGATGGCAAGGAAACTAAAACCCAGCTACAGAATTAAAGTCTATTAGGTGGAACTAATGAGCAGAGTTTATAGAAAATCAAATCAAGTATGCAGAGGAAGTAATGTTATAAACAATAGGCAATCAGTACTGAAGCCAATTTAAAAAGAGATGTCTAAATAATTATTGTAAATCCAGTTTTTAAATTGTATGCAAAAGTAAAATATATTCAAAGAGAAGATATGTATTGCTACACAAAATTTTGAAACAACAAATTTAGATTTAAAACCCCAGATAACATTTTTAAAATCCTGAAAAGGCTGGTGTTTCTCTGGAGAATATAGGACAGGATGGGACAATGGAAATAAAATGTTCTGAATTCCTTGGTTCAACTGTGAGAGATTCATTTCATTCTTGACATTTAAAATTTAGAAAATAATAGCTATCAGGACTTCCCTGGCAGTCCAGTGACTAAGACTCCGCGCTTCCACTGCA
Organism: Delphinapterus leucas; assembly: GCF_059928025.1. Taxonomy (NCBI): domain Eukaryota; kingdom Metazoa; phylum Chordata; class Mammalia; order Artiodactyla; family Monodontidae; genus Delphinapterus; species Delphinapterus leucas. Next base: position 81,153,427 of record NC_143132.1, read on the forward strand.
AAGGGCGTGGGTTCAATTCCCGGTCAGGGAACTAAGATCCCACATGCTGCACTGCGTGGCACGGCCAAAAAAAAAAGAAAGTAATAGTTATAGAATTCTTTTCCCCACTATTCTATCTTCCAAACCAAGGGGTCTAAGAAAACATACTTCATATGACAAAGGGCAAAAAATAAAGGAGATGGCAAGGAAGCATTAAAAAAAATTAAAAGGAGCATGAAAATGATGAGATCAAATACTTCATTGATAACAACTAACATAATTTTTAAGAGTTCTTCATATTGGGTCCAAAACTAAAATGCAACCATATATTGTTTACCATAGTCATCCCTAAAACAGAACAGTGTACAAAGATTAAAAGAAAATGCTGACTACCAAATGTAAAATAGCTAGTGGGAAGCAGCTGCATAGCACAGGGAGATCAACTTGGTGCTTTGTGACCACCTAGAGGGGTGGGATAAGGAGGGTGGGAGGGAGACGCAAGAGGGAGAGGATATGGGGGTATATGTATACATATAGCTGATTCACTTCGTTATACAGCAGAAACTAACACAACATTGTAAAGCCATTATACTCCAATAAAGATGTTAAAAAAAAAAAAGAAAATGCTGAGAAAAGGTATAGCAGGCAGATGCAACAAACACTAAAGCAAAAGTCATGATATTAATGTAAGACTAAATGCAACTCAAGACAAATACTTTGTTTTTCAGGATATTTATTTATTTTTAATTGAAATATAGTTGAATTACAGTGTTGTGTTAATTATTGCCTTACAGCAAAGTAACTTAGTTGTACATATGTATACATTCTTTTTCATATTCTTTTCTATTATGGTTTATCACAGGATATTAAATATAGTTCCCTGTGTTATACAGTAGGACCTCGTTGTTTATCCATTCTATATATACCAGTTTGTATCTACTAACCCCAAACTCCCAATCCTTCCCTCTCCCATCCCCCTTCCCCCTTGGCAACCACCAGTCTATTCTCTATGTCTGTGATTCTGTTTCTGTTTCATGGATAGGTTCATATTTTCGATTCTACATATAAGTGATATTGTATGGTATTTGTCTTTCTTTTTCTGACTTACTTCACTTAGTATGATAATCTCTAGTTGCATCCATGTTGCTGCAAATGGTGTTATTTCATTATTTTTTATGGCTGTGCAGTATTCCATTGTATATATGTACCACATCTTCTTTATCCATTCATCTGTTGATGGACATTTAGGTTGTTTCCATGTCTTGGCTATTGTGAATAGTGCTGCTATAAACGTAGGGGTGCGTGTATCTTTTTGAATTATAGTTTTGTCTGGATATATGCCCAGGAGTGGGATTGCTGGCTCATATGGTAATTCTATTTTTATTTTTCTGAGGAACCTCCATACTGTTTTCCACAGTGGCTGTGCCAACTTACATTCCCACCAACAGTGTAGGAGGGTTCCCTTTTCTCCACACCCTCTCTAGCAAGGACAAATTCTTTAAGACAATTAGGGTGGTTTTATATAACTGAATAGTCTAATTCACAGTGAAGATACACTGTTATGGAAATATATGCATCAATAAATGTTGATAGATGCAAAATTAATGTTGCATTCAAAGCACAACCATGGTAAAAGATTTCAAAATGCCACTCTAGGGCTTTCCTATATCAAGTAAAGAAAAAAAAATAGAGGAATTATGTATTATGAATATGATTTTTTAAAAATACATGCTGTGTAGTACCCACAATACAGAGAATGAAATTTCTTTTCCAGGGCTCATAGAACATTACAAAAATAAACTCTGTATTAGGTTACAAATAAAATCTCTGCAAGTTCCTTAAAACAGAAATAATAAAGGTCACAGTCTTTAACCATTAGAAATGAATAATAATAAATAACAACATGGGGGACAAGCAATAAATTATGGTCCGTTTGTATAATAAAGTACTGTGTAGCCATGGAAAACAATATTATATGTAGAAGGATGTTTAGTAACACCAAATAATGGTCACCATAAACAAATAAGTGAAAAAAGTTAGAAAGAGGTTAAAAGAGTTTAAAAAAAAGTGTATGCTTACATACATAGGGAAATTCTAGAAATAATTTATGGCAAAATGTTAATTGTGGTTATAATTAATGGTGAGGTTACATGTGATTTTTATTTTAAAATCATTAAAATATGATTTGGACTCTTGGCCAAGATTAATATTATGCTCACACTGTTTATGGTTTGTAGAATCCATATTCTACAATATTGTTTTGATAATGAAGATTAGTTTGCTTGTTTCTAGTCCTTTGGCTTTTTGTTGTTGCTGTTGTTCTCCAAAATTCTTCAAAAATCAAATAACAGTGGTTAAAGAGCCTGGTCATCCTGGTCCCAAGCAGTAGACCAAGCTATCCTTTGCTCTACTTGCTCTAGAATTAACCAGCCCACTCCCCAAACTTCCCTCAAACATTGTTTGGTCAGTAGTGTTTTGGGTTAGTTAGTTTATTTCTTTGGTCACTTAATGTTTTCAGATCATTCTGAGCTATTTTTTTCATGATGTACTTCATGTAAGTTTGTACCATCTTCCTGTATATTGCTTGATTGTGTGCCTTCCCTCTTATCTCTAAACGTCCTTTTCAGTTATGAACCTGTGGGTTAGTCCCGCAGGCACTTTTTTTTTTTTTAAGAACCATCCCTTTTCCCTCTTGTGTTTGCCTAAGTTTAAAGGTCCTGGCTGTTTATTACAGCCTGGCTTCTCCTTGACAATAATAACCTCTGAGCTGGAGTAGCTTCTTTCTCCTAAGATGTCTCTTATGCTGGCTTCACCCTTCTGCAAGCAGGGTCTTTCTGTTGGTCAGAGTAAGGTCCAGAGGAGTTCATCCAGTTAGACTTCTTTACTCCATTTCAACAAGGGAAATGGAAACACTTGTCTGATGCTCTTTTAGCCAAATGAGGCTTTCAGCAAACGTTTAGCCAGCATGAGTTCCCTTTCACTGTTCCAACTTCCTTCATGCCAGAAGAGTAGGGGCTAGGAATGCACCCTTCATTTCCTCCTTGTGGTCAAGAGGCTGGTAGAACATGCTCACGATGATATCATACTGTTCCTCACCCTTTTCTGCTCACTCATAAGATATTTTAGGTGCTCTATCTTTAGGGTCATGAATATCCATCATAAACCAATTTTTGGTCCAAAGCCATGTTGCCATATAGACATGCCAGTCCTTAAATACAGTTTTTAGTACTCTTTGTAATAATGTGTACATGTGTGTATATTTGTGCGTGTCGCCAGGCACCTCCCCTCTCCTGTTTGTTTTACCAGCAGTTCTACACTTTAGACTGATTCGTAGTGCTATTACAGCTCTTTGATCATGTGCTCGTCAGTCTCTAGGCTAATACATGCCCCCCCACCCCATGCTCATGAGATGCAAGCATTTCATTACTAGATACGAACTCCCCCTTTCAGCATATGGTGAATCATGACCCAGAGAACTACATCCAGTATTGACACTGTTTGCTTCCATTTAATCTCAGAATCCCAACTGTCAGCAGGAAGAGCGGATGACAACATCATCCCTATTCCCAAGTGTTTCACTGTCTTGCCGAAAACTAGTGGGACATCAGGTCAGACTAGATGATAAAGGACCTTGAATGCTTGGAAAAGGAATTGGACACAAAGTGATAGTCGGAAGTAATTCTTAGTTCTTGAGAAGGAAAATAATTGAAACTAGTGGTTTTCCTAGAGTAAAGTATTCATATGCAGAGCAGACTGAAATGGAAGGAGACAGTTCTGAAGACTAGAGGCAGGTGCTGGGGCCAGTGAGCAGGCCTCAGAAATTGGAGGTGCTGTCACAAGGAATGAAATGAAGGGACAGAGCTGATAGATAACACAAAACAAACTTGGTAAGTTGGTTTCTGGTTTGGTATTGAAATTTTGGGAGGAGGAAGGAGGCTGAAAGTAAATAACACCAATTATCAACCCGCTGAATGTGGAGAATGACATTTACATTGAAAAAGATAGGCAAATCTGTGTTATTCAGTTTTTGAGGTGGAGCTGGGAGGAAGGTAAGTTTGAGAGTAGATCTATTTATATATTTAAAAGTCACACCTTATAAATGGTTGGAGGACTGTGTAAATGCATGTGATTCCATCAGCAACAGGATGCCTTTCTGACCAAACTAAATTCATTATATGATTTCACACTCCAATCAAAATAGAGTTAGTCAATCAAATCAAATTACTTTTCTCTTTCTACTATTTCTTCTTTAGTTGGGGCTGCTTTCTGTTGGCCATTTTTGTCTAGTTCAAAGTGATTCACCCAGGGAGGCCAGTCCCTCCAACTGGACTGTAATTTTTTAAATACGTTCATCCAAATGACTAACTCTGTGCTCATCTCCCAAACCCTCCAGTGTCCTAATCTAGCTCATGCACCCAGCCACTCCTAACCACTGCAGGCAGATGTTGCCACAGAGTTCCCATGTCATAGTTTTTTTTGGTTTATTCATTAATTGCTTCTGAGGGGTGAAAGTGAAAATTTATACCATTTCATCTTTTATAGCTGGTTCTGAAAAGCATCATTGTTCCCTTCCATCCTCTTCCTTAAATTGAGATCTAAGATTTTTCACCCTGAAATTCATCTTTTCTCATCATAAACTCATTTCTCCATTATATGAGGCCATGCAAGGTATCAGGGGATCTTGGCACATTTACTTGCATCTGATAAAAAAGGGAAGGCAGTTGGCATCCATGGAGTCCTATGGCACTGTGCTAAGAAATCTGTATTCATTATGTTTAATGCTATTCTGCAAGGTGACACCACTATTCCCATTTTCCAGCTGAGGAAACTTGGACTCAGAGAGATGAAGTAAGAATAAGTAATGTGCTCAAGGCCACAAATCTAGGAAATGCAGACCCAGGTTTGTTCAACTCCTGGGTTATACTCTTTTCTATTTTCTGACAGATCTATATTTCTAGGTATAGAATACTGTTGGTATGTTGTTCTCCACATCAGAAACCAGTGGTGCAGAGGAACAGTCGAGAAGTGCTTTACGCCTCACAGGCCCTGGCGTATAGGTCTCCTGACACTCCCAACCCATACATACCCTTGAGTGAACAAGGCTCATGGGTTTGGAAGAGATTTGGGGGAAATGAAATGGCATACTCCTAATTATTTTGAACTAAGGAATCCATTAGCTATAATTTTTATTGAAATTGAAAATACAAGAAATAATCTTATAGCATGAAGAAACTCCTTTAAATTAGACCCAATTTAGGAGTTTTGAGGTTTTGATTTCAGCGGTTCCTCCCTGCAGTGCCAGCATGTCAGGTACACTTAGTAAACCCGAGTCTTTTCTCTTCTCTGCCCTTTCACATTAGCCGTGTGAGCACCATTGCGAGCTGAGCTCTCCTGTCTCTGAGCTGCACAGTGCCAGTGCTTTCTCAAAAGTCTTCCCATTTCATCTAGGCTTTCAAAAGGAGTGCTGTAAAGTTGACTATCTTATTCTCCTATCATTTAATAAAACCTTTTGCGTTTATAGTGATGCCCCCATTTTTATTCCTAATATTGGTGGTTCCTCCTCTTCTTCCCCCTCTTCCTCTCTCTCTCTCTCCCAAAGAATTGTCTATTTTATTGATTTTTGTCAACAACAGCAAAAAGAGCTTTTGATTTTACTTACTGTCCAGTTGTTTTGTTTTGTTGTGGGTTCTAGCCTTCATCTTTAGTGCTGCCCTTTTTAGCTTTATTTAGCTTTCTTTTGCTCCTTTTCCAGCTTCCTGAGTTGGAGGCTTGATTTATTTATTTTCATCTTCCTTGTTTTCTAAGAAATTTATTTAAGGCTACAAGCGTCCTATAATCAAACTGCACATTTACTAGATTGATAGGTAACTCTTCCATATTTTCACTTTCTTCTTAAACAAGAAGTTACTTAAGACTATATGGGTTTTTTTAAAATTACCATATTGTTGCAGATTGACTTCCCTGGGAAGCAGATTCTGAGATGGAGATTGCAGTGCAGGAGTGTTATTAATTTTAAAGGGAATGCTTTTGGGATCACTACTTGTGGAAGGGATGGGACAGAGCAGGATTGGCAGAGAATTTGGACTGGGATGGCCCTGCTGAGTTGTTTCCCATTGGGTTGAGGGGACCCGGCCTTTATGCCCCTTCCCATTTGTATCATTCAGTAATTGTATGTGGGTTGCCCAGGAAGGGGGCATGACCTTGGGCAAGGCAGATCTTTGCAGCTAAGGCAGTTCCTGAAAAGGGCTGACAGCTGAGAGCTGTCTTCCAGCAGCACTCCCAAGTAGCTGGGGAAGTAAATCCTTTCCAAAAGGGGATCTGGTTGGCACAGTTCAGCACATACTACAAATATTTACAGTTTAATATTTTAACTAACTTTTGGCTGTTGACATTTAATCTGTATAAGACATTTCCCCATAGTATTTAATTAGATACATGTACCAAAATGTATTTAGCAGTCCCATATTGTGAGACATTTAAATTGTTTGGAATTTTTTGCTATTATAAATATACTGCCAAAAATATCTTCAGAGCTGCAATCTTGTAGAAGTACTAACAGTAGTCTCAGAGGTAGTGCTGTTATTTTTGTCCATAGTTACTTTCTTTTTTTAAGATCTATATCTATATCTATATTTTATTCCTCTTCACCTTTTTGTACTGTCTACACTATTCTACAGCTTTAACTTCTCTCTTTGTAATAAATTCTGATAAGTTGTCCATAATGGCTCATGAGAAACATGCTCACTTTCTAGTTTTGTTTTTTCTTTAAGTTTGAGATATAATTGACATACAGCAATGTATAAGTTTAAGGTGGACAGCATAATGAGTTGACTTACATACATCATGAAATGATTATCACAATAAGCTTCATGAATACCCATCATCTCACAGAGATACAAAATCAAAGAAATAGAAAAAATTTTTTTCTTGTGATGAGAACTCTTAGGATTTACTCTCTTAACAGTTTTCATACATAACATAAGCAGTGTTCATTATATTTATCAAGTTGTACATTACAACCCTAGTACTTACTTATCTTATAACTGGAAGTTTCTACCCTTTGACCACCTTCATCCAGTTCCCCCTCCCCCCACCCCCATCTCTGATAGCCACAAATCTGATCTCTTCTTCTGTGAGTTTGTTTGTTTGTTTTTGAAGTATAATGGACCTGTAACACTATGTTAGTTCCTGTTATGCAACATAGTGATTTGGTATTTCTGTACATTTCAAAATGATCACCACAGTAAGTCTAGTTATGATATGTCACTATGTAAAGATATTACAGGGACTTCCCTGGTGGCGCAGTGGTTAAGAATCTGCCTGCCAATGCAGGGGATGTGGGTTTGAGCCCTGGTGCAGGAAGATCCCACATGCTGTGGAGCAACTAAGCCAGTGCATCACAACTACTGAGCCTGCGCTCTAGAGCCCAAGAGCCGCAACTACTGAGCCCATGTGCCACAACTACTAAAGCCCGTGCGCCTAGAGCCCGTGCACCTAGAGCCTGTGCCCTGCAATGAGAAGCCTGCGCACCGCAACAAAGAGTAGCCCCCGCTCACTGCAACCAGAGAAAGCCCGTGTGCAGCAGCAAAGAACCAACACAACCAAAAATAAATAAATAAAATAAATTTCTAAAAAAAAAAAGATATTACATAGTTATTGACTGTATTCCCCACACTGTACATAGCAATATATATATGATTATTTTGTGTAGCTGATCTCTTAAGTTCAAATGCATTTTAACAAACCTATGTTTTTACTCACTACCGCTGTGTTTACTGTTTTTGACATCATATTTTACGTATTTTTGTTTTGTGTATCACTTAACTACTTATTGCAGATATAGATGACTTTACTACTTTTGTCTTTTAACATTTCTGCTAGCTCTCTACATGGTTGATTTACTGCCTTTGCTGTATATTTGCCTTTACTGATGAGTTTTTCTTTTCATAATCTTCATGTTTCTAGTTGTGGCCTTTTCCTTTTCACTTAGAGAAGTCTCTTTAACATTTCTTGTAAAGTTGGTTTAGTGGTGCTGAACTCTTTTAGCTTTTGCTTGTCTGTAAAACTTTAGATCTCCCCATCAATTCTGAATGAAAGCCTTGCCGGGTAGAGTATTCTTGGTTTTAGGTTTTTACCTTTCACCACTTTAAATATATTATACCACTCCCTTCTGCCTGCAGAGTTTCTGCTAAGAAGTCACCTGATAGCCTTATGGAAGTTCTTTTGTATGTCACTCATTGCTTTCTCCTTGTTGCTTTTAATAGTCTCTCTCTATCTTTAATTTTTGCCATTTTAATTGCCATGTGTCTTAGTGTGGTCCTCTTTGGGTTGATCCTTTTTGGGACTCTCTGTGCTGCCTGGACTTGGTTGTCTGTTTCCCTTCCCAAGTTAAGGAAATTTTCAGCTATTATGGCTTCAAATATGTTCTCTTCCCCTTTCTGTCTCTCCTCTCCTTCTGGGACCCTTATAATGTGAACGTTAGTACATCTGATGTTGTCCAAAATCTCTTAAACTGTCCTCATTTCCTTTTATTCTTCTTTCTATTCAGCTTCAGTGATTTCCACTAACCTGTCTCATCTCATCTAATCTACTGTTGATTCCTTCTGTGTATTTTTCATTTCAGTTATTGTGTTCTTCACCTCTGTTTGGTCCTTCTTTATATTTTCTAACTCTTTTTATTAAAAACTTCCCACTCTGTTCATCCATTCTTCCCCCAAATTCTTTGAACATCTTTACGCTCATTACCTTGAACTCTCTATTGGGTAGATTGCCTTTCTCCACTTCACTTAGTTCTTCTTCTGGGGTTTTAACTTGTTCCTTTGTTTTGAACGTACTCCTCTGTTGCCTCATTTTGCCTAATTTGCTGTTTTTATTTCTATGAATCTGGTATTTGTTATGTTTCCCGACCTTGGAGAAGTGGCCTTTTGTAGGAGACATCCTGTGTGTCCTAGCAGCTCACTCCCCTCTGGTCACCAGAACTATATGCTCTAGGGGTGCCTCCTATGTGGGCTGCGTGGGTCCTTCCGTTGTGGCGGGCTGACTAATGGGTGGTCTGGTCGGCATGGCCGGCTCCCCATCCAGCTGCTTGCCAGGCCCTACCTTGTGCAGAGGCTGCTGTTCACTGGTGGGTGGGGCCGGGTCATGAGGCTGCTGGCTTGGAGCCCTGGGATTTCCCAGGGCTAGTGCTGGCCTACTGTTGGGTGGAGCTGAGTTCTGGAATAGGTAATTGTGGGTCCCAGATCTAGTGTTGGCCTGCTGGTGGGCAGGGCCAGTTCTTGACACAGCTGACCGTGAGGTCCGAGGTGTCCCAAATCTGGTGTCAACCCACTGGTGGATGGGGCCAGTTCCCCAGGTGACTGGCTGAGAGACCCAAGGTGTTCCAGAGCTAGTGGTGGCTTACTTTGCCCACTGGTGGGCAGGGCCGGGGCCCTGTGGGCCCAGTGCTGGCCTGCTGATGGGTGGGCTGTGTCCTGGTATGGCAGGCTGCAGGGCTGCAGTGCTCCTGGGGCTGGTGTCTGCCCACTGGTGGGTGAGGCAAGGTCCTTGGGCTAGTGCTGGCCCACTGGTGTTCAGGGCCAGGTCCTGGGCCCTCTAGTGGACAGAGGCAGTCCTGGGACAGCTGTGGGCTCAGGGGGTCTTAAGGCAGCAGGCCTGCTCATGATTGGGGCTGTATCTCTCCCCAGCTGGTTGCATCTCAGTACTGGGACTGAAAAGCTGGTGGGTGGGACTGGGTCCTGGCACTAATAAGATAGAGGGAGGATTCCAAAATGGCCCTTGCCAGCGCCAGTGTCCCTGTGGTAGAACAAGCCCCCCAGAATGGCTCTCACCAGTGTCTATGTCCCTAGGGTGAGCTCCAGTTGCCTCCTGCCTCTCCGGGAGGCTCTCCAAGATCAGTAAGTGGGTTTTACCCCGACTTCTTTCAAATTACTGCTTCTGCCCTGGGTTCCAGGGCAGGTGAGATTTTGTGCGCACCCTTTAAGAGTGGAGTCTCTATTTCCCACAGTCCTCTGGATCTCCCAAAAGTAAGCCCCGACACCTTCAAAGACAAACGTTCTGGGGGCTCATCTTCTCAGTGCAGGACCCCCCAGGCTGGGGACCCTGATGTGGGGCTCAGACTACTCGCTCTCTGCGGAGAACCTCTGCGACTGTAATTATCCTCTCGTCTGTGGGTCACACACTGAGGGGTATGAGTCTTGACCATACCGCATCTCTGTCCCTCCTACCTGTCTCATTGTGGTTCCCTCTCCATATATTTAGTTGTAGAAGATGTTTTCTGCTAGTCTTCCAGTTTTTCTCATCAATAGTTGCTCTGTAAATAGTTGTAATTTTGGTGTGCCCATGGGAGGAGATGAGTTCAGGGTCTTCCTACTCCACCGTCTTGACCACTACCTCAAAAATCCATAGTTACTCTCTTAAGATAAACTTACAGAAGTAAAATTACACAGAAATGTACATTTCGAGGCTACTGATATATAGTGTTATTTTGGCTAATTTACTTCAATACCAGCAGTGTAGGAGAGTTTCTATTTCATTGCTTTCTTAGCAACAAGGATGTTCCCTATTTCTAAATTGTTAACAATTTGATAAGGTGGCAATAATGCCTTATTATTGTTTCTGTCCAGTGAAGTATGATTTAAATGAGTATGAAAACAAATGACATTTCCCAGCCTAAAATAATGGTACCAGATACTGTATGGCAAGAGCAAAGATTTAGATTTTGTGCTTTTACTCAATTAGAATATTTTTAAATTATTACAAATATGTTTGTATTTTCTTGATGATTGTCTAATGCCAAGTGCTGTCATATGATTTCATTGCCCCCTTTTATCTTTGTGTCACATGGCATAATGGTGAAGAAGCACCCCAGAGTCACATTATCTGGATTTGAATCCTGTATTTATCAGTTCATAGCTGCATGACCTAGGACAAGTTACTTAACTCTCTGTTCTTTAGTTTCCTCATCTTTAAAATGGGCATATTTGTATCTACCTCTTAGGGTTGTTAGGAGTAGTTAACCAGGTAAGTCATGTAAATTGCTTAGGGCAGTCTGGCATGTTGTAAAGGTTAACCATTATTAATAAGGTGTTTTTCAAATTGGGGGCTAGACACCTCTGAGGTGGAGGGGGCCATCCAGGGACATATTGTCAGGGGTCAGAATAAGGTATAGCCATGTCTGGGTGCTGTTGTCCATGGTGCTGAACCATAGTTATGTAATTCCCCAAAGGGCATTGCTGCTCTATTGAGTTGGTGGAAGAAGAGGCACATGACTGCCCAGAGTCTTCTATAAACTAAATCCTGGGTTCCTGAAATGAGCCAGAAAATTGATCCTCAGGCAGTCTGTAATCTAGAGATAGTATTAATAATTTTCCCAGGTCTGAAAGCCAGCACGGATGCCGGGGAAAGTATGGGCTTTGCATCAGGCACACATGGGTTTGAATAATGGCTTAGCTGCCTGCAAGGAGTCTGATCCTAGATACAGTGGCATGATAATTCCTTGAAAGATTATTTTGAGGATTATATTAATGTGGAGAAGGCAGTAGATTCTCAATAAATAGCAGCTATTCTTCAGATTGTTATGGGAATCAGGAAGTGGGGAGAAGGAAAAGGAAAGGAGAATTAGAGAATGGAGATGGAGGGGTAGAAGAGGAGGGAGGGGAGGGAGAACACAAGAGCTTCATCAAGTGGAGAATGCTCACAGGCCAGCTCACCACAAGCTCCTCCTGGCCCACAGGAACTTTCCAAGCTTAATGCAGTTTCACACACTTCTAAACTTGAGTGTTGTCTCTGTGGTGTGTTTTGTTGTGGTTATTGTTAACGCACACACCACACCACTGCCACCACAATACCTGATTTTTTTTTTGCTTTTTTGTAGTACGCTGGCCTCTAACTGCTGTGGCCTCTCCCGTTGCGGAGCACAGGCTCCGGACTCGCAGGCTCAGCGGTCATGGCTCACAGGCCCAGCTGCTCCGCAGCATGAGGGATCTTCCCGGACCGGGGCATGAACCCGTGTCCCCTGTATCGGCAGGCGGACTCTCAACCACCGCGCCACCAGGGAAGCCCAATACCTGATATTTTTATAGTGCTGTCTTTTTCTAGTTCTGCCTGAGCCCCATACTCATATCTTGATGTGTCTCTTCTGTGACTATTCCATTCCTGATACAGGGATGCTCTGTGGCATGAATAGGGCTGTCATTTTCTCACCCTCTCAGGCTTTTCTGTTTGTTGGGTTTTGCCCTTCAGTTTTTGGTAGGAAACTCCTATTATCTGCTCTGTGCCCTCCTCAAGATTATATATTTGGCACAAAATGTGATAGGAGGAGTATGAAACATAGATCCAGATTGTAGAGAAAGTAAAATTCCCCAGGGAATATAAATCATATCATGAGAATTTTAGGTCTGACAATCATGGGGCTCTGGCTTCCCAATGATGTTTTCCTGCCTTGGGAAAGTGGAACTGACTTGAGAGATCCAGAATCTGTCTGTTTTAGGGCCCCCTAAGGAGAAGGAATATCTGCAGGTAGTCCAAGCTTCTCTTCTTTCTGTCCCTTACGTTAATGTAAAGCAGTGCTTATAAACACTGGCATGCATCAGAATCCCCAGGGCTCTATAAAACACAAATTGCTGGACCATCCTGAATTTCTGGAGATCTGGGGTGGGTTCTGAGAATTTGCTTTTCTTACATGGTCCCAGTTGATGCCAATACTGCTGGTGTGAGGACCGCACTTTAAGGACCACTGATAGGAAATTTTACTTGCTATGATACTCATAAAACATTATACAAATAATTCCCATGACAACCCTGTGGAACATGTACTACTACTATTATTATACCCATTTAGAGATGAAGAACGCTGGTTTAATGTCACATACTAGTAAGTGGTAGAGCCAAGATTTGAATTCTGTTCTAATTCCAATGCCAGACTTGTGCTTGGTGCTTTGGGAAGAAGGCTGCCTGACACTGGATGTGAGTCATTTTCCCCAGGCGTTAGTTCTGTGAAGGAGGCCTCCTCTCATGCTCTTATCCCTACATCAGCCCCTCAGCTCTGGAGTCCAGAATCGGACCTTGGTCCTGATGTTTATAGCACCACTTCTTTAGCATTTCCACTGTAGCGTGCCCCTAATGGCAGAGCCAAGTGAACACTCTCCCACATTTTTGAGAGCAAAGGTGGCTCCAGGGCAAGAACTTAATTTTTTTCCAAAGTCTCATGTTTTACCTCAAACTTCCTGAATATTTTACATTCTATGCCATTCTCTGTTCATGTTTAATATAATGTAGATGTTTTTCCCCTCAAATAATATTGGCTTTCCAGATGCATGCCATGGTTTTTCCTCTAGCTTCTAATTTACCTTCCAGTTTGAGGATGAGGATTTAGGCTCTCCATAGTTGGTTTATTGATGGTATCAGCACTTAGCACAGGACCTGGCACTTCGGTACTCAATAGGTATTCATCCAGAGGTGTTATGGTAAAAGAAAGACCATGGGCTTTGGAACTAAACAGACTTGAGTTCAAATACCAGTTCTGTCACTTACTGATGGATGAACTTAAGAGAATCACTCTGGGGCTGTTTTTACAGCTGTAAAATGGGCATCAAAATACCTTGCTCTCAGGGGTTGTTGACTATTACAGATGCAGTGTGCAAAGCACCAGATGTGTGATAGTCTATAAATGAAGTTTGCTGCTATGGCTTCTATTTTAATGACTTGTATAACAGATAAACAAATAAGGGAATGAATGAGCCCACTTGAGCTGTGATGGCCCTGGGATTTAAACACTCCCCAGTCTGACACTGCCTGCCTGTACCAAAGGCAGCCCCTCAAGTAGCAGGTCTCAGCTTCTCCTGGGAGACTGCATGCGTCTCCTGGCTACCAGTCCCCTGCACCTGGGCAGCTCTGTTCAGCCTGACATTTTCACACCTCCGCCAGAGCAGGGCTTCTCATGTTCACTCTGAGACCACTAATGAGATGCAGAATCCTCAAATGCAAGTCCTCTCTGAATTCTTATGGGTAGCACACAAATCCAAGGCTTTTGTTTTTATGTTTGTGTAAGGACTTATATACTGGTAATTTACTAAATGAGTTATTAGGGATTACTCATAGTTGCTATTCATGAAATCAAATTAGGTCATTACCAAGTTCTCCAGGGGCTCTAATTGGGTTATCTGTGAAGTCAAGCTGCTTCTAAATGTTCAGCAACTACTGGCTTCTCACTCAGCCAGATGGTTCGAGAATCCTGTGACCTGGGGGAAAGTCATGCTGTTATCATTGCAATGTCAGACTTGTTTTGAGTTAGTTGTGGTGTTCAGCTCCTGCTATTCTTGCTTTTTAATTAGAAATGGTAGTTCATTTAACTTCATCATTATCCCATTAGTTTGTGGAGGATATTTGGTTAACTCGACAGCACGCAGTGATACATATTTGCCTCAAAGGTATTTTAGGCCTATAATTTTCCAGTTACTAGGTTTTAAGACATGAGCAAGCTGCAGTTCAAGCATGAATCATGCATCCTCTCTTGCTAAACAGATACATATGTAATCTGAACCCAAACATGCTTCTTTAGTTGTTTTGGTTATTTATGACTGCATAACTTACTATCCTAAAGCATAGTGGCTCAACCGTTATTTTATTATTCTGCATGATTCTGTGCATCCAGAACTCGGGCAGGGCTCAGCGGGGACAGCTTATCTCCACTCCACGTCATGTCTACTAGAGCTGTAAAATGCAAAGTGGCTTCACGTCCGGCATCACAGCCAGGGTGGCATACATGACTGCGTGCTGGCTGGACGCCTTGACTGGGACCTCATCACAGGGGCTTCAGTTGTCATCATCAGTTGGGTTGCTTGGTTCTCCTCCCTCTGTCCACATGGTTCCTCTGTGATCTCTCCAGCAAGGTGGCTGAACTCCTGACATGGCAGTCCAGTGCTTCCAAGAGCGCAAAAGTGGAAGCTGTCAGGCCTTCAGGCTTAGGCCTGACACTGCCACAACATCACTTCTACTGCAAGTTAAAGCAAGTCACAGGCACAGCCCAGACTCAAGGGGTAGAAAATAAAAAGGACGTGAATGTCAGGAGGCATGAACCATCAATGCAATAGACTATGACAAAAGTGACAGTCCATTGATGAATTCAAGCAAGTTAACCCCTAGCGTACTGTAAGTTAAGCCTAATAAAGTGACTATTATAAGTTTATAGATTATAGTTTATAGTTATAAAATTATGGGTAATTAATATTAAAATATATACACCAATTCATGTTTTTTATAAGTGTCGCAGAACTAATATTATCAATTTTACATCAACTAGTGTCTTTTGTTCCTCTCCAGTTCTTTGTTAGCACCCAGTCTTTTTTCTATTGGGAAGTGCAAACAGGTGTGGTAGGACTTTTGCTCCATGCGAATAGTGTCAGTCAAAGAAAGTTGAGAACCACTTTTCTAGTGGTCAAGAAATGAACACTTAGAAGTCCTCTAATAACTAGAGCTACAAAGTGGGCAGAACACTGTTTCCACCCTGAAGGAGCTCAGTCTCGCAGGAAAGGGTGGGCAAGTACACTGCAGTGTGGTGGGTGCCGCCATGGAGAAGAGCCCAAGGAGCTATTGGATAGCAGAGAAGATATGTCCAGCCCCGTCCAGGCAATTAAAGGGAGCTTCTTAGAGTAGGTGATACTTGAACTGAACTCCAAAGGCTGAACAGGAGTTGCAGAGTTGAAGAAGGATCAGCGAGGGCGAAAGCCCAGAGATGGTACAGTTATCAAGATGTGACTTGTCCCAAGTCTGGGAAGAGAGAGGGATTTGTATCTTTCTAGTTTTTAGTGATTCTTCCCTTTAAAAAATACGGTCTGTTATAAATCATCAGACGCATATAAACAAGCTCCCCCCATCTGATGCTATATTCATAAATTAATGTCTTTATGAGAGCAAAGAGATGAAGAGGTGTTTGTTCCTGGATAATTGGCGATGGCTGATTCATTGGAATGAATAGAGAGACCTGGGGTGCAATTCAATACCTATTGAATTTGCCATCTTCCTTCTGACTTGTGATTTCCATGCCAGCATCTGTACAGAACAAATAGGATTTGATCCAGTATATGAAATTGCAGAGCTAGGAAATGTGTTCAAAACCATGACTCCCACCCCCTCATTTTTAGACAAGGAAACTGAGGCCAGGGGAGCTGAAGCAAGTGCTAAGAGTGGCATAGCTGTAGGGACGTAAAACACTCTTCTCCCACCCAAGCCTGACAATATCCAATCTGAGTGTTATTTAGAAGATCCTATTACATTTTTTTCTGTCAGCAAAGATGTTCAGGGTGGTAATAAGAAGATTGTTGGCACTGCAAAGAGCCTCCAAGAGAGAAGTGATAAGATAGGCCGATGAAAGATAAATGCCAAGAGATGTCAGCTGGAGCAAGCCCTCTTGTGCAGTAGCCATCATCTCTATCAAAGGATGGAAAACCAGAGGGGACTGTCACGTGGGAGCATGGTCAGCAGTTACCATCTGGAGAGTCAGGCAGTGTTTCCTGATGGAAATTAAGTATGGTGCAGTTTCACTAAGCTATTTACAAAAACAAGTGGCAGGTCCGATTTGGCCTATAGGCAATAGGCCCCTGGTTTAAATAATAGCCTGGGGGGGATTATAGTATATACTCCCGAACAGCAAAGCAATTTTTTTAAGCCCAAGTTTTCTACATGTTGTCAGCCTATAGTTAACAAATAAGAAGACATGCAAAATAATTATCCTTTGGCCTAAGAAGAGGCTTTCTCAACGTACCCATAGGATCTGGTGTCATAGTAATTTGTAACACTATTTGAAAATCTGCCAGTTTCCTTAAATAACAGAAGTAGGTTTATATAAGTCTTACCTACATTTAAGTTGCTATAATAGAAAACAAAATACCTGTTATGTGCCTTCCATAAATGCATCCAGTAAATGGAGAAATAAACTGGGATAAAAGCTGTGTTGTTATATTTGAAAAGGAAAAAAATTTATATTAATACACTTGTTATTCAATCTTGAATGTGTAAATTTTAAAAAAACAAACCTTATGCCACACCTTCAAGTTATATAAAGGTTTATTAATACATTTCAGACAGACTTCAAAAATATGAATAAAAACACTGAATTATGTTTATTCTAAAAAAAAAAAAAAAAGAATGGTGCAGTTTCACTAAAAATAGAACTACCATATGATCCAGCAATCCCACTCCTGGGCATATATGTGGAGAAAACCATCATTTGAAAAGACACAGGCACCCCAATGTTCATTGCAGTACTATTTACAATAGCCAGGACATGGAAGCAACCTAGATGGCCATCAACAGAGGAATGGATAAAGAAGATGTGGTACATACAATGGAATATTACTCAGCCATAAAAAAGAATGCAATAATGCCATTTGCAGCAACATGGATGGACCTAGAGATTATCATACTAAGTGAAGTAAGTCAGACAAAGACAAATATCATATGATATCACTTATATGTGGAATCTAAAAAAAAATGGTACAAATGAACTTATTTACAAAACAGAAACAGACTCACAGACTTAGAAAACAAACTTATGGTTACCAAAGGGGAAACATGGAGGGAGGGATAAATTATGAGTTTGGGATTAACAAATACACACTACTATATATGAAATAGATAACCAACAAGGACCTACTGTATAGCACAGGGAACTTTACTCAATAGTCTGTAATGACCTATATGGGAAAAGAATCTGAAGAAGAATGGATATATGTGTATATATATAAATGAATCACTTTACTGTACACCTGAAACTAACACAACATTGTAAATCAATATTCTCTAATATAAAATAAAATTTTTAAAAAAGAATGGTGCCGTTTCTTCCACTATGAAGCCAAGCACTGAGCTGCAGTGGAGCAGCAATGATAATAACAGGAGTATTTGTTTAGTTATTGCAACATATACCTCTTTACCTTGGTACTCCTTCTCAACTTCAGGAATCTTTCCACCTGCCCTGTGCCTGCTACGGACACAGTAGCTAGCCCCATAGTTCCCTGTATTTATCTGTACCACTCCTCTTACCAGCTGTGTGTTAATTATCTGTTAAGGTGTCTGTCTCCCACATGGGACTGTCAGCTACTACAACAGGAAAATATAGACAATGTATGTGTTCTATGGGAATGCAGCTGGGAGAACAGCTTGGTTTGCTCAAAGAGTTCAAAAAAACTATAGTGACCTTTGTATCTGCAGCCAGACATATGAGTAGTGGTTTGTTATGGGAAGGAAGGAGTGAAGGGAATTCCAGGTAGATTAAAGGCATGGTGTGTTTGTCAGTCCCTTAACTAATGTTTATGAGGTCCTACCATGTGCCAAATACTTTGCTAGGTGCTAGGAGTACACAGTAGGTTGACTTGGCTGTAACGTGGGGCATGTGGAGCCGGAGGTCATTCAAGTAAGGACGGGGAGGTGAGCTGTGCCACAGATGAAGGATCTAATGCAACTGGCCAAAGAACCTGCCTTTAATCCTGGAAGCCAGTGGAGGCCTCTGAAGGGTTTTAAGCAGGTAAATGCTGCAGTCAAATTTGGTTCTAAATGAGGAGGATATCTATGAAGATATGGAATGATTCATGGGACATTTTGTTAAGTGAAAAAAACAATGTGCAAAAGACAATCTACAATGTGCTACCTTTTGTAGGTAAAGAAGGGGAAATAAGAAAATATCCATATATCTGCTCAATGATGTGAAAATAAGCAGGAAGAATAAACTAGAAAACATAAGTATGGGGTAGGGAAAAGATTATAAGGAGGGGGATGGAAACAGAGTAAAGGGAACGGGGGAAAGCAAGACTTCTCTGAAGAAACCTTTTTATATAGTTCTGACTTTTGAAACCGTACTAAAAAAGAATCAGTGGGAATGGAGGATAACCCTACAGTGAAATACAAACAGGAATGAATGGGAGTGGGAAAGAACTAACCTAAGTAACTTTTGAAAATAGTCCTTTGAAGATATGCAGTTGGATGAAGACAGAGGAACTATAAATAAATCTTGAACTCTATTTTTCACAGAGATGTGGCTAGCACTTCCGAAACTACTTTCTGTATATTTTAGGGTTGAGAAAATAAGCATATTGTAGATAATGGAAACAGAGTTTGTTGGAGAAGGGAGTTTAACAATATGGAACGACAGAGTGTATGAGTATGAACTTGGGGTTTTTAACATGAATGCATGGATGGATGGATGGATGGACGGACGGACGGGAAGATAGATAAATAGCCAGAAATGAGATATGTGTGTACATGTGAATATATTTCCTAGCTCTGTCCCTGACAGGGCCTAGAAGTAGTGACACCCCAGTAGCAATGAGCATACCTAGTACCCAAACCTTGGTTTCAAAAACCATTCCCCACTAGAAAGAATCAGGGATCTTTGGGAAAATGACTGATTTCAGGATAGTACTGAGGAAGAAAAAGATGATCCTGAAATATTTTGTAGTACCAGAAAATAAAGATGTGATCAGAGAATGATAGGAATATGTCTAAAGAACAAGGAATCACCTTGAATGAGCTTGCTGTGGCCAAATCTGGGACAATTTGAAAATCAAAACAAATAATGATGGTAACGGATTATAAGCCATTGAATAAAGTAAGAGTCCATGAATATAAGTAAATATATATTATATGTAAAAGTAATACACATTTATACTTATGTATTATGTATATTTATATAAACATTTTATATATTTATAGTATATGTAGTATTTATAGTATAAGGTATAGTATAGTATAAAGAAAGAAAGAAGGGAAAGCTCTCCCTCACAGTAGAATCCCAACTAATATAGAAGGGAGGATGGAATTAGAAATTCACTATCATAGTAATAATTAATCCAGGAAAGAATCATCAGTGGGTGCTAAAACTAGTGGATAAAAGTTTGATGAGTAATTACAAAATTACAGCAACCTGAAGCAGGATGAGATCAAGTTCATAAATCTATGTTACAGCACAAAGCACCCAAATGCTGTCAGCTGATTGTCATGTTGCTAAGTGGTTGTATTTGCAATAGGATGATAACAATAATTATTTATTGAGTATCCATTGTGTGATAGGCATTATGCTAGGTGGGGGTTGGGGGTTTTTTTGTTTGTTGCATATATTAACTCAATCCTAATACTAACTCAGATTTTTTTATTAGTTATTCCCATCTTTAAGGTGAGGAAACCAATATTCAAGAAATGAAAAAAATTGTTTAAAGTCAAATAGTTATAAGAGGCAGAGTCAGGACTCAAATCCCCTGCCTTCTGACTTCAAGTTCTGTGGTGTTCTATCACGTTGTGTGTCTCTGGGTCCTCTTAGCGTTCTGAGCTTCTGAAATGTGCAGAATGATAAGATCAGAGAGGCATTTTTAAACAAAAGCATTGGGGGGTTCCTTCTGTATCCTCACCATATTTACTAAGCATCTTGCCTCATATTTCCTGTCTAAAAATAGGAAAGGCAATGCTTAATTTACATGGTTGTTATGAGGACTAAATTAGATAATATATGTAAAGCATAGAGCACAGTATAAAATGTGTCTGGCAGCAGTGTTAATACCAGTTGCAATGCTGAATTCCCTTGTATGGTGGAAAATGTTTCTAAGGGTCCCGCTTTGGGACTGAATTGATAATCAAAGGCCAGATCAAAAAGAGCTTTGTGTATCATGAAAAGATTACCTTTTATTCTATAGGCAATAGAAACCACTGAAGAATTTTATTACTGGGAAAGATGTGATTTGGTTGGCAATTTAGAGCAGACCAAGGGGAAGAACACAAAACCCAAGGCAGGCGGACCAGCAGGAGGCTGTTGTCAGAGACCAGGCAGATGAGGGTCTGAGTTAACAAGCCACCTGGCATCGTGGAGAGGAGGGAACACACAATGAACAGTCACACTCCCAGACTGGTGCCTGGGTTTGGCAGGAGAGAAAGGGTGAGGAGCTTAGGTTCAGCCTCAGGCCTCTGGCCTGAGTATTGGCTCTTCTTGGGCATGACCAGAATACAGAGGAAGGGCAGGTTGGGGGCATGGAAAGGTGCTGATTCAGGGTAGTTTGGGACAGAGTAGGGAGTCACAGTAGACAGTTGGATATGCAGATCTGGATTGAAGGGAGAGTGCAGGGCTGGAGCAGCATGCCTGGGAGTCATTGAAGCTGTGGAAGTGGATGAGATCCCTGAGGGAAAGGGTGCAATGTAAGGAGAGGGCTGAGGATAGGATTGTGGAAACATCCAGTATTTAACAATGGCAAAAGAAAAAGTGGAATGAGACTGCGGAGGAACACTTACAAAGATAAAAGAGTTTCCCGGGGGGGGGGGGGGCCGGGGCGTGGGCCGGGGGTGGGGGGGTGGGCCGGGGGGGAGGGGGGGGTTGTTTTCTGCAAAGGCCAAGGCTGCATAGAGAGCAAATAAAGCAAAGAAGGCCTGAAAGGTGCCTGTTGGATTTGACAACTGGGTTACTGGTTTTGACCTTAAAAATAAAACAGCCAGTTATTTTACAGCAAAAATGGGTTTATTTGGGAATAGCAAAGGAATTGCAATTCAGAACAAGCAAGCTATAGCAAATGCCATAGGCAAGTCCAAAAAACAAAGAGGAATGTTATTTTATAGAAAAAAAGGAGGAAGTTGGGAGGGGATGTTTTGAATAAAAGTCCATTGGACAAAAGTGAGAGCTCAGGGTGATGACAGTTACTCATTGGCTGAATTGCTAGGATAGTAGATTTCTTCTAGGCATGCAATGTACACCTTTTCCCGTTGGGGCCTGTAATTGATGATTCTTTCCTGTTGATGAGTCTTCTGTTGGGGTCTATAATTGACAGTTCCTCCTGCAATTGACATCAGTATTACTGTGTGAGAGCTTCCCCTTTTGGCCTCCTGCCTCCATCTTAGTGAGGTTTCCCTTTATTAAGTTTCACACTGGAAACCTTGGCAAGAGCAGGTGCTAAGAAGCAGAATCCAGTTGGCCAGTGGATTAAGAAAAGAATGACATTTTTTTTCTTTTTTTTTTTCCTGCGGCAGGAGGGATCCTATTTCTCCCACCAGAGATTGAACCCTCACCCCCTGCAGTGGAAGCACCAAGTCTTAACTACTGGACTGCCAGGGAAGCCCCGAGAATTAGACCTTTCAAGGAGAGAAACTAGAATTTGGATGTTCCCAAAGATGCGGGCATCTCACTCCCTTGCTATGCATTTCCTCCTACTGTTGGAGAGTGCTGACTAATGGAAGGTCTTCCTTACAGAGGATCTCCTTAGAGAAGATCTCCCTCCAGCATTTTCTCTCAGCTCTAGTTCAGCCCTCCAGGTCCACACCAACCAAGTCTATTTGCCACTGCAGAGAACTGTCCAGATCTGCCACCCCTCCACCATTCCTCATATGCTCCAGACTCCCAGACTTGCCTTCAAGTCTGACTGTCTATGATGGATTCTCTTTTATTAAAACTGGGCTTGTTTTTTGGTAACATTGGTCTTTATTCCTTGTCCTATGAGGTTGATGACTTTTCAACTTTTTTTAAACCTCAACCTAGAATAAGAAATACACTTTATATTATGATAGGTGTATACATGTATGTATAACTGAAAGGAGATGCACTCTTATTTTCAATTCCATCTCATTCCATTGCATTCTATGCTATTGTATTATGTGTTTTTAGAATAGCACACCCCATTAATTTCACAACTCATTAAACTGATTTAATGACTGATGATAGGACTGATAGAGCCACCATGCTAGGAGGGGCTCAAAGGAAAAGATGCTAAGTTTTTGTCTGAATCCACCCCCTCCCTCCCTCCCTCAGGCTCTCCACAATGGAGCCAGCAGGCCTTCCCTTTAATCATGTTTTTATGGTTCTAAGAGGAAAGAAAACTGCTTCAGTCACTAGGATGTTAGCCAGCCTTGAGGGGAGTGGTGTTTGAATTTCCAGAGTGACTCAATGACTCATAAAAGGAAGGTAAGCAGCTCTAATAGTGGAATTTAGAAATCAGTGGAGGAGAGACTGGCTTACCTTTCAAATCACACCACATGAGCTACTGTCCTGTACTTACTCATGAGACCACACCTACAGCCTGAGGCATTTTCATGACTAGAGGATGCCCTTAGGTGGCCCTACTACCACCTCTCACTAGACGCATTTTAAGTTTTCCAGAGTTTGGGAGTATGGCTACCTCTTCATATAGATCACCTAACCCCCACTCCAGCCAGACAGCTGTCTGGACTTGTGCTGCTCTGGTCTGTATGTCTTCTTCCGAATTCCCTCAGGTGGTTCCCCCCAACCTTGAGAACCATCGCCTCCTATAGAGCTTTCAGCAAAGAACATTTGGGTTTTTTTTTTTCCTTTACAAGAAAAGATGACTTATGTATTCTAATATTCTCATTCCCAATGTCTTTTCTACTCCTGCCCAGGAAAAGCAAGGATTTCTGAATTTACCGTGACTACAGATAGAAGGATGTTGCCTTAGGAATAGCAGAGGTCTTCTCTCAGCTGCTAAACAGTGCCCGCTGCTGCCATAGACACTTGGGTCCTCGAGAAATCTCCTGAAGGACTTGTCCATTGTGTACTTGCAATGAGCCAGGCCCTAGGCTGGGCCTTGGCTACAGCCTGGTGAGCAAAACTCTCTCCCTAGCCTCAAGCGCGCACACCCAGGAAAGATGAGTGAAGAACGGTGGGTCTCCCTCACTCCAGAAGAATTTGGCCAACTCCAGAAATACGCAGAATGTGAGTAAATGGATTGACGCATGTGGGGTGGGATTTCCTCTTGGTTGGGGAGAGCATTATTGGAGAGCAGTGTACTATAATCATTGCAAAGCACAGAGAATGAGATCCGCTTATACCTCCTTATAAAAATAGAATTTGTGTCTTTAAACATAAAACACAATTATCTTTATACTCTATAAAGGATACATGCTCACCCTAGAAATTTGGAATGTACAGGGAAGGAAAATAAAAAGTAGGTTAAAAATCACAGCTAAACTCTGTGAACATTTTGGACGCATCCTGTGCATACTGCTGTACGTGGTTGAGTTCCTGAATATACCTTTTTTCTTTTCAGTCTGCATTTTTCACCTAGTGTAATATTGTAAGAATTTTCCCAGGTCATCAAAACCTCTTTATAGCAGAACTTTCGAAGGGCTGCCGGCTGCTTGGTTACAATGTTACTCAGTCATTTGCTTTAATATACTCTTGTGTTTGGACCCAATGCCTTCTTTCAGCAAGATACAGAATTCTGATGGGTGTCTCTTTCTCGACTTTGCTGTGGGAAAACCTGGGCTTTTGCGTGGAGCTCTTGGTTTCACTAGTTGCACCCAGGAACAGTTTCAGTGCATCAAGCCACAGTGGTGGCAAGGCCCGCGGCCGTGCCCCCCGCAGGCCACTCCTAATCCTGACTGGTGACAGGAGTCTGCCCGGGCTGACCGCTGCACTCTGCACACACACAGTGCCCGTCATGGTTGTGCAATGGCACCGATTTTTGCAGAGCCCTTTGTCTGGCAGAGCCCTCAGCTGCACTGCCAACCCCATCTCATTGTTCTAACCCTCTCCCTTCACGTTGATCGTGCTGGTGCTTTTGTAAGTCACTAGGCCTGTAGCACATTTGACCTGCCCTACAGAGCGTGCCCAGGTGGTCCTCCGAATGCCCTGTAGGCAGCCTGCCCCCTCCCACAGGGGGGCCCCTCCACTGGCCTGGGAGCTGGGGGCCGGGCTCATGCCAGCTCTGGCTCTTGCTCTCTGTGATGTGACAGCCCTAATACCCACCCCACCCTTTAGTCCCCCATCCCCACGGCCGCACGCCCAGCCTCTGTGTCCTCTGAAAGGGTTGCACTAGATGATCTCTCCCCGTGATCCCTCCAGGCCTAACACCCCATGACTACACGTGCTCCCCCTGTAGGGCTACTGGTCCGTCTCTCCTTGGTGACCTGGAGCCCGTGGCCTCTTGTCTGACCACAGTAGGTTTAGGGAAACTGTGCAGTGTATTGACAGGGAGCAAGGAATCATCCTCCAGGGTAAACTCCATCTAATTCAGCCTACTCCCTAGGTCAGCAAAGTACCAGGCCCTGTCAGGGATGAAAAAGAAGCAGAGAGCTAAGGCTTCACCTGAGGAATCTGAATCTTGTTAGGGAGTCAGATATGCACTTGTGATACGAGCAGAGAACAGGCTTAAGACAGCGGGGAAACACCTCTGGCAGAGATGGCTAAACGGAGTGCACAAATGAGAAGGGAATTTAGAGCTGGGGGAAACTGATATGAGTGGCTTAGAACAACAGAAAGTCTCTCACAGTTCTGGAGGCCAGAAGTCCAAAATCAAGGTATTGGTAAGGTTGGTTCTTTCTGAGGGCTGTGAGGGAAGGATCTGTGCCAGACCTTTCTCCTTGGCTTACAGGTGACTGTCTTCTGTATCTTCCACATGGTATTCTCCCTGTGCACGTGTCTCAGTGTCCAAATGTCTGTTTTTATCAATATATGGGCACAGTCTTCTTTTTTTGTCCTTTTTAAATTTATTTGTTATTGAAGTATAGTTAATTTACAATGTTGTGTTAATTTCTGCTGTACAGAAAAATGACTCAGCTATGCACATATATACATTCTTTTTTGCATTCGTTTCCATTATGGTTTATCCCAGGATGCTGAATATAGTTCCCTGTGCTGTACAGCAGGACCTTGTTATTTATCATTCTATATAACAGTTTGTATCTACTAACCCCAAACTCCCAGTCCATCCCTCCCCCAACCCCCCTTCTCCTTGGCCACCGGAAGTCTGTTCTTAATGTCTGGACACAGTCATTTTGGATTGGACCCACCCTACTCCAGTAAGACCTCATCTTACCAATAATTAATTACCTCTGAAATGACCCTGTTTCCAAATAAGGTCACAGTCTGCAGCGCTGGGGAATTAGGACTTCAACGTATAAATTTGCAGGGGATACAACTTAACTCATAACAGAGGATTTAGCTGGATGAACTCTGTGGAGAAAAGAAGTTTAAAATATGAGTAGTAGATGGTGGGGGGAGGGATAGAAACTGTGGAAGCAAAGGTAAAGGAGCACAAAGGGCGAAGGTGTCTATGGGGTGGTAAGGAGAGCTTCTGAGCTAGATGGAGAGAAGTGGCAAGAGGGTGGAGAGGAGGACATGGGAGGGATATGGGTAGCCACAGGCCTTGGGCCCCGCATGTCAAGGCATGGCATTTGGACTGAGGTGGCAAAATGTAGAGCCATGAATCTGGTGGCTATGTGCAAGGTGGCCTGGATGAGGAAGCTGCCAGGGCAGGGAGGGCAGGCAGGTCCTTTGAATGAAATCTCGTTTGAGCTGAGGCACAGAGCTAAGATGGGGAATGTGGCAATGAACAAATGCTAATGTGTGGGAAATTGCTGTGGAAGTTCCTCACAACTTGTGGAACGAAAGGAAGCCAGCAAAGATACCTCAAAGCCTGAGAGTCTGTGGAAAGTGAGGACAGAGGGGTCCAAATGTGGCCAAGCAGTCAAGGAGGGAGGGGTGGAAAGAAATCCGAGTATTTGGTAGGAAATGGCTCCTCTGTGGTCTTTTTTTCCAACCGTAAGCTTTGTCCTTCTCGGACCCATCCTCATTTTGTCCGTGTCCCAGGACTGGATGAGGTGCTCCGGCACCATTTCTAACAGGAGAGGAAAAGAAGATACAATTCTTGGAAAATGATTAATCCTCAGAGGAAACCCTGAAAAAGGCACTTCTACCAGCTTTAGACGCATCCTGGCATTCAGTCAGATTGCATTGCCATAGCAACCACTCTTCCATAACCACAAAAACAGTAGCTTTACAGTAGCAAAATAACTGAAGTGTACAGCCTGAGAATTGAGAACTTTCTCCAGTGCAGTTCCGGGTGGGAGAGGCCAAGAATTTCAGGACAAGAGGCTTTTTGTATGTCCTGTTTAAATGTCATAAACCCTGCCACTTCTCTGGGGAGAAGCCATGTTCAAATACTCTCAGAGATAAAATATATATTTATTATATATATATATATAATCAACAGTAAACTTAATGTGAATTAAGACTGTAAAGTGCTTGTCAAAAGGATAATGTGACAATTTAAGAATTTTCTGTTACAAAATAAAAACAAGTGTAAAGTTTTTGAAAAGCGAAAAGATGAAATTAAAGACACTCATGATCCTATCTTCCAGTGAAAACCACAGCTAGTATGTTTGTGTATAAATATAAATATCAAACAACACATACACCTACACATATATACATATATATATATATTTAAAAAACAAACATGCTAGGCTATTTTGCGTGCTGTTTTCTTCACCCTAACAATATGTTTCAGTTATCTATCGCTATGTCCAAACAACTCCAAAACTTGATAGGTTGAAACAACCATTTTGGGGGCTTCCCTGGTGGCGCAGTGGTTGAGAGTCCGAGTCCACCTGCCGATGCAGCGGACACGGATGGGTTCGTGCCCTGGTCCGGGAAGATCCCACATACCGCGGAGCGGCTGGGCCCGTGAGCCATGGCCGCTGAGCCTGCGCGTCCAGAGCCTGTGCTCCGCAACGGGAGAGGCCACAACAGTGAGAGGCCCACGTACCACAAAAACAAAAACAACCATTTTGGTTTTGTTCCCATGGTTTTGTGGCTCGGGCACCCTGGACAGGGCCCAGCAGGATGACTAGTTCCTGCTCCACAGTGTTTGGGGCTGCAGGTGGGATGCCTCACATGACCCCAGCATGGCCTATTCACTCACTCGCTGGTACCTCGGCGCTCCTCTCTGCAGCCTGTTCCTCCAAGTGCTTTCTCATCTCCCAGGGCCTCTCTGTGTGGCCTTTCTTGCCAGCAGGGCAACCTGGACTTAGTACACATGGCTCAGGGCTCCAAGAGCATAAAAGCAGCAGCAGGCCTTTTTAACACCTGAGCTTAGAGGTGCTAGAACATAACTCTCTCCACATTCCATTGGTCAAAGCAGTCACAGGCCTGGCCCAGATTTGATGGGGTGGAGGAATGGACTCCACATCTCATGGGACAGTGACTCACACAGCAGGGAGGAAGGTTGGCAGCAGCCATCTCTGGAGACTAGCTAGCACGCAGTATGTCACGAGGTGTTCCCAAATCATCCAGTACTTTTCAGAAACATGGTTTTTAGTGGTTACAGAGATTTCTTTTGAGTACATGTACATTATTTTATCTAACCAAATCATTAATTGTGATCTTAGGATGTATTAATAGACTCATAGTTTCTAGTAAGGCAAACCGATATCCACCTTCTATCCTACCCTGATCAGACCTTTCTAGAGAACTGAATTTATTTCTGGGCACCACAGTTTCCAGTGGATATGGACAAACCAGAACTTGTTTGAGAAGTGCCAGCAGCATGGTGAGGGGCCTCACAGCCTGGGTATGAAAAAATGGATGAAAATACTATGCATATTTTCTGGAAAGGGGAAGACTCAGGGAAGGGTGAGAGAGAGCTAGCTGTATTAAAATAGGTACAGTGCTCTTTTGGGGAGAAGGTGTAAAATTAATTTCGAATGGCTTCAAGAAGTAGCCCTAGGACTAATGGGAGGAAAGCATCAGAAGAAAGACTTTAAAGTAAGGAATACTAATGGTATTAGTATTAGTAATGATTCCTAACGGTCAAACCTGTCCAAGATGGAACAGAATGGACCCCAAAGTGACTGAGTTTCCTTTCCTTAGAACTGTCTGGGCAGAGTTGGCTGAGACACTAGAGGGGAGGTTAGAGCATCAGATGTCTGGTTGATTAAATGACCTTCATTAGCCCTATCAATACTTAGTTTCTATGTTTAAACAGGTTTCTTTTCAACCTCACAGGGTGTGAGCATCTGGGGATGCCTCCTACTGACCGTCCCCTAACAGCTTCAGAGAGATAATTGGCTTATTGTCCTAATCCTGTTATTTGGGGGGAGGGGATTTTTCCAGTTTTTTCCATAATTTATCAAGGACAGAAACTATCATCTTATTCATAAAGGGAAAAAGGGGAAAAAAAACCCCAATAAAACATCCATGTTTATTTAATTCTCTAAGAAGTGAAACTAAACATTTCCTACATCAGCTAGTTGTTGCTTGATTTTGTAGACTTCTTAAAGCTAGGAGAGATCTTAGCCATGATCAAGTGCAACTACTATCCATTTTACAAATGAGAACACTAAATTCAGAAGAGCTCAGTGACTTGCTCAAGGTCACACAGAAAGTCAGTGGCGGAATAAGAATTAGAACCAGTGTTTTCAATTCCAGGTAAATTCAGTTTGCTTCAATTCAGTTTCAATAAATTAAACAGAAAGTACTCATTGGAGCTCAACCTTCAACCATACATTGGTAAAGAAAAAAATATATATGTTAATTAAGTTATAATAGAACAAAAAAATTTTTAATAAACATGTGCCAAAGATTTTATTTAACTCATTAATTAGTGGAGGAGCCAGTAAGACGTTAAAGTTGAGAAGCAAGGTATGGACGGACCCTGGATGGATACAGATCAAATCCATAAATTCCTAGTTAGGCAATTTTGTAAACAAATGTAAGGATAAGATTGCTTGGTTAGATATAAAACTGGTTACTGTCTTACAGGACAACAAACCCTAATCTTTTGGGTTATCTGTTCCACCAGACAGTTCTATGCACATCTGCTGGAAAAAAATCTGTAAGTTAACGTGTAACTTCACTAAATCTGGTACATTTAATATATTTAATCAATAGTAAACAGTGAGTAGAACTAAGTACATGCACCTAGATAGTCCTTGGGTAGCCTTTATTCCATATGACATTTAAAAGATGTGCTGCCCACTTTTCTTCTTATTTCTAAGTTTTAGGTAATTTTAAAAATAATAGCGACATACAAGGAAATAGAGAAAAAACTGGGGTTTGCTTCAGTGCCCTTCTAAGGCTCTGAGATTGGACCCCCTCCCCCTTTATGCTTCTGTTCTCTATTTAGTTCTTCACAGAGGATTCTAAAGTCTCTTTGGCCCAGAGTCCCATCTTCTTCCTTCCATAATCTTTTCATCTTAGTTACCACCAACAATCATTCTCCCCTTGAGATAGTGGGAAAGGTGTAGATAAGAAGAAAGAGGGCCCAAGGCAGGGTTCCTGGGCAGGAAGGTCTCATTTAACCCCCATGCTGGTTCCCAGTTGTTGAATTCCAGCAGGTAAGCAGGGTCCTCAGTGCGGGGCAGTCCTGATGCTTTTTTCTCTTTCTGACTTTTCATACCTGGACAAAAATTTTAAATACATTTTAAAGAGAATGAATCAGCAAATTCTGCTATTCAGAAATATATTTCAGTAGAATCAGATCAAGGCAAAGTTTTTGACTTTAAGATGGAGATAATTTATAGCTCAAAATTCAAACCTGTCAGAGAAAATGTTTAGGGCTGATTTGTAGAACAACGTAAGGCTGTAAGTAAGCTTTGTTGAAACTTTGCTATTCATATTGGCCAGTAGAGTGAGATTTAATCACATGTTCATGGATTCCTGGGCCCGTAAAGGGTCATGTCTAGTTGCTTCCATCGTGAAAGGGATAATCACAGCTGTTTCTCACCCACATCTCTTTTGGTATGACTGGCCGCCTTTTCATTAGTGATGACTGGGACTCCGCCCACAAGCAGCCACAGAATCTATGGATAGGGAGAGACTTCTTTGGAAATAATGGCTCTCAAATGTGAACATGCACATGAATCTCCTGGATTCTGTTAAAATGCAGATTCTGAATCAGTAGGTCTGTGCTTGTTCTGAGATTCTGTGTTTCTGACAAGCTCCCAGGTGATGCTGACACTACTGGTCCAGGGACCACATTTTTAGATGCCAGAAGGTAACTATTCCTCCACTCCTCCACCTATGACTGATGAGGCCAAATTATTTGGAGAAAAAGTAGGAAATCTTGCTAGCGATGCAAATTTTACTTATACAAATAAGCCACACCAGCCATTCAGGTCATTTATGATGAATCAGAAAAACTTAGTATCCCAATGAGGGTTTTCTTTATCAGCCAAAATTCCCTCTGCTTCAACGTAAAGTATTTTTCTCTTATTCTATATGTAACGCTGTGGCAGAGCCATCACTTCCACGGGTTTCCCCGAGAAGTTAGCTTGGCGGGCCCCAGTGGTCCTCAGCCTTGGCTGCACACTGGAAGTACCTGGGAGACTTTGAACAATTGCAGTGTCCTGGCCTCATACTCTGCCACGCCTGGACCATTTAATCATCACCTGTAGGCATGAGACCCAGGCATCAGTAGTGTTTAAAGCTCCCCAGGTGATTCCAGCAGGCAGCCAATATTGAGAACCATTGGTCTACCTTTTCTCCCTATGCCCCTGGAAATATAGGACATATGGGACAAGCATGACAAGCCCAATCCCTGTTCTAGCCCTCATTCTGTAAATTTTTATTGAACATCGATTTTATGACAGGCAATGGACTACATGCTGAGGATAAGCAGGGAACAGGAAAAGAAGGCTAACTGGGAGATTGTTTTGGTGCTTATAATGCTGGACTTCTTATACATGCTTCCCACATTCCACCCCAGGGCCCGACTCCTCCTGGCTGCAAAGGTGGGCCTTCTGAAGCGGTGCTGCAGGCCTGGCAGCTCTGTTCTGACATCATCCTCCATCTTTCTAGGACCCTTGGAAAACCTCATTCTTGCTTTTGTGCATCTCACTGTGTTCTTGACTCCCTGAGTACTTAGAAAACTTATTCATACATCCCAGCCTTCACTGGAAAAAGGAAAATCTAGGGTTTTTTTCCCTTCATGTGCCAACTTTCCCTTCTCCGTCTCTCTGTGTCTTTCCCTCCCTGGGTTGAGAGTCATTTATGATCTCCCCAATCCGTGGAATATGCTCCTCTAGGCTCAGCATCATGTTCTTTTTCTGTGTTGTGACAGGCAATCCTTACTAGTCAGCCACAGTTACACAGGAACGTTGCTTAAGATCTGCTCATGAAAAGTGAGGTCCATGGACCTACGTAATTGGTGTCACCTAAGCTCTTCCTTGAAATGCGGAATCTCAGGCCATGATCCAGGCTTACTGAATTAGAATCTGCGTTTAAATCTTATCCCCAAGCAATCCACATGCATGTTACAGTTTGAGATGATCTTAGGGAAGTTTTTTTTTTTTTACATCATTATTGGAGTTCAATTGCTTTACAATGGTGTGTTAGTTTCTGCTTTATAACAAAGTGAATCAGTTATACATATACATATGTTCCCATATCTCTTCCCTCTTGTGTCTCCCTCCCTCCCACCCTCCCTATCCCACCCCTCTAGGTGGTCACAAAGCACCAAGCTGATCTCCCTGTGCTATGTGGCTGCTTCCCACTAGCTATCTATTTTACGTTTGGTAGTGTATATATGTCCATGACTCTCTCTCACTTTGTCACAGCTTACCCTTCCCCCTCCCCATATCCTCAAGTCCATTCTCTAGTAGGTCTGTGTCTTTATTCCCGTCTTACCCCTAGGTTCTTCATGACATTTTTTTTCTTAGATTTCATATATATGTGTTAGCATACGGTATTTGTCTTTCTCTTTCTGACTTACTTCACTCTGTATGACAGATTCTAGGTCCATCCACCTCACTACACATAACTCAATTTCGTTTCTTTTTATGGCATGGGCAGAAGACCTAAATAGACATTTCTCCAAAGAAGATATACAGATTGCCAACAAACACATGAAAGAATGCTCAACATCATTAATCATTAGAGAAATGCAATGAGATATCATCTCACACCGGTCAGAATGGCCATCATCAAAAAATCTAGAAACAATAAATGCTGGAGAGGGTGTGGAGAAAAGGGAACACTCTTGCACTGCTGGTGGGAATGTGAATTGGTACAGCCACTATGGAGAACAGTATGGAGGTTCCTTAAAAACTACAAATAGAACTACCATATGACCCAGCAATCCCACTACTGGGCATATACCCTGAGAAAACCATAATTCAAAAAGAGTCATGTACCAAAATGTTCATTGCAGCTCTATTTACAATAGCCAGGAGATGGAAGAAACCTAAGTGTCCATCATCGGATGAATGGATAAAGAAGATGTGGCACATATATACAATGGAATATTACTCAGTCTTAGGGAAGTTTGAGATGATATTAGGGAACTTGGAGGTATAGAAAGTTATCATGTACCTTAGAATTTCACTCTCATCTATGGGTTTTCAGATTCACTTTTTTAAATGTTGATTTTTAGTTATTTCCAAGTTTAATGGCCTGACTAGTGCCAAATACTCAGGGCTCCTAACTAGAAGACAGTCCATAAACTTTGGGTCCTGGGTCAGGCAGCACAGCTGACATTCTGCTGTAAACACTGAAGCCCCTGATGTGTCTGTTTGTTCCGAGGACATCCCTGTCCCACACAAACGTGGAAGCAAAGATGCCTGTGAGGGAGATCAACTCAATGCTTTGTGACCACCTAGAGGGGTGGGATAGGAAGGGTGGGAGGGAGGGAGTCTCAAGAGGGAGGGGATATGGGAATATATGTATACATATAGCTGATTCACTTTGTTGTACAGAAGAAACTAACACAATATTGTAAAACAATTATACACCAATAAAGATATATATATATATTTATATAAAAAAGATGACTGTGAGTAGGGCCAAATTTTCTCCTTCAAAAGGCTTTGGATTTGCTCAAACACTAGGAACAAGTGCTTGGTTAAGGTCCCAGAATTCTTGACATCAAGAAACTTTAGACCAAAACTTCTTAAGGCAGTTGTTATCACTAGCAACCCTGATCAAAGAAAAGAGCCTTCTAAACCTCTAATTTAGGGTAAAACTGTGTGCTGATGGTCCCATCAGGGTGGGTTAATGCAAAATGTGTCCTTACGTTGCCAAGCAGCTGAATAAGTTGACCTGTTGGGTGGAGTCCTTTAGTGCTGTCCACTTAAACTATGGGGAATGTTAGCCAAGGACAGCAATTTTACATTTAGCACAATTATAACCCTTTTTTCCCTTTTGCAATGATTATCCAACAAGGTCAGCAGTATCCTAATTTATTATTATTTCTAATAATAAAATCACATTATAGAACAGCAGTTCTCAACCTTGACTATACATTTGAACCCCCAGAAAGTTTTAAAATATACTGATTCCTGAGTTCCCCAAGAGATGCGGACTTAATTGGTCTGGGGTGAGGCCTAGGTTTCAATGTGTTTAGGGGTCCTCAGGTTATACTAACATGCAGTCAGATTTGACAGCCAGTGTCATAGAAGGAGGGCCTTATCTTCTGATTTACCAGTATTCGTGTATCCAGTGACTCTAATTAGATATGTTAAAAGTAAGAGTGACCCACTCACTAGTTCTTTGCCCTTGAAAGAATCACTTAATTTCCATAAACTTCAGTTTCTCCTTCTCTAAATTAGGGGTAACTATTATATTAGGGGTTAGCTGTGGAGGTTTAAATAAAATACATACAGTTACTAGGACAGAGCTTAGCACCTAGCAGGTATTCAAAATAGGAGTTGCTGCAGAGAACTGTGGTCATGTCTCTGCTTTGCACACTTAGAAATGGAACTCCATCTCCTGTGAGTCTGGAGGTGGTGTTACAGCACAGACTCGGACAGGGTGGTCTCCACCGAGGCTGTGTGCTCTTGGGCCCACACGTGGTGCCTGAAGTAAGATCAGGGAATGCTCTGAAGAAGCCCCTCGTTGTTCTTCACTAGCGTCAGACAAACAGGATGGAGCAGTGCCCACTTATTCCTCAGGGAAAGAGCAACCCAGCCCAGAAATCTATTGAGAAGAAAGCTGTGATAAAGTATCAAAGGACCTCCAAGGAGAAAGTAATGGTCTCAAGTTTGAGAATTAGATTGTTTCCCTTTTTTGAAAGGGAAAGATGTTGATGCTATGAGCTCATAAAAGCCCGTAAAACAGATTGATGTAAATGTATGGTGAGGAACACCCCTCATGGAAATCTAGGAGCAGCAATCTCTTAGGTTGCTTTTTTCCTATTTAATTTTAGGCCAGTGGTCAAAGATTTTCAAATGAATGCCTCTGCTATTTTTTCTTTTTAAAACCTGTTTACTTGAATGTGTACCTATGATGAATATATGAGTGTATGTGTTTATATGTAAAACAAATATATATACCTATGTGTATATAAATATACATATCATACATTTAAATATAAAGCAAGATTAGCTCAATAGCACTTGAGAACCAAAAGATTTCTGCTAGGATGAGCTGTGGAATCTAAAATGTGACAATAACATCAAAAATTCAAGTGACAAACAACCCAATCCAAAAATGGGCAGAAGACCTAAATAGACATTTCTCCAAAGAAGATATACAGATTGCCAACAAACACATGAAAGTATGCTCAACATCACTAATCATTAGAGAAATGCAAATCAAAACTACAATGAGGTATCACCTCACACCGGTCAGAATGGCCATCATCAAAAAATCTACAAACAATAAATGTTGGAGAGGGTGTGGAGAAAAGGGAACCCACTTGCACTGTTGGTGGGAATGTAAATTGATACAGCCACTATGGAGAACAGTATGGAGGTTCCTTAAAAAACTACAAATAGAACTACCATACAACCCAGCAATCCCACTACTGGGCATATACCCTGAGCAAACCATAATTCAAAAAGAGTCATGTACCAAAATGTTCATTGCAGCTCTATTTACAATAGCCCAGAGATGGAAACAACCTAAGTGTCCATCATCAGATGAATGGATAAAGATGTGGCACATATATACAATGGAATATTACTCAGCCATAAAAAGAAACGAAATTGAGTTATTTGTAGTGAGATGGATGGACCTAGAGTCTGTCATACAGAGGGGAGTAAGTCAGAGAAAAACAAATACCATATGCTAACACATATATATGGAATCTAAAAAAAAAAAAGGTTCTGGAGAACCTAGGGGCAGGACAGGAATAAAGATGCAGATGTAGAGAATGGACGTGAGGACACGGGGAGGGGGAAGGGGAAGCTGGGATAAAATGAGAGAGTGGCATGGACATATATATACTACCAAATGTAAAATAGATAGCTAGTGGGAAGCAGCCACATAGCACAGGGAGATCAGCTCAGTGCTTTGTGACCACCTAGAGGGGTAGGATAGGGAGGGTGGGAGGGAGATGCAAGAGGGAGGAGGTATGGGGATTATGTATAGCTGAATCATTTTGTTATAAAGCAGAAACTAACACACCATAGTAAAGAAATTATACTCCAATAAAGATGTTAAAAAATAATAATAAATAAGTTTTTAAAAAAATAAAGCTAAGGAAGTAAAATATATAGTATATTAAATGGTGGTAAGAGCTATGGAGAAAAATTAAGCAGGAACGAAAGATGGGGAAAACAGAACAAAACAAACTTCAAGTGAAATCACTTTCTTGGTTCTCAGTCAGAATGCTGGCTCTGTACTGCTTTTGCAGAAGCTGCACCAGGAAGACCCATGCTCCAAATTTTTCGTTTTTTAAAAAATTTGGCCATTCTGGCTGAGCTGAAAATCTCCCATTGAAATAGATTCTAAAATATAGTGTTTTTTCCTAAATATTTAAGCTACTCATAGAATAATTTGAATATAATTTATGTGTGACCTTAACTGAAATCTGACCTAATTCTAACCTCTCTTCCATTCTGTTGCCTGAGTGGCTTTTAAAAAATAGACCTGGTTATGTTACTGTACTACTCAAAAAGTCTTCAACAATTTGAAATCAATGTCCTTAACTCGGCATTCAGTACTCCCACAAATCTGGCCCCAGACTACTCTCTGGTTCTAACCTTGCCTAAAGGTCCCGTGGTGCCCATCTTCATATCTTTGTTCACCCTGTCTCTTCTGAGAATGCCCTGTCCACTTCATGCCTGCCTTTCAAAACCTAACTCATTTTTACACCCCAGTCAAATGCTACCTCCTTCATGGGGCATCCCCAATCCCCACCTTAACCCCTCTCTCATCCTAGTTTTACTTATTCCCTGTTATTTTACTTCTTCCCCACTCTGTGCTTCCAAGAACTTCATATCATTGCCACAGTATGAATTACACCTTTCCTTGTGTTAGCAAATATTTGGGAAGTAATAGTGAATAGTGCCTAAGGAAAAGGAGTACAGACTTTTGAGCCAGACTAGACCTGAGTCAAAACCCTGACTCTTAGGCAAGTCATTTAACTTTTCTGACTTTCAGTTTCCTCATCTGTGAACTGAAGAAAATATTACCAAATCTGCATGGACTGGTAGGGGAGAGCATATGAGAATATGCAGTAAAGGTCTTTAATAAGGGGTAGCTATTATTACCACAGTTATTCATATCCTGTCCCCAACTAGTTCATCAGCAGTACCTAGCAACATCTTACTCTCCATAGTGTTTTCTGAATTGACTGGAAGCAACCCAAATTGATGGCATCTGCTGCCTGGATCTCACTGAGCTATTAGTTTTCCAACATCTGTTTCGAATTTCAGAAAGAAATGTCCATTTTTAGGCAACAGCAGTGTTTTCCTGTGGCATTTCAATATGTCTCAATCCTGAAATGATTATAACTTGTGCTTGATTGAATCCAAGTCAGCAAAGTCATGGAGAACAGCCCAGCCCACAAGCACGTCCACTTTACGTAGGCCTAAGAAAGCATAGCCCTCTGTACAAAGAGCCCAAACACCAAGGAACACTATGTCAGCTTTTAATGACATTGCCCTTTGTTCAGATGTTTAAATTATGACAATAATAGAGCTTGAGAAGCTCTTATTTATCCACAATGCTGTGAGACAGAGAGAGTGTAGACATCCTGGTTTTCTTTGATGTCTAGAGTACTGGTAACTACTCAAGATGTTATAATGACAATTATTGACTCCCTTCTCTTGACTCTGAATTCCCTTATAAACTAAAAAAAAAAAAAGAAAAGAAAAGAAACTCCACAATTTTCTCCAGTAGTTTCTAAATTATTTCCTATGGAAAGCAGAATTTTCTAAACTACCATGCTTTATGAATCCTGTCTCTGTTTCAGCACCAAGGACAGAACCCCGCCAGGCTTGATGCCCACCCATCCCATTTAATTAACAAAATTTTAAATGTTTTAAAATTTCTGCTCAGATGTTTATTCGATCATCTAATATATTGGTTTTCTGAACACTGGTTATATGTCAGGCCTTGATATGGTATACAAAGGCTTACAGCTCTCAAGGTTGAACTGAGGCAGGAGAGCAAGAAAGGCAAGTTAATAAATATAACACCATATGACAGGTGCTGTTACGGAGTTATGTACAAGCCATGTGGGAGCCAGGGGAGGGAGTGATTAACTCTGACTAGTAAAGGAAGGCTTTTCAAAGGAGTTGACATTTGAGCTGGGTACTGAGAATTGAGTGAAGTTTGTAATGCAGAAAAGAGACTCCATGAAAAAGTACAGAGCATACTAAGAAATTTCTAGAAATGTGGTTTGATGTGGCTGAGAAATTGAGTGAGTGAAAGATTAAGGGAAGAGATAAGGAATAGGCTAGGTCAGATCACCAAGTACTTGTATACCAAGCTAAGGGTTTAGGCTTTATCCTGGGAAAGTTAAGAGCTGTGTAAGGGTTTTGAGCAGAGGCATGATCTAATCAGATTTGTGGTTTAGAAAGATACTTCATACAGAAAGAGAGAAAATATACTAAAAAATAAATAAATGAGAGGGCAGAAGGGCAGATGACGGCGACATTCCTCCATGTGGTTCTGGAATGAGGGCTCACTCCATCATAATCAGGATTAGACACGGAGAATTTACTTGGCCCAGCTCCCATTCACTGTTCACCATGTTTCACATATGGATTATGTCTCTCCAGATTCTTCCAAGAAGATAAATGATGTCTTGGCTGAATTTAATGAGGGTGGGAGCCTCAAACAATATGACCCACATGAGGTAAGAACATTTTCATTTCAAGCCTTTAAAAACCCCACGTTCTAGCCTTCCCATAATTTGTTCCTCTCTTAGAAGTTTAGCTCACTTTGAAGAACATGATTCTCAACATATTTTCTCCCAAGTTTCAAGTGAGCCATTGGTGCTACCTGGAATCATAAGTTCCTCAAGTCCATTCACCTTCTCACTATCCTAGAAGGCCACATCATACCTTCTCTTCTCTCCTCAAATCTCTCACTCCTCCTCCCTTTCTCAATTCCCAGTTATCAACTGTGTTTTCTACATCACTGAGAAAATAGAAACAGTCAGAAGCAATCTTCCCCAAAATCCTCACCTTATGTGCCCACCTAGCTGTACCTTTTCTCCTGTAATTAGGGACAAGCTTTGCATGCTCTGATCTCAGTCTGACCCCTCCACTTGTGCCCTCAGTCCCGTCCTTTTGGTCTGTTGACAGGCATTGCTTCAACAACGTATTCCTCTCTCACTCTCACTCCATCTCCTTCCCATCAGCTCTCTATGTATTAGACCTTCCTCATCAACAAATAAACATACTGCTCTTTCTCCTACATTAAAAAACTTTTTTCCGGCTCCACTTCTCCCTCCAGCGACCACCTCATTTCTCTCCTGTCCTTTATAACAAGTAAGCTGTGCAAAAGATGTGTCTATACTCATTGCCTCCAATTTCTCCTCTTCCCACTTTTCTGAAAGCTCTTCAAGCAGCATGTAACCCCCACGCCTACACTAAAATCACTAGTCAAAATAGCCAAGGACCTGCATGTGGCTAAAACTCAAGTCATTTTACACAACAGCATTGCACCTGATTGGTCAAATCTTCCTCCACTTCCTTCACTTGGTTTTCAGGACGCTATACTCTTCTGATTTTCCTCTTACCCCTTTACTTGACATTTCCACTTAAAAATCAAATAGGTATCTCAAACTTAACATAAGCTAAACTGAGCTCCTTGATCTTCCTCTATAAAACCTGTTTTTCCAGCAGTCTTTCCCATTTCAGTAAACGACAAGTCCAGTCTTCAAGTTATTCAGCCTAAAACTATGGAGTCATCGTTGACTTTTCTCTTTTTCTCACATCCCACATCTAATTCATCAGCCGTCTCCATCATTTCTACCTTCAAAATACATCCAAAATCCAGACACATCTCACTACCTGCTCTGCTATCACCCTGACCTGAGGCACCACCATATTTTGCCCAGATTATTGCAATAGTCTCCTCTTAGGCTCCCTGTTTTTGCTCTTGACCTTGAAAGTCTATTCTTTACACACATCCTGAGCAGTCTGTTAAAACTGAAGTCAGATCATGTCACTGCTGTGTTCCACAATCTTTTATGGTCTGCCCACCTGGTACTCAGAGTCAAAATCAAGGTCATTACAATCTGCATCTCCCCTACTATCGGACCTCATATCTTGCTATTCTTCTTCGCATTTTTTCCCAGCCGTATTAGCCTCCTTGATGCCTTCATACAAGCCAAGGCTGCTCTAACCTTAGCACCTGTGCCCATGCTCTGGCCTCTTCCTGCAATGTTCCTCCCCCAGATATCCATATCATTCATTCCTTCACCTCCTGCAAGTGTTTGCTCAAATCACCTTCTCAGTGAATGTCACATTCTCTATCTAAAATGTTAAACCCTCTTTCCTGACACTTCCTATCTTCCTGCTCTGCCTTATTTTCCTCCTTAGTGCTTCTCATCATCTGTCACACTGTATAACTTACTTATTTAATTGTCTATCTCCCCGACTAGAATAGTTTTGTTCACTGCTATGTCCCCAGTGCCCAGAAGAGTATCTGGCTTATAGCAGGCACTCAACAAACATTTGCTGAATGAATAAGTGCATGCAAGACCTCCCCTACTTTCAGATTCAGCTCATCTAATGTTTCTTGAGCATCCAGGCACTGTGTTGGATGCCGTAGAAGATATGAAGATGAGGAAGCATAGTTCCTCCCCTCCAGAACGTACTTCCTACTGGCAGGGCCAAGTTTAAGAGCCGTGACCCTGGAGGTTATGCTCTTAGGTTAGACTCCTAGCTTTGCTGCGAACCAGCAATGTGGCCTTGAATATTTCACCTCTCTGGGCCTCAGTTTCCTCTTCTGTGAACTGAATGTATAAAACAACCAAGAAGAAAGACCTTGAAGCTTGCAGATGAGTGAGTTAAATAAGATGCTTTTTGCAAAATGTCTAACACTTTAAGGACACTTAAAAATAGTGCCCATTATTATTACCCTTCTATTACCTTTCGCCAAAATGTTTTAAACTCAACTCCCTCTTCCCCGGTCCTGGGTCCTTTTATGAGGGCTAATAGCAGAAAAGCAACTGATCAGCAGGACAAACTTGGAAGGAGGCTGGCCGCCTATTTATTCATATTGTCATCCTTTCAACAAACCTTGAGTCAACTCCTTCTCTTCTGGGCCCTGGAAGTGAATCAACAGAGCCCACACCCTCGAGGTACACCTGAGAGGTGCTTTGAATAAAAGGCACTGATCACCTGAGAATGAAGCAGGAGGAAGGGTGCCAGAATAGGAGCCAGATTGAGAATGCACCCTTTCAAAGAACATTCCTGAGGAGGAACCATGTGGAAATGATGCCAAAGCCAGCAAAGAACTTGCAGCCCCCCAGTCCCCACCCCCACCTCCAAAAACACAGGAACAAAGACTGGCGGGGGCTGCTCCTCCGCCTGTCCGCCCTGAAGCTGACGAGAGTGGGAGGGGAACAGTTTGGTCAGGGCTGCCGAGGGTATGAAGGCCGTAGGAGCTTTCAGAAGCAGGCCTCTGCCTCCATCAGGCTGGCCCCCGCTCTGCCGTGTCCTAGGGGAGCTCCGTCACTCTGATTTCATTCTCTCTCACAGTGTGGCTGGCTTCAAGTAGGTATAATGTCCCAGCACGGGGTTCAGAAACAACAAGGGTTTAAATTCTCTTGAGTTTGGTGGCTTACTGCTGCTAAAATGTCTCAACAAGAAATGAGTTAGCTGTGGGAAGGGGCAGGTTGCTAGGAAAGGGTGGCTGGGAATAAAAGTTTACAGAGTGGCAGGGCTCCATCTGGCCATGAGAAGCGTGCCCTTGCCCATCGGCACCGAGTGATTCTCTGGAGAACAGAGCACAGCTGAAGATGGCCAGAAAGCAGACGGAAACAGTGCAACCAAAAAGGTAGGGGGGCCTGGTATCACCATGATCTTAGACTCAGGCACACCTTAGCACAAAGCACAGCTCTGCCACTTGCTTTACGACTTGAGCAAGTCATTTATGTTCTCAAAATTTTTTTCATCCACAAAATGGCAGTAATAATACCACGTCACACTGTTGTTTTGAGACTTAAGTAAGATCACGTATGTACAATGCTCAATAAACTCTCCATCTAGTTCTCCTTCCTTCTTTGACCTGTGGAAGAATTAACAATTGCCTAACTAGTTTCCACATGAAAGTTGCAGTTTCTGGGGAAAAAGAAAAGATGTCTGAACAATGGCAGTGTCTAAAATGTTACTCAGGGCTCTGAGAGTTGTCAGCGTGCTACATAGTGGTTGTTTATCTGGTTTGGGCAGAGTATGGGCCACTCCCTACCCATCACACACGTACCAAGCACCTACCCTGAGCCTGGCCTGTGCTCATAAAAAACTTACTCTTTTGCAATCCAGATATCACTTTGGGAGTGGCCCTCAGTCACATTTCCTTGCCTACTGAACTTGGGGTGCTTAGAGGGAATGGCAGGGAACACGATGTCAGCACCAGGGCCTGGGACAGATCAGATACTAGAGCAGGAGCATTGGACTAGGTGTCAGATGATCAGGCTTCTGGTTTCGCTTTGCTGCTAGCTGGCTGGGGCAAATCAGTAAAATTCCAGAGTCTCAGTGATGTAAGGAGATCTAGTCTCCTCTGAGCTCTTCTGACATGAATGCTCTGTGTTTCTGGGCTTATTTTATGCCATTTTGTTCCCCAGGATAGGGCCATAAATGGTTGGACATGTGTTCAATCATCATTGTTTTCTAAGTTCTCATAACAGTTTGTCAGTTCTTCTGCTGTGACACTCACCACTGTTGACCCTGTGTTAGAATTATTTCAATACCTTTCCCACTGAGTCTCTTAAAGGTATGGACTCATGCCTAATTCACTGGTGTGTTCTCCAGTGGTGCCCAGCACTGTGTCTTGTACTTGGGAGACTCAGTACATATATGCTGACTGAACAGACCCCACAATGATTGATGACAGCCAAGTGTACCAACTAGAAACCCAACGTCCATTAAAATATCTATTAGGAAATACCGTG
Organism: Delphinapterus leucas; assembly: GCF_059928025.1. Taxonomy (NCBI): domain Eukaryota; kingdom Metazoa; phylum Chordata; class Mammalia; order Artiodactyla; family Monodontidae; genus Delphinapterus; species Delphinapterus leucas. The sequence goes on from NC_143132.1 coordinate 81,196,455, forward strand.
CTAGGTGGTGTGGAGGATACAAAGATGAAATAAGACATTTCCCTACCTTCCAGGAGCTCTAGATCTAGTCGAGGAACTAAGGTGTGTATGTCATGAACAACTATATTTTGCGAGGGCAGCAGATATGGGTGTCCCAAGTCAGGAACCAATGTGGAAATGTATAGCAATTCAGGCACAAGAGATCATACCAGGCTTCCTGGAAGGGGTGGCATCTGAGTTGGGCCATAAAGGATAGCTGGAATTTTAACAGGTAGAGAAGAAAACAGTTCATGTAAGTACATGGAAGCTTGGCCAGGAAAGAACACAGAGATCAGTGTGGGCAGAATGTGAAGGTACACACAGAGAATTGTAGGAGAAAAGACCAGAATGGTCTCCGAACTTGAAGTAGCTACAAATCTAGGTTGGAGTGGGATTGTGGTAGGGCTGTGAATCCCAAAGGATTCAGGGAGTGCACAGGATGATCCACTGGACTGTAGGAATCCTGCATATTAGACTTTCTATTTACATTGATTTTTATCTCATCTAATTTCTAATTTCTTTGTGTGTCTTTTATAATGTATAGTAGTGGAGCAGAGCAGTACATATATATAGTGTATAAGTAAAGATAAATGACAATGTGTGCTTGAAAACCTTACAGAAGGGCGCATGGTTTTAAAAGTTTGGAGACAAGTGATGTCAACTCTCCCATGGGCAATTAGAAGCCATGGAAAGTTTTTGAGTTGGGAAGCAGTCTGATCAGAGCTGTGCTTTGGGAAGATCACCTTGGCAAGGATGGAAAAGATGAGAGGACTAACAGATGGAGGTGGAGGCAAGGAAGCCTTTGAGGGGTGTTGCAGTTGTCCAGATAGGACACATGGAACAGGAGTAGAAAACCAGGAGCATGGGGGACTTCAACAGCCGCCTTGTCAGGGTGGGGCCGACGGGCAATGGATACAGAAAAGACCTGGATATGACAGACGTTGCGAAAGAACAGTGGAAAGAAGGAAGGGACAAGAATTGATCTCAGACAACTGGGAGTTCAAGCTGAGCCTGGAATATTTGGAGGATAATGCTGCCATTGACATGAATAGAAACTGTAGGGTCAGAAAGAGGACCTGGTTTAAGGAAGAACCCAGTAGAAGTTCAGAGCTTGAGATCTTCTGGTCCAGCATTCACAGTTTGCTAAAGAAAAACCTGAGGTTCAAAAAAGGAGGAAAATGTGGTGGACCTCAGACCAGCCACGAGGTCTCCTGAATCTCACACTGATCTTGTTTGAAGATCTTTCAGCTTTGGTTTTTTAAGAGCATTATGTAAGACTTTGTTTAACTGAATTTCCTTTTTTATTAAATCATTTAGTATACGCTGTTTTCCAGAAATATGCTGGTAGTTTTCAATTTGAGGCCAACCAGAAAAAAAATTAACAACATTTTGGAACTCAAAACTATATTGTAAAACAGTACTTGTCGATTAAAATAGTGCAAAGGAAAGGACGATGCAAAAAGAGCCTTTTAAAATAAATTAATAATAAAGATGAGAAGATCTAAAACAAAGACCATTGAATTTGTGACCTTCAAGAGAGCAGATTCAGAGGTGATGCGCTAGAATCCAAATCGAATGGATTAAGGAGGTGAGGAGAAGTGTGAAGGGGAAGGGAAGAAGCACAGGCTAGTAGCTCGAGCAGCCAGCAGTTTCTTTGGAAGAGTGACCTGAACGTGCTTGCAGGTAGACAAGCAGGTGCTGGGAGATGCCATCAGAGGCAGGGAGGGTGGAATTGCAGGTCATTATGGGTTCCGCTGGGAAAGTGGGAGGAAAAGACTTTGCTGATGTGTACTGGGAAAAAGAGGATGTGTGTGGAAGGGACATTCTGAGGTGTTGAGGCAGTGGAGACAGGGACAGAAAGAGTACAAGAGAGAGCCACAGAGATTCTGGGGCAGGAAAGGCAGAGAAATAGAGATTGATGCCTGTCACAAGAAATGTAAGTCCACCATTTGCTTAGAGATGCCTTCATCTGGTAATGAGCCTTCATTATCCTCTGTCCAACTGAATCAGGCTTCCTTCACTCTGCTAAAGAGATGTTTAAATAGCCCAGCCTGGGGCTAAGGAGAAACTGCCTCGCAAGCTCCCTCCCAGTGGGGTCCAGAGGGCATTGCTTGTTTTAAGGACCAGGACTTTGTATCCAAAACCTGATCGTGCACGTGCCAGCCAACTCTGGTTCTGCGAAGGCTCCCAGATCTCCCAGAAGAGACAAGGGGTTAAATGCTACCAACATTTTCAGAGAGAGCCAAGTAGGCTCCCAAAAAGGGATTTTATCGCTATTATTCACAAAAGCCTGCACAGCAGATCTTGGAGGAGTGCTTCCTCAGATGATTTCCAGGAGCATCTGCTGATCTGATGAAGAATCTGATGCCATCAAAGCACAAGCCAGCGATGACTCACTGCGCACTGCTGTTGCCGAGTGTTTGCTGAGTGCAGCAGCCCTTTCTGGCACAGTTCTCCCAACCTGGGACCAGAAGCCAGGCAGCACTGGGCGACATACAGCAGGGAGAGGTTTTGGCATGTTTCTTGGTTTTACCTTCCGTCCTTGGCTTCCTGCTCTTCTCTCCTGGTGCCTGAAACCTTCACAAGGACATGTTTTGAGAGCAGTCGAGCCAGACACACTCCCTCCCCTGGTATCTTGAGGGTTGTCCAAAGAAGGTCAGTTATGAAAGTAATGAAAGATGGAGCCTGTTCTTTTTTATTTTCTGAGACCTGAATCCTCAGGAATCACATCCCTCACGGCATAAGCAGAAAATTGACATACCACAGAAGAGCGATTTCTTCTCCTTGTGTTTTCAACTACATCCCTCTTCATCCTTTTTTTTTTTTTGCCATACAGTTCATTTATGATATTATATTGGTTTGAGGTATACAGCATAGTGATTCAATATTTTTATAGATTACACTCCATTTAAAGTTATTACAGAGTGATGGCTATATTTCCCTGTGCCGTACAATATATCCTTGTTTTTTATTTTATACATAGTAGTTTGTATCTCTTAATCCCATACCCCTGTCTTGTCCTCCCTGCCTCCCTCTCCCTACCATTCTTTATCTTACCTAGGATTCCAGGGCACTGACCTAGTCCTGCCCATTAGAGACAAGACCCCCATGAGATCTCCGACTCAGGCAGAGCCCTCACTCCCAGTGCTCAGTCTTCAGCACCCCCTTTTCTTCCTAAACTTAGACATGCCTTGTCACGAAAGCCTCCCATGGTTCCATGGCCCACCAAGCCCCAACACACAACCAACAGCGTCTTCTCTTCCTCACGTTCTACCCCCACTGCCTATGCTTTTCACCCTCTATCGACTCCCAGGCCTTTTCATTCCTGCCCCCACCAAGCACTCCACTCCCTTCTGCTTCCCTTTCCATTGCCAGCTCCCCCATTCCTTCTTCTCCTCTCCCACCCTCTGTCTCTTCACTTCTCTCCACTGACTTTTCCCTCTTTATCCCTTCTCAGCCTATTAGCTATGACGTCTTCAAGCTGTTCATGAGGGCGTACCTGGAGGTGGACCTTCCACAGCCACTGAGCACACACCTCTTCCTGGCCTTCAGCCAGAAGCCCAGACAGGATACCCCGTCCCAACCAAAGGAGGGGGCCAGCAACAGCGAAGCCAGTGGCCCAGGTACATGGACCAGCATTCCCCAAGGTGGAAGGGAGATTTTGCAGCTCTAACCCACTTGCCACAGGTTCAGCCTGCACTCCTAGATGGTCCTCTGTGCCTGGTAACTTCCCTATGGGGAAGAGGGGGAAACAGAGACCAGGGGACCAAGACTCCTACCCTTTCAGGAAGCCCTGTCTGATGGATCTCTCAGTAAGAGAAATAAAAAGGGCATAATTCCTGCCACTCAGGATCAGAGGAGAGGATGGGGAGAAGAGGAGGCACAAACTAATGTATGGCAGGGGCAGGTGGGCCTTCCACAAAAGCTGCCAATCCCTGGAGAGCACATTCAGCTCTTATGCCCAGGCTGGGACTAGCCTGGGAGAGTCACAGGAGGGGAAGGGTGTGGTTACTGTCTTTCTGGAGTTTGGGCTATAATGGGGGAGACACTACCAACCCCAATAAGTGAGCATGAACCCAGCTGACACCAGAGACATGGGCATAACCCAAGTGATCCAGACTTTGTGGGAAAGCCTCCTACCTGCCTCTCTAAAAACCTAGAGGGCATGGGCTGGTCACTACATCTTCTTTTTATTCCCCAGATTCCAACATACAGAATGCAGATAATGCTGCCAAAGCAGACGAGGCTTGTGCCCCTGACGTGGGTAAGTCTTCGGGGGAGGAGTGGGCAGTACCCCATCCTTGGGGAAGGGGGAGAATCTAACCAGCAGTTTTGTCTCCATGTAATTGTATGCCTTTGAGCAGATGTTGTCTGCCTCCACCTCTGGGGCCCCTGACACTCAAATGTGTTGGGATTCTGAGGCTGGATGAAGGTTCTTGCTTCATTTGTCCCAAAACAGGGCAGGTCAGGACTTCGGTCAGCTCATTAGATGTTTACCTCTGACGGTCTGCCTAGCCAAAGAGGGGAAAAGGAGAAAGTGTACGGTGAGGGGAGGGGTGGGCAGAGGAAAAGAGAGAGACAGAGAGTGTATGGGAAGAAATGGCCGTAGGGCTGAGGTGGAGATGACGCTACCAGTGAATGGCTGAAGGGGGTTACGGAAAGAGGGTAAGAGTGTGCTCTGGTTGATTTCCCACAATATTTACATGCACTTGTTTGAACAAGTTGAGAGGAGCAAGAGGAAGCCAGCTAATCTTGTTTTGAAGATCTATTTGCCAGGCACCTGCTTTATTGCATGTTTCACCTTAGCCTTTGCAATCATGCCACATCACACACTGAGGAGCTGAGGCTGTAAGAGATTACATACCACTGTGCGAGCTGAGGAGCTAGGGATTCAATCCAGAATTGTCCATCCTCCAAGCTGCTGCTCTTTCCTGCACCAAGATAGGAAGCAATGGTCTCTCTTGAGGTGCCTGGACTAAAGTTTGTCTCCACGTAAAGGCACCAATTTGGTTAGGTCCTAGTGGAATGATCAAGGCTGCATTCCCAGTGGAGCCCCCATCATGATGCCTGGCTGTCCATGCACCGTCTCTTGGGTCGTGACTGATGTGGAACCTTCCCTGGCACATTTATCAATGGGAGGCCATTCCTCTGTTGAGAGGCTATTGACAGGCACAGTCCCAAGTGCAGAAGCTCCTAGTAAAACTGGAAAGAGCAAAGATTATCCTCCTTGACCTCTGTTCTAAGATGTAGCACAAATTTCCTGGATGCTGTCAACCTAAGCTGGGTCAGGTAATAAGCATATTGGTTAAGAATCTGGACTTCAGAGACAGACTTCCTGGGTTTGACACCCAGCTCTGACAACACCTAGCTCTGAAACCTTCGGTATGTTTGAACAATGTCTCTGTGCCTCAGTTTCCCCATCTGTAACATGAGATGACAGTAAGTGTTGATATGAAGGTTAAGTGAGTTATGTGTGTAAAATGCTTAGTATAGTGCCTGGAACAGAGTAAATGTTCAGTAAATATTAGCAATTATTATTCAGGCCACCTTCCAGAAGTACCCTCTATTCTCAACTCATCATGTCTGCCAAGATCTCCTTCAGTCTGCACCCTCAGTCTCCAATTGTGTCAGATGGGCATCCTCTTCTCATGGAAGGACTCTCAGGGACTGTCTCCCTCCCAGGTTGCTCTTGGAGCTTCACATACAAAGACTCAGAGAGACAGACCTTATTTCCTTTGCATTATTGTTTGGAAAAGATTGATGCACATTGGTGAATTCCAGCTCTTGGGATGTGCCCAGGGGATAAAGATGCAGTTTTCTTGTATCTTTCAATATATATTATATACATACATACACACATGGCAGAATAGGTAAGAGATAATACAACTGAATGAGAACTAATTGTAACAGAGACTTAGGATGAGAGAATTTCTTCGAGTGGGTGCTAGATGTAGTTCTCATCTTTTTTCCAGTCATTGCCGAAAGGGCAACTAGAGGATTATAGAGTTTTCAGTGTGTAACTGAAAGACTGATGAGATCAAAAATTCACTCTGAATGGAAAGCAGAACATGGTTGGGAAAGGAGAATTGCCTCAGGTCCATAAACTCAGCAAAATCCAGACTTCTCATAGAGCTCCAGAAAGCAAGGATTAAGAGTATTGGTGCCTTCCTGAGTTCTTCAGGGACAGCAGCAGGGCAAGACTGTGCAAAGTATAGGCTCACCCACCCCTCTGCCCAGCATCTCACCCACGCGTGCTAGGTCTAGGGCCCTTTGGTCAAATGGATTAAAGTCATAAATAAGTCTTAAATCTTATTGGGAATAGAGAGGGCATTTTATGACATAAATCATTCTCATGGTAGAAAGAAAAGTTTCAAACTGGAAGCTTTGAGATTATTCTAAACTCTCAGCAAAAAAATCAAAGAAAAGCATCTTTTTCTTTACCCAGATTCTTTACCAGAGATGTTCTTAGTCCAAGTATCTGGAACTTCAAGAGGAACCTGAGAGAAGTTACACTTCATTCCCTGAGGTTCCAAATTGTCTGGGCAGAGTTTGTTTCAGTGGCTGAAGTTTCCAAGGTACCAAACAAGGACTTAGTGGGGATCCTGTCATTATGTGATATTTGAGAAAAAATAATGAATGATGATAATAGACCTTGGCTGGCTTATTTGACCACCATGTTTATTTGCAATATCTGTATCATTTGGGGTCTCAGAACAACTTCCAGAGACTTGCTCCTGGAGAAGTGATTTGTCATGCACTGTTTTCCCATGCATGCAGCATATCAGTCTCCTGTGGTCCAGTCATGAAAGGGCAGTTATCTAACTGCTGGCCCAGGGAGATGTACAGCATTTTTTCACCCTCTTTTGTAACTTGTGATGTTAAGTAGCAAATCCTTTTCCTGTTGGGCCACCTTCCATGAATGTCTTAATTAGATGCCCCTATTCACCAAAAACAAGAATGTAGGGACAGGTGGACGCCACAGAGCAGGGCCTCTGCCAACAAGGAAGAGCCAAGTTCTGGAATCACCTTAGATCAGACCATCTGTTGAAAATTCCACCCTTTTCCTGTTGCCCAAGAAGAAGAAACTCTATTCTCATTTGATATGGCTGTTTGTGCCTATCAGATCAAGCTCCAAGCTCAGATCTAGAACAACCCGCTTTAAGTTATTCATTCCCAGAGCCAGGTGGGGGCATGGTTGGGTCCATAAGCACAGCAGACAGGGGTTTCACTGAGTCCAGAGGTCGGCTCAGAGCCTTGAGCAACATGTCATTGTCAGGATGTCAGCTCAGGAAGGGCTGAAATCACCCTTCCCTGAATGCCCATGAAAAGGTGGGATAAACAATGTGAACTTCATTCTCCTGGTTTTTATTTAGTTCCTCAGGCTATTGAGATGGTTCAGCAGCTTGGACTGTTGGAGTCTCAAGGAAAGTCCCTCCATTTTTTTAAATATATTTTTCCAGTTTTAAAAGTAACACATTGTATCAATAAAAAATTTTCTGAAGAGTACAAAAAAACTAAAGAAACAACAAAATCACCTAAATCTACCAATGTGATCACACACACACACACACACACACACACACACACACACACACACCCCTATACATATGTATCCTTGTAGGGTTTTTTCCATAAATTTTTTACAGAACTGGAATCAGACTGTATATATATAATTTTGGATCCAGCTTTGTTTTTCACTTAGCATTATATTCACAAACATTATTCATGTCATTCAAAACTTTTGGTAAACATCAATTTTAATGCAAGTCTGTCTTTTAACAGATGAAAAAACTGAGGTTGGGTGTGGGGAATAAGCCTTCTTGTGCAAGATCACACACCATTTAGCACAAACCCAGTTTTCTGCCTCTAGCTTGGCGCTCTTTCCACACAGCCCAACTGAAAGGTAAGAAGTAATACAGAGACTAAGAGAGAAGGTGGAACAAGTCATCTCTGCCCAAGAACCCTCATTTAGAAGGGTATGTGATGTGGCACCTGGGCAAAACCTCTGTGCTCTGGAAGAGGGTAGTCCCAGAGGGATGTGCTTGGATGGGTGTGGGTTAGGGTTATTTCCTGTAAGGCAACATGAGCAGGTAGGACACCAGTGGGACTGTGTGTCACTCAGTCCCTCTAGGCCCCAGCATTTCCACTGCTGGCCTGAACAGTAGACCTCAATGAGGACTAGAACAATGGCTCAAGATCCAGTCAAAGCTCTGGTAACCAAAGGATCTTTAGAAAAGGCTGTAATAATGTTTTTTTAATTGAAGTATAGTGGATTTATAATATTGTATTAGGGACTTCCCTGGTGGTGCAGTGGTTAAGACTCCGCGCTCCCAATTAAGGGGGCCCAGGTTCGATCCCTGGTCAGGGATCTAGATCCCACATGCATGCCGCCACTAAGAGTTTGCATGCCACAACTAAGACCCGTGCAACCAAATAAATAAATAAATAAATAAATATATATATATATATATATATATATATATAAAATATTGTGTCAGTTTCAGGTATACAGCAAAGTCATTCTGGTATATATTTTTTCAGATTATTTTCCATCATAGGTTATTACAAGATACTGGATATAGTTTCCTGTGCTATACAGTAAATCATTGTTGCTTATCTATTTTATATATGGTAGTATGTATGTGTTAATCCCATACTCCTAATTTACTCCTCCCCCCACTCCCTTTCCCCTTTAGTAACCATCAGTTTGTTTTCTATGTCTGTGAGTCTGGTTCTGTTTTATAAATAAATTCATTTGTATTATATTTTAGATTCCACAAATGAGTGATATCATGTAATATTTGTCTTTCTCTGTTGACTTACTTCACTTAGTATGATACTCTCTAGGTCCACCCACGTTGCTGCAAATAGTATTATTTCATTCTTTTTAATGGCTGAATAATAGTCCCTTGTATATATATACACCACATCTTCTTTATCCATTCATCTGTCGATGGACACATAGGTTGCTTCCACGTCTTGGCTATTGTAAATAGTGTTGCTATGAACATTAAGGTGCATGTATCTTTTCAAATTAGAGTTTTCTTCTCTGCCCAGAAGTGAGATTGCTGTATCATATGGTAGCTCTAGTTTTAGTTTTTTAAGGAACCTCCATACTGTTTTCCATAGTGGCTGCACCAATTTACATTCCCACCAGCAGTGTAGGAGGGTTCCCTTTTCTCCCCACACTCTCTAGCATTTATTATTTGTAGACTTTTTAATGATGACTATTCTGACTGGTGTGAGGTGATACCCCATTGTGATTTTGATTTGCATTTCTCTAATAATTAGTGATGTTGAGCTTCTTTTCATGTGCCTGTTGGCCATCTATATGTTTTCTTTGGAGAAATGTCTATTTAAGTCTTCTGTCCATTTTTTGATTGGGTTATTTTACATTCAGTTTTATGAGCTGTTTGTATATTTTGGATATTAACCCCTTGTCAATTGCATCATCTGAAAATATTTTCTCCCACTCTGTAGGTCATCTTTTCATTTTGTTGATGGTTTCCTTTGCTGTGCAGAAGCTTTTAAGTTTGATTAAGTACCATTTGTTTATTTTTGCTTTTATTTCTTTTGCCTTGGAAAAATCTAAGAAAATATTGCTATGATTTATGTCAGATAATGTTTTGCCTATGTTCTCTTCTAGGAGTTTTATGGTGTCATATCTTATATTTAGGTCTTTAAACCATTTTGAGTTTACTTTTGTGTATGGCGTGAGGGTGTGTTCTAACTTTATTGATTTACATGTGGCTGTCCAGCTTTCCCAACACAACTTGCTGAAGAGACTGTCGTATCTCCACTGTATATTCTCCACTGTCGAAGATTAATTAACCTCAAGTGTATGGGTTTATTTCTGGGCTCTCTATTCTGTTCCATTGATCTATATGTCTGTTTTTGTGCAAATACCATGCTGTTTTGATTACTGTAGCTTTGTAGTATTATCTGAAGCCCGGGAGGGTTATGCCTCCAGCTTTGCTCTTTTTCATCAGGATTGCTTTGGCAATTCTGGATCTTTTGTGGTTCTGTATAAATTTTAGGATTATTTGTTCTAGTTCTGTGAAAAATGTCATGGGTAATTGGATAAGGATCACATTAAATCTGTAGATTGCTTTGGGTAGTATGACCATTTTAACAATATTAATGCTTCCAATCCAAGAGCATAGGGTATCATTCCATTTCTTTGAATCATTTTCAACTTCCTTTATCAATGTTTTATAGTTCTCACCTCCTTGGTTAGGTTTATTCCTAGGATTTTTGTGGGGTTTTTTTGATGCAATTTTAAACAGGATTTTTAAATTTTTTCTGATATTTCATTGCTAGTATAAAGAAATGCAACAGATTTCTGTGTATTAATTTTGTATCCTGCTACCTTGCTGAATTCATTTATTCTAACAGTTTTTGCATGAAGTCTTTAGGGTACTCTATGTAGAGTATTATGTTATCTGCACATAACGACAATTTTGTTTTTTGATTTTTTTGACAATTTTGTTTTAAAACAGCTTTATTGAGGCACAATTTGGCATAAAATAAATTGTACATGTTTAAAATGTACACTTAATAAGTTTTTATGTCTGTATACACCAATAAAATCAGCACCATATCAATATAATGAAGATATTCATCAGCCTCAAAAGTTTCCTTTATCATCCCTTTCTCCCACCCTCCCTACCCACCCATCTCCATCTCCATCTCCATACAGCCACTGATCTGCTTGTTGTCACTAGAAGCCAGATTGCATTTTCTAGATTTTATATGAATAGATTGATACAGTATGTACTCTTTTCCATGTGGCTTCTTTCACTCAGCATAATAATTTAAAAATTCATCCATGTTGTTGTGAGTATCAGTAATTAACATATTTTTATTGCTGATTAGTATTTCAGTATACAGGTAGCTATTCCACAATTTGTTTATCCATTCATGTGCTGATGGACATTTGGGTTGTTTCCAGTTTTTGGCTATTAAAAATAAAATATGAACATTCGTATACAAATTTTGGACAGACAGCTTTCATTCATTTTGGGTAAAGAACTAGAGGTAGAAATGTTTAGGACTATTATGTTTTCTTAATGACTTGCCCCCTTTACCATTATGAAATGACTCTCTTTATCCCTAGTAATATTCTTTGCTTTGAAATTTATGTTATTATAATTATATTCATAACTAATATAGCCACTCTGGTTAAGTAGTGTTGCCATGGTATATCTTTTTTCATTGTTTTACTTTGAATGTATTTGTGTCTGTATATTTAAATTGACTTTCTTATAGGAAGCGTGTTGTTGGGTTTTATTTTTTAATCCAATCTGACAATATCTGCCTTTTAGTTAGAGTTTTAGAACATTTACATTTACTGTGATAATTGTTATAGTTAGGTTTAAAACCACCATCTTGCTATTTGTTTTCTTTTTTCTATCTGTTCTTCTTTTCCCTTTTTCTGCCTTCTTTTAAGTTAATTGAATTTTTTTATGATTTCACTTTATCTCCTTTCTTATCTTAGTTGTTTTAACTATCACAGTCTACCTTCAAGTAGCAGAATTTCATTTTGCATATGCTATAAGAAATTTACAACAACATACCTCCATTTCTCTTATCCAGGTCTTTGTGCTTTGTACTTCTACATTTTACTTCTACATGTTATAAACCACACAATATGTTGTTATTGTCATAGTTAACTATCTTTTTAAGATTTAATTAATAAAAAATATTCTTTATATTTATCTATTTGTATTTATCAGTACTTATCATTCTTGTGTATAAATCCAGGTTTCCATATAGTGTAATTCTAGTGAAAGGATTTCCTTTACCATTTTTTGTAACGCAGCTCTATATGGTTTGTACATTTGAAAAATTCTTTATTTAGCCTTTTAATTCTAAAGATATTTCACTGAGTAAAGAATTCTAGAGTCTGTCATACAGAGTGAAGTAAGTCAGAAAGAGAAAAACAAATACCATATGCTAACACATATATATGGAATCTAAGAGAAAAAGAAAAAGGTCATGAAGAACGTAGGGGTAAGATGGGAATAAAGCCACAGACCTACTAGAGAATGGACTTGAGGATATGGGGAGGGGGAAGGGTAAGCTGTGACAAAGTGAGAGAGTGGCATGGACATATATACACTACCAAACGTAAAATAGATAGCTAGTGGGAAGCAGCCACATAGCACAGGGAGATCAGCCTGGTGCTTTGTGACCACCTAGAGGGGTGGGATAGGGAGGGTGGGAGGGAGGGAGATGCAAGAGGGAAGAGATATGGGAACATATGTATATGTATAACTGGTTCACTTTGTTATAAAGCAGAAGCTAACACACCATTGTAAAGCAATTATACTCCAATGAAGATGTTAAAAAAAAAAAGAATTCTAATTTGACAGGTTTTTTTTTCTCTTAGTTCTTTAAAGATGTTGTTCCACTGGCTACTAGCATACTTTGTTTCCAGTAAGAAAGCTATAGTCATTCTTATCTGTGTTTCTCTCTATATCAGGTGTCTTTTCTTCTCTGGCCTCTTTTATGATTTTTATCACTGATTGTAATCAATTTGATTTTGGTGTTCCTTGGTATAGTTTTATATATATTTCTTATGCTTGGGGTTCATTGAGCATCTTGTAGCTGAGGTTCCATAGTTTTTATCAAATATCAACAAATTTGGGAAAATGTCAGCCATTATTTCTTTAATTTTTTTTCTGCTCCTGACTCTCCTCTTCTTCAGGTATTCCAATTACATGTTTATTTGACTACTTGAAGTTGTCCAACAGCTCACCGGTATGATACTCTTTTTTTTCTTTTTTTGTAGTCTTTTTGGATAGTTTCTGTAGTGATGCTTCAAATTCACTAATCTTTTCTTCTGCAATATCTAATCTATTAATCCCACTCAGTATATTTATAGTTTTCATTTAGCATATCATATCTAGACACTTGATGTGGGCATTTTTAAATATCTTTCATGTCTCTACTTAACATGTTCAGTCTTTCTTCCAGCTTCTTAGATATATGGAATACAGTTATAAAAACTATTTTAAACGTTTTGTCTATTGTATCATCTCGTCATTTCTGGATCCATTTCAGTTGATTTTTCTCCTTATTATTGTCCATATTTTCTTCTTTGCATACCTAGCAATAATTTATTGAATGCCAAACTTTGAAAATTTTACATTGTTTGTACTAGATATTTTTGTATTCCTATATATATTCCTGAGCTTTGTTTTGGGATACACTTAGGTTTACTTGGAAACAGTTTGACCTTTTTTTTTTTTTAACATCTTTACTGGAGTATAATTGCTTTACATTGTTGTGTTTGTTGCTGCTGTATAACAGAGTGAATCAGCTATACGTATACATATATCCCCATATCCCCTCCCTATTGCGTCTCCCTCCCACCCGCCCTGTCCCACCCCTCTAGGTGTTCACAAAGCACCTAGCTGGTCTCCCTGTGCTATGCGGCTGCTTCCCACTAGCTATCTATTTTACATTTGGTAGTGTATATATGTCCATGCGAGTCTCTCACTTCATCCCAGATTACCCTTCCCCCATCCTGTGTCCTCAAGTCCATTCTCTACTGCTTCGTCTTTATTCCAGTTCTGCCCCTAGGTTCTTCAGAACCTTTTTTTTTTTTAAACTTCAAACGTGGGTCATTTTATTTTTCTTTACTTTTTTTTTAATTTTTAATATCTTTATTGGAGTATAATTGCTTTACAATAGTGTGTTAGCTTCTGCTTTATAACAAATGAATCAGTTATACATATACATATGTCCCCATATCTCTTCCCTCTTGCATCTCCCTCCCTCCCACCCTCCCTATCCCACCCCTCTAGGTGGTCACAAAGCACCAGGCTGATCTCCCTGTGCTATGCGGCTGCTTCCCACTAGCTATCTATTTTACGTTTGGTAGTGTATATATGTCCATGCCACTCTCTCACTTTGTCACAGCTTACCCTTCCCCCTCCCCATATCCTCAAGTCCATTCTCTAGTAGGTCTGCATCTTTATTCCCGTCTTGCCCCTAGGTTCTTCATGACCTTTTTCTTTTTCTCTTAGATTCCATATATATGTGTTAACATACGTTATTTGTTTTCCTCTTTCTGACTTACTCCACTCTGTATGACAGACTCTAGGTCCATCCACCTCACTACAAATAACTCAATTTAATTTCTTTTTTTTTCAATTTAATTTCTTTTTATGGCTGAGTAATATTCCATTGTATATATGTGCTGCATCTTCTTTATGCATTCATCTGTCAATGGACACTTAGGTTGCTTCCATGTCCTGACTATTGTAAACAGTGCTGCAATGAACATTGTGGTACGTGACTCTTTTTGAATTATGGTTTTCTCAGCATATATGCCCAGTAGTGGGATCGTTGGGTCATGTGGTAGTTCTATTTGTAGTTTTTTAAGGAACCTCCATACTGTTCTCCATAGTGGCTGTATCAATTTACATTCCCACCAACAGTGCAAGAGGGTTCCCTCTCCTCCACACCCTCCCCAGCATTTATTGTTTGTAGATTTTTTGATGATGGCTATTCTGACCAGTGTGAGGTGCTACCCCATTGTAGTTTTGATCAACCCCACTTGATCATGGTGTATGATCCTTTTAATGTGCTGTTGGATTCTGTTTGCTAGTATTTTGTTGAGGATTTTTGCATCTATGTTCATCAGTGTTATTGGCCTGTAGAGTCCTTTCTTTGTGACATCCTTGTCTGGTTTTGGTATCAGGGTGATGGTGGCCTCGTAGAATGAGTATGGGAGTGTTCCTTCCTCTGCTATATTTTGGAAGAGTTTGAGAAGGATAGGTGTTAGCTCTTCTCTAAATGTTTGATAGAATTCGCCTGTGAAGCCATCTGGTCCTGGGCTTTTGTTTGTTGGAAGATTTTTAATCACAGTTTCAATTTCAGTGCTTGTCATTGGTCTGTTTATATTTTCTATTTCTTCCTGGTTCAGTTTCTGAAGGTTGTGCTTTTCTAAGAATTTGTCTATTTCTTCTAGGTTGTCCATTTTATTGGCATAGAGTTGCTTGTAGTAATCTCTCATGATCCTTTGTATTTCTGCAGTGTCAGTTGTTACTTCTCCTTTTTCATTTCAAATTCTGTTGATTTGAGTCTTCTCCCTTTTATTCTTGATAAGTCTGGCTAATGGTTTATCAATTTGTTTATCTTCTCAAAGAATCTCCTTTTAGTTTTATTGATCTTTGCTATTGTTTCCTTCATTTCTTTTTCATTTATTTCTGATCTGATCTTTATGATTTATTTCCTTCTGCTAACTTTGGGGTTTTTCTGTTCTTTCTCTAATTGCTTTAGGTGTAAGGTTAGGTTGTTTACTTGAGATTTTTCTTGTTTCTTGAGGTAGGGTTGTATTGCTATGAACTTCCCTCTTAGAACTGCTTTTGCTGCACCCCATACGTTTTGGGCCGTCGTGTTTTCATTGTCATTTGTTTTGAGGTATTTTTTGATTTCCTCTTTGATTTCTTCAGTGATCTCTTGGTTACTTAGTAGCATATTGTTTAACCTCCATGTGTTTGTAATTTTTACAGTTTTTTTTTTACTGTAATTGATATCTAGTCTCATAGCGTTGTGGTCGGAAAAGATACTTGATACAATTTCAATTTTCTTAAATTTACCAAGGCTTGATTTGTGACCCAAGATATGATCTATCCTGGAGAATGTTCCATGAGCACTTGAGAAGAAAGTGTATTCTGTTGTTTTTGGATGGAATGTCCTATAAATATCAATTAAGTCCATCTTGTTTAATGTATCATTTAAAGCTGTGTTTTCTTATTTATTTTCATCTTGGTTGATCTGTCCATTGGTAAAAGTGGTTTGTTAAAGCCCCCTAATATGATTGTGTTACTGTCGATTTCCCCTTTTATGGCTGTTAGCATTTGCCTTATATATTGAGGTGCTCCTGTGTTGGCTTCATAAATATTTACAATTGTTATATCTTCTTCTTGGATTGATCCCTTGATCGTTATGTAGTGTCCTTCTTTGTCTCTTGTAATAGGCTTTATTTTAAAGTCTATTCTCTCTGATATGAGAATTGCTACTCCAGCTTTCTTTTGATTTCCATTTGCATGGAATATCTTTTTCCATCCCCTCACTTTCAGTCTATATGTGTCCCTAGGTCTGAAGTGGGTCTCTTGTAGACAGCATATATACGGGTCTTGCTTTTGTATCCATTCAGCCAGTCTGTGTCTTTTGGTTGGAGCATTTAATCCATTTCATTTAAGGTAATTATCAATATGTATGTTCCTATTACCATTTTCTTAATTGTTTTGGGTTTGTTGTTGTAGGTCTTTTCCTTCTCTTCTGTTTCCTGCCTAGAGGAGTTCCTTTAGCATTTGTTGTAAAGCTGGTTTGGTGGTAAGTTGACATTTTTGGGTCAAGCTTTTGTTAGCTAGGACCAGGAAGGCATTTTTTTTTTTTTTTAGGAAGGCATTTTTTCTAGAGCTAATTTTGCCCAGTTAGCAAGGCAAGACTCTCTAAGTACTCTACTCAATGATTCATGAATTATGGGAGTTTTCTACTCTGATTGCTGGGAATAGACACTATGCTTAGTTCTCTATGCCTTCCAGGGATTGTTCCCTCTCATCCTGATTCCTTCCCCAGCCTCAGGTAGTTTCCTCACACATCTGTGCTAATCACTACTCAGATGAATAATTGAGGGAACTCTCTGCTGATTACTCAAAGGGACCTTCTGCAGAGACAGCTGGAGTTCCCTCTGTGCAACTCCCTCCTCTTCAGTGCTCTGCTCTGTGAACTCCAGTCACTTTGGACTCCCAGGATTCCCAGCTCCATCTCTGCAACTCAGAGAGACTTCCAGGATCTGCCTGGGTTTCCCCTCCCTGTGCCACAGCCTAGAAACTCTTTCCAGTCAGTAAGATGTGGCATTTGTAGGGATCACCTCATTTGTTTCCCATCTCTTGGGATTGCCCTTTGGTGTTGGCCATATGCAATATCCTATGGACCATTGTTTCATATCTTTTGTCCAGTTTTTTTAGTTGCACCAGTAGGAGGGTAAATCTGGTCCCTCTTATTCCAGTTTAGTTGGCATAGAAGTCATTCTAATAGTGTTTTAATGGATGAATAGTTTGAGGATATAACATAACTTGGGGCATAATGGGCTACCCTATACAAAGAATTTTTCACCTTTGTCTTATACATTATTAAGTTACGTTTTTCCATAACTTTTCCTCCAGTGATGATTTTAATACTTCTGTTGCGTATGTAATTTCATGGCAGTTTTCCCCTACCTCACTATCCTTGTTGTCTCATCCTATTGTGTTTTCATCTCAACTTGCTCACCCCTGAGGCTTTCTGCTCCTGTTTAATAGAAGTTACACCTTCTTGCAACCTACCGAGGGTCTTGTCCGGTAGGAAATTATTTCCAGAGATCTTGTCCTCTGAGACTTCATGATGAAGCTTCCTTTCCTTGTTTTGCAACTCTGTTTTGTGGGTCCCATGTTGGTCTCTTCATAGGACCCTTTGTAACATACAGAGTATGTCAGTGGCCTTTGGTCTCACCCACTGTGCATCTGGGTGATGGCTAACTCCCTTCTCAAACCACAACCTAACCCCTAGGACCTGGTAGGCTTTCATCTAGCACGGTTCTGTTGGCCTGAGCTGAACTGTTTGCCATTGCTTGGGACCTTGGTTCTCTGAATAAATGCACTCTGTCCCTGTGGTATGACAAGCCACTTTCTATACTTCCCTTATACAACTGATTAAGCTTTCAGTAAGTCACAATTCTTCCTGGTTTCTGGAAATTAGTTGTCAATCCCAGTTTTCTCTTTCGAACTTTCATCTTTTTATTTATCTTTCAATGCATTTGAGAAGAAAATTGTAAAACAGTATGTTGGTAGATAACCAATAGTCTGGATTTTTGGAATCCCAGACAAAATTACCTCTACAAATTGGGTGTGTTCCCCCCCAAAATTAGGCTAAATGACATTTACCTGTTGGCTATTGATATTACTAAAATTCACTATCATCTTTTCTTAAAATTCGCAGAGCATAGGTGAATTTCTTATAAGGCTATAGACTCTTAAAAGGGTCAGTATGGGGTTCATTCAGAAAGTATGAACTCTACAATCTGGATTTCTAGGGCCACTGATTTGATCATATCTATGTAATCCGTGCTTTTGAAGACACTCATAAAATTCTTGTCTCTACCGTGAAAAAGAATGGGGCAACAAAGGGTTTCATGTTTACTAAACATTGTGTCCTTTGGATGATTTCCTCTTGCCTGTCACAGAATCTAAGATCACGGAGAAGCAAGTGCCAACTAAAGACCAAGTGTCTGCGACCCCCGTGGGAAACCATGATGCTCAGTCTTCAGGCTCAGAATCCCACATAGTGTACCTGAAGGATGTCATGTGTTACCTGTCCTTGCTGGAAACGGGGAGACCTCAGGATAAGCTAGAGTGTAAGTATGTACCCTGTCAAGGGGCTTCGACTTTTTCCTAGAGGAAGAGCTAGTGTCCTGTTTATTGTTCTAAACAGGCTGGAGGTTGATCTGGCATCCTGGGGATGGGTCCTGCCTCCTTGGGGGAGCTTTTCTGCCCTGTCACCAGCAGTGACATGAATATTTCCTAGAATCTTCCCTGGAACACAGTACCAGTTGTATAGGGTGGAAGGTGCATTGGAGACCTTGGTATTGAGAACCAAGATCTGGAAAGGTAAGGGGTCTCTGCAAAGGGTGAAGACTCCCTTCCTTTGCTGGCAGGATTTCCTGAAAGCCTCCAATCAGAAAGCTGCTGCCTCCTCTTAGAAGATTTTTCAAGGGAAGATTTTCAACATCTGTCTTCCTTCCCCTATTCCATGCCCAAGCAACTCTTTAACTATGAAGAACTCTTTTTTTTCTTGAGATCTAATCAACCTCTATCTTGTTAAAGCCTATTTCCATGTCTTCACCCACCCCCACCCCAAGTGTTTTGGCCTCTTGAGAAAGAGGGCTAGTTAATTAAGGGAGTTGAGCTTGGTTTCAAAAACATGTCTTCAGAAGGAGAATAATAGCTGGGGACAGAAAGGAAAGCCCACAGTGGCTGAAGCAGCCTGCAGTCTCGCAGATGACTCACTCTGGGGACGGTCTCGCTGACTTTTGTGAGCCTACAGGCAAACTTTGAAACAGATGACAGGTAGGACCTTGTTAAAAATATATATTGTTTTGGCATCTCTTGGGATCTTAGTAGACACTGAGGGAAAAGCATACACATTATAGCAAAAGTCAAAATTCCAGCTAATAATCGGACTAGTCAGTGAAACTTAAGCATTAGGAAAAGTCTGGCAAAGGTTATAACCCTTGCCCAAAACAAAATGAAACCGTTTGCTCTCTTAGCCAGCTTAAAACCTCCCCCCTAGGTTTGCAGGGTTAACAATTACAAGTCTTAAATGCTAATTTGGAAGCAAATGTACCAGATTTCTGTTTCTTCTGACTAATGTTAAAAGGGAAATGTCAAATTATTTCCCACATTCAGTTGGATTTTGAGTTTCAGGCATTATATTTGTTCATAACTACCAGAGAGGAACAAATGTGGCAAATTCCTCGTATTAGTGCCTCTCAGACTGAGTCCTGTGATGGTAATGAAAAAAAACTGTATTTCTAAAAGCTTTTTATTACAGAAAATTTCAAACACAGATAAAAGTAGAGAATACAAAGAACTTCCGTGTGCCCATCAACCACCTTCAACAATTACCAGCTTGTGGTCAGTCTTGTTTTATTTATACCTCCCACTCATTTCTTCTGCCCCAGATTATTTTGAAGCAAATTCCAGACGTCATATAATTTCATCTGTAAATATCTCAGTATGTACCTCTAAAATAATATAACTTTTTCTTAAATATAACCACAACACCACAATCACATCTAAAGAAAACGATTCCTTACTGTTATCAAATATTCAGTCAGTATTCATTATTTTCCCTTACTTGGGGAACAATTCAAGCACTGTTTGTTTGAATTGGGATCCGAGTAAGGTCCATACATTGCCATTTGTTACTACGTCTCTTTAGTCTCTCTTCATCTTTTGCTTATTTTTTTCCCTACACTTCTTTGTTGCAGAAACTTGGTCATTTGTCCTATAAAGTTTTCTTTTTTTTAATTAAATTAATTCAAATCATCTCTGATTTTAGTGATTGAAACCAAGTTAAGTTTTTTTTCTAGATAACCAAGCATGTATTTTTTTTTTTGGAAATGATAGCCTGAAATCCCACACATCATCAATGTAATAACAATAATAACTCATCACTGAACACCTTATTTTTGCTAAGCACTTTAAATGCATCTTCTCATTTTAACCTCACAGTAACCCTAGATAGTTGACATGATTGTTCTCATTTTATATGTAAGAAAGCATGGAAAAGTTAAATGACTTGCCCAAGGCCATGCTGCTAAAAAGTAGGATGCTTGCTCACACTTCCTCATTCTACTCCTCATGCACAGTGGGACCAAAGAGGGCTCCATGTTAGAGCCACCTGGGCCCAGAGTGTCTCTGACCAGGACATTTGGAGGAGTCACAAAGAATCGGAAGCCCATGACTTTTAAATAACTTAAAGTCCAACCAGAGACACCACTGAATAAACACAAGGTCCAGAGACATAAAACATGTAGAAGGAAGTGACAACACAAGGGCAAATTAACAGGAGTGCTGTGACCCTGTGGGTACATCCCAAGTGGTCCAGAGCAGTTACACAAGGGAAGGGTCAGCCACAGAGAACACAGGCATGATGAAGGGTTTTAAAGGATGAGAGGGAAATGAAGATGTATTCAGCTCTGCTCCCCACCCTGCTTACTTCTGAGACCACAGACAGGATCTCTACCTTTTAGATGAATGAAATGGCAAGTTTCCAAATCCCATAAATGAACATTTAGTCCCTTGCCCAAAATTCACTCCCAAATCTTTATCTTCCATCACCTCTCTACAGCTAGAACATGGTAGAAGATGTTTCTGAATTGCATGTAGACATTTTTAGAAAAACAAATACAATAGCTTCTATAATAATAACTACTTCATACCGTTATTGAGGATTAAATAAGTAATAATGATAAGGTGCATAGGATGGTACGTTGTACATATTAAATGCCATATATAAATATTCATTAATGAAAGAAAATAAAAATAAATAACATCTGTTGGGTGCTCTCTACATTCCAAGTGCTATAGATTTAGCATATCTCTGACATATTAATCTTAATTTGAAAAACACTTAGGATAAAGAAACTATTATAATCTCCATCTTACAGATGAAGAAATTGAGCCTAAAGAAGATAAATGACTTATGTGATGCCCTAGAGGTGGTAGGACAGGGCCAAGATCTGAACCTGCCTAACTCCACACCCTTTCTGTGTGCAGTAGAAGCAGTGTCCCGTCTATAACTGTGGTGCCTCTGCCCCACCACCAGCGGGGCATCTGCTTTGAGTTGTGTTCCCGTGATGCTGAGAGGTGTGAGTGCTCTACAGGGAATCACGCCTGTGACCCAGATCTCATCAGCGGCAGAGTTATTGCTTAGACAGTCCCAGAAGCCAGGTGGCTTGGTTCTCCTCCCTCTTCCCACACTGTAAGGAAGGTCAGACTCTGTGCCTTGGAGGGTGGGTGAACTGGCTGCAACGGACTTCACTCCAGTGATTGTCAGAACGGACCTAAAAACTGGCAGCAGCAAAGTCTCAGCCCATCCCTGGTACCCGGAGGACATCTCAAGCCTCACCTCTGTGTTTCTTGCAGTCATGTTTCGTCTCTATGATTCGGATGAGAATGGTCTCCTGGACCAAGCGGTAAGCTCTCCAAATATCCCTCCAAGATCCAAGAAAGCCTGGGGGAGAGGGGAACAGGTGAAGGGAGAGTCCAAACACTCTCAGCTCCATCTTCATAGGAATAGCAGTGTCTCGGTATGAGCTGCAGAGATGACTAGAACCCCCCGCCTTCTACTTCCAAAGAGCCCGCCCAGAGGAGAGTGAACTCCAACTTGCTTTTTCATTCCAGAAGCTCAAATCGCAAAATCTCAGGTTGGGGAGATGCTTTAGTATCTCATCTAGTTTAACTTCCCAGCTGGTTGAGAAATTCCCCCTGTAATTTCCTGCTGAAGCCCAGGGGTGGAGGAGAGGAGGTGGGGAGAGGCAGAGAGACCAGGGCAAGAAGACAGGAGAAGGCAGGTAACTGCTGGAGTGCTTTGCGTTACCCTTACCTTCCTCTCATACCCCAGGGCACCAGCTCTAGGAGTCTGGCTCTGTCTGCTCCGAGCACATGATCCCATCCCACCACGCCTGGGAAAGCCTGAGTCTCATCCCCACCTCCCCTCAGGAAGAGGCTGGGACAGGTCAGGGGTCATAGAATGAGAAGAGGATGGAAAAGGAAGAAGGTAGAGAGGAGAAAAGGCAACGAGAATCAGACAGGCCCTGTCCTCATGACTGGCAGTGTCAGAGATGGGACTCATTAACAGAGGTTGAAGTGCACGGGGCTGAGTCAGACCAAAGGGAGGAAGAAAGGGAACCAGTCCCTAGACCAACTGCATCGTCCCGGTTCCCACTCAACCCCAGAGTGTCTTTATGGGATCCCTGCAGCCACATTGCAGTTCCGTGAGCTGGGTCATGCGAGGGAACCACCAAGAGAATCACAGACTCTCAAGCATTTGATCAACACGTATTGATTGAGTATCTCATATATGTCGGCTACTGTTCTAAGCACCGGGGGGTATATCAGCGAGCCAACAGACAAAGATCCAGGCCCTCATGATGCTTTCATTCTAGTGCAAACACACACACTGCAAAGCGTAGTCAAGTATGTGTTAGATAGAGCTGTGTGCTAGAGGGAAAATAAAGGAGGGAAAGGAAGTATTGGAGGGAGCTGCAGTTTTAGCTGGAAGGTCTCCCTGAGGAGGGGACATCTGAACAGACACTTGAAGGAGGTGAAAGGAGTGAGTCATGGGGAAGCACCTTCCAGGCAGAGGGAACAGCAAGTGCCAAAGGTCCTGAGGGATGCCCAGAATGTTAGCAGATTAACTAGGAGGCCAGAGTGAGTGGAACAGGATGACTGAACAGATGAGGTTGGAGTGAGTAATAGGAGATGAGATCAGAGAAGTAATGAGAAGGGACGGGGCGTTTGCAAAGCATTATCAAGCCTTACAGGTGATTGAAAGGGTTTTCTCTCTTTTACTCTGGAGAGGTAGAGAACCATTGGAGATTCTGAGCAGAGGAGTGACATGATTGACTTAGGTCCTAACAGGATCACTCTAGCTGCTGCGTTGAGTCTAGACTGTGGGGATGCAAGCAGGAATACCCGTTAGGAGGCTATTAAAATAAGCAAGACAAGAAATGATGGTAACTTGTACCAGGGTAGCAGCATTGCAGGTGGTAAGAAGTGGTTAAATTCTGGATCTATTTGGAAGGTAACACTGGTGGACTGAAGTGAGTCTCAAAATAGTTCTCTCTCTTTCAACTTCCCACCAAGACCCCCTGGCAGTTGGATGCCCAGCCTCTTTGTGAACACTCCCAGTAATGGAGAGTTCACCCAGTACCTTAAAACAGCCGCTCCGCCACTGGGGATGACTGTTAGAGAAGGCATCCCTCCCACACTCAAGGCATCTCTAGTCTGCCAGGGAAATTTTCAATACAAAACCTGATTCTGCTCTTCTCTCCCCTCCCCCAACCCAGTGGTGAGGTCAAAATAGGCCAACCCTCAACTCTTCCCTCCCTCCATCCCTCAGCTTACTTCTGCCCTCTATAGCTGACCAGGGCAGCTGACCAGTGGAGTACCTATTGTACACAATAGGCCTTCAGGTATTTGAAGGTACTATCACATCTTCCCAAAAATCTTCCCCAAGCTCATATTTCCTAATTTCTACACTGTTTCTTATAAGGAAGTTTTAAATCTCCATTCTGGTCAAGCTCTAGTTTGTCAATGCCGTTCTTAAAATATGGCATAGAACTGAACCCACCCCTCCAGGACTCTTTAAGTATTCACATCAGGGAACTAGTTCTTCCTGAAATCTGCCCACTCTGCTCCCTGAAAATGCCCACCTATTTACACAGCCCAAGATTGAGTCTAATTCTCCATTCCTGAATCACATCGTTTGCTCACATTGAATCTTGGACCCAACTAGTTTCACGAGCTCTTTTCCATTGGAACTTCTGCTGAGCCCTGTTCCCACCATTCTGCCCACTTCCTTATCCGCATCTACCACTTCATCTGCGGTTTTGAAATGGGTTATTTTCTACTTTAAATGAAGTACAATTTTAAAAGGCTTGCTTATTTTGACCCAACATTCTACCTGGTGAAAGTAACACCTTTAAACCTTGCTTCAGTTCTCCAACCTGTGTCCCCAAATCAACCTTACTATGGACATCTTAGGTGGTGCCCAAGACATACAAATGCTTTCTCA
Organism: Delphinapterus leucas; assembly: GCF_059928025.1. Taxonomy (NCBI): domain Eukaryota; kingdom Metazoa; phylum Chordata; class Mammalia; order Artiodactyla; family Monodontidae; genus Delphinapterus; species Delphinapterus leucas. The sequence goes on from NC_143132.1 coordinate 81,220,833, forward strand.
GTCCAGTGTGTTTCAGTGGGACTCTCAGTGCACTGATTCATTAGCATCCAACAATTCTGTGAGGTTTTAGATGGAGCCTGGCCTTGGTACCAAACAAAAGGCTCACTCATTAGGCAAACATACCCTTCGTGAATTTCCTGTTCCAAGAGTCCTGGACCCAGGACTTGATACAAAGGAAACAAAGGAGATGCCAAAAGGAATCTGAATCATAGTGCCTGAGAAAGGACCAACACAGTGGCTCTACATCCAACTGAAACTGACCCCCAAGGGGTATATATGAATCCCAAGTTGCTAAAGCTGTGGGAATGAGGTGTGGGAAAAGAGGGAAGAAGTAAGTGCCTTGGTTTGTAAGTATTTGTAGGATCACAAAGAAGGAGGAAACAGGAGTGCTTTCTATGCTAAGTCAAAGCACAGAATAGGGGAAGGAAGGTGGGTCTAGGAGGAGGTCTGTGTTCAGTGAGCTTTCTGCATACCTCTGGCTTATCCACGGTCTGTGTTTCTTGTGAGCTTTGTGGTCAAGGCAGAAATAAAGAACAAAAACAAATAGTGAGCGCTTGATGGAATGCCAGTATATTGTACCAGCTGCTTCTCACACTCTGCCCTGCCCATCTTCCCACGGGGTTTGATTTTGAGTCTTGCTTGTAAAAGCACATCTTCAGTTGGCTTCTCTCCTTGATGTTTTCTAGGAGATGGATCGTATTGTCAACCAGATGCTACACATTGCCCAGTATCTCGAGTGGGATCCCACGGAGCTAAGGCCTGTGAGTTTCCAAAAGCACGGGGTGACTTTCCAGTGAGCTTCCAAGATGAGAGTGGGACTTGGAAACACATGTTTACGGTGCAGGCTGTCCCAGATCATCTTCTTAGAAGTGACTTCTCTGGGTCCTACACCTTGATCTCCCACTTCCCTGATAGGAAAGATTAGAGGCGGCAGGGGCAAGTGTAGACTAATTCAAATAATAATACCTAATAATACCTCCTAACGCTTTCACCAAAGCTAAATTTTTATAACAGGAGCTCAGAGATCAGAGAATTTAGAGCTAGAAAGACTTTTAAAGATTTTTCTCAATCATTAGATAATATTAATAATAATAATTACATTGGGGGCTCCTATGAGTCCGATATAATATTTAGCGTTTTATATACACTTTCTCTAATCTTCACTACCATGCTGCAAACATAGCAATACTAGTTCCAGTTTACAGACGAGAAAAGCAGAATCCAGAGAGTTGGGGTGGCTTGTCGAAGGCCACACAGGTCAGGGCAGAGCCAGGCCTGGACCCCTGTTCTCCTCACCCCCATTTGCTCCCTCAATGCTCTACTCACTCCGAATCAGAGGGGAAAGGGGTAAAACACAAGCCAGAAAACATAGAACAGAAGAGAAAGAAAAGAGCAGGGTGGGCGGGGCGGGGGTGGGGCAGAGAAGTCGAAGATGAAAGTGGACAGTGGTTGCTCTATGGATTCCACAGATATTGAAGGAGATGTTACAAGGGATGGACTACGACCGGGATGGCTTTGTGTCTCTCCAGGAGTGGGTCCACGGAGGGATGACCACCATCCCATTGCTCGTCCTCCTGGGCATGGACGACTCTGTAAGTTGCAAGCTTGAGGTCAAAGACCTCTCACTTTTCAGAAACATCAGGTTCCATGTGGAAGTTAATATCCTTGGCTTCTGCCCAAGACTTCCCAATGGACAGCCCGTATGCTCTAGGCCAGCCCAAAAGTCCTCTCTTTTTACCTATTAGTGCCTGAAATATTATTCATTCATTTGACAGACGTTTACTAAATTATTACTAAATAAAGATACTGTTCTAAGGGCTACGAGGGAACACAGATACAATATTCACCCACCGGAAACTTATGCTCAACCAGGCAAAGGGCAAAAAATATTCAGGGAAGAATTCCATCTTTTTCACAAATTAGGTTTAAAAATGCTAAGAGAGTTGGGGAAGGAAGGAAGGAAAGGAAGAAAGAAAGGAAAAAATACTGATTTGTTGTGAGGCAGAGGGCGTTCAATAATAATATCTGGGTTTTTTTGTTGTTTTTTTTTTGCGGTACGCGGGCCTCTCACTGTTGTGGCCTCTCCCGTTGCGGAGCACAGGCTCCGGACGCACAGGCTCAGTGGCCATGGCTCACGGGCCTAGCCGCTCCGCGGCATGTGGGATCTTCCCGGACCGGGGCACAAACCCGTGTCCCCTGCATCGGCAGGCAGACTCGCAACCACTGTGCCACCAGGGAAGCCCATAATAATATCGTATTTAACAATCAGAACAACCAGATAAGGTAGATTTTTTTTTACCCATTTAAACAGATGGAAAACTGAGATTCTGAGTCCGAAGAGGAAAAAGAATAGCCAGCATTTATTTGTACTTGACTCCAAAGAACCTGCACTTTCGAACGTCTCACACTTAGGAGTGAGACCAGTGGAAGAAACTTTGGAGGGTGTTTGCCCTGGCTCTGAAGGATGTGTGGGATTTTGATATCCCATTCTTGAGATAAAGACCTAGGATATTTGATCTGGCTCTCAAGGATGGGTATGATTTGGCTGGTAGAAGAGAGAGTTTGCAGCTGGGAGAATACCTTGATCAAAGACCCACATGAAAGAAAGTTCAGGGTGTTTTAGAGAAACCTCCCAGTTTTGATCAGAGTAGGGAATACATGTAGAGGCTTAATGTGAAATCACTGGCATCTGACCTGGTCTGCTTATTTACCATGAAAGTAGCTTCCATACATGAGGTAGGGAAGATTAGAACTAAAAGTACAAATGGTGACATTAGCGTTTACCGGTACAGTCACACGGGTTGTAAGACAATACCTCTTCAAGATTACTGAAATGTCAAAGAGAGGGACAGAACAGGAGGTTCATTTGGGTTAGCCTCTAGCTGATGTTGTTGCCTGTGCTGTGTCCATCTGACAGTTCTGCAATTCAGGACTAAAGCTGAGTCCTCATCTCCAACACTCAAGGACTAAGAATCCTGCAATTATCTCATAGCGTGTCCAGCTCTTTCCAAGTGCTAAATAGAAATCAATGAACCAGGATCTCCTTTTTCCTTATAACCCTAGAAGGTCAGAGCTGGAAGAGAACTTGGTGCTCCCTGGTCTGTCCCCTTCCTTTTTCATACCAAGGACCAGAGAGGTAAAGGCACTTGCCCATGGACACACACCTAGTTAGTACCAGAAGCCGTCTTCCATATTCAGTAACAGCAGACTTATCATGCAGTGATTTCTTACCAAGAACCTACTGTGTGCACGAACCCACATGAGCTAGGACCTGGGGGTGCTCAAATAGGTTAGGTATACTTTCTGCTATCAAGGCTCAAGATTATAGCTGAATCAAAGTGGAAGTTCTGCTTGAGTGCTGTTCTAATGCACCTGTTTTTTCTCTGAAACATGGAAATAGAGATGGGACATTTTAATCACAAGGAACCAATTTCTAGTTCTGTTTCCTATTTTGGACTTGTTGAGTCCAAAGTGCCACCAACTCTTTGCTTGGAGGGCATCCACTGTTTTATGGCTGGAAGAGGGAGAGACATTATTTCTTCAGCATTCTCCCCAGTGTCTCCCCCTGATGCCAAATCAGCCTTGTATTAAAACCATACTTTACCTCAGGAATAATGCAAACAAAAAACAAATGTGCATTTGGTTTTTATTAATTGAAATTTTATGCATTTATTTGAAAATAGGCACTAAATTGTATGTTTTCACATTAATAGTTGGGGTTCTAGGGAAAGCGTTCCTCGATGTCTTAAAAGCCACCTTGCTTGTTTGGCTTTTTTCAAAACCCACATGTGGCCACTGAAAAGTCTGGGGATCTCTGAATGGCATGTATGAGAAACAGTCTGTCTCCCAAGGGAACTGCAGCCTCAACCCAAAACCTGGTGTGCATAAGGAACGTTACTCCTACACCCTGCAGCCGCCAACGTGCAGAAATAAAGGAGCCACATGATGGTGCTATAACCCAAGCAGAAATGTTACTTTATCCCAAGTCAGGGTCCCTTTGCTTCTTACCCTGTATCTATAAAAATAGCTGACTCTCCCTTTCTCATATACTAATTGATTTTGCGGATAAAGGTATTTCAGGTCAAATGACCGTCCCTTGGGCTGGATGAAGAAGGAGCTGGGTCTGCTAAGAGTGCTGTAATTTCCCTTCTGTCCATGAAGGAAAACCCTGGTCTGTGGAGGTACAGGAGAGGCATGGAAGGAGCATGGGCTCCGAGGCCAGCAAGAGCCCCCAGTGTGACTACGGGCTCAGCTTGGTCCCTTATTATTTGTGTGGTCTTGGGCTATTTATATGACTTCTGTGAGTCTTTGCTTCTTCATTTCTAGAACAGGTCTAAATCTACCTCCTTACACGTAGGAAAGCACTCTTTACTTATTTTTGTGTCCCCTACTGCCTAGCACGGAGTAGGAACTTAATAAATGTTTTCATTTACAATGTGTCGGGCACTGGATTAGGATCCTCACTTATAGTATTTCACTTAATTTTTACAAAAATCCCTTGAGGTCAATGTTTGTCAAAGGAATGAATGAATAGATATTTAAGTGGATCATTTAATCAGTTAGTGAACCCATTTACTAAAGTAGAAGCCATTAGATAAAAAGGCTTTAATTCTGTAAGACTCAGGTTTTGGAAGAAGCAGGGTTTTGAGGTGGTAAGAAGAAAAGAACTTATCCTGGCCCCAGGAGGAGACCAGCATTTGAAAAAGCATGTGGGCTCCTCTAGAGACCGTTAGCAGAAGAGTTGAGCACAGGAATGGGTCTGGCCACTATGACCAACCCAAACCAGAGGGACACAGAAGTAAGAAGTGGGTTTCAATCCAGCACTTTGGACTCCATGTACCTGACTCTCTCAATCCTTACCACCTTACAGTACTTTTTACTACCCTTAACAACAGCCCAAGAGTGTTACTCTTTTTTTTTTTTTTGAGTGTTACTCTTTTGATGGAGCCTATGACAAAAGGTCAAGGACACCATACCTGGAGGGATGCTCCTGAAGCCACAGTCTCCAGCAAGCCTATGCTCCCAGGGGCTAGAAGGTGGGAGCTTTGGTGTCCAAGGAAGGTGTGTGATTATGTGAGGCTTGGCTTATCTGGTAGATAGAATGAATTTGCTTCCAAGCCAAGTCAGGGGGAAATGGCTTAACCATTTCTTTCTGTCTCTGTCTCTTTGCTGTTTTATCTGTGCACAGAAAGGTGATGAGAGGAGTACATTGTTTTTACTAAGCTAATTTTTTCCTGATTGTAAAACTAGTACCTCCTCACTGTAGAAAATTTGGAAAATACAGAAGAAAGTAGAAATTAGAGAATAAAATAAATCCATAATGCTGCTAGCTATAGCTAACCTCTGTTAACAGTTTGGTGACGTTTTTTCCCGTACAACGTATCATTGTATAAAACTGAGATCATAATATATCATCAAATTTGCATTCTGTTTTTTTCCCTTAGAACTTAGTATCACGAGCACATTCCCAAACCATTCAATGTTCTTATAAATATGTTTTTGATGGCCACTTAACATTAAATCATACAGATGTACCACAAACCTTTGGGTCATTTTGAGACCTTTAGGATATTTTCAGTTATTTTAAATAATGCTGGGTTAAACATCTGACAGAGCACAAAAATGCCCATCTATCTTTCAAAAATGATTTCTTTAGGATAAAATCCAAGAAGGAAATGTATAAGTTGAAGGTTGTAAACATTTAAAGGATAGATAGATGGGTGATAGATAGATGATAGATCATTATAGATAATAGATGATTGATAGGTAATAGATGATTAATAGATGATTGAAAGAAAGAAAGAAAGATTGTTCTGATTTCCACTCCCCCCACCACATACTCTACTCAAATGGCCCTAATTTTTAATATTTGCTTATTTTAGAAAATACACACAAAGAATTTTGTTTTGATTTGCATTTCTATTAAAATAATCTTTACAACAGTAAAATAAGTGAATAACAAAATAAATTTGTGAATAACATAATAAATTTGTTTTCCAAATATAAGAAGAGACTCTTTTTAGAAAGAGTGGGGCTGCCTGCATCTCATTCCCTTGCTGTCCCCGCAGGGCTCCAAGGGGGACGGGAGGCACGCCTGGACCATGAAGCATTTCAAGAAACCAACCTACTGCAACTTCTGCCATGTCATGCTGATGGGCGCTCGGAAGCAAGGCCTGTGCTGCATTTGTGAGTAAACTTCCTTCAAATCCCTTTTCCCAGGAACTGTCTTGCTCTATACATGATTGAGCCATTCCCAGAAAAGTTTAGGCATCTCTGCTTCCTAGCTTGAGGGATTTGCCATATTATTCCAACAGCAGAAAATAAAGCAAAACTTCCATGTCCTATTTTTGTTCTACCCAAGTCAAAGGGACAAATATTATCCTATTAGAGTCTCGTTATAGGCCACTGACTGCCTAGAAAAAGTTATTAAGGTTCAAATGTAGTTAAAAAGCATCTCATAATAATTTCAATTGAGTTTTGCTAGTGAATGTTTTGGTTGGTCAGAAGAACCTGTTTGTTTGTTTTTTTAATTAATAAGCAACTATATTCATATATACAGTGGAATTAAAATTATCCATTTGTTTGGCTTTATAATCCATTTAGTCAAGTCAGATTGGAGAGGAGAAAAAAACACACATGGAAAAGGAAGGAGGAAGACTAGAAAGGAGGACAGAAGAAAGAGATGGAGGAGAAGGAAGAAAGAAGGGGTCATGTAGGAAAGAGGGTGGGTTTGCAGAGCAGGAAGAGAAGGGAGGGGCTGCAGCAAGAAGGCTTTGTAGGGCCCAGGCTGCGTGGGTGCAGAATCCTGCCCCCCACCTCAGGATGCAGACAGCAAGCACTCAGCCTGAACCCTCCAGGGACTGGGGAGCTGCTGCTGCAGCGAGGGCCGTCGGGTACGGGGTGGGTCACCAAAATGTTTTATCTGCCATGCACACAGGAGCCAGGCAGCAGGTAACCCCAGCCACAAAAGTCATCGTAGCAGAGCTGGGCCCAGTGTCTACCAAGAGCAAGCATCAGCAGGCAAAAGTAGGGGCCCACCTGTCTTTCCAGCACCTATTTCAAATCCAGCTCTCACCCACTTTTCATAGGCCCAGCCTCATTCCTAGTACGTTCTAGGCCTGTTGGCACAGTAGTAAACAGTAACAACAGCAGCCATTTGTGGAATAGCTGTTCTGACCCACACACATGGTGCTTTATACAAATTATGTAATGCTGCAAAGAGAAAGCAATCTTCTTCCCATTTTGTAGAAAACCCTGAATTTCAGGGCGTTGAAGGAACTTACCTTAGATCGTGTGGGTAGTTACAAAGGGCAGAGCCAGAGTTCAGGCTCAGGCCTTCCTGTCTCCAGAGTTAGGAAGACCCCGGCCTTGCTGTCCACGCCCCAAATCCTGACATTCAGTACTGTGGCATTGGCATAGCCAGGATGACTCCTCACTCCCGTTAAGCGGAAAGCACCTTTCTGGGGATGTCTTCCTGCTGCGTTCATCACCCGCGGTGGAAGGCAGTGTGGCAGGGGGGAGGGTGCAGGAGCATGTCTGGGAGATAGCCATGGACTCTTCTCAGTGAACAACTGGAGACTTGAATTGCCATTAGGCAAGGTCAGCTCCATATGTCCCCTGCCCCTGACTGGCCACGCAGAGGGAGGCACGGGCCTCAGCTGGGGTGGGGGGCAGGGGGATGGCTGACCTTCCCTACGTGGTCACTCACAGTCACTTTTCTTATTTTTATTTTCAGACTGTAAATACACTGTCCATGAACGCTGTGTATCCAAAAACATTCCTGGGTGTATCAAAACGAACTCAAAAACCAAAAGGGGCGGCGAGGTTGGTGATACCTATTGCCTTCTTCTCCTGCATGCTGTGTCCCAGGCAACATGTCCATCTCCACAGATTCCTGGGCAGAAAGGGGCTTTGGGAGCTTTATACAGTCCCTTTTCTGCCTTGAGGACCACCCTTAAACCATCTTGTCCACCCATCAATCCATTTAGCATCTCCCTGGTGCCCACCGTGTGCCAGATCCTGTGCCAGAGGGTATGCAGGTTAAAAGGTGGTCCTCAGCCTGGAGGACTGTGCAGTCTAGTGAGGGGAGACAGGCATGTAAGCGAAGCGCAAAGTAGCGAGCTGTGCAGTAGCGATAGGGCTGTGTGGGACATACAGTTGAGGCATCAAGGGTGGCGGACAGGGAAGGTTTCACCAAAAAGATGGCATTTGAGTTGTGTCTTGAACCCAAATCAGCGGGATTTCATAAGGAGTCAAGGAGGACAAGGCACCCCAGGCTGGAGAAGCCTCACGTGTGAAGGCATGGAGATGCGGCTTATTCTCGGATCTGTACTTGGTTCCGTGTGACTGGGATAGAGGATGCTTAGAAGGAAGCGGCGGGAGATGTGCTGCAGAACTGGTGAGATCCAGGTCTTGTGAGGCCAGCTGAGGACTTGGGAAGGGGTTTCATTTGTAGCTAAGGGGCCGTTGAAGAGCTTTGAGTACATGAGGAGATGTTTGGGTTTGCAAATTAGGTTAATTGCTCTGACCATGGTGCCAGAGAGAGATCAGATCAGAGGGGATGAAAAAACTTTTCCAACAGTTCAGGCAAGAGTTACTGCTGCCCTAGGGCCTGACTGGGGTGGGGTCTGCACTCACCCACTATGCTCTGCTATGTCTGCAGTAGCACAGTGATGGCTGTGTCTGTGCTGAGTGAGTGTCCTCCAGCCATGCCGGTCGTTGAGTGTTTTGGCTGTCCCACTGGCTAAGGTGGAAGACATAAAGGGAGAGTCTGAGAGATAATTTGGAAGGTCCTACCACAAGGACCTGGTGACAGTCACGTAGGGGATGAGAGAGGGAGAGAGGTTGGAAATGGCTGCCAGGTTTCTAAGGTGGCCATTGGCTGGTACCATTCACTGAGTCTGGAAACAGACTCTTCTTCAAATTAGCAGGGGAAAGGCACTCCGAGTTCCTGCAGAGGGAAAACCCCATTGAGGAATCTGAGTCAGGAGATGGTTAGCAGGTGGGAGTGGTATCCAGCCCTCCCCCAGAAGGACTCCGAGAGAGAAGGGCACCTCCAGGGACACGCATGCATGCCTGTGAGACACCGCGTGGCTTCTTGTCTACTCCTTCCGTACCACGCCCATACACACACCGTTCCATGTCCATGCCTTTCACCAGGACATATGGTGCACCTCCTGGGCTCAGGCCCTAAGCCTGCACTCCTGCCATTGCCACACTTGGAACAGAGGGAGACCTCTGAGGGACCAGCAGGGCACATTCACGACCTTCTGAGTCTCCAGGGGCAACCTAAGTCTTTAACCGTCTCTTCTGATCCTGGAAGAGGATGAGGATGGAGAGGATGGAGAAGGTAACGTGGTGTTGGGAGACTACCGTGGACTTGGAGTCAGGAGACCTGGCCATGAGTCCCTGCTTGGCCACTTACCAGCCTTGGAACCTAGGACCAGTTACTTAACCTCTCTGCAGCCTCATATTTTTTCTCTGTAAAGTAAAAGTAATAATAATCTCAGAACAAATTCATTGTGACCATGTAGATGACAAATTGATTAGCAAACTGAGTTCTTTATACCCTCAGGGGTGAATGGCAGAAGGAGAAACTACAGAGTACATGTGACACATCTTCTAGAACAACAGTTTTACCGAAAATCTTTTGGAAGCAGGACACAGTAACTTAATTGATAAGTAATTTAAAACTTTTATCTAATACAGACATGGATGGTATCATGCAAATATTCCATGTGTTTTTAATATTGTGCTTGTAGTTGGCACTTCAGGCTATGTCCCCACGTTCCCCCAGAGTCCATATCCACCCCTTCCGCTATTCGGGATACCCTGGTGAAAAATTTTTTGAGGAGTTCTATAGAATTCCCGGGGGACTTAACTGAGGGCTCAGACCCCCAGAATTTGGTATCATGGGTCGCTTTGCATTTATAGTCACACACGTACACATGCATTCACACCTGCTTCCCAAGTTCCTGGGCTGCTTCAGGGGCATGTCCTGGCCAAGAGGCAGGTACAACCCGCTCTCCAGGAAACAGATGTGAAAGCTGCTGGCTGATGACCCACACTAATCCCTTTGGGCTTTCTCTCTAACTTCCTTCCTGAGTGCTTCTCAACCTTGGCTGCATATGATAATCACTCAGTGTGCTCTAAAACATACTAATGATGGGTCTCATCCCCAGAGACTCTAATTTATTTTGTCTGGAGTGAGGGCTGGGCATTAGGACTTCTAGATGCCGGCCAGGTGGTCCTGAGGGGCTGCTAAGGCTGAGAGGCACCGGCCCATAGAAGACAGAGGGGGAAGGGATTCCCCATCAGGGGCACCCCCCAAGGGCCAGGACTGTGCCAGGAAGGCCCTTTCAAATGTGCTGTCTCGTTGAATCCTCCCAGAAAACCCAGAGGTGGGGCATTTTATGCCAATTTCTGCAGATGAAGGACCTGAGACTCAGAGAGGTCCAGGAACTGGCCAAAGGTCACCCCGCTGCAAAGTGGAAGATCAATGACTCCAACCAGTTTTGTCTGTAGCCCAAGCCCTGCTGCGTTTCCCTGCACCCCGCTGCCTTCCAGAAAAGGGCACACACAAACACATCCCTTTGCAAAGAGTTCCAGTGACACACAGATGAACTGCAAGAGGAGATGCTCAGAGGCTTGACTGCCAGAGGGGGTGAACTGTTCAAAGAGCAGGCAAAGTGGCTTTCCATCCACCTCGATTAGCATGATAGAGGTTAGGTAGGGAGTGACCACACTGGTGCAATTCAGCAAAGCAGCCTGGGATCCAGAAGTGCATCCACTAAACAGGAACCAACCCTCTCTGGCCTCCCCGCTCCCTGCGCTCCTCCCAGACCCTTCTCCTCAGGCCCAGGGCCCAGGGCCCTGGGATGTGGTTCTGCAGCCTTCCCTGGTATCCTTCGCTTCCCTCCTGCAGGGGATGCAGCACGCGTGGGTGGAAGGGAATTCCTCTGTCAAGTGTGACCGGTGCCACAAAAGTATCAAGTGCTACCAGAGTGTCACCGCGCGGCACTGCCTGTGGTGCCGGATGATGGTGGGTTGGCGCCCAGGGCAGTCCTGCTGCTTTTCAGTGTGGTTTTTTGCTCAAGCATCCTGCCAGAGGGCATGAGCAGAGCTACGTGGGCAAGGCTAGAGAGGGAGCCTAGAGCCCCTGTTCAGTGCCCTAAGTCTAACTGCCTCCAGTAAATCACCAAGATGCCCAGAGAGAGGGCACCCCCCAGGGCTGCTTAAGAAGAAGCTGACCAGTCTACTCTCTTTGTGGCCAGGCAGCTGTGAACAGCAGGCTGGACCATTAACTTCCTTCGCCTGGGTGTTGTCTGGGGCGGGGGCACTGACAGAGTGGGAGAGGAATTAGATACTCAGTCACCTGCATCAGAGGAAGGCATACTCCTGACAGCAACCCCACTGCCTGGACAAGAGGCCTGTGTCCACTGCCATCATCCATGACAAATGTCCACCTCCTCCTTGGACACCTGGAGCTGCCTGACCTGCCTTCCAAAGCAGACTCAGTGCCGTGTCTTGTCCCCTTGACTGGGTATCAGCCTCAGAAAGGACGTGTCAGACTGCAGCACTCTTAAAATGCAGAGGTTGAGTCATGGGGTTTACCTCCAGCCTCTCATGAGTTTGTTCAACAAGATCTCCTTCCTTCCAGTGTCTCAGAGCCTAGGGAGCAAATATCCCATGGGGGCTCTGGAATCCACGTGGGGGTGCCATACGGACAGGCTACAGGTCTGCTCGGGACCGTTTTGCTCCAGCTGCCGCGGGCAGCACTTGGTCTCCTTTCTCTGCCCACAGCAGACTTGGCACCCATAACCAAGCACAGACACCGGTACACACTACACACCACACACACACACTCTCTCTCTCTCTCTCCTATACTGCGAAAGCCAGCAGTGCCTCAGGATTTAGAGGAGCACTAGGCAACCTGCCTCCCTAGTAAATTTCTAAACCCTCATACTTGACATTTCCTTGATCACTTTCACTTAACTCTCATCTTCATTTTTTCCTCCAGTTTCACCGCAAATGTGAATTGTCAACTTTGTGTGACGGTGGGGAGCTCAGAGACCATATTTTGCTGCCCACGTCAATATGCCCCATCACCCGGGTAAGTGCTGCCACCCCGATGGGGCTCTGGCTCCCCTGCAACCCCAGCTCATGTTTCAGATGCAGGCAGCATTCAGACATTCACACCCCTCCGAGGGCTCCCTCAGCAAGTCTTAGGATTTGTGTTTTCAGCCCAGGTTTAAAAGAGGTCAGTGCTGCACAGTCAGATTGTCAGGGAAAACTTCCCTGACTAAAATGATTCCAACCGCTGGCCACCCAGAATGCTCTGAAATGGCCCAGCAAGGAAAGCACATTCATTCTAAGCACCTTGCAGGCAGATCACATATATGGAACCTCAGTCAACACCTGTGCACAGCTAGGCTGCCCAGGCCTCCCTTATCCCTGTCACCCTGTCTCCTGTGTCCAAACATGGACCTCCCTCTGCCTTGAAGGTTTCCCCTTGGGTGTCACAGCCCTTCTTGGAAATGAAAGATGCAAAATTAAACTCTATTTATCCCCATCTGAAACTGTTTCTGTCTCCTGTGTTGAAGACCCCTCTTTCAAGCCAAGCACCAAACACCTTAACTGTTCTCTTTCCATGTTAAAGATGCTGCTGAGTTCCACTGATTCCTCACATCTCACCCTGGACTTGACCATCTTCTTTCTTATTAAAAACTAAAGAAAAAAACCCACCACTTTAAAAACTATTTGGCAGTATCTACTAAGTTGGAAATACACAAACTCTATGACTCAACAGTTGCCCTCCTGTGAGAAATACGAGCCTTTATTCCACCAGAAGACATGTCCGGGAATGTTCCTATCAACTTTATTCATAGCAGTCAGGCACTGGAAACAAGCTAAATGACCATTGACAAGAGAATAGGGAAATAAGTGGAGTCAGATTAGTGTAATGGAATACTGCATTGCAATAAAAAACAACCATGCTTAGATGCAAAAATATGGATAATCCCCAAAATATAATGCTGAACAAAAGAACCTAGACTCAGAAAAGATATGGTCTATGATTCCATTGATATGAAATTCAAAAGCCAGGCAAAACCAATAAGGTGTCAGGAGTCACAACAGAATTATGCCAGAAGAGGCAGTAGTTACGAGGGCATATACGTGTGCAGAAATTCACAGAGCTGTAGATTTAAATTTGAGCGTTTTCCTATATGTGACATTAAACCTCAATGAAATGAATAATAAACATTGAAAAAACAAACAAACAAAATAGGACATATGACTTAGTATTACATCATTTAGGTAGTGCTTAACAGAGAAACCAGATCTGAGACCTTGCTTCTCAAAGCTCAGGCTTCTAAATCAACAAAGTAGATTTATGCCCATTTCAGTGTTTTCTCTGAAACACTGTGTCCCTTCCAGTGTCTCGAAGTTAAAGTCAGGGCAAGTGATGACAACTGCCTGGAGAGTCCTTGAGAAACCCAAAGGGAACATTTCTTTTTTTACGTCCAAAGTCCCACTTTGAAAAACAACTCCCTACACTATATTGGTTTTCTGTTCTCTTCCTTTATATTAACCATTTGTTTTTCTTCTGATTTCCTTTTTTGTAGTAGGCATTTTTTTTTCAAAAGATGCTTGTCTTTCCTCTCTTTTATAGGACAGGCAAGATGGGAAGTCTGATGGTAGCATGTCAGCCAAGGATGAACTTGTAACACAGGTACCTCGGCAAGCCCCAAATCTACTCACTCGTTCTAAGCTGGCCCAAGGCTGTGGAGGGGAGAACAGGATTTGGCTTCTAGAGAAACACATCTCAACATCTGCTTTCTTAGCTGATTGATTATATCACACAGGACACTGTATTTCCAGCCTCTGGGGTTACCTTTGACAACCACACTGTAGGCAAGTGGTGCGAAGGGAGGTTGATTGATCCCGTGGCTGGCCGAACTGGCTTTATCACCTTTTTACGAACACAATGCATAAAACTTCATTATGCATACTCCCTGAATAATAACAAGAATGTGGCTTAAAGATAGACAATTAGGTTTTCCAGGACTGCCAAGCTGTCTGCAGAATGTGATCTCCCAGAACAGAGTTAACTAGACCCAAAAGTTCTTCTTCATCCTTAAACGTGTATTTCAGAACTCATTTTTTTAGCTGGATTCACCAATGAACTTCTCTTTGTGCCTTTCACAAAGTTCCAGGGAATGCAGGAAAGGCAGCCTGGTGAGGTAGAACAAGTACCAGAAAAGGAAATAGCACACTGGGGCCTTCTCCTCTGCCTCTGAACCTTAAGTTTTCTTGTTTGAAAGGGGGCATAGCAATCCCTGCACTGCCCACCTCCCATAGATGCTCCAAGATTCAATGAGAACATGTAGATGAGTGTAAAACATAAGCAATGGTGCTTAATGTGGGAAAGCTCTAGACACCTTGAAAGGGAGAAAGTCAGATGGAGCGCGCACACACACACACACACACACACACACACACACACACACACACACACTGCAGGTATGTCAGTTGTTTACAGCTGGCATCTATCTGGTTATCCTGCATCTGTTCTGATTGGGCAGTGCCCATGCTGTACAGGTTGTTAAACATTTTGAATATCACCCCCAGAGATAAAGAATTACTCCTTAAGCTCCAAGATGCTTCTGGGTTTCACACAAATAATCACCCTTGGCAGATGAGAAAATTCCCAAAATTTATAAAGGATGCTGCTGTCCATTTCAAACAATATGGCCCTGTGTTTGGTGAATTTTTAGCGTGCAATCTGGAAAAGTAGGCATTAGATAGTGAATACGGAGCAAAGCTGCATCTCTATCGGTGTGTCTTTCTGCTGAAGATAACAAGTATTTATCGAGTACCCACTCTTGTATCTGGGGCAGTGGGGCCCTTGGTAGAAAGGTTATACACACACACGCCCTGCTCCTGAGGCATTAAAATCCATTTGATGTTTTGTGATATTTACCTGAGAAAATAAAAAATAAAGACATATACAAATAAATGATAACAAAAGAAACCCAGAAGATATTATTGGGTTGGCCAAAAAGTTGGTTCTGGTTTTTCATAAGACCTTATGGAAAATCCCGAACGAACTTTTTGGCCAAACCAATATATGCTTCAAGTGCAATAGCTTTCGTTGCAATGATCAAGGAAAACATAGAGGAAGTAGCTCTTGAATTGGGCCCTGAGAATGAGGAGTTCTTTTTTAAGAGGTTGCAAAGAAGGAAGTGGGCATTTCAGGAGGAGAAGAAACCAGTGTGAGCAGCCCCAAAGGGTGGGAATTAACTCCCTAGAAGGTACGAGCCAGACTTGGCTGGAACTGCAGTGAAGGTTAGAGTAATTAAGAGAAAACAGTAGATTGGGGCTGCACTTAAATGCCTTGCATGCCGGCTTAGGAGATCTGGATTTTATCCTCTGGGTAACGAGACGTCTTTAAAGGTTTCTAGTGATGTCCTGGGAAGGAACTGCATGGGGGCAGCATACAGGGCTTCCCCTGAGGTGGGCAAGGCCCGAGCAGTGTGGGTACTGTGGCAGCTGCCGGAGATAAAGAGACATTCCAGGGAAAGAACTGGCAGGACAGGGTCTTCCCTGTATGACTGGATGAATAATAACGGTAGCCAGGAGAGAGGGCCAGTTTTGTGGGGAAAGAAGATAGGTCAGGTTTGGAGCATGTTCTGGTGAGACATCTGGCTGGATGTACCCCCTGGACAGTGAGAAATGTGGAACCAGGGCTCAGGAGGAAAATGGGGGCTGGAAATGTGGATATGGAAGGTACTGGGGCGGAAGTATAGTTAACTCCATGGCTGTTATTTTATTTGGGTGTAGGCCAGATGGCCCTGACTTTTAAGATCATAATCAGTTGTATCCCTCACAAAATCTAATCTTGTGCTGTGGGCACAATGCCACACCATTGTGAATAATTTGAAGTTGTAATGCCATTGCCCCATCTCTGATCCCAACTTCAAACGCTTGTCACCATTAACACTACTTAAAGGCCATTAGGCTGGAGACGCTTAGCTGTTTAATCCCTCAGAAAACTCAGCCAGTGGACCAGCACCTTACTGCCTCCTGACCTCCTCTCCTCCATGCCTGGAACTGCTTCTCTCCCGGGAGCTGTCTTAGCATCCACTCTCATTGCGTTCCTCCTATTGGCTGAAACAGAGCTAATTTCTTTTTCTTTTGCCTTTTAAGTATAAGATCATCCCCACCCCGGGTACCCACCCCCTGCTGGTTTTGGTGAACCCCAAGAGTGGAGGGAGACAAGGAGAAAGGTATGTTCTCTTCTTTTTCGAGATGGAGAGGCTAGGCCAACTGTAACCAAGTGGGCTGTGGACATGGCAGACCTGTGGTCCAATCCCAACCCAAACACAGACCGCTTGATGACCTGGTCCAAGGGACTTAATGTCCTTGTGCCTTGGTTTCCTCCTCTGTAAAACGGAGGTAATAATCGTTTCTCCTCCCACAGGGGTTTCGTGAACATTAAAATAGACACAGTGCTGGCCTAGGGCCTGTCACGTGGGCCATTATTATGGTTCCCAGAATCAGACCAAGTTCTGAGACGTCCGTTAACTTCCCAGCCTTGCAAGTCTTTTCTTGATATAAGAGACATGGCAGAGGCACCTGGTTGAGACCTCCTGGCCTATCCCACCCTTGAGAAAGCAGGGCACCCGTCTCATCAGTGAAGGAAACGCCCAGTCAGTGGGAAGCCCCAAGAGAAGGGGAGGGGAGGGGTGGCAAGGGGCAGAGCAGCTCTGCCTCCCAGTGTTCAGCTCTGGAGCAGTGAACAGATGGCAGGGTGATCTGGAATCCAGGTTTTAAAAAATAATAAGCAGGGTTTAAGCAAGAATTATGAGAGTCCCCACCCCAGTCCTAGGGGCGGAGCACCCCTCCTGAACTGACCTGATTAGCCTCAAGCTGGAGCCTTGAAACCAAGCCTAGATGTGGTCACTGCCCCCAGCCCTCCTCTGCCCCAACCCCACGTCCTGCGTGTCCTCCTGATCCCAGGGTTTGGGGGACCTTTCCATAGAGGGTCCCTTGGTGCCTTTGTCTAGCCCACAAAGAGCAGAATCATTCTACCTAGAACATACGGAACATTTGGGAGAAGGTCTCCATGAAGGAGAAGGCTTTAGGAGAATGGAAATTCTGTTCTCCGGGTTGCTCTGTCCTGTCCTCTGTGCAAGGGGTGCTACTCCTGGGGTTGGACACTAGAGTGCTGGATGGTGGGGAAGACCTTGAAATGGGGTGAGGGCATGGGTGAGGCCAGCCAGACCTGGGACTTCAGGGTCTGCAGGGCCTGCATGCACTCTTCTCCCCTCTTGGGTATAAATGCACCCACGTTCCCACCATCAATGGGCTGCAGAGGTACTTGCCCTCCTGTGACTTCTCACAATGACATTCCCCTTCTCTGTCTCAGCCTCTCTCTCTCTCTCTCTCTTTCTTTTTTTTTCCATAGAATTCTTCGGAAATTCCACTATCTGCTCAACCCCAAACAAGTTTTCAACCTGGACAATGGGGGGCCTACTCCAGGGTATGGAGATACGATCTTCACTTCTTATTTCTCCCCCGCGCCCTTAGATCTCTAAAGAAGCTAGCTTTGGGGGGTCACGTTTTTTTTTGTCTCTTTCATTGGTGGACTTGTCCTTCTTGCCATTTCACTCCTTTTCTCTTCTTTTCCTCATATCTACTCTTACTTCCTCCTGGAGATACTCAGGACCACCCATTATGGCTAACTCTGGGAAGCAGCCTCCTGTACTTTATCCCAGAAAAAGTTGTTGATTTTGTAAGAGGGAGAAATTGCATATGTCATTTGTTGGCTTGACAAGAAGGGCGGGCTGGTAGATTACTTTAACTTACTTGCAAGGCCATATTAGCTGGTATCTTCATACTGAATTATCAGGGAGAAGGAAAGAGTTTTCTTACCACTGTCTGTCTGTGTTTCAGAAATCTGTACAGCTGACTTAGAGCTCCACTGCGTGTTCTGTTGTGGGGGCCTTTAAGGATCAAGACAATTGGTTGTTCAATGAAATCACTTTTTTCCTGAATCATCCAAGTTAGACGTTGTTAAGGTCCTCCCGGCCCTTTTCCTCCTGTCATTTGCCTGTTGGCCATTTCCCTGCTCACCAGCAAAGTGTCAAGGAGACGGGGAACGATGAGAGGAGACAAGGCAGCCCCTCTGCAGCTCAACCCAAGGTCTACGGGAGGAGCTGGTCCTTGTGCTGGTGGCGGACATGATGAGCCCTGTAATCAGAGGCCCCTCCAGCATTAGGGCTGGAAGGTACCCAAGGACTGGTACCTTCTTACCAGCCAGAGACAGTGCACTAGAGACGTCTGCCAGCCAGCCCAAAGCTATCTCAGTGCCAGGTCCTCAGACTTGCACCTGCTAGGCTGGGCTTTCCAACACACAGCTGCTTTGCCCAACATCTGAACCTGCATTTCTACTCTGGGCTCAGCAAGACCTTAATAGGGGCTGGAGTAAGGACTCTGAAAAGGAACTCTGTCCCTGTCTTTGGTTTGACACAAAGCTATTATTAATGGCAGCGTTGGTGCAAGACCCACTAAAGGGGAAAGAAGCATGAATGTAGATTCAGCACCTCTGCCGTGACTTACCTGTAAAACTAACTTCAAAATAGAGCCCACCCGTACGGCTGCGCGTACCATCACGGTCACCGTGGTTGCCAGTTACTGCTCCACTGTGACTTGTGACTGAGCAGCAGCCCACAAATACCTTTACCAGCCGGCTCTCTTTTAGGGCATTTTAATACTTGAATACAGACAGTACTCACTTAACTGCATCTATTCTCAATTGGTTTTGCCCAGGATGACAAGCCTAGTGGCTACTTCTAGAGCCACTGTGCCCTGAGTATCTCTCTGTGCTGTACATGTCAGCCTGTAATGAGACAGGCTGTCTAGCTGAAGGGAGCCTCCATTAAGAGCCCACTTCATACAGGAGAGCAGAGTTCTGCAAGAGAAAGAGAGGGAAGGGGATGTTAATTTGCCCATGCATACATTGGTGACTCAGAAGGGGTCTTCTCAGATCACCATGCAGGGCAAAGAGGAAATACTGAGCTTCAGCTTCTCAAGCCCCACCTCAAGGCCTCCACAGGTCGTGTCTGTGCTAAAGCAGAGGTTCTTAACCTTTTTTGCACCAGGAGCCTATCTGGCAGTCTGATGAAGTCTACGGACCACTTCTTAATATTAAGATAATATTTTTTAATGTATAAAATGAAATACATAGGAGTAACAGGGAAACTCATTATATTGAAAAGAACAGTTATCAAAAGGTTAAAAAACAAATTTGTGATAGGAGAATATATGTGATTTACTAAGACATTATATACCAAGTTCCAGAGACAGGTCTAATAGCTACTGTAAGTTAAAAGCAGCGATGAGCAGAAGTGATGTAAAATATCTGCCACAGCTGTGGTAAAACATCGAAATACCTGTGATTTCGGCCGCTTAACAAAGTCACAGGCATTGTTAATACCTCTGTGATTTGTGGCCTACATACATAATTGAAGGAAATGCTAATTTTCACCTAGAGCTTTAGGGAAGTTAAGAGTGTAACATTTTCTTCCAGTTCGTGGCCCTCTGGCTTCTACTCCCAGACCCCTTAGATATGCACTTCAGGTTAAGAGCCCTGCTCTAAAGGGTTAAGACCCCCGAGGGGAGATGGTGCTCACTCCACTTAGGTCTGGGTGGGACGAGGATCCAGCCAGCTCAGTGCATCTGACTTAAAGGGGAGGTCGTGAGGACAGAGCAGGTGAGAGAGCTGGAGAGGAGTCAGAATGCTGGGGGTTAGTTGTATCAGTGCCAAAATAAGGAAACTACGGACTCCTCTGCCTAAATCATAGAGAATTTCTAAAAAACCATTTTCTGTGTTGAATGTTGAGTCAGCATCTCCTTATACAAAGATGGCTCCATGGGATTCATACTCAATGGCATTGCTTAGTTAAGTTCTGGTTTCATAACATTAAGTGACCCTTTCAACCCCAAAAGGAATCAAGGTCATAACATACTCCCAGGGAAGGGAGCGGTCGGGGGACTCTGACTCAAGGAGTGTCAAAGGTCAGCCTGTAAACAAAACCATTTTGGCCTTTCTACTTCCAGACTCAACTTTTTCCGTGATACTCCAGACTTCCGTGTCTTGGCCTGCGGAGGAGATGGGACAGTTGGCTGGATTTTGGATTGCATTGGTAAGAATGGGCTGGAAGGGCTTTTGCAGTTGACTTAAAATAAATATATTTAAAGTCAGAGGAAGGCAATCAACAAGAAAGAGAAACAGAGCCATGTTTTGTTCATCCTTGTTTCTACTCTTGGACCAGTGCTTGCCTAAATATTTGCTCTGGGTGGAAAAAAGAATAAAAGAAGATAATGGAAGGATTCCCACTGGTGCAGATGTAACAGCTTAGTTTCAGGCCTTGCTTCATAAATAGCTGTCATGGCCGGGCTTTAGGTAGTTGCAGGACAGGCCAGATGGGGGGTTGCGGGGAAAAGGAGCAGGGCTGGGACTCCAGGCAGGTCCAGGGCGCTGGATAAAGGCCAAAGAACTAAGCACTGATTCATAGCCCGGGCAAGACACCTTGAGAGGAACACCTGCAGCTGGAGCCCAGAAAGTGCACCTAGAAAGCACAGATGAATGCAAGCAAAGAAGCGCCACGGTGGGCTGTGTCCAACAGGCCGAGATCCAAACGGCTATAGGGAGGGTAGGGAGGGCCCAGGCTGGGTATCAGGAGGCCTGGCTCTAGTCCAGGTCTGCCTGGATCTGTGGGTCCTTGGACACAGCACCACCAGTAAATGGTGGAAAATGATTCTGAAATTCTCGGACAAGGGGTATATTCAAGATCTAACCCTGGAGCACCCAGACGAACACTGGGACATGGGACATAAGCATAGGAAAGCAGCCAGGGGTATTGCTGGGGAGGGCGGTCATCAAAGTCCGAGATGACCCAGAGCAACAAGCCCTGCACTGCTTTGGTCTTTTCGTCCTTCATTCCCCGAATCCTAGCTGTGCACCTCCAGGTGCCCAGCGCCCCTCAAGGCACTGGTGATGCAGCAGTGAGCAGAGGACAAATATCCCACCCTCACGGAGTTTCCTTTCTAGAGGGAAGAGACAGGCAATAAACAAAGAAATAAGTGAAACATACAGTGTGTTGGAAGGTGATAAAAAACAGCAGAAAAGGGGGAAAGGGAGCTCGGCGGAGGGAGTGGGGTTGCAATCTAAGACCAGGTGGTTCCGAAGGCCGTGAGGAGCAGATGACATTTGCATGGAGACCTGGAGGAGGGTGAGCCTTGCGGATACCTGAGGGTGGAAGGAACAGCAAATACAAAGGCCCTGAGGAAGGAGCAGGCCAGGCTGCCAAAGGCAGTGGGAAGACTGCAGACCGTGCCTGGCGTGTAGTGCGTGAGGGTAGAGTGGCAGGGGATAAAGCAGAGATAATGCAGGGCCAAGTCACTAGGACATGTAGGACATTATGCGGAATGTGGCTTTCATACTGGGAAGGTCCCAAGATGCTGAATGGTTTTCAGCAAAGCAGGGACACAACAGATTACAGAAACAGAAAAGGGTGGAAGCTGGCAGAGCAGTTAGGAGGCTCCTGCAGTAATCCAAGGAGGGGGACTGTGCCATGGACCACAGTAGTGACAGAGGAGGTGGTGAGAAGGAGTCAGATATCTTTTGAAGGTGGAGCCTGCAAGATTTGCCGACAGACTTCATGTGGGAGATGAGGGAAAGGAAGGAGTCAAGGATGGGCCAGGATAGACCCTGAACAGGGTGGAGAAGCCTGGGCCCCCAGGGGTCGTAAGCAGACCACCTGGAGGAGGGGGGACCGGCACCCCACACACCTGCCACATCTACTCCCCCACAGGCACTTTGGTTTCCATGGACACAGCCCTGCCAAGCAGCCACCCACGCTCTCCTGTCACCTCGGGCTCTGGAGTTGTTTGTGGGAGGAGGGAGGCGTCCTCTGGGAGCCGAGGAAGGAGAAGCTGATCAGCAGGGGGTGGATGGCTGCAGTACCTGGAGCTGCTCACACGGGCCCCTCTCCATCGGGAAGGAGAAAGGAGGCTTTGCTGATAAGTTTTATAAAATTCAGCTACAGAGGACACAGGTGATATACGCTGCCCAGAACAGGAAGGTCATGTGAGGTGATCTGCTTTTTCACAGGTTAGTGGCCCAAAGATTAAAAAACAAGGGTAAAAGGAGTAACTGCACAGTTTTCATTCATTCAAGAGAGAGAGGCTGAAGCCCTTGTTCTGAGCTCTCCGCCGCCCCATTTCGGTCCCCTCTCTGATGTGCTGTCCTGCTACAGGCAGAGTGGTCATTCCTGAATGTCAGTGGGGTTGTGATATGTGCAGAGCACATCAGTGGCTTCCCAGGATTCTTAGATAAAGATAAAAGCTCTTCAGATGCTCCACAGGGCCCTAAGTGGTCTAGCAACTGCCCAGCCAGCCTCATTTCCTACCGCCATCCGCTCCCTCTAGACCCAGACACCCAGTCCCTCTCTCAGACCCTTGAAGGCACCAGTGTCCCTTCTACCACAGGGCCTGTCTGTTCTGCTCCCCTGGCCTTTGCTTGGTCTGCTTCTACTTCAGATTTCAGCTAAAGTGTGGCTTCTTCAGGGAAGCCTTCCCTGATAACTCATTACAGGACCACACTCCTTTCCTTCCCAGTATGAATCTGAAATTATGCATCATTTCTATGAAGCCCTTGTTAATAGCTGTCTCTCCCTCTCAACTGTAGGTACCATGAGAGCCGGAGCCATGGCTTTTTTGCCTGCTATTAGAGCCAGAGCACCTAACACGGCACCTAGGCCTTCAGTAAATATGTGTGGAGATACTATGGTGAATGAGATATAGTTCCCCCAGGGAGGTTACAGGGCATTTGGGGAACAAACAAGTAGTCAGTTACAAGACAGTGTGATGAGATCGCCCCTGGTACTAAAGAAACACTCTGGAGAGGAACCAGGTCCAGACTAGGGCAACCAGGGAGGGCTCTGTGCTGAGCAACAGAGAGCTTGTGGTTTAAGGCCCTGAAAGCACTTCAGCAAGGTTGACATGTCGAGTGGGAGGCAGGACATGAGAAGGATGAGGCTAGAGAGAAAGGCAGAGCCAGGAAGGGCTTTGCTGCGCGCTAAGGGGTGGTGGGAGCCATGGCAGAAGGGAAAGCGGTGGACTAGTGTGATCAGGCTCATGGTTCAAGGATTTCCTGCCTGGGTAGAAGTGTGGAGAACACACTGGAGGCTGAGAAGGCAGAGAGGAGGCTGCTGCAGCAATAGCAGTGGGAAGGAATCATACCGCACCAGAACTCAACCATCACCACAGGATGGAGAGGAGAGATTGCTTGGAGAGCTATTAAGGGGATAGCATATAGAAATTGATGTGTAAATGGATGTGGGACAGCATATAGAAATTGGTGTGTGAAGGAAAAATCTAGAATGACATCCATGTTTCTAGCCTCAACACTGTGAGGATGGTTGATCTGCTGGGATGGGAACCACAGAAGAAGGGGCAGACCTAAGCAAACAAGGGCCTTCCAGGCAAAGGGAAGAGCACATGCAAAGGCAGGGAGGCATAAACATGGACTGTGTGTTCTGGGAAGATGAGAGAGTCCACTGATTTACTCCCTCTAAACCCTCTTGGTGGCAGTCTCAGCCCTGAGTCTTGCCTAAGCTCAGCCACTGCCGGCATGAGTCTGATTACCTGGGGCATCTATGAACACCTGTTCTGCTGGGGCAGCCCTAGCATGAGCTTCACGCAGGATTCTGATTCTTGCATCACTCCCCACTCAACCCCCAGCCATGCTTCCCAATCACATCCCTCACATCCTCCCCCGGCACCTGGTGCACTGAGGTTTATGTAAGTGGTGTCCTCCGGAGCCCAGTGGGTGTCTGGCTTCCTTCAACTTTTCCAGCTCAGCCAGCATGCTGCTGTAGACCTACAGCCAGATTAAAACATACATGTTCTGATGTGCTTTCTCTAACAGTTCAGTCTGATGCTCCTTTACAACCATCATGGGAGACAGGATTAGGAATCGGTGTGTTTGCAGGTCTGGGAGGTGGTGGAAGTGGCAAACTGGTACCCGGGTGCCAAATAACACCTGGGGGTTTTGCTTATTAGACACAGTGTTATTTTTAAGCTTCTGAGCCTGAATGACTTGAGACGAGCGAGGCATCTTCAGTTTTCCAAGTGCCCCACCATTTTCTGATATCTCAGACCCACCTGTTTTACTATTCATGCACCTGCCTGGCCTCTGAAGAAAGGAGGAGCATGGACTTGGAGCCACAGAGATCTGGGTTTGGATCCTGGCTATGGAATGACTTTCTCTCTGTGAACCTCCATTTCTTCATCCATGAGAGTGATAATACCTTGCAGGGTCTGTCTGAGGGATAAATGGGGTAAATGGTACTTATCATTAAAGATTAAAACTGTGCAAACTAATGTTTTTGAGCTATATGCTTCACCCCAAAGGAAAGAATTAGGATGAAATGAGGATAAACAGGTGAAAGTTACAGGGAGACAGATTTAACTCAATTTGAAAGATTCCTTTGCAGTGGTTAACACACTGCAGATGGAAAAGATGGCTTTAGGAAGTAGTGAGTTCCCCATCAGGAGAAGAATTCAAACAATGCTATGGAGGGCTTCAAGCATTAGATCAGGGATAACTAGACAACTTGAGCCTTCTATAATCACATGGCATATGGTTCTCTCTTCCTCTTCATGGGTTGCAGATAAGGCCAACTTCGCAAAGCATCCACCCGTGGCTGTCCTGCCTCTTGGAACGGGAAATGACCTGGCCCGCTGTCTCCGCTGGGGAGGGGGTGAGTCTGCATGGGAGAGGCCTTATCCTGGAGACGAGTGCTCCAATCTACAGGGAGGCTCTGCAGAGCTAGGCTGAACTTCCCTCTTAGGGATCACATTCCACGGAGTAATACTCAACTCTGGGATCATCTCTACTCCACACTTTTTCTTTAACCTCCATTCCATGCCGACACCTGTGTCCACCCCTCACTAGATTTACTGTCAGCCTGAAACTCAGCTTCGAGTCTGCCTCCCCCAGTAGAACAAGTCAACTTCAGGGTAGAATCTCCTTTGTCTCCCCTCCAGGGTTCATCCCAGTAGGGCTCACTTAGGGATTTTTCTGCATGAAATTCCCCCTCTCCAAATTATTGATCTTCTGAATTAGGATTCAGAATGCAGACCGAAAAGCCACTTTGCCAGCTACTAGGGGCGTCCAGATCATCTTAGGGCCCCATGGCCAGGGGCCCTCATTTTGAAATTCACCGAAGGGGGGAACTCAGAATGGTAGCCAGCTCACAGTGCAATGGGCAGGAGCTAAGGAGAACCTTGCAAACTGCAACAGCCCCTGTGGAGCTGGGCGTGCTCCAGAGAGTGGAGAGGTTCAGGTCAGCACACGGAACAGACAGGTCAGCCTAGCAGGCAGAATTGGGGTGAGACTCCACGTGGCGGATCAATTCCGAGCGTGATCCAAGACCAGGCCAGCAGCGGTCAGTGTGCGTGCTTGGAGGGCAGGGGCAGAGCAAGCAGGAGCCAGCCCTAGAAGGAAGTTGGCAGGCGTGGGCAGAGCTCCCAGGGTCCTCAACCACACACTGGGCTAGGGAAGGACCCTCTGTTCAAGAGGGGACAGGCAGACTTGTAGCCCCACGCTCTGGGCATCTAGGCAGCATAGCGAGGCACACATTTCACACAGCCTTGTGCTCCCAGATAGCATCAAGGCCCTCAGCTCCCTTGTTGGTATCATTGCTGTCTTGTGAGGCATCCCCTAAGGAGCGGACTAGAGCCCTGACAACTTGAAAATACTCTTCAGGGTTGTCCCAAAGGTAAGCAGGAACATAGAAGTGTTATTTGAAAGAAAAGATTGTCTCTCCCACTAACTTCTCACTTACAGTTCACTTGCTACATTAATCTTCTATTGCTACTGTGTAATAGTAACAAATGATTATAAACATAGAGGCTTAAAACATCCATTTATCAGCTCACAGTCCTGTAGGTCAGAAGTCCTGGAACAGCGTGACTGGGTCTTCTGCTCAGGGCCTCACGGGGTAGAATCAGGGCACTGAACAGGCTGCGCTCCTCTCTGAAGACTCTGGGGGAAGAATTTGTTTCTAAATTCATTCAGGTTGTTGGCCAAATTCAGTTCTTTGTGGTTGTAGAACTGAGGTCCCTGTCTCCTTGCTGGTTGTCAGCTGGGACCACTCTTAGATCCTAGAGGCCTCCCGTGTTCCTTGGCCGATGGATCCCTCCATCTTCAAAGCTGGCAGAAGAGAATCCCCCTTCCTTCCAATCCCTCTCAAGCTTCAAATCTATTTCTTAAGGGAAAGCCCAGTCTTTCTAAGGACGCACCTGATTAGGTCAGATCCACTCAGGATAATTTCACTTTCTTGAAGTCAGCTGTGCCATGTAATATACCAAATCATGACCGTGACTACCCCATCTTATCCACAGGTCCTGGGGGTTTGCTGGGTATATATACCCCGGGGGCAGGAAATGTGGGGACCATCTTAAAATTCTGCCTACAGTGCTGTCCATCTCCATCATGACACAGTCCTGGAACAGATCCTTAGTTCTCCCATGTGCAGCTTCCCAACCATCCAGCCCACCAATTCCCCAGGGCTCACTTCAGCTACACAGGCCTGCCCATCTTTGGCCAGCACCCAGCCCTACCCCTGTTACTCTGGCTTCCAGATCACCCCAGCTTCTTTCTAATACTCCATATTGTCCTCTCCTTCTCTGTGGCCCAGGGAACCCGAGTGGCTCTGGCCCACAGACACACTGGGGAGTCTCCTGGCCCCAGATGCCCAAGGGGCTCCTTGCCCTGACTGTTGCATCAGCAACAACTTAGCCTTTCTGCTCTGGGGGTAAATGCAGTGCTGTGCTCCACAGGTTATGAAGGGGGCAGCCTGACAAAAATCCTGAAGGACATTGAGCAGAGCCCCTTGGTGATGCTGGACCGCTGGCATCTGGAAGTCATCCCCAGAGAGGAGGTGGAGAATGGGGACCAGGTCCCGTACAACATCATGAACAACTACTTCTCCATCGGCGTGGTGAGTTGGCCAGGGATGGCTTTTCTGAACGGGAGACAAGTGCCCGGGTGGGCAGGAAGGGTTCTAGTCTTCCACTGTCCCCTCTGGGTCCCTATTCTTTACCTATCCCGGCTGCCCCCAGGCTCGACTCAAGTCCAGGCATCCTTGCATCTGGCCTGGGCATGGACATCCTGATCGCACCAAGCCCCACCCATGATTATGGAGGAAGCTCCTGCCCCTATCATTCAAAAGACAGCACATTTTTCAAAAGACCTATTTACCCTTTGGATAGTTTGAAGTAGTTAAAGAAAAGCGACACCAAGAAATAACCAAGGGCTGAGGTCAGAAGGAGACTCTCAGGTGAGCTTCCAGAATTGGAAATTCTGATCCTCCAGGGAAGACGTTGTCTCAAGCTGGCTCTACTGGCTTAGCTCTCAGAATTCCATCTCTCCTGTTCTCTCCCCTCATCCCAGCCCCACTCCCCACAGTCCAAGTGCTCATAAGCCTCTGGGGCATCTCCTCCTGGCTGACCCCTCAGGCTGAGCTCTGTGTTCCCCCTGGTGCTCCCACAGTCCTCTGTGCTCACCTCTGCCTTAGATTGAAGGGGTTGTTTTAATGTGCCTGTCTCAGCCCTCCTGAAACACACACACATGCACGTACACATGCACGCACCCATACACATACACACACAGACACAGACGGTAGGAGGACAGCACCACGTTCCTCTTTCTCCCCTAGCTCCCATCACATGTAGCACAGCTCAGTTGGTTTGTTTTGTTGAACTCAGCTTCTGGTCCAAAGTGCATGGGGTGGACACTGCTGCCCAAACTGTTGGGGACAGCACTGGGGAGAAAAGTTATCGATCATTTCCATAAATAGAACTGGGGTTTGGGAGGAAGGTGAAACAAAGATACTAGCATTTATTGAGCACCTACTGTGTGCTCTCCATGGTGCTAGACTTTAGTCCTCACAGCAATCCTGCAGGTATTATTGTCCCCACCATCCGCATGTTACAGATGAAGCCTCAGGACACCGGGCGAGGAAGTGCACACACACTGTACCTTGCTCCGAAGCCAGGTTCCTTCCTTTCTGCTTCCCTGTCTTGGGAATTATGCTGCCCAGTTTCATATGCACATAAGCCCCTCCAGACCAAGACTGTGTGATCATCTCAATCATAACCTGTGCCTCTTTTGCAAATGTTGGTGGTTTAAAAAAAGGAAAGAAAAAGAGAAATGATAGGTAGCTTGAGGGAAGAGCAGGGTTAAGGAAAGGGTTTTGTTTTTTAATAAGAAAACTAAAAGGAGAACCGTGAAAGAGAAAAGGAAGAATAATAATACCTTATATTTATGGGATTTAAAATTTACCATATTCACAGATATTTTGATTCTTATGATTACGCTGGAGGGCAGTACTACCTCCGCTCTGTAAGTGAGGAAATAGAGGATTAGACTAAGGGATTTGCCTTCGTTTTCTGACTCCCAATGCCGCCCTCTTTTTCTATTACTAAAACAGAAGAGAGAGGCATTGCTGGACCCGTGATCAGGCTGTGAGAGGATGGGGGCGCTGGACGAGAAACATATTCAGGGGTCTCTGCTGTCCTGATATGGTTTATCTCCCCAGCTCCTCTGCCCTCATGGGGGAAGACGTCTTTCCCTAGCACCCTCCAGCTCCTTCCCCAGTGACCTAGGCAGACCTCTCCCTCCTTTTCTTGGCTCAAAAGCCCCTCTACTTTGGGACCACCTGCTCAGGTTCCACTTCACGCAGTCTTCAGCTTCTGCAAATCAGACTTGACTGACAGGTCTGGTGTTCGGGGGGTCAGAGGACTTCTGGAGCACGGGCTTCCCATCTTTACAGTGTGACAGAAACTCGAGTCCTTTTTCCTAAACCAGAGAATAACTTACTGATATGTACTGAGTACCTAATGCACACCAGGCACAGTGTCCCTATTGGTGGGTATAGCCCTTGCCCTTTTACATTTTGTAAGAAGGATCTGTAGCTTAGAAAGATAGAGACCAGTCCAAGCTGGTGAGTGATAGAGCCGGGAATCACTAGAGTCGAGTTCCAGTGCCCACCTAGCTATGGACCCTGAGCCATGCAGCCTTTGCACAGCCCTCCATCTCCATGCTGCCGAATGCAGCAGCATTGGGTGGGGAGGCGGGCCTTAAAATTTAGTGCGTGATGGCTCGCCTATACCCCACCTGTACCCTTTGTCAGAAATGCAGATTCCAGCCCTGTGACAGATCCTGATTCATATTGATTCAGTTGGTCCGGGCAAGGTCTGGGAATTTGCATTTTTAACAAGCCCCTGAGATAATTCTGATGCAGACAGTCCCAATCAAGTCCTCAGTGAGTGAAGACAACCCATTAGAACAGAGAAGGATGGTCAAAGGAAGTGGTTCTTCACAGGAGCAGAACCCAGATCTGAAGTAGATGACAGAGAGAAAAGATAGAAAGGAGGGGAAAGCAGCACCTGTAAGCCACGGGCCAGAAGTGAAAGCTGAGCCGCAAGACTGGGTGATCTGCCTGGGAGCGTCTAGATGGCAGGTTACACCCACGGCTGCCTTCAGAGTCCTCAGCTGCAAGTCTTTCTTAACATGCCCAGCTCTGGCTGCCAGATAAAACAGGATTCCTAAGGCCTTCCTGTCCATCTGTGCCAAGCGCCATATGCAAAAAATGACATTCACTTAGTATTGCTGACCAAATGGATGACCATGCCGAAAAGGAAGATACAACTTCCCCTCAACTAGATAACCAAGCCCTAACCCCAAAAGCCAAAACTGAGCATGGTTTTAATTCATTCTTACAAATAAGATGGAAGTGGGTGGGGGGATGGGAGGGAGGAAAAGAAGGAAAGAATACAGACTAATTGTCCCCCAAGGAAATGCATAGAGGGACTTCCCTGGCAGTCCAGTGATTAAGACTCCACGTTTCCACTTCAGGGGACTCGGGTTCTATCCCTGGTCGGGGAACTAAGATATCCCACATGCTGCATGGTTCGGCAAAAAAAAAAAGGAAATGCATAGGAACAGATTCTCCATTTCTTTCAGCGGTCAAGATATTTATTTGCCCTGGGCTGACCTATAATAATCCAATCGGTTCATCTTTCAAATTATGAAGAACTTCACAAAATCTTTCTGTTTTTTTTCATATACCTTTAGCTTGTGCGTGTTTAATATTTTATTGCAAAGCAGTGAAGAACCAGGATTGTTTTTATCTCACTGGTGTACCCTTAGCCTTGTCTCAATAAAATGCTTGCAGGGTTTGTGTGCTCACTCTTTAAAAGCTGGAAAGGGAAATTCTTGAGAAAACAAGTAGCCAACATGTAACCCTAAGAGAATCTGGGGCTGACATTTGCAGAAGCTCTTGCTCCCTATTTGACTTCCCAAACTTTGTAAGAGGAGAAGTAGTATGTAAACCAACCCCCACTTTTACTTCCTTAAGATGATTAGAGTCGGACTCCTTTGGCAAAGAGAGCTGCAGTCTTCGCCTCTTTTGGAGGACCTGGAATATCTTACTGATATCAGATGTCTGCTGCCCTGCACCTGTAAAGGTGGTGACAATGACCGCTGCCATGGTGTCCCCAGGTGGTAAAGAATTCACCCTGATGAGTTCACTTACTCCTCTTCGTGCCAATAGAACCCATTTAATAGATGGAAGGATAAGCAGGGCAGACTCCTACCCTAATGAGAGAGTGACAAGGGCCTCACTGTCACCACATTCCCATCACCCACAAGACACGCCAGCTCCCCACCAACGAAGAGCTGAGATTGTTGGCCTTCTCAGCCCTGAGACCTGATAACACCCACTGGCAGGAGATTTTAAACACAGTCATTCAGGACGCTACTTCCTCTGACTTCTCTGGCCTCCTCATCCCTGCTCTTTATTTTTGGATTTGCAGAAATGTCAGGATGGCCAGGTATCAGTGACAGGAAGTTTGGGACTGCAAAATAATTCCTGTGGTATATGTAATTCTGAACACCTCAAAGGCTCTGCTTTCACTGAGCCTTAACGGGATGAGTAAACAGCTAATCCCTTGAGTCAATGAAATCTATTTCTGATGCTAGGGGAACCCAGGGGCCAAGGAGAGGCCAGAGTCATTACACTAACCCACACATCATCTTCTACCTGACATTCTGTACTTATTAGACTTTAAGTTTCCACAGTGGTAGACCCATTAGGGAATTTGTCAGAAAGTCATCATTTCCCTGCAGCTTTTAAATTCCTTCAGCCTCAGGTTCTTGTCTGTCACGTATGAGAGCCAGGAAGGTACTTGAACAATGGGCCGGGCCCCACTGAGAGGTGTCTTGGACAAGGGGTCTACACTCTTTTTCATTCCCCAATCTGCTGTCATTTTTCAGAACAAGCCAAATTCCAAATAATGTGTCTTATTTTCTCCTTTCTGTTTTTTTTATCTCCATAGATTGCCAAAGTGACTTAGACCTACATTGTCCAATATGGTAGCCATTAGCCACATGTGGCTATTGTGTACCTGACATGGGGTTACTCTAAGTTGAGAGATGCTATAAGTATAAAGTACACATCAAATTTCAAAAATGTAGTCTGAATGAATTTTAAATATCTCAGTGATTTTTAGATTAACTACATGTTGTAGTGATAATATTTGTGAATTGAAGTGTATTATTAAAATTAATTCCATCTGTTTCTTTTCACTTTTTTTTTTTTTTTTGTGGTACGTGGGCCTCTCACTGCTGTGGCCTCTCCCGTTGCGGAGCACAGGCTCCGGACGCGCAGGCTCAGCGGCCATGGCTCACGGGCCCAGCCGCTCCGCGGCATGTGGGATCCTCCCGGACCGGGGCACAAACCCGTGTCCCCTGCATCGGCAGGTGGACTCCCAACCACTGCGCCACCAGGGAAGCCCTCTTTTCACTTTTTTAATGTGGCTACTAAAATTTTTAAAATTTATTTCTATTGGACGGGACTGGCCTAGACATCCAAATAGCTCAGAGTCCAAATGACTACTGCTTATATTTGGAAGGGGCACAGGAATCTTTTGTCCAACTCTGCACTTGGGAATTTTAGTTCAGGAAAGAGTAGCCATGTGTCCATACTGCTTTTATCTCCTTTTCACCCCACACCTCATAGAAAGGACCCTGGAGAATGAAGCCATCAGAAATGGGGGTGCAATTCCCACCTCCACCCCCACCATCCGAACAGAAGTCTCATTTTGCTGGAATTATTACAAGAAAGGGTTGGAACCATGATAGCACTGGTTTCTAAAATTTAAATGAAGTCACTACTGAATGTACGTACAGCCAGCTCAGGGCCTGGCACAGAGAAGCGCAGAAGAGGAGGGAGGCGAATCTTGCCTCTCTTTTTCATCCCCAGGTAGAGGACCATGGTCAGAGTCTTTACCAGCATTGCCTTTTCAAAACCGAACAGCAAAGGACCTGCTCAACTCCCTCTGACCACTTTGTGTATTTACCACGGGATTACATTGTCAAATTAGGAACCACATGCTTAACTAGTAATATTGTAAAGGCTGCTCTTTGTGAAAAGAAGCTTTGCAAAACCTAGTTATGAAAAAGAAAAAAAAAAAACAAGGATAATCGGAACTACACAGAGGACAGGGGCCTGTGCACATACCCCAGGGAATTAAAAAACCAGGAGCCAGTCATAACAGCGTCGGGGGCAGGGGACAGTGAAGTACAGATCGTGCCAGGCAACATGTGATTGCTTTCTTCTTTTCTTTCTTCTTTCTTTTTTCCTGACAGAAGAAAATTAGTGCTTCAAAAGAACACAAGTAGATGGAATGTTTTCTTGAATTCTAAAGAAGCATTTGACAGATGTCACATGAATCTTATTCAGAGTGTTCACGAAACTTGCTCAGAGGAGGGAACTGGGGGCATGAAGTGCTCCTGCCTGGAGAAGCTGTGCAGGCTGGATAGGCCCAGAGGACAGAGGCCTCCCCCCGCCCCAGGGTGTTGCATCTCTCCCACCGTTGTCCACAGGGGTGCCTAAACTTCAACTCTTGATGTGTCTTAAAAAACTAACAAAGAAATCAATAACTAGAGTTTAAATGTTAAATTCCCAATACATTGTTTCAGCAAAGAGTGTTTGCCAACCATAAAATAAGCCCACATCCTTGACTTGCCCTGTCCGCCTTTCAACAGGGCCTGCTAGCTGGGTTTACTTCTCTGCCAAGTGCAAATATTACAAAAGCTCCTCTTTGCCCCCGACTTGCTTCTGGATTTTCTGTCCCCACCCTTAGCCTGTATTTTACTCCCCACACACAGCACATGCTCAAAATAAGCTTCTGCACTGAGCTACACCTCCTGATGTTAAAAAAAAAATTATTTTTTCAGAAATTTTCTTTTGTCGGATTTCCATATCAAGAAAAGAAATTAATATGCACTAGCTGAAAATTCACTGTGTGGAATTTGAGTTTTCTTTTAGCTACACAGTCCAGTAAATGAGTTTCTGTATCTTTTTTTCCCTGCACAAATCTGAATCAGCTCCCTTGTTCTGTCGCCACTCCCCCCACCCCCTCCCCTCCCACCCTCCCCCACACCCTCCCCCACACCCTCCCATCCCCTCTCACCCCCTCTCCTCCCACCGTCCCCCACCACCCCCCACCATTCCTAGTTCAATTAGCCTGTTTATTTCTAAAACCCACCACCTGCGCCCCCCCCCAGATGTGCTGGGGGGAGGCCTGAGCGGCGAAGGCAGAGCGTAGCACATTCTTTTGCTGGAAAAGGAGACCATTAACAAGGGCGGAGGACCAAATTTGAGGAAGAAAGATGAGTTCAGTTTTAGGACTGAAATTCAGGTTTGGTTCTAGAGTGATACGCTGTGGAGACATCAGCAGCTACTAACAACTATGAGAACTCAAGATGGCCCGTGGCATGGAGTGTAGGCTGCAGAACGGGCTCAGGGCTGTGAAGGTCTGCTCCGAGCATGGAGAGCCCGGAAGCATGGTGACATGAGCACTATCCTAACTGTGAGTTCTGAGGAGCAGGTGGCCAAAGTGCAGCAAAGGAATGTGCTAATAGGAGGACAGCAAAGTGTCCGTAGAATGTGATAATGAGACTCCTACTGACCTTGGGGAGAGTTGTTTCCATGGAGTGATCAAGAGGCAGAAGTCAGAAGTTTAAATATATTTTTAATTATCTGCTGAGCCTGTTATCCAATGCTACCAATTCTGTCTACTGATATGGATGATTAAGAGTTAATATATAACAGCATCTACCAACATCAGTTTTCTGGTTTAGAGAGTTATGTAAGATGTTATCACTGGGGGGAGCTGGGTGAAAGGGACACAGGGACTCTCGGTACTATTTTTGCAGCTTCTTATGAATATTCCAGAATACAAAGTGTTTTTTTTAAAGAGTGAATAGGGTGAGGCATTTCCAAACACTCACACTCAGCCCCACGTGGGCTTCTGCGTTCTCACTGCTCACAGACCCAGACACACTCCCTGCCCCCAAAGGGCAGCCGCGTCCCCTTTCGCTCTCCCTGAACTCGGGCGGGTAGAGGGTGAACATTGCAGACTATAACAGGATGGGGGGCACTGGCCCCTAACCTTGGACCTGGTGTCCAGCCTCTGTGGGGGCCTCCCTGGTCTCCCCTGTGAGATCTGGGGGATTTCGGTGAGAGAGTGTGCTCACTTCCCTTCCTTCCACATTATGCAGGGTCAGGACCACTAACCAGGGATCTGCTTTCTGTCCCTTTGCCTTTCAGGATGCTTCCATCGCACACAGATTCCACGTGATGAGAGAAAAACACCCTGAAAAATTCAACAGCAGGTAAGAGGGCCCAGCGGGTGTAGCCGGGGCTGCACTGCCCACCTGCCCTGCCTGCGCGGCCACCGGTCCCAGGCCTCCACCTGCTCTCACCGAAATGTTCTCGGCCCGGCTGCCCAGCGCTTTTCCTGCCACGTTGCCGGAAGGAGGGCTTCCATTTCCAAGAAGAAAGCAATGTCAGAAACCTGTCGCAGTCTGGTGGCCTTTCCCCTCGCAGAGGGTGGTGTGCAGAGGGAGGGCCTGGGGCCAGGAGGGAGGGCGTGGTGCGCCCGCTTTGGGGAGTCGGGGTCTGCGCTTGACTAACTGGATCCCCCTCGTGGGGCGCGCCGCTTTCTCAAAACCAACTGCTCCCAGCCCCAGTCCCTTGACTGCTCGGGTGAGGGGCTGGCAGGGGTCAGAGGCCTCAGCTTCCCCTCGTTGCAAAGAGGAGGGGATGGCGGCTCGCGTCCCGGGCCGAGAGGGCCGAGAGGGCGGCGCCTCCGCCTCCGCCTTCCCTGCCGGCAGAGGGCAGCAGAGGGAGGCCCTGCAGAGGCGGGGAGCCCACCCGAGCCCAGCCTCAGCCCGCGCACCTGGGAAGGCAGGCTGTGAGGTCCAAACACAAGCAGAAGAGAAAACCAGATCATTTTCAAAGTCAAACCATTCTGCCGGCGGGTAGCATATGGCCACCCTGGGATTGCTCAGTTACCTTTCTCCCTTCCTCCTTGTCCTCTTCTTGGTGGTTAATTTGCATTCTTTCCCTTTCCTTTTTGTTGGACCTTATCTAAGTGACCACTTGATCCCACCCCACCTTCAGGCAGGTGGGGAGGAGAGGGGGTATTAATTTGGGCTCAGTTTGAGTCTAAGAGACTTGACTTTATTTAGCCCACCAAGCAGCAGTCCAGTGTTACCCACACACATTCATTTAAAGCCAGGCACTCCCACAGACCTCCATCATTTTCATCCCTCCTCGTTTCCCCGGACCCCATGGCTGGGAGGTTAACCAAGAATCAGAAAGTCTTTTTCGGGATCAGAAACTGAACATAATGAAGCTACTTTGACTTCAGGAAAAGTGATCTGTGGAGTCTAATAGCTGAGCTAACCTTATTTGAATGTACTTTCTCTCACACACACCAAGTCAGTTCACAGAACACTATTAACATGTATATTTTCAGCCCCTACTCCTATTATAGTCACAAACCTACAGATCAACTGATGCTCTTCTCACAATCTTTTTCACTCTAATATATACACCAAAAAAATCACTTTAAAAAAATACTTCTCTTCCATCCATTCCAGACTTTTAAGGTCCTCTTTTTACACAGATACCATTATGCATACTCATGCATACATGCTTGATAAGATGCCAAATGTTTGTGAAATCCATGGGGGGTTCTGTTCATTCATTCAATGAATGTATCTTTTGAAAACAGTACCAGGCACTGTTGTATGGGTGTTTTGGATAGACATGTGTAGGGGGCTCACAGTGCAGGTGTGGAGACAGACTGGAAAGCAGCATTGCAGAGTGATCTGTGTTAAACGATATGAATCAAGGTGACATAAAGCAATGGCATGGAATTTGATGTGGAGGGTCTTCCAACTAGAGAGATGCCTGAACCAAGACACAGAAAACAAGTAACTACTTTCCAGGTTGACAGAAAGAGAAGGTCAACCCAGCGAGAAGGAACCAAATGTACCAAAAGATCCAAAGGAGTGATGGAAAACAGCCTGCTTGGGCAAGAGCAAGCTATTCAGTGTGGTCTGTTGTGTGGTCTCCTTTAGTGGAAAGAAGCAAAACCTCTGCAGTTTGTAGAGAGCAAGGAAGCAGAAGAAGGGAAGAATTTCTCCATACTGCAAAAATCAATAGGTCAACATATGACATAAATAGAGCAATCATCAATTATCCACATGATTAAGTACAGTTAGAAAGATACCTCTGTCAGAAAAAAAGTTGTAACTTCATTTCAACCCAAGTATGAACAGTTTCACTGTGATCTGAATGACTGCTTTTCCTCCCCACTTCCCAGTTTCCATCAACAAGACTACTCTTTGCAGTTAGGTGTGTATCTTACTCTTCACCTGGTTGAGGTCAAAGTCATGTGGTCACCTAAGGATGCCAGACACAGGGATTTGCATGTAAATCCATGTGCCTACTAACAAGTGAAGACGTAGTGGCGTAGAGGTGGGCCCTGTTTCACAAGGTCCCAGAACACTTGCTATTAAGAACTTTGAGTCCATGCTGCTTCTACCCTGCCTGCTTGCTCATGTTGAAAATACCCAGGAATGCACAGTTTGTCCACTGAGAGGCAGGCGAGCAGCCATGTTTTTCCAGGATTCCTTATTTAGCTTTGGAGATGGTTTTAAATAGGCAGGTGGTTGTTGCCATGGTTACCCCATTACACCAGCAGCTAAATTTAGGAAGGGCCACAAGGGATAGGAAGAAAGCTTGATACGGGGATTTGGAAATGTAAATGATATTATCAAACAAGGCTTCAGTTTTACTCAGCTAAACTTAGGTTTTCTGAAGAGTAGTCACTGCTTGGCTGGATGCCCTTACTGTTAATGCCTGGGACTAGGCCCTCAGGGATAACCCTGAGGGTAAATCTAGGGAGTTGTGACTGTTTTGTTTTGCTTTGTTTTGAACAAGCAAATGTGACTAGTCAGGGCTAGAGTTTATCAGGAAACTTGAATCTTTTGCGTTGCTCATTCGGTTTTCTGGGCTATTCTAACAAGAATTCTTAACCTAGGTACAAGGGCTGCAGGAGGTCTGAAGACGCTTTGGAATTGTATGTAAGATACTGAGTACATTTTTCTGGAGAGAATGTCCGTAACTATCAGAAGGTTCTTGAAGGGACCCGTGACCGCTCAAACTGTTAAAAGTAACAGTTCTGAGCCCTCTTTGAGTCCTAAGAGGCATCAAATTATGACTCAGCTGTTGGGGTTTCAGGAAATTCTTCCCCCAGTGGCCTCTCGACATAGGTTGTTTGTTGGCAAGGAAGGCGGTTGGTTGCACACAACTGGTGTTCCCTGTGGAATCGTTTTGTTCATGGAGTAAGAACCAGGCCTAAGGATGCTGGGTGATGAGCCAGGTGTGATGTCAAGTGTTAGAAGACCTTTAGTGGCAGGGATAGGGCTATATTGAGTTCCTTCTGCTTCCTAATCATTAACAGGCTAATTACTAATTGCTAACTTAGGAATGTTATGAAATTTATCATCTCATTGTTGGCATAAACAAAAGAGAGATTTAATTCACCTGAGATTATATAATGTGTTAGAAGGTATTCTAGGACACAAGGGTAATTAAGACATGGTTCCTGCCTTCAAGGAATTCATAGTCTAGCAAAGAAAAAATAAGCCTCAAATATTTTTTACAAATGGTTTTCACATAAAAGAGGCTACATGTTGTAGGTCATAGAGTATACAGGAAGCTGTATAGTATAAGACACTTATTAATGGTCGTATCCTAACATCACTTGTAAATGAATTGTTTAGAGTGCAGAAATTGTGTTGTAAGGGAACCAAACTAAGAACTGTTATTTTTTGAGCTCCTACTACATGCCAGGTGATAAACTAGTTATTTTAAATACATTAGAATATTTGAATCCCCAAACTGCCCTACAAGGTAAATACTAACATTCCCATTTTACAGATAACGGAACTGAGGCTGGGAGAAGCCAAGTCACCCAGATGAGGTCATACATCTTTTTAAGCAGTGGGGCTGATCTGATTTAAGCTAGCTTCTAATTCTAGAGTTCAAACTCTGTTTTCTGCACTTGCTATCTTCCATGGATTGCATCAAGCAAACACCAATTGTATATTAAACATTCTGGTGGGTACTTGATACATGATCCCACCCAGTGCTTGCAATGACATGCAAGGGTAAATGCTACTGTCCCCATTTTAGGGATGAAAAAATTGAGGCTGAGGAAGGTGGAGCTATTATCAGTTGGATCCACTTTTATGGATGGTCTCCATGTGGAAGTGCCTGCTGAGTTCCAGAGAGGGACCGCAGCTATCCCACCACTCTTACCTTGTGCGGTGGGACTCTTCTCCCTCTCTCAGTGTCCACAGCAAGGAGCACGACTGACTACATGACTTGCGTGGCCCAGTGCAAAGTGAAGTGTGGGGCACCTTGCTCAAAAACCATTAAGAATTTCAAGTCGGTGACAGCAGAGCATTAAACCAACCACAGGGCCCTTCTCAGTGTGGGTTCCCATACAGCTATACAGATCTCACAGCCATGAACTGGTCTGATCAAGGAGAGAGGAGATCAAAAAATGAAGACACATTTGCCAGGGCTCACAGAGTGGGGAGTTGGCAATAAAGGTAAAAGAATGGAGGAAAGAGGGTTTCCGTTAAGGGGAGGAGGGGGACGGATTATCAGTCCCTCAAACAGGCGGTAGTCAGAATTAGCAGAGGAGCCAGCAGTGTCTTCCAGGTACCCAAGAACCAGTCCCCTACAAAGTTTCTGGACTCACCCTCTGTGAAGCGTTTTGTATGTGTGGGACAGATACATATAAGCTACCTAATTCCGATGTCACTGTCAGTGAGTATCCAGAAAGAGAAGTCTAACTATGGAATTTTTTCACTGTTGCTCAGAAACTCAGAGCACTTGAGGAATGTGGCATTCCAAACCTGCTGAGTGCCATCCACTTGAATATGTCCCTCAGCAGTTTAGGCTGAAGCAAGATATTTCCTGTTAGGTCCTTGAAAGGGACCGAAAACAGAGCTTCATTCCTACCAGAAGCTGACCACCTTTCCCAAAAGCCCTTGAGTAATGAGCGGGCTGTGGAGTGTTCACTTTCTTGGAGCCAGGCCCGTGGAGTAGCTGATGAGGGGTTCCCCAGAAGCCCTAATGAAGCCTGAGTCCTGAAGAGGCTGGCAATACATCTTGCAAATAACTAAGCCCTTAATAGGTATTTATAGAATGAGGCAGCAGGGTATAGTCTAAGTTGGCATCAGAACTTGGCCCTGCCACTTACTAGCTATGTGACCTTGGGCAAGTTACTTAATCTCTTTAATCCTTTGCTTCCTCCCCTGAATCTTACACGGTTGCTATAAGTATTTAATGAGATAATGTGTAAGTGCATGGCACATAGTAGGTTCTTAGTCGTTGTTGCATATTATTGAATGACAGGCATGAGGAAAGCATTGCCTTAAATTTGTCAGTAAGGCATTGACAATAAAAGGCTTTTCTGGTAGAGTGGCAAGTGGGATTCAGTTAGAGTCTTTGCTTCATTGACATGGCCCTTGACCTGAAAAGTTGGAGGACAGCTAAAAGTTGGAGGAGACTCCAGCTGTGATACATTGAATCTGTCCAGATCCTCTTAGGGGGCGGGAAGATGGCACCAATTAGCCAGGATTGGATTGGATTCTACAGACTGGAGCTGTAGAAAAAATTCCCTTCATTGGCTCCATGGGTGTCCAAGAGGCAGAGATTCGGGGTCTGAAGACCAGGGAGTTTAAGTCCAAATGCCAGTTTCAGGCAAGAGGCAGGATCGAGGTAGGGGTCACAGACCCCTGTTGACATTATAACTGGAGGAACAGGGTGGGAGTGAGTAAGAGGGAGTTGCAGGACAGGTGCCATGCGCTGCATGGAAAATCTGGGCTTACCAGCTGGGGCCATGGAGTGCACAGTTGGTGGGTAGGCGGGTGGCCCAGGGCAGTCAGACACTGGAGGTGTGATTCCCCTTTCTTCGCTGATGCTCGCTCTCCCCTCACCCTCCGAGCATCTCTTCTCCCACTTTAGATGGACACAGAGATGTTCTGTGGGAGGCAAAGTAGAAGCCAGCAGAGCTCAAGCCATACAATTCCGGAAGCAAAAAGGCCTCCTCTCTTGAATACCTGTAGCACGCTCTGCAATCACAAGCACAAACCGTATCACCATTTACTTAAGATGTTCTTTTTGTATCTAAAAACGAGACCATTCTAAGCTATTCTTTCCAGGAGCCCTGTGAGGGAGCCCAGTGTTACGGCCCAGATTTTTGACTTTCCCAGAGCATAAATGTACAGCAGCAGCAGATACGTCAGGGTTAAAATCTTCATTCTGTGCCTGAATTGGGTTTGCTTCTTCTTATCTAATACTCAGCAGCCCAAGAAAGACCTGCCCTAGGTAGGACTCAGAAGTCCAGACTGTCTGCACCTGCTTGCTTCAGTATATCAAACTATGTTTTTTCACACATGTAGGATTCAGAAAAGCCCCAAGTGAAGTTGATTATGGCATTTTCTGTTTTTATTCTTACTCCCGTATGTATTTATAAAGGAAATGCAAACCTTATGCTTTGTGTTCAAGTACCTTCAAGTCTTCAAGTCAGGTCTGACAGAACCACTTACTTAATTAGTCGAATGTTTCTATACGAGCCCACAAAAATGTTTTATCCCCCATCCCTCCTAGAGAGAGACGCAGCTAGTGAAATGAATGAAATATGAGTTCGTGTTTTTTTCACCAGGCGTTCATCATTACACAACTGCTGAAGACCGGGGCTTTTTTGGCTGTCTTATTTGTTTACAGTCAGCCCGTGATTATTTGCAGGAACGAGGGAACAGCAACATAGATCATTTAAAGCTGTGGATGGTCAGAGATTTTAGGAGGCTGTTGTTAATCTTTGTGTGCAGGTCTCCGCTCTAAAGATTCACAGTATTTTAAATGATATGAAGTCACATGAACTCTTAACATTTCCTTCATTTTCCCCCTGGCTCCCCAGTCCATGTCGGAACAGACAGCACAACTTCTCAGACTGGTACACATGAGCAGGCTATGATATCTCAAGGCTCCTTACAAAGTTGCTTGTTTGCCAGAACAGTTCCTTACTGTAGCTTAACAGGCCTTTTCTTCTAGCCCCCGCCAGGCTGGAACATATCCTGCCAGGTATGATTCATGTCAACGAAGAGTGGAATCAGTTTGTGATGATATCAGAAGGAACTTGAAAGCCAGCTTTGTTTTCAAGTCTTTAGGCCAGATATTCCAAAAGTTATCAGTATTTATTTATTGATTGCTCTCTAGAAATATTTCCATCAAAGAGCTCAAGATATAGTATATGATGAAGTTCAGAAGGGTTAAGGTCAGCATGATAACCTCATGGAAGAAAATCAAAGTATACAAATTGACGGTAAGGTAGGAACTGGCTAGGTCCTCAAATGGGTGTTGACAGTCTGAATGCTTTTCAGAAGGGAGAGGTCAGGAAAGTGCTGGAATCTGAAACCATGTCTTATAAGGAAGGGCTAAATTGGGGATTGTTTCACCCAAAGAAGAGAGGACTTGGGGAGAAGTGATTATTGGCCTCAAATATTTTAAAAGTGCTTCTCATAAAGGAGGAATTAGGTTATTTTGAGTGAAAAATCAATGGGAAAAGTGACTGGGTAGACCAATTTGAGCCCCATATAAGGGACATCAATTCTACCAGTTAAGGCCATCCTCAAGTGCAGGGGGCTAATGGGTAGGGGAACAGGTGTGGTGAGTTTTCACATGTTATGCCCAAGCAGGCGCTGGACAATCATTTTGGAGCTCCAGTGGAGCCAAGTGCCCAGGAGGATAGGTTCTGTCATTAGACAACCTGGATTCAAATTCTGGAGTTGCACTAACCACTTGTATGTGATCTTGACCAAGCTACTCTTCTAAACTCCAGTCTGCTCACCTGTAAAATTGGAATATAATACTATATTAGTTTTCTATGACTGCTGTAACAGATCACTGCAAACTAGCGGTTTAAAACAACACACATTTATTACATCACAGTTTTGGAGGGCAGAAGTCTGAAATAGGTCTCACTGGGCTAAAATCAAGGTCACATCAGGGTAGCATTCCTTTCTGGAGGCTCTAGGGGAGAATAAATTGCCTTGCCTTTTCCTGCATCAAGAGACTGACCACGTTCCTTGGCTTGTAGCCACCTTCCATCTTTAAAGCCAGCAATGGCCAGTTAAGTCTTTCTCACATTGCATCCCTCTTCCCCTTAAAGGATTCTTGTGATTACATTGGATTCACTCGGATAACCCAGGATAATCTCACCCCTCAAGGTCAGCTGACTGCCAGTTTAAATTCCAACTGCAACCTCAATTGCCCTTTGCCACGTAACATAACATATTCATAGTCACAGGTTCCAGGGGTTAGAACATGGACATCTTCAGGATATCATTCCGCCTACCACAAGTGCCTTACCTCGTAGAATTATTTTGAAGATCCAATGAAACAGTGCATTTAAAATGCTTGTTACAGAGGTTCGGCACGTCAATGCCAGCTATTATTATTATTAACATTCTTATTATTACAAAGACAGTACCCACATAGATAATAGTCATGTTAAATGACTCAGAAAAGCCCTTAAAACTATGAGATTTGGAAATTCTCTAAGAGGGACAGGTAAATATCTATTGGTCATAGGGTAGGAGTCATGAAAAAAACATGGCACTTTTTTCATTTATCTTGACAGAGTATCTTCAATAAAATAACAGTACAGGTATCATTATATAATTTAATAATATATCATATAGTATGATATCATAGTATATTTCAAAATCATTATAAATAATTTGTAAAGTTCAGAAAAGTTAAAGGAAAAACCAATCACTCATATTCCCATCACTCAAAAACATAATATTGCCATTTTTGTGCATTCCAGCAGTTTACTTGATATACGTATTTTAAAATAATTATGATAATATGTCCTCATAAAGTTTTATGTACTATTTTTTAAACAAATTTTCCTTATTCAAATAAAGGCTTGTTGTAGAAAAATAAATCCTATTGTACCCCCCCCAAAAAATAAACGTTATTAGCATTCTAATGTATTTTCCTTCAGCACTTTGCTGCACAATTTTATTTACTTAAGATCACATGGTATACACTGGGTTAAAACATTATTAACCCAGTAGCACTTACAGGTTATAAAAGACAAATGATATAAAGGAGCTGATTGGAGTGAGTTTATCTGCAGTGGGAGTTTTATTGTCTTTTCCAATTAAAAAAATTCCAGTGATTTTGTTCAGTTAATTTGAGAGTTTTAAAGATGGTATTACTCAAGTCCCTTTGCAAATGAAATAACTACTTGATATGTTATGCAGTTCTACTTTTGTGGAGAGCAAATAAAAAGATATAATTCTCTTAGCACAGTTCCTGGTCCTGTACATAGTTTTGCTATATCTGAAAAAGACCAGTTTGTGTTTTATGTGACCATCAGAGGTAGCAAGAATTGCCATCTGGGCTGTGCAGTGGTGTAGTTTTTTAAGCATGCATGACTATCAGGCTATATTGAAGTGCTCACGAAGGTGATAAGCCCAGTATGATCAGCATTGCTCCAACTCATACTAACAATAGGAGCCATCATTTATTGAATGCTTTCAAGAGTTTTATGTGTATTATTTTTAACTGGTACAACTCTCCAAGGAGCACATAAATATTATTGCTCCATTTTACAGATGAGAATATTGAGGCTCAGAGAGATTATACAACTTGCTCAAGAACGTACAACTAATTAGGGGAGTGGCTATTCAAACCTAGTCTGCCTGACTCCACAGCTTCCACTCGTCCCACTACACTTCCTGCCTCCGTGAATGCCCAGTTTGGTGCCCCATGACCAAAGACGCACTCAGGAAAGAGACAAGAGAAGAGCCGCAGAGACAATTAACAAGGCCCATGAGAAAAATGTTTTAAAAAATCATTTTTCCTGGAGAGGAGAAGCAGAGAATGTGTTGGGAATGGGCCTCAAGGGTGTGAAGGATTGACAACAGGAAATAGTGACCACACCTCCTTACTCTTCCTCTCAGCTCAGGAAAGAATGCGAGGGGAAGAATGTACTTCTAAAGTGAGGAATTGCCGTTTGGAATGGGAGGAAGAATCTCCTGGCTTGGAGACATATTAAAGGCTAAAATGAGTTATTGAGAGAAGTATTGTGGAATGTCTTGCAAAGATTGCTAAAAACAGAAGACAGCCTCATTCATCTGGGCTGACAAACACATCATCTCCTCTGAGCCCAGGAGTGAGTCATTGTGCTACCAAATGGGAGCCCCTGCTTCCCACCCCACCCATGACCAGGGGTCCCCGAGAGACCTCTCACCCGCTTTATTCCTCAGTTCCCACTTGGGCCCCAAGATGACTGCTCCTCAGCAAGTCCTCAGCAGCCCCCTGGCCCATCCTGATGCGCTTCCCTCTCAGGCCCA
The DNA here is from genome assembly GCF_059928025.1 of Delphinapterus leucas. Lineage (NCBI taxonomy): Eukaryota > Metazoa > Chordata > Mammalia > Artiodactyla > Monodontidae > Delphinapterus > Delphinapterus leucas. Next base: position 81,265,777 of record NC_143132.1, read on the forward strand.
CCCTACCTGGAGCTGCTTGTGGCTTTTGTCCCGTTTCTGCCCCACGAGAATCTGCTGCCACAACCCACGTCCCATTTTATAGAATTTAAATGCACCTGCTTTGCCTTCAGGGCCCTTTATAAAGTTCTCCTTCCCAAACACAGGGCCAGTCTTACTGTTTGCTTGCTCCATTATTCCCACCTTCCCCCCAAGTGCCCTTAATTTCTCAGTCTAGGATGACATCTCTGGGACCTCATCATCACCTAGCACTTGTTTCAAAATGCACTCTAAAATATTCTGAAGAGTCTCTCCCTGCCCACCCCCAGCCCTGGCCTCTGCTTTTTCTTAGAATCCATCTACAAGGTTTTTTGTTTTTGTTTTTGTTTTTGTTTTTTTGCAGTACGCGGGCCTCTCACTGTTGTGGCCTCTCCCGTTGCGGAGCACAGGCTCCGGACGCGCAGGCCCAGCGGCCATGGCTCACAGGCCCAGCCGCTCCGCGGCATGTGGGATCTTCCCGGACCGGGGCACGAACCCGTGTCTCCTGCATCGGCAGGCGGACTCTCAATCACTGCGCCACCAGGGAAGCCCATCTACAAGGTTTTTGACACATTTTTTCCTACTTTGATTTTTCCTCTTCTATAAGTCATCATTTTGGCACCAAACTCTCTCTACCTCGTTCACAAGCTTGCTCACTCAGAGCAGGGTCTGAACCCTTTGGGGATCCACTGACTTAAAACCAGAAGGGTGGTGCTAGCACATGCCCTCATTCAGCCAGAACGTATTGAGCATCTATTCTGTTAGCATGATGCTGGGGCCAAGAGGAAAGATGGATGACCACAGGCCCTACTTGCCGAAGTCCTTGGGCCTACTTGGGAAGATGAGCATATATAGAGGCTCTTAGCAACTGTATTCGTTTCCTAAGGTTGCCGTGACAAATTACCACTAACTGGGTAGCGTAAAACAACAGAAATTTCTCTCTCACAGTTCTGGAGGCTAGAAGTCTGAAATCAAGATGTCGGCAGGGTTGGTTCCTTCCCAGGCTCTGAGGGAGAATCTGTTCCATGCCTGTTCGCTTGCTTCTGGTGGTTGCCAGCAATTCTTGGCATTCCTGGACTTGTAGCTGCATCACTCCCGTCTCTGCCTCTGTCTTCACATGGCTTTCTCCCTCTGTGTTTCTGTGTCTCTCTGTCCAAATTTCCCTCCTCTTATAAGGGCATCAGTCATTGGATTTGGCCCACTCTAATCCAGTATGGCCTCCTCTTAACTTGATGACATCCGCAAAGACCCTATTTCCAAATAAGGTCACATGCTGAGGCACTGGGGGTTAGGACTTCAACAGATCTTCTTGGGGAACACAACTTAATTCCCAATACCAACCCTCCCTCAAACCCTCACAAAGGATGGAAAAACCATATAATATGGTGAGCTTTGTGTTAACAAGGGGACATGAATAATGAATGGGAGCACCTAACTGAGAAAGTGGGATGAGACTACAGAAAGAAGGTTGCGTTTGAGCGTGAGCTTGAGAGAGAATGGGAATTCACGAGGACAGGAACTGGGTGTGTGCTAGGAGGAGGGAAGCAGGCTGGGCCAAGGGCAGAAGTGTGAGAAGACGGGAACACAAGAGGAAAGGAGAGTGGCTCTGAGGTGAGGTGGAAGGCAGCTACAGCAGGGTCTCGGTGCTCTGCACAGGAGTTTGCACTTTATCCTGTAGGTGAGCGGATAGATGGTGAGGTAGGGAGTCAGCAAATGCTTTTTGAAAATATCAACGTTGAAAATATCAATGAAGGAATAAATTATTCTTCCAAGTATTTCCAGAGCCAAAATGTCAGGGTTCCTGAAACACGGGGACCTTTATATACTGAGCCTTGCTGAAGGGTTAGGCTAGTGAGGGCTGTTAAATCAGACAGAGACCCAGGGAGAGAGGAGGAGAGGTAACCCCAGGGGGAAACGGAAAGAGGAGGATAGAAATAAGGGGAACCAGCTCTGCTAACCTGGGGGAGTTAGTACATATCAGGGCCAGAAAATCTATGGAAACCAACCAACTTTCGTACAAACTCTGAACCCTGATGCATGCTGTTTGCTTGTGGAAGTAGAAATCCATTTTGAAAAAGAAGTCCGTAAGTCATTCTCTCTTTTCTGCCCCCACAATTTCAGATTCTCTCATGCAGAAGTTGACTTAGGTGGTTTTTAAACTTAGCAGAATGTGTTTTTTCGTTTGTTTGTTTTTAGCTCCAGAGAAAAGAATATCAGATCTTATTCACCCTCTATTGTACTTTACTAATTAAAACGTTGGAGAATTACTGTCCTTTTGTATAGGGGCATTTCTGTGATACAGAGTCCATCTTTATATTTAGAGCTGATGTGATTAGCATATTCTTTCCAATATATTTTCCTTAAACTCTTCATACTTGCACATGTTTTATTAAAAGGAGTTTGGAAGAGTAATAGATACTCTCAAGAAAGATTCAAGTGATTAATTCCTCATTTAAATCAACATCGCTAAAGAAAATTCTACTGCATTCATTATTTGGCCAAAGGAAATTCTGAATTCATCTTCTTGCTATACTTATTAGGAAACTCAGTAACTCTCTTTAGTGAAATAAGTGAATTATCTCTCAAGAAACCCTGAGCAAATGGCTTTGCAACTCCATATCTCAGGCTGCGTCACCCTTATGTGAAATGTAGATGCTAATCCCTCACGACTTAGTCACTTCTCTGATTCTTAATTTGCTGGCGTGTAAATGGAAATTACAATGATCTCACAAGATGCTTCTGAGAATTAGAGTAGATAAATCAATGGATTTGAAATGTTTCAGGTGCTGGCATGATGCTATTTGTTATACAGGAATTTGTCAGGAGAACATGCAGCAGTATATATATATGAGTCCACGGCAGAATCTCTCATTTAAATGCATAGTGCTGTGATTCTTACCTATAATAACAACATATAGAATCTTAGCTTTGGACTGGATTTTAGGTTTTAACCCCCTTCACAGTATAAGCATCCCTTCTACAAACATCACTCTGAGAGAGGTCTTCAGAGCTCTACTTTGAAGATTACAGATCTCTACTTTGAAGATTGTAGGAGTGGTGGTGGTGGGGTTTTATTTGTTTTTTGTTTTTTGTTTTTTTTGCCTTACCACTTCACATTTTACTAAGAAAGCCTTTTCCCGATCTTCTAATGCTCTTCAATGAATGAGGGGCTCTCCTCGTTCCAAGAGTGTTCTTATAGCCTCAAGTTGCCAAAGTATCAGGGACTTAACATAATTGCTGAATATTCATGTTTATTGAACCTACACTTAGGTTGAAATTCCTCACTGTCTACTAACAAGATGTTTTCTATTCTGTTGAACGAAGAGTCCCTTTAATCTTGAAAGTGGACCGTTTTGGAGAGCATTCCAAAGTGCCAATCAAGCCAAGTACCCTACCTTGCCTTTGAACTCAATGAGCTGAAAGTGTGTCTGTAATCTCCAGCTTTGGGTTACCATAGGGCAAGAGGTGGTAGGAATGTCATGGATAAATTAAAACCCCAAACTGTTAGTTTCAGTGAAACTTTTATTGGAGCCGTCAACACAGAGCATTCTAGTTAATCAGGTTCTCCCTTTTGTCTTCTGTCACACCTCGTCCCTGAACTTGGGTAGGGAGAGGGATGGAGGCTGCTTATAATCAGGGTTTCTGCAAACACGTGCAGGGTTGGGGGTGAGGATAATACAACAGGATGCCCTCCAGCTTGAGCTGATGGCCTGGTTCATGATTTGTACTTATAATCGTGTTCCCCACCCAGCTGGAGATGAGCGTACTACAGAAAAATTAAATGACCAACAGTAAGTCAATGGATTAGAAAAGAAGAAGAGATTTAGGGACTGGATAACTTGTCCCTTAATTATCAAGACTTAATAGTATAATGTTAACATTCATAATAACCATCCATGTGTGCAAAGTGGGAAACTCAGGGGCAGGGTAAACATGAACTTAAGCTACTTCTGCAGTAGTTAAAGGACAAGTTCATTACTTGGTGTTCCACGATTGCTGAATAGTTGATAACTTACCAGGTTATACCTGATTTATAAACATAGAACAACTGAAAAAAAATTTCCCCCGAAAAGGTGGGCTTGGGTTGATATTTCATTTCTGTGCACATGATCTTTACAAATACCAACAGCTTCAACTCTTACTGTCCTGCAGCTGGTCAGATCTTCAAACCAGACACATATTAGGACTCATAACCAAAGGTACCAGAGCACAGATGGAAAGGATCAGATTGGGAAGGAAGTGGGAGAGACACTTCTGAGGCAGCTTTTAGGAAGATTCCCAGGAGGAAACTACAGAGGTCTATATGAGGGGTCACAAATCCAAATGTCAGCAGAGACAGGCAGTTAATGTAAATGAGGGAAGTGGGAGGATATAAAGCTTTAAGGAGTGGTGGTAACTCTGGCAAAGTGGAGAGCATATACCCTGTGTAATGGCAGCAGCCAGTACTCAGCTCTGGTCAATTGTTGCCAGGTTGGAAAGCAACCCAGTGTTAACAGATCTGATTTCTCAAGAGAAGCTGGGCTCCAGGTGTTTATGTAAAATATCTTCCAATTTTAAAAACCACTGTGCAAGTCAAACACCTTTCCAAGCCTCATAAGATCTGTAGGCCTCCAAGTTGTCACACTGATGCCCAGGAAATATAAACTTAGGGATATGATGGGGGCCAATTACTTTTTTTGTTTTTTTTGCTCCACCATGGTCACAAATTATTGGTGTTGCAAATGTAAACTGGTCTCCTACCGAAGGAGAGAATGAATAGGCTTGAGGAAACCTAAGAGGTCAGTGTCTTTGCATTGATGAAGGGTTCTTAGACATCCTAAAACAAATGATCCAGAAAGAAAAGGCACTCAGAAGGTCAAAGAGAACATAAAGCAGAATCAGAGTCCGATTAATAAGTAGATATAACATAGAAATAAAGAGGGAAGGCCCAGTCCCTTTTGGGGAGAAAAAAATTAAAGTATGAGATTGTACCCAAAGGAGATAGATTTGGACCTTCTGGAGAAGGGAAAGTAGAACAGCTATCAGGATCATCATGAGGTTTGATGAGCGCCTATGGGAGTCACTATCAGGTTGTCTCCTTCAAGCAGTTAGCATTGGTTAAAGTGCATTCCACGGGATGTTAAAAGGAGAGGCACAGGAAGACAGGGGAGCTCAGTCATGGGAAAATTCAAAGTTAAATCTATTTCTTTTCTGTATGATAATGTAGAGCCTTTAGTATATGTAGATTCTAACCTATTGAGACCATGCAAAAGCAGGATAAATTATTTAGTCTCCCAAATTTAGTTGACCACAGAATCCCCATACCCCAGAGCATCTTGTGAGACCAATATTTTGCTGAATTCACGTTAGTGAAAACCCCTGCATTAAAGACAAAAAGGAGTAAACATGCTCAAATAACCCATAGACTATTTCTCCCTTCTGGCCATGGGTGTGGGAACAAGTCACTCATCCAGAGGAATCCTGGTTAGTATCTCAGGTGACTCTGGTATCTTGGGTAGGAAACTAAGGGACATGGTGCAGAGGTGATGCTCTAGTCTCTTCCTCAGCCGTTAGTCAAGATTTTTGAAGAAACAGGCATGCGTGTATGGGGAACACGGGCTGCTCTGTAACTGAGCTGAGAACGCCTGTTCCTCTGGACCATGGATTTGGATGCTGGGCCCCTTGGCAAGGAATTGGGAGCTTGTCACATAAACCAAGAAAAATATTTTTGGCCGGAGACTTGAAGACTAAACAGGAGAGCTTTAAAATGAGATTTAAAGGGGATAAAGTAGAATGCTCAAATGAAACTCTAAAATCACAACCCACAGAAGGGCAGCAGGTGTGAGCTAGAAATAAGAGGCCTGGCAAAGGGGGTGCTAAGCAGTTCTCCGAGGGACTGGCAGTGGGGTCACATCCACAGTGGGGACACGTTTGCCAACTGCACAGTGAGGGGGCAAAGTGAACAGGGGAGACAAGCATGACCTCCGAGACAGCAGAGATGTGGTGGGTAGAACACACAGAAAGGCCGGGGTTCAGAACGCCATGCTAGGTCAGGGTGACAAGTTCACATGATCACAGTCACCGAAACAGGTGTTAGGAGTGTGTACATAAGTAGAAGAAGTCACAAACGTCAGAGTGGAAGCAAAGCCGAGAGCATACGGATGAGATTTTCAGAAGGGCAAAAAAGAAAGGATTTTGCTGGGGGTGTATACTGCAGTCTTCTCAGGCAGAGGGAGGCTCTGGCTGATGCTTTCCTATTTAAGATTTGTTCTAAGCATCACAGGAAGAAGATGGAATAAAGATGGGAAGAGGGTATTTGTTCAGGTATCTGCCCCATCAAATGAATTGTTGACTTGCCTTGCTAACAATTTCATGATTTAAAAGGTAGGGGGAGCAAGGAGGGAACTGCCTTACTCTGTATTTAATTCCGACCAGGAAGCATCCAACTGGCTCATGGTGTGGAAGGCACAGGAAACTTCAGAGAAAGTAACCAGATCATCGTGCAGTTTTATGAAAGCCAAAGGAAGAAATATGAAGCATACTTAAGTCGTGCCCTTTCCTCCCCTTCCTACCTCTTCTGCTTCTTACTTCCCTGTGGCACCTCCAGTCCCAGTCTAATCAGAACTCCAGCCCAGACTTCAGGGTGGCCACCAGGGATTTTAGGGTGGAAGAGTCCCCATGTTTCTTTTCCAGGAAGTTGAGGAAAGCAAATATTCTGCAATCCAAATTCAGCAGGAAAGACGTGCCGTTTGTATTTCAAGTTGGGACTCAGAATCCATGAGGCCACAAAGCCAGTTTTATACGTGGCAGTGGAGTTCTGTTGCTTCATTATTTGAGTGTATGTCAGAGGACCCACGTATACATTCTCAACTAATATTCCCAACAACCCCTGCCAGGTAGGGAATATCATACCAATTCAAAGATGAAGAAACTAAGGAAAAGAGACTAAATGAGTTGCCCAAGGCCACATAGCAAGTAAGTGACTGACCTGGAGCTAGAACCCAGGCCTTTCTGGCTTCTAACCAGGGCTTTTTCAGCTCTACCAAGCTGTCTCCAAAACTAGACATCGGATACCTAACAGGCTAATTGCCTTTGGTAGTTACTCTGAGAACCCAATCTCAACATAACATTGTTTCTATGGGAAAATGTGCTCCGAGTGACAAACAACTGGCTTAAGCATGGAACTTTTGTAACCTGACCTGTCACAAGTGGGGCAGCACCTCAAGCTCAGAAAGGCCGGTCGTGGGAGGGAGAGATGTTCAGCCAGCACCCCTCAGACACCACGATACCACTCGAGGCCAGCTGCGCATTTGCCAAGAAGCAGCAGCCTCAGACGCACCTGCAAAATAACCACGTAGCACCCACCACAGAAGACAGGTGTGAGGACCACGTGAGGGGACCCTTTGGTTCCTAAAGCAGCTGGTGCAGGTCCAGCACAAAATAGACACTGGATAAGCGGGGACTGAGGGATTCCCAACAGCTGGGGGTGAGCTGGATTGGAGGGCATGGAGAGGGAGGGGAAGCTCTGCCGTCTGTCTCGGAGCCTCCCTGGGAATGCTGGTAGGTGAATTACGGTAGGGTGAGGGTGTGGACCTGCTTTGGGGGCTTGCCTCCTACTCCCCCAGACAGTTCTTCAGTTTCTAACCTTGGTTGGTCAGGACCCAGGAAGTGGCCTTCCTCAGCAAGAGCTTCTGAGGGCTTCCTCCGCCTAGACCTTCTCCAGGTGTTCAGGGCTATGTTCTAATCAGCCATCCTCCCCGCTCGGCCCTAACCGCCCCCTCCTGCCTTTGGATAGCAGCTTCCTGGGCTGATGGATGTGTGAGTGCTGGCGAAGCGTAGCTGGGAATCAAAAACTGAACAACAGCTAAGCAGTCGTTACAGAACCTTAGAGACCCCACACCCATCTGCCTCTGCCCCTTTCCCTCCGGGAGCAGGATTGCTTTTGGTCCCCGTATTCGATTTTGCTGTCTGCAAACTGTGCGATCGAGCTTATTCAGAGCCCCGTAGCCTCAGCCAAATAGGCCTGAAGGGGATTTTCATTCCACAAATAAATCTTCAAAGGGAGAAAGGATTGCTAAAAACAGCCAAACTCGGTGAGATTTTTATTTTATTTTTATTTTTACGTTTTTGGATGGGGGAAGGTAGCTGTTTTCTCTTGGCAAGGACGGATACTGACTGCAAGACACTCTAGACACTCAGGCCCTCAGGAGAGGAAAACCCTAGCTGCCTCACCAGCTGTCTCTCCTGAGGGTCGCCCCCAAAGTGGCAGGACCATGTGGTGGCATTCCCATCACTGTGGCGGTTCTCAAGTTGGGCTTCGGAGAGACCCCGGGGCCTCAGAGCATCAGAGGCCGTGAGTGTGCTCGGTACCCGTGGATGGAGAGCCTGAGAGAAGCCTCTCTGTTTGGGCCTGGGTGTGCACACACGTGTGTCCCCGGGTGCTGCACTGGGGGAGGATCCGGTTTCAGACTTTGGCTGGCTTCGTGCTGGAGTCCTGCCCTTAGCGGGAGATACGGTCGGGTGCCGGGCAGAATTCGGGAGCACCGACCAAAGGAGACCCTGTCCCTAGTCCACGGAAACAAACTGTCTTGTGTGCAGGTGAAGGGTCACTGCTCAGAGGGAGCAGATTCTCTGCAGCTTAGAATTACCCTTGAAGGGGGTAGAGAGACTGCTCTGGATGAGGCCAGTGGGTTTGGCCCTTTGTTACTCTGGGGCAAGAGTGGAGACTGGAGACCAATAGGGAGACCCAGACTGCACGCTCTGTGGGGAAAAGCACCGTGGGGTCCTGAGCAACAAGCCGGCCAACCTCGAGCTGGAGCTCGTGGCCTGAGCAGTAGATGTGATCAAAGCCAGCCCACAGGCAGGCATGAGAATGGCCCGCAGCTTTGCAGTCACCAGCTCTTGTGGCTTTGGCTGACCTTTCCACTTCTCTCAGATGCCTTTGGGGCATAGCCGGAGGAGGGGCGGGGGGAGTGGAAACGTAAGGGATAAGGATGGGAAGCTGGGAGCTGGGGTTCGAATTCCAGCCACTGCATCCTCGAGGACTGACCTCAGTTTCTTCATCTGTACCCTGAGAAGGCCGCTACGGTTTAGAAAGGAAGTACCATCCGGAGCTGGTATGGAGTGACGGTTCCGCATGCGCCCAGATACTATCCAATAGTGCACTATTTTTATTTATTCTTCACCACCAGCCCCCCACCATGGGTGCCATACTGAATAAGATTTCTGTCAGCCATAAGGCTGTTCTAAGCAATCATTCATTTTCCATCTTTATGAATCAACAATATCCATTTGCCATTCAATCAGTTCCTCTGGTTGCCAAGAGTAACCGATGTAATTGATTTTATTCCATTTCACATCACAAAACACTTTAACCCACTAGTTAGTCTGTGCAGTCTTTGTTATGAGTAAATGCCCAAGTACTATTACATATTATGAAATGCTGACAGCAACTCATGGACTCCTTCCATACTTTGGAATATTCCTTGCAACCTGTGATCTCCTGGCTGGGAATCCCTGGACCCCAAAGTTCCCTTAAGTGCAAACACTCTGTCATCTGTGATTTTGCAGGTAACTTTTCACACATGAAAATGACTTCAGAAGTGTCTTCATAGGTTATTAAGAGGATTCGATCTATATACTATAAAATACATGCTAGGCGGGTTTCTCCCTCCTTTCTTGGTCTTTTCATTTTCTTTAGACCCTTCTTGAGCTCTCCCCTCTTTCTTGTTCCCCATACCTCTGCCCACCCCCTCCTGGACTCTGGTCTCCAGTCCTCCCATCCATTCACCACCCTAGATTTTTCTGAGCGCCATGAACACCAGTCTTGTCCCTAGTATGGAAAAGGGCCAGGGAATACCTCGCCCCTTGAGCTGAGCCAAGACAAATCTGTTGGCAAGAACAGCGGGCACAGGAGTCACCCTCAGAGAACAGAAACAGCTATTTATAAAGCCTGCTTCCTGACTGCTGGGGGCTCACGCTCCCTTGTACCAGAGGGGTCACCACCTCCTCTTGGCAGAGCCCCTGCCATCCACAGCTCTGTGCCTGCAGGTCACCGAGTGCCATTCCAGTGAACAGTGAGAGCAGGGGACAGCATACAGGGTGGATTCGATGTGGTGACAAGCTCTCTGATGGGCCAGGGCTGCTGGGTGTGCAGGTAACACAGATGGCCTCTGCAGCACCTGTGAGGTGACAGTCACTGGTCCCTTACAGGACTGGACATCCTGGCCTTAGAACTAAGCCTACCTACCTTGGCTTTTATTTTTCTTTTTGAAACCTTTGTTTTGTTGTTGTTGTTGTTGTTGTTTTGCGGTACGCGGGCCTCTCCCGTTGCGGAGCAGCGGCTCCGGACACGCCGGCTCAGTGGCCACGGCTCACGGGCCCAGCCACTCCGCGGTATGTGGGGTCTTCCCGGACCGGGGCACAAACCCGTGTCCCCTGCATCGGCAGGCGGACTCTCAACCACTGCGCCACCAGGGAAGCCTGAAACCTTTGATCTAAACTTTAGTTAACACAATTACTAAACGTCCAAAAGCACTTGGGATTCAAATAATGTAAAATGTTAACAGATAAAGTAGTCTCGGTATTATTACTAACAGTCGTCATTCAGCTCAAGTTGCATTTGCCCTTCCTGTGTTGCTATCATACCTGTCTGGTTGTGCTAGATTACTATTTCCCTTAATAACCTGGCACCAGTCTACTATCTTTAGTAGTCATAGCAATACCACCACCAGTAACCCAGCAAACCCATGGTATTAAGTGAGATCATTTGTTTTTGTTTTTTAGTTGAGATGAACCTTATGAAAATGTACACCTAGTGTACTGAAGTAGCCTGTTGGCTAGGCATAGTTCTCCCTGGATGTGTGGTTTTTGGCCTATACAGAGTTCTTTTAAAGAGTTGAACTGGTTGCCAACTTTAATAATCAGGAGATTTTACATAAAAACACATTTCTGGCATCTCTGTAAAAAATGGCAGCCCTGGCAATACTTGGGCCCACACTTCGACACGGCACTGGTTGTGGTGCACGTGGGCCCTCCGACCCTGCCCTGTATCCCGTTATCTCAAGTTGTTCACGGAGCTTGGAGAAACCGCAGAAATCCATCGTTCCGAGCCCTTCATTGCAGGATGAGGAAACTGAGTCTGGGAGTCCCCAAGTAACTCTTGTGGTATCACATTCTAGTGTGTATGAGAACTGGGGCTGGAGGGGAGTCTCCTGCCCACTGGCCCAGCATGGCCCCCATATCATTCGACTCCCTCAACACAACACAGAGCACGATCATGTGGGCAAAGTCTGCTTCACTGGGCTGAGAGAGGCCTAACTGACTGTTCGAGTCATGACCCACTCAGGGAACCTGATTATCAAAGTCCAAACCACAAAGAGGAATACCTTCACTTCAAGGGCTCCTATTTCTAGAAATAGCTCTAGTGTCTTCTTTGTAGCCTTCTACATCCAAAGAAATGTTTTCATGTTTCGATGACTTCAAAAGTCTCCTGCCCTTAAAACTTCCTAGATAATCAGAAAAGGGCCACCAGAAGCTCATTGCCTTTGCTGGTGAAAATGCTCAGCAGCTAGCTTGGTTTTTCTTGTGGACATCCTTGAAGACAGGCTATTCATAGGCTGTCAGGATGGTGACTGAATCCAGCCCTAAATTGCTGATAAATATAAAAGAACATTTTTAATTCGTCTCATTTTCCCCTCATCTGCCAAATGAAAAGATTCAACTACTAATCAATATTATTTTCTTAGAAAGCAGAGGGAAATTAAGAAAGCCCAGAAATAGAATCAACCCATGGTGTCACTACTGCTGTTTGCCACTCCTCCATGTGACTGAGAGTCCCTTGGAGCCCAGACAAGGGGCTTCTGCCTCAAGAACAGGTTCACCGGGGTAGTTTAGAGCCTGACAGTGAACCTAGGAGTTTCGTGGACCTGGAAACCAGCCTCAGGACAACTGGTTAAGGATTAGTCATCTCCAGCTGAAAGGTGATTATGAGAAGGAAAGAAATGATGGGCCAAAAAAAACTCAGGAAGAGGGATGCAGAAAAAGCAGTCCAGAAGTCATTAAAACATTGTTAGTTTTATTTTCTTCAAAAAACATTGGCTGCCTGGGATAGACCCGCACACTGCTCCTGTCCCTACCCCTGCAGCCTTTGGGGAACGAGTCTCCCAGTGAGTGTGTCTCCTAGCAACAAGATAGAACAGTGAGGGAGCACTTCCCATGTGTTAAACACCTGCTTGGTGCTTTGCATTTGCCACGTGAGCTTCACAACTCTGCTGGGTAGAAAATAATATTCCTGTTTTGTAGAAGAAGAAATGAAGGGTCAAAGAACTGAAATAACTTGTCTAACCAGGAAGTGGCAGAGCCAGGCAGGAACGCTAGCTTCACGGATTCCAAATGCCATGTTCCTGTACAACTGAAAATGAAACAGACAAAAACCAGTGTCCCATGCAGCAGCAGCAAACCTCCAGCAAGGGCTAAGGGTAAAGTGGCGGGGGAGACATCATCAAAAGACAAGAGGAACGCTGGCAGTCAGGCTGTCTACTTAGCAGGAAGAGTGGGGGCTTTGTCAAATTATAGGGTATCACAGGCCTGTTGGCTTTTACCAAAGGCTTTGGAAAGGTGCTGGTGCTGGTAGAGGGAAAAGGGGAAAGGGAGAAGAGAAGATGAGGCAAACGTGAATTTGCTTCAACCCGTGAATTTCTTATTTGTATCAAGCGTACCTACTCATAGGATTCTTCCAAGAATGGAAAGAGATAATATATGTAAAATATTTATCAGAGTGCAAAACCAAAAGCCCAAAGCCTCCCTGATGAGAGGCTTTCTCTACTTCCAGATCAACAAATAACCTGTTGATTATATGCTATACCAGTCTGCTCTGCCAGTGTAGACAGAACCAAAGAATCCAGATTACTGCTCTCTGGTGTCTCGGTGTGCAATGACAGTAGGCTGGGAGCTTGCCTTCCTTCCTGTTTTCAGAGCAGCTGAGAAACCTTTAGGGAACCTGGCCTCAGATAGGCCTGCCAGTGAAGTCCTTGGCGACAACCTCCCAACATATACAAAGAGAGGGTCTGTCTTGTCTTCTCTGTGTCACTTGGCCTGAAGGCAACCTCCACCTGAGGGCCCACCATTAGTGGGCCTCAATCATGCAGGGTTCTGGGGGCCATCTCCACCTGATCAACCTTTATCCCAAGAGGAGTCTCTTCCTTCTTCTGCCCCTACCTCCATGCCCCCAGTCTTTGTACTTTCAACCATTTTGGTGGCCAGGACAGAGGCAACCAAAGTAATCCCCCTCTATATTATCTAATATAAGGCTAGTGGCAATTTTTCTGAGAAACAAGATATGTGACCTTCATTAGGAAGATAGTACTTTGATTATTGACAGGCCATCGGTGACATTCAATCAACAAACTTTTAATGTGTATAGGGGATGAGGGCCTATAGACCAAGAGCTGTTCTAGATGATTTTACATGTCTCATTCAGTATTTATAACATTCTGTGAATTAGGTATTTACCCATTTTATGAGTAAGGAGGCTCAGAAAAGTAAAAAAAAATGCTCAAAGTTATACAACCCTTAAAGGGCAGAGTCAGAATTTGAAGGCGGGGCTCCTCGATTCCACCGTGGGATCTTTGCATTAGGCCACACTACCCTCTCTTGTTATGAGTGGCCAAAATTGGCTGGCGTTGAAGCTGAAGTTGGAGGTACCCAAGGAACAATTTACGTTTGTCTCCCAGCTTTCCCTGTTTCACTCTGTGTAGGAGATGGTGCAAGGGCACTGCCTCTGCCTCATTTCTGGGTGAGCAGAGAGAATGAAAGGTGCAGGGTGTCCTGGGAGCATCTGGCTTTTCTAGGGATCAATTCCGGTCTCCCTGACTTTCTGAGACTGTGTAGATTCAAGACCAGGAGGTTCCTGTGACAAATCCAATCGAAACTCCTCTAGAACCTCCCTGGCCACCGGGACCTGGGGGAGGGGGGTGGGGGGCGACACACACTCTTCGTCAGACAGCATTTCCTAGTGCACGATGCAGCCGCTAACGCCCCAGGCCCACACCTGCATCCGTTTCACAGCCTCGTGAAGGACACCCAGGGCAGCCTAGGCAGTGTAGTAGGAGCACACACCACCACACCACACAACATGCAGAAGCATGAGAAGATACCGTGGCAGGGGAGCAAAGCACCGGCTCTGGGGTCCGACAGTCAGGGTTGGGTGCCCCCTCCGCACTTATCTGCTCTGCAACCTTAGGCAACTTACTTCTCCCCCAAGTCTTCCCTGACTTGTAGTGATAGTACCTACTTCATAGGGCTCTTCAGGGAATCGAAAGTGATAGTATTCGTGAAATGTTTAGCAGAGTGCAAAACCAAAGAACCATAGGAATAGAATGTATTTACTTCTAACTAAAATGTGCCCGAATTAAAAGAGGAGAAATAAAAGCTGTCAGATTTTGTCTTTGTTTTTTTTTTTTTTGGCCGTGCCGTGCGGCATGCGGGGATCTTAGTTCCCCGACCAGGGATCGAACCCATGCCCCCTGCATTGGGACTGTGGAGTCTTAACCACTGGACCGCCAGGGAAGTCCCAAAAGCTGTCAGATTTTGAACACATAAGTTCCCTGTGGGGCAGAGGTTAGCATCTTGGGGAAGCTATTAAAAGTATGTAAACTCTGTGAGGCAGAGATCTTGCCTGTCTTACTCATCACTTATCTCCAGGCCTTTATGCAGTGCCTGTTCCATAGTATGGCTCAATAGATGATGTATGGACGGGTGAATGGATGGATGAATGAATGTGTGGGTGGGTGGATGGATGGATGGATGGACAGATGAGCCACAACACAAAAGTGCTGTCCTTCAATTACAAAGAGGACTGCCACTGGAGAGTTGATCTCCTGTGCCACTCTCTCAGTGAACAGCACCTGCCATCAATCATGCCACCTAAGACAAAAACTTGGTGTCACTTTGGCTATTCTTTCTTACTCACTCCTTACAACAAACCAGCCCTGTCAGTTCCACCTCCTATATTTTAGCTTGTGAATCCCTTCTCTTCTCCTGAGCCCTACTGTCACTACCTTTGTTCAGGTCCTTCCCAATTCTCTCCTGGGTTTCTCCTGAGTTTCTACACCACCTAAAAACCATTCTCCAGGCCTCCAGTCTGTACCCACCCCTTGCAGTCCACTCTCCAGACTTGGGACAGAGTGATCTTTAAAAAGCACAAGTCTGTTCAGGTCACTACTGCCACCCCCTATCACCACCCCCACTTAAGGATGGTCCATGACACACTACAGACTTCAAGATAAAGCTCAAACACCTACACATGGCATCCCAGCTTTTATAATCTTGCTCCTATCTGCCCTTCCAGCCTTATCTGGCCAATCCACCCCTCCTTGAGTTCCAGATCCCCTCTAGCAGGTCTATGCTCTCTCTTACCCTGTGCCATTGCTTGGGCTTTTCCCTCTGCCTAGAATGTTCTTCCTCCACCTTCCCTATTCCTTTCCACATCCTTCGGAACTCATCATCCACCTAGGATGAGTGGTGGTCCCACTAAGAATTGGATGTCCCTCCTCCTAGGTGGTCCCAGTGCTTAGCACACGACCCTATGATCTGTTTCCTTGGCTGCCCTTCCCAGGTGTCTGGCCCGTGGAGTGCTGTGTTTTGTCCTCCATTGCACCTAGTACACCCTATCTAGTCCTGGCACAACGAATATTTCTTGACTCGATAACTACTTTGTCTCACGCCAAACGTGCCCTTTCTCAAAAGCATATTTGCAATCAGCATCACGTCTTGGACAATTATGTGACCAGTCAAGATAATTAACCAAGGATTAGGGTGTGGTCTGTGACTCTGGAAAAAATCTATTAGATTAGACATGTTGGGAACATGTATTTTTAACCAAAAGTCAAGAAACATGATCTGACAAATACGATCACATATTTTTCTGTCCCAGAAAAATTCGAATGTATAATGTCTACGGCTACCCAACCTGATCTGTCATTTAACCTTATTATGTTATCCAAACATGCCAGCTCAAAAGACATTGAAATTATAACTGATAAGTAAGTAGCTGACAGTTTTGGTGAGTTTATCATGCAGCAAGCATTATAGGAAGTGCTTTGCAGTCATCCCATTTAATCTTCTCAACTACCCCTTGAAGCGGATCTTTTTATTATCTCCACTTTACAGATCAGGAAACTGAGGCTTAGGTTACACAGCCAGCAATGGACACTTAACCAGCAATGGAATAGCAGTCTGTTTGATCCTCTCAGTCATTCTGTGATACTGACCTAACCATGACCTCTTAACCTTATTAGATCATCAGAAGAGCCACTTCTGGGCAAAAAATAGCTTGTGGCTTCTGGAAACTTTTATTAAAACTCTAAATCTCCTGGCAATAACTTTCAAAAGTCATGATTCAGACCAGCAGTGATATTTGAAAGTGGAATCATAATGCGGGTCTCCTGGCTGCAGAGATGCTCTCACTGCTGGAGAGGCATCCTCCACCTTGACATGTATGACAATCTGTGTTTTTCCTATTACTGGGTCTTTTGCCATCACTGTCTATTGAAAGGCACTGACCCTCATTCTGTCCTCCCTGAGGAATCCTCTCTTTCAGGGTTAATCGGTCTGTCCTCTTCCTTGGGTGTCATTTCACTGGGATCTAGAGCAATGTTTCTCAAAGTCCAGACAGCTGACCACCTGCATAATGATCACCTGGGCACTCATAAAAATGCGTAATCCTGGGCCCCGTCCCACAGCTATCACACAGAATCTCTACAAATTGGACCCCAGGAACTAGCATTTTAATCACATTCGCCAAGTAATTCTTATGAATACTAATGTCTCAGAACCACAAATGTAGTCTCCAGATCCTCACAGCTCCAAGTGTGATCCCTGGACCAGCATTAGCAGCTTAGTAGAAAACAAGGAATTCTTATGCCCAAATCCTGAAGGACTGAATCAGAATTTGCATTTCAATGAAATCCCCAGGTAGTTTGTATTCCCATTACTGTGCATACAGAGAACTAGTGATCAGAGCAGTGTTTCCTATGCATATCATGGCAGGCATAGAAAACGAAAGCATTTGTTTGGCATTTCTGTCACACAGAAGAGAATGCCAGCTGTGGCATGGGGAGGGTGGTGCTCAGCCTGCCCCAGACCCCAACCTGGCCACCCTGAAGGCTGAGGAGATTGGTATCTCAGGCGTACCTGTGCCGCAGCACGCTGGTTGAGAAGCAGTGGTCTACTTAGAGCACACCCAGTCCTTCTAACTTTCTTCATGAGCATAACTCCATAAATCTTGCTTATTCTTTTTTTTTTTTTTTTTTGCGGTACGCGGGCCTCTCACTGTTGTGGCCTCTCCCGTTGCGGATCACAGGCTCCAGACGCGCAGGCTCAGCGGCCATGGCTCACGGGCCCAGCTGCCCCACGGCACGTGGGATCTTCCCGGACCGGGGCACGAACCCGCGTCCCCTGCATCAGCAGGCGGACTCTCAACCACTGTGCCACCAGGGAAGCCCTGCTTATTCTTATTTCCTTCATCATTTGTCATTTCTTCTCTTGCATACCAAGAGTCAGAAATCTTCCCAACTAGGTCTTAGAACTAGGTCTTAGAAATCTTCACGCAATGGGAGGACACAGTCTCATCTTCAAGTTCTAGGTGGACTCTTTGAGAAATGTAGAGAGAAAAGTTTTGTCTGTTATTCTAAACAGTATGACCTAAGGAATACTAGGAAGAAATAAGAGCCTTCTTCCCTTTGAAGAATGCTCCTTTCCTCTTAGTCCACAGATCTGAGGATGGAGGATCCGCAACACGCAGAGCGGCATCCTCTCTCCTGAAGAGTGTGCCAAGAAGAATGTGATTTTTTAAAATCCTTCCTCAGCAGAATCTATCAGCTTATGAACTGGACAGTGTCCCTTCTCTTAGCCAGCCCCTGATAAGGGGATGACAGTTGGCATGGAAGGAATGGAATACCTTCAGAAACACTTCCTGGTGAGACCATCTGATCAGAGCGACCAAGTGTCAGGACACACCATCTGACTTCGCAAAGCTCCCGGCTGCGTGGGAACCCCATTGTGTTTCTTTCTTTCCCCCAATAAGGAAAATGTTGAAAATTTTTAAAGTTCAAAATAGTGAGCTCTTACTTTGAAGCAAATAGAACAAGGATTGTCATAGCCTAAGCAAACACAGTTGAGAAAGAAGTGGGGGGAAGTATTGCTAGCAAACAACTCGCGTTTTTTTCTTCTCTTTCCACCTTGCCTGCAAATCTGTGTCCAATTCTCTCCACTCTGCTTCTCCCAATCAAAGCACAGGCAAAGAAGCACACATTTTCGCTGGTTTAATGTTGGGCTGTTCCCCCTCTGTCCTGAGAGTGTACATCCCTCAAGTCTCAAAGGGCTGTCTGATCGTCCCTTTGTACCCCAGCTATTGAAGTTCCTCTGCGTTAGTAGTAGAAAGGACAGTGACCAGAGCATGCTGTCCCTTGCCGCCTCTGGTTGACTTTCATGGAATTCCTCCCTTGATCCAGATACGGAGGCAAAGCAGGCCTTTCTCCTTCTCTGACCAGGAAGTTCACAGATCTGTTGGCAGTTCACCCAGAGTAGCCGTGATGTCTAAGAAATAAATGGGTTTTTCTCTAAGTTCATAGCAAGAACGGTTGGTTAAAAATGTTCCATCCCTGATACGATTAACAAGTACTGAAAACATAAGACTGGGGACACCGACAGCAGAGCTGTTGTACACGACCATTTCAAACACAGAACACTGAGTCATCTTTCTGCTTCGTGGTCCAGGATGAAGAACAAGCTGTGGTACTTTGAATTCGGCACCTCAGAGACCTTCGCAGCCACCTGCAAGAAACTCCACGACCACATAGAGTTGGAGGTGAGTTCCCAAGGCTTGCTGGACCTTGGTTCTGCTCCTGGACTGTTAACGTACCCTCAGGACATGTCCTGGAGCGTCCTCAAGAGGTGATCCCAAGTGTAGTCCATTGTACATCCATCCTGTTCCCAACACATCCACGGCCTCACTCCCAGGAGGCTCTAGTCACAGTGCCTGCCTTTCTCGGCTCATCCAGACCTAGAGGCCCAGTGGACCCAGGTCCGCAGTCCCTTCCGGCCCCCAGCCCTCTCCCCACTGTGGCCTTGAAATTTCCCCTTTTCCGAGAGGTGAAGGCAGGTGCTGCCCACGCAGGCAGAGGAGCTGCTGTGAGGGTAGAGGCAATGTCCCAAGCCTGGTAAAAGTCTGGGAGCTGATGGCCACAGGGCTGAGGGGTCTGGGGTTGAGGCCGCAGGTAGCCAGACATCCCCCAGCTCGCCCGCCTCTGCTTTCAAGGAGCTGACTCACAGGCACCCAGGGCCGGCTTCATGGGTGTGCAACCTGCACAGTCGCTCAGAAGGCCCTTGGTTTAATGCTCTTCTGACACTGTCTTGAAATTCTTGATGATTTTTTAGCAAAGGGCCCTGTATTTGCATTTTGAACCAGGCCCCTCAAATTACACAGCTGACCCCACTGGTGCACTCGTGTTTTCCTCGCTCTGCTGGCACTTGGAGCAGCCTGCCTCAGACACTTGGCTTGTCAGCTTCCCTTCCCGGTGGATAACCTGCCCACTTCCCACCTCTCACCCCGCATCTGCTGGGCTGCTCTCGTGAGGTCTTGTCACTTCTATGAAAAGGTCTGCTTGGTCTCTGACCACCTGAAAGCCCAAACTTCTCTGCACACCTGCTGCGGGACCTCAGGCCCATCGGGTCCCTTGCCCATAGTTCTCAGTTTACCAACCCGCACCACCCCCTCCCCCAACCCCTTCCCATGGTATTCAGGCCTGTAGTCTTGTTTTCACTTGAGAAGAACAAGTGAAAGGCCGTCAGAGAGTTCGGCCAGGATGGGCTCCTCCCGGCCCATGGGCTTTGTCCCTAAGCCTGCAGTAGCAGTCAAGGGGGTCCCGGGCATCCCTTGGGGGAGGAGCCCTTCGCCTGAAGCAGTGTGGGAAAGCCCTGCCACTCCCTGCAGAAGGGAGCCTGCATTCACAGGGAGTTTTCACAAACAAAACACAAAGCCAGAGATTCTGTGCTTCTCTTTGACTCATCTGCCTGTCTCTCCCCAGCGGTTGCCGGGTTACCAACCCCAGGGTGGGAGGCGCCGCCCCAGCTAATCCCCTGAACTTTTAGCCAGCTCAGTCAGAGGGCAGAGAGGCCCAGGAGCCAGGGGCACATGTCCCCAGGTGGTACCACCTCCACCGGGGAAAGGCTGAGGAGCCCGCTGTGCCCGCTGTACTCTATGGATATGTAAATCCACGGCCGGGGAGCTGCAGGGAGGGAGGAGAGGGCTGGGCTGCAGACTGAACGTAGCTGGAGCGATGTGAGCATCTTTGCTGTTGGCATGATCATCTGCTGGGGTGTCTTTAATACACCCCAAGTGAGGGACAGCCCTGGCCTAACCACTGCCAGCTGCAGACACACAGCGACCGCTTGTTCTCCCTGCAGCTGGCCTGGAAACTGTGCCCAGAATAGAGCAGCTCAGCTCCCCTGCCTCTGTGGGCCCCGCCCTCCCAGCTCCCAGCCGGCAGCACCCTGGCCCCCTCCGAGTCCAATACTCAGTGGCTCTTCTTCAACCACAGAGGGGGCTGGTGGCCTCTGCAGGGGGTGAGGTGGTTCACACTGTGGGTCGTTGGGGGCTTTGGGAGCACGTCTTATTTTCCTTAGCTCCCCATAATGAGTCTTTAGTATTTATTCAGGACGCTAAAGATGGGGGGCTCATATGACAGGCAGCTTCTCACAGCCCGGAGGATTTGGGGCAGGCATCATTCTGTATCCAGGGAGCAGTGGGTGGACAGTCCTGGGTCTTGTGATCCAGAGGAGGCGAAAGAGACAGAAGGGGGAGGCGTGTGAGTGACAGGTGTAAGGAGCCTACAGGGCACCACAGGTAGATGTGAGAGCATCAGGGGCCTCAGGAAGAGCAGTAAGAGAAGGTATGTTAAGTGACCTTCTACATGTGGTCACTGCACACAACAGCCCAGGCCTGGGAGGACCAGCACGCTCATCAGTTCAAGGTCAGAGACCCCGGGAATAACCCCACACCGGTATTTATACTACACGCCATCGTTTCCAAAGCCCTCCCACAGCCTTTATTCCAGAGTCACACAACAAGCAGTGAGCTAAGTAGGCCAGGTATTCTTATCCCCTCATCACAGAAAGCAAGCTGAGGCACGGAGGTTTAGAAAGATAAACAGGAGAGAAAAGCAACAAGGGAAGACGGAAAAAAAATCACAGGCTCTGACTGCCTACTGTAATGTGTCCTCATTCGATACAATAACCCAGTGAGGCAAGTATTATCATATTTTGTTAAATGAGGAAACTGAGGCTCAGATACATTAAGTAACTTGACCAAGATTTCATTGCTGGAAACTTGTAAGACAGGAGATTTTAGGCATCCTGGAAGGAGTTAACTTAGAACACGATAAATAGAGATGGACCTAACAAGTGCTAGAAATTCGACGAATTTTTCAGCATGCACGCACTGTTTCTTCCTCCTTTACTGAATGTGGGGCCACTTGGTCCCCTCTCAGCTGAGGCAGCTGGGCAGGTCTGCTGAGAAATGCTTTAAGAGAACAGAGGGCACACTCCTACTGCTCGTTTGAGGAAGGAGGGGGCTCAGGCTGGACAGGAGGAGAGTCAGAGAGGGAAACTGCCTTAAAGTTTACTAAAGGTTTTCCCACACAGCATCTCATTTTATTTTGATCCACAGAACATGCAGGGAAGATATTAATGTCCTCACTTTACGGGTGAGGAACCTGAGGCTGAGAGGTTCAGTGACTTGAGAAGGGGCACGAAAGTAAGGGGTTCAGGGGAACAGATAGGAAAGTCTATTTCTAGTTTCGTGTCTGTGTGTCACCTTGGTAAAACTTGGATGGTGAAACTTAAAGGTAAAATGAGCTTATGCAGGGAAGGTCTCCATTGAAAGTCTCTCACAAGGAATACAGCCTGTTTTTCAGAGGCTTGTGGCCTACTGAGGCCTAGGAGACTTGGTCCCTTCTCTGAAGTAAAGCTTACAGCCCAGTTGACAGAACATACAAGAGCTGGTTAATATAATACTTACTTAACCTAAGGAAACTGGATCCTGGGGCCTTGAGGAGCCACGTGAGCAATCACCCTGGACACTATTTTGGGGTCAAAGACTAAGGCTGGGGAGAAGGTGACTCCAGATCTACTGTTCACCTGCAGACATTTGGTCGGGGTGGGGGTGGGGGGCGGTACTCAGTGAAAGGGGCTTGGTCTGGACAAGCGTTAGCCCTCCTCAGTGGAAGTCTGTTGTCTGGGCCTCAGTATTCTCATCTATAAAATGGGAAGAAAGGGGTTAGCCTACTTCCCAGGGCTATTATTCGGATTAACATTTTCAGGTTTGTTATTTTTTTAAGTTAATTGGCAGTGGTGCTAAGTGCCTCACAGAATCTACCAAGCAGCCCCAAGTGGCAGGTATCATATCACCTTTCCAGAGATGGGGATAGAAGCTAAGAGAAAGCGAGAAGCTCGCCTGAGGTCCACAGCCTCTGAGTGGTCAGGTCAGGCTTCAAATCCAGATTTGCCCAAAACTCGGGTGTTTCAGGGCAGTACTGGCACCTTATTCTAGAGCAGAGATTCTCACAGATACGAGGTATGCTTGATCTGCTCGTAGTCACATACTTTTATTTATTTTAACATTTCAGATAACATTAAAAGCAGGCATGAGACTTTTACATTTATGAAAAAGAGAGCAAAAAATTATATATTGCGAATGCACGCTCTAAATGTTTCTTCCACGGGCACACAAAGGAAGCTGTGAAAGTTAGTGCCGTTCCTGGGAAATGGGTGCTCATAAATTGCGGTTGCCTCTAATTAAGAAGCCAGCATGTCACCCACATGGTTGTCATCAGCCCTGGTCTCAATGTCTCTGACTTCCCTTCCCTTCCAAAGCCGCCTTTGATGTTTATTCTAATCTGATTTTACCTGAATAAACGGGTGGGGGAAGGGTGAGGGAGGGGCACAGTGAGTCACCCCCTGCACCCCAGGCCCAGAATAGCCTTGCACAGGTTTTGAGCTGTAGTTACATGGAGCAAAAGAGGCAGGCTTCTGCTTGAGCACTTATTTTATTACAAGCTGTGGAAATTTTTCATTTTACTGGTTAAAAATAAGAACCTCCAAAATTCCTTGATATTGTATCTACTTTTAAACAATGTTCACAAGGGAAGCCTAGCCAGCTCCACTAATA
The DNA here is from genome assembly GCF_059928025.1 of Delphinapterus leucas. Lineage (NCBI taxonomy): Eukaryota > Metazoa > Chordata > Mammalia > Artiodactyla > Monodontidae > Delphinapterus > Delphinapterus leucas. Next base: position 81,288,998 of record NC_143132.1, read on the forward strand.
TGAACCTCTGCATGGGGAAAAGTGAGTCCAAATGTGGAAGCTGCTTCAAAAGAATCTGTTCCCCAGTATATTTTGGGAATCTCTGCACATCAGTTCCCCCCTTTTAATTGAGGATTTTTTTTTTAATACAACAAGGTTTTGAGAACTTTTTAGATCAAACCCTCCCATTTCCCCCTCACTTAGAATTGGTGTTTGTCAATATTTTGTTGTATTCCCTTCAAGTATCTTTGTAACCAAAGAAATAAAATTTTCTGGATGGAGTCGAGTTCCCACAACCCTTTGGTGCTCTGCAGCTTGCCTTTTTCACTCACCATTAAGCTCTTGAGACCTCTCCGCGGTGACGTTGCCGGAGCTGGTTCATTTCTTTTACCCGCTCTGTGCTGTGGTGCTCCCACACCACGATGGGGAATATCGCACCCCACGATGGGAGGAGAAGCAGAAATGGGAACTCTCAGACACTGCCGGGGCACAGACAGCAGTGGTAAACCACTCTGGAGAGCAGTTTGACAGCAAATGCTGAACTGAAAACGCACCTGTAGGCCAAATGACCCAGCAGGTTCTTCACGTCCTAGACCTGGAGAGCTTCCTGTACGTGAGTTTGCAAGGGGATGAGCATGGAGGTGCAGTGCAGCACTGTTTTATTAAAACAAAATGGAACCAACCCCAAAAGGCTGTGTTAGTCTAACACTTCAAAAAGATGGCGTGAGTGAAAGTACTAAAGGCCGCTGAATCATATATTTTAAAATGGTTAATTTGGTGTCAGGTGAATTTCATCTCAGTTTTTTTAATGTGATTTTTACAAAAGGGAATGTGCTGGGCACAGTACTAGGGATCTTGAAGCCATAGCATGAGATGGGCCCTGTCTATGAGAATCCTCAATTCTAAAACTAATATTTAGCACAGCCATGTGTATGTAAAGAAGCTGAGTAAATAATGAATCAGATTACTTTAAGATTGAGCAGATACCTTTAGCTACTCCAATCCAGTCAAGTGTCATTACTTTCCAGAAGAGCGAAATCAAGGACTTTACAGGTTCAGTAGCTTGGCCAAGTTCACCCAGCCAGTAAGTGGCAGGAAAGAACCCATGGCTGCCTTGGTATCCACTGGCAATTTTGCACACTCCTCAATTAGAGGGAAGAGAACTTCAAGCACCTTGGCCTCTTCTGGCATCATCTACACCTTCTCAGCTTGGGCGGGTAGAGCCTTTCAGAGCTTGGAGTAATGAAGGTGGGAACTAGCTAAATGCTCAGCCCATCAACACAGCCACAGTGATTCCAGAGGAGATGAAACGAAAACGTATTCATGGGGAAGGGAAAGTTGAGAAGAGCATTGCAGGGGATTTTGAGCTCTTAGAAAACAAAAGGTGGCAACCTGATCATGCATCAAACCCTGGAGTCAAAGACTGGAATGGGCCTTAGAGGACATCCTCTCCCGTCTCTGGAGTCCATTCACTTCCTCCATCGAGTCCAGGGTCTCCATCTTTCCAGCAGCATCCTCACTGTGAGGCCACCTAAGGCAGCTGGTGCTCTTCAGATTTCTCCTTCTTGCCCATCCTACAGTTCTCACTGCTCCAAATACCCCAGCCTCAGTTTCTTCCCGCTCCCTCCTACTACGTGTGCTAAATTCTCTTCTTCATTATTAAAAGTAATCCAAATCCATGGTAGAACATGTTAAACCATAGAGAGGCGAAAAGGAAAAGTAACCCAGTCTCAGCAATCAGGGATCAGTACTGTTCTAATGTTGATCTTATTTCAATCCTGTAATATTAGCCTTTGTGTCTTTAAAAGCAGGCCTCTGGAGGACCTCTGTGATTCTTTGATTTCCTAAATCTTTATCCATTTTTAAACACAGCTCCATCCTTTCCGTCTCTCTCCCTCTTTCAGCCACGCACTGACTACAAGTTTCCTTCACTGATCCTTAAAATCTTTCAGCCTACTACGAAGAAATTGTTTCTGTCAGTTCCTCTTTAAAAATCCCATTGTTTGCTTACAGTTTCTGACACGTAACTTTTTCTCTCTTAAATGACCCTCTTTTTTAGTCCCTACACATGCATACCCTGTATTTCACTTCAAGCCTCCATTCATCCTTATGCTTTTATTTTCTTGTTCTTTTCCGTTTCCTTTGTTCTTTGTGAATTGCTTTGATTTTCTTTGTCTTCAGACTCCTGGCTAACACATGCTTTGTGTCTCCCAAGGACTTTGGAATAATTTTTAGGGATGAATTCTCATGCCTACATTTTCACAAAGCAGGCGGGGATATATGCAACAGAGTGGGTAGATGAGGCCCGAGGAGGTCTCAGGAGACTGAGGCTGGGGTCACATGACTCAGCATGTTGGGCTAGAAGGCACCTCCACACAGATTCCTGGGCGATCTCTCGGCCTAACCTCTGCCCCAACGAGCTTATTAACTTTTCTACCCACCAAGGTCCCTTAGTGAAAGAAAAACTTTCCCCAAGCTATGTCTACCAAACAAATGCATCTTTTAAATAATAATGACCTGTGAGGCCCTGTCAGTGGGAAATGTATTATTTCTCTTAGACTTTTTAGAATATTGAAAAGAATTCATGATCTTCATCTCTACACTCAGGAGATTCAGGGACCTTGGATGAGAGCTATTCCCATCCTTTTCTGCTTCTACAACTGGGTTATGAAACAGGCAGAGAATATTACATACAAATATGTTCATTGGCTATGGTGGATAGGTCTTTGGTTCTCTATCTTAGTGAGGTCGTAAACTTGCTGATCCTAGTATTCTATAGAAGAGGAACTAAGAAAGGAGAAGAATTGACTCTTTCAGGAAGGGCATATAATCTAACAAAGGAGCGGTTAAATAATGTGTGCACATACACGCGATATCTCAAGTCCATTGGGATCCACAAGTTAATAACAATAGCAGCCACTTCCTGAGCGCTCATCTTGCAACAAGCTCTGTCCTAGCACTTTGGTACACGGTCTTGTTTAATCCTCATAACAACTCTGCATGGTGCGTATTGTTTACTCAAGGAAATTGAGTCTCCTAAAGATAAGTACTGCAAGATCAGCTCAGATGAAAGCCCACATGCTCCCACAATGCCACAGCCCTCCCGGTAGGAGCTGGCCTCTGCATTACACCTCTGCTTTCCCCCTAATGTATGTGTCAGCTGAGTTGGTGGCGGGGCTCCCATTCAGGACTTGGCAAGCTGTCTGAAGCAAGGCCTCTATCTTATTCATCCTGTCTCCCCAGTACCTGAAATGAAGTAATTGCTCTCTAGTTATTGATTGTACAATTTGAACCCAAGTGTAAAAAAAATCCCATAATTAGTGTGAACACTAACAGAAATTACTACTTGACCAGACTCAAGTGATACCTTTTTGTTGGAAGCCGCCAAAGTAAAAGGGACCCACCTTGCTCCAACTGCAACACAGAGTGGGAGACAGCTGAGCTTGCAGTCCAGTCAGTACTCAGGCCTTCTCCTAACTGTGAGGTGAGTGGGAAGACCTCCCACGCCCATCTCTGAGCTGTTGCTGAGAACTTTGAAAGTAGCCGAGGGTCTGGGACAACTGTGAACCCAGGACAGGAAATGCCAGAGTTCTCCCACCTCTTTCCCACCCAGGAGAATGAAGACAGTGAGTGGGCAGAGCCCATATGGCAGCAAGGGTGCAGGGCTGCTAGGGGGTTAGAAGAAGTGACTCTGAAAGGCAGAAGGAAGGGTCTCCATCCTGAGCCCTCTCTGGTGGCCAAGAAGCCTACCTGCCCCTATGGCCATCAGCCCCGCTCTATCTGCAGGCAAGTCTGACCCTTCAGAAAGCCCCATCCACCCCAAGTCGGTCTGACATCCCCAGACAGACAGCAAAGCCCATGAATCTGCATCCAGAGCAAGAATGCCTCAACACACCAGGACTTTTTTTTAACCTGGGGAGGATGGAGCAGCGGATAGGAAACGGCGTTGCCCTCTGTCCAACTCTGAGGCAACCCACCACTGTGAGCTCTGAGAAACAGCAGTTTTGTTTTGGAAACTGGCATCCAGGGCAGGCTTGCTCCTGGAAATGAATTTGGTTCCCCCTCAGCTGCAATGTTCTACTTCCAGCCTCCCTGCCAACACCCCCTTCCAGCTGCCCCTCTCAAAGGCACCATTGTGCCCGCCTGGCACAGCAACAGAGGAGGGATGAAGAGGAAGAAAACATTTTCTGCCCATGGGATGTTCTTAAGCAGGTTGTGTGTACATGGCTTCAGTGCTGCATTCCTGGAGCCCACACAAACCCGCCAAAATGCCATCATCCCTGTCACAGATGGCAGCCACTTTCCAGTCTAACTGGCCCGCCACCACTCACTGTCAGAGAACGCGGAGCATGCGGCTAGATGGACACGGGCGGTAGGAGGGGGACCATGATGACACTTTTTCCGCACAGCACTTTAGCCTGCCAAAGCAAGGCTGAATGAAGACTCCGAATCTCTGAACTGGAAGGGGATCTGGTCCCATGTACCGCTCAACTGAAAGATTCATTCTGGCTTATTCTGATAAGTAGACATCCAGCCTTTTCCTGAATACTCCAAGGGTAGGAAGCTCACTACTTTTCCAGAAGCCTGTTCCATTGTTAGAAGGCTCTGACTTTCAGAAAGTTCTTCACGATGTTGAACAAGGATGTATGTCCCTTTCATCGCCACATCCTTCCCTCGTCAGCCCTTAGCACAATGCTTGGAAGAAAATAGAGGCCCAATAAGTGTTTGTGGGATGCATGACTGAATTCCCCATCTTTGGGCCTATTTCCACCATCTGAGGGCACACAGAACATGCCTTTCTGCTCCTCCACACGACTGCCCTTCATAGGGCTGAAATCTATCTTCCATGTCATCTCCTATTGATCTTTGCTGACGTCCCCAGTTCCTATACAACTTGATGTACAGACTCCTGACTATCCTGACCACTCTTCTCTTGATAGACTCTATTTTTTCCAGTGTCCTCCTTAAGATGAAGAATCAAATCCCTTACATCTAGAATACTCCAAAAGTAGTCTCATAGATAACAAAGCACAAAATTCACAAGGCCTCAGGTACATGCTCTGTAAGCTGGACTGTCTTCTTGATCTCGTCATTTGCATCTTCTGCAGGAAACCTGTAAGTTCATGAAGCCCACCACAAACCTGGAAAAACTGGGAAAACAAGGACCTTCCTCAGTTTCACTGACTCAGTGTTTCCTCATCTGTAAAAAAGAGGATACAAATACCAACCTTGCGGGGCTGTAAGGATTAGACATAAAATATATGAAGTGCCTGGTTCATAATAGCTACTCAATAAATTATATCTATTAATATTATCATATAGCACATGTGTATTAGTATCTAACCGCCCAAAGCAAGACATTAGCTCCTAAAATGCTATAAAACAGCTCCTCTGAATGCAGGGGAAGCCACTGCTCTGGAAGATTTAGCTACATGCCAGGCCAAAAAAAATTTTTTTAATGTAGATAATACCAGACTGTCTTTCTAGAAATGTTATCATCACTCATCAACACCACTCAATTTCTTCCCTTTTCTTCCGACAGGATACACATCAGATTATTGACACTAAAAACATTCTCTCTAGTTCTTCTCTAGGGAAAATAGACAGCACTATTTGCCCTGACTGCTTTTCTTTCACTCCCAGTAAATTTCTCTGTTCTGGCCATAGGCCCTGCAGATATGCAGATATCTACTGCCTTCTCAGTGGTATGCTGGGGCCAGCTTGCCTGCTGGCACATCTCTTCCCAACTCTGCCTTCGGTGATGTCACATTTGTAGCTTGAAATTGGCCATAGTGGGAATATTTACACTGTGGAACACCACAATCAGAGCTTCTTTTTTTTCCTGGAGATCCCGCTGTTAAGCATTTAGCAGGATATCACTGCCTCTAGCGTTGACCTGCAGGAGGTCCCTTAAGGAAAGGGACTGTGTCGCATTTCCACTCCATCCCCAGGGTCTAGCACAAAATAGGTTCCCAACATTCTTGATGCATGAATGAGTGCTTTTTGTCTTCTGTCTCTTAATGTTTGTCTCATATACATCATGTCCCATGTGTCCTATTCTTATTACCAGCTGTTCAGGTATAGAGTTCCCTTAGCTGTGATCAGAGGACCATTTCTTGCAGACTTGGATTAACCTTCCGTATTTCTCCCTAACCTGGGCATTCAGTCCACTTTATTCGGTCAATATACTCATCCTGGGAAGTTGTGGGAACTCGTCTAGGAAGGAAAAAAACCTTGTCAGGTTTCTTTAAGGAACACCTTGGTTTTTGTTTGAGGATCTCTGTACACATTCTTCCAATTAAAAAATAGTTATATTGGACTTCTGAAATGGGTAAGACATACCAGAACTATGGAAAACACAGAGCCATGGAACATATGGTCCCTCCCTTCTGGGAGCTTAAAATCTCCTGGGGACAGGCAAATATGCATGATCTACGGCAGAATATACATTCCATATACGACAGAAAAACAATGCAATGAAAATTCAGAGAAGGGGAAGATCCATTTCTAGCTAGAGCAATTTCCTCTACAGAAAAAGCCCCAGAGAGGAGCTAGCTTTTGAGCTGGACTAGGATTTTAATGCGCATCAAAGAGCTGCATGGCAGTTTAGACAGTGAGTGCAGCAGAAACAGAAGCAAGTAGGCCCAGCTCCGTGGCCTATATATGTGGCCCTAATTAAGCCCTAGCTCTTCCAAGAGACAGCCATGTGATCTAGAAAGGTAACTTACCACCTCTAGGCCTCATTGTTCTCATTCTGGTAATCAGACATTACCAAACCTAATGTTCCATCTGGCTTTACCATTCTAAGATTCTGTGCTTTGGCCCTCATCCAGCTGCCAAAATTCCTCTTTACAAAATCACTCACGTGTCCTCTTGGTTGCCAATCTAAATGACCAGAGGTCTAATTCCAGATCTGATGACTCTGATTAGCTGTGTGACAATGGACCATTCCTTTCACCTCCTTAACCTCCATTTTTCTCATCTATAAAATGAGGTAATTAGACTGAATGATCTTGCAAGACTCTTCAGGTCTTTGATTCCATGAGAACACAGATGCAGAGATGAGAGATAGAGGGAGAGCCTTTTTGGAGAATGGAAAGGAAGAATGCACAGAGAAAATGGCATTTGTAGAAATTTGGAAGAAGAGCACAGAAAGGGTGCTAGGGTGTCCTCAAGTGTATCCTACCACTAAAGGACTGCAATAATGGGTCCAGACAAGGATCATCATCCACTGATTAAGAGCTCTATAATGGAAGAGTCAGGCTGACGACACCCGAACCCACTAACCAACCTGAACATCACCAAAACATGAGACAACTAAACTATGTGTCTCCTGATGAGATGCAATAGGAAATACACTGATAGAGTATTCTTGCCAAAATGTCGACCCTGAATTTGATCAAGTCTCCAGACAGGCTGGGAATATGTTTTAAAAACACCTCAGAGATGCAAAGTGTGGTCCATCATGTATGCAACCTCAGTATCACCAGGGAGGATGTAGAAATGCGGTCTCAGCCCACCTCAGACCTCCCAAATCAGAATCTGCATTTTAATCATCCTGAAGTGATTCGTATGCACGTTAAAGTCTGCTCTGCTGTACAGGACAAATGACCCATTACCCATTTCTTTCAATAAAATATTATACGGCAAGAAAAAAAAAAAGAACAGGGAATTTATAGATCAGAAGAAACCTAAAAGACGTATCAACCAAATTCACTCTGTAGACCTTTCAGACAAAACAATTTTCTTTTTCAAATGAGACTGTTGAGGAAATTTGAACAATTGCTGGCTATTTATCAATGTTAAAGAATTATTGTTACTTTTTAAGAATGATAAGTGAATTGAGATAATTCTTTTTTTAAGAGTCTTATTTAGAGATACATACAGAAGTATTTATAGATGAAATGATAGAACATCAGAGATTTGCTATAGAATAGTTCAAATGAACTGGGGTAGAGTTGAAATAAGATCAGCTGTGAATTGCTAATTGCTGAAGCTGAGATTTGGGGTACATGGGATTTATTATTTTATCTTCCTACATATTTGAAAATATCCATAATAGAAAGATTTTTAAAAAGAAAGTCCAGGAAGGAGTCACCAAAGATGGGAGAGACAATCAAGATAATGCAGAGGCAGGGAACCCAAGAAAGAAAATTTCAAGCTGAAAGGGGACAAATGCCCCCAGAGGCATCGAGGCCTGGGTTACACTTTATAATCTGGCCTGGAAGAGGTCATTCCAGAGAGCAGACACTGCCCAATGGCAGGAGTATGAAACAAAACAATCTGCGTTCCGAACTGGAGAAAATCAGCGTAATCCATGGCACCGTGAATCGAGGTCAGAAGACGGGAGAATTTCCTAGTTGCTAAAAACTGAAACAGGTCATCAAATAAATTATGGGATCTCCTTCTCTGAGGACCTTCCTAAATAGGATCGTCCGGGCTGAAATGCAGGCGGCCTCACTCAGATCCGCCGCCTTTTTCAGGTCACCGAGGCCGGCAGGTACGCACCCGGGGCTCGGAAAAGCCCGAGGCCCGGGCAGGGAAGCACCACTGCCCTCTCTCACCTCCTCGGCTCTCTGCCCCTCAGAGAGCACGGAGAACTTGGCGGGTCCTAGTTCTGCCCAAAATTATGGGGATTTTAAGGATCTGAGACGTGGGGGAGGGGGTTGGGGGAATGGGATGAATACGACTACCCACCGGCCCTCCACCAAACCAACCATCCCTTGGCTTAGAAAGAAACTAGAACTATGGGTACTGTCGTCGCAAGTGGGGACGACTGTTGAACTTGCCGACAGCTGCGGCCGGCGCAGCAAGGCCTGAAGCAGGCGGGCGCGGGCGGCTCCCGGCCTGGGCTCCGGCAGATTCCTGAACGGCTTCCAGGCGGGCAGGAACCGGGCTGGCCTGGATGCACCCCACCCCACCCCGCGCCTGCAGCGCTGCTGCCTCGGACCCGGGAGGCCCGCGTCCGGCACCTCGCAGCCCGCGCCCACTCTGAGCACAACTTGGGGCGTGTGCGAGCTTGCTGCCGGGCAGCCGGGACAACAGCCCTCTGTTTCGACCCATACCCGGCTGTAAATACCTGGGTTTTGCTGCAGCGCAGCCTCGGCTCAGGGGCGAGCCTGCCAGCCCGGTCCTAGGTTAGCGATGGCCAATGGTGAGCACAGGGACCGCCCTCCTCCTTGCGCTCTCCCCAGGAGGCGCCCCCCACCCGGGTCCCAGCAGGGGGAGGGGGCCCCTATGACGTCATGGAACTATTGGAAGATTTAGCTGAGGAACCCGCCGGGAGCGGCCCTGGGGCCGGTGTTCCATTTAAGCCTACAGTGTACTTCTCTGGGCTCCACGTTCCCAGATCTAGCACGGCAACTTTCTACCTTTCCCGAGCCTTAAGCAGCCCTGGGGTTCTGAAAGAAATCAGTGTGTGGTGTCCAGGCCAAGAAGCGTGGAGAATGGGCATGCAGGTATGGTCAGGCAAGGCTCCCACTAGCATGAGTTGGGCCAAGGGGCCATTAAAATGCTTCCAGCAAGATCTCAGGTAGTGGGAGGATGATTTCAGGCTGAAAAATGCCTCATGGCACAGGTAATATTATTATTAACTGTAATAACAATGCAGACTGTTTTGGAATGCTGCTGTCTTCCAGAGACCAGTCAAACCCTCGAAGTAAATGTTATTTCCCCATCCCCACCCCATCTTACAGATGACAGATTAAAGCTCAAAGAGGTTAAGGAACCAACACAGGATCGCACAGCTGGCAAGTGACAGAGCCAGGATTTAAACCCATATCTCTTTGTCTCCAAGCCCAGGCATGCTCCTTCCAAGACAAGGCACTGCCTCTCAATTTCCAAATAGGTGCATTCCAAAGGTGGGGAGCAGCTACATCCAACAGTCCCCAGGCTCCCCCCACCTCTTCTACTTGCCCCAGTCCACCTATGACTCAGTGAGATAGTGGGGGAAGGGGACCTTCTATCATAAAGCAGAGTGAGGATTGTTTGCTCTTCCAGAGAGAGGTTCACGGCTTACCAAGTTAATAACTAACACTCCTAGCTTGTTATGACTAGAGATGGAGGGGACAGAGTGCACTTAAAACAGCAGTAGGGAAGAAAGGTGACTTTATGGAATACCGTGTGCCAAGGACTGTGCTGTGCTAATGGTTTACTTTTTTTTTTTTTTTTAACACAAATCTGGCACAGAAGCAAGATATAATACTGATACCAACATTGACGTGCCAGGCACTGCTCTGAGTACTCTACAATACAGAGTAGTAGTGGGAGATTTCAATTATTCAAACAACAGCTGGAAGTTTAATTTTGCGACAAGTCTAGCATCAGCAAAAGTCCCAGTTTGCTGCACTGACTCTTTCGTCTCCAGAGTAGAATCTGGCATCTGACTTGCCTGAGTTTGCAACCGAGCTCTGCCAGCCTGTAGAGGGGAAGTTGTGTAGCCTTGAGCCAGCACCCTAACCCCTCTGAGACCCTGTCCCTTGGGGGTAGCAATGGTGCCTCCCTCACGGTGTTCATGTGAGCATCCCAAGAGAGAATGTAAGGGAAGGACCAGCACAGTGCTCAAGGAAGCTCTTGTCAAATAGCTGCTAGTATTATTATTATTACTTCTAGAAGGGAGGGGGCGTTTTGGCCAACAATGAATAAATTGAGGTCACGCGGAAGTCACTACAACCAACAGAGAAAGTGACTGAGTGGTCTAGGAGGTGATAAGCGTTCAAGAACTCAATGCTGGGCACAGGGTTGAGCAAAGCTAATTTCAGGGTTTGGAGAAAAGTCTGACCCAGTGAATAAGTCAGAGAATAAGTCTGACATTTATAAATCCCTAAATAAGAATATGTGTGGGGCTTCCCTGGTGGCGCAGTGGTTGAGAGTCCGCCTGCCGAATCAGGGGACACGGGTTCATGCCCCGGTCCAGAAGATCCCACATGCCGCGGAGCGGCTGGGCCCGTGAGCCATGGCCACCGAGCCTGCGCGTCCGGAGCCTGTGCTCCGCAGCGGGAGAGACCACAACAGTGAGAGGCCCGCGTACCGCAAAAAAATAAAAAAGAACATGGAAAGCATACCTCTTTAGGACTTTGACATTCCGAAAGAGTTTTTTTTATTTTTTCCAGAGAGAGAGTAGCCTTAACCAAAATTGGAAGAACAAATGATAAAGGTAGGTATCAGAGCCCAAAGCTGATCAATAGAGAACTAACTGGCCTTGGAAAACATACACACTTGAATCCAAGTTGCTGGACAAACCTATAGGTGGCATTCGGGGACCACTCTGACAAATCCAGAAAACACAGTGGGTTCCATCCAATGAGAGGCAAACACACAAATGCCCCAGTTTTTAAAAATTAGTAAAGGATACATTCTGGAAACCACAGACTGATATACTTCATCCCAACCCCTGGCAAAATTCTGGAATAAAGTATTAACCAAGTACTTGCCCTTTACAGATATTAGTGGCTTAATATGAGTTCTCTTATTCCTTTTCTGATAGAGGTTGTAGGGTGGTTATTTAGGAAAAGCTATTTGATCTCAGCACAATGTCTTATGTTTTAGTGGAAAGAGCACAGAATTGAGGTCTGAACACCTGGATACTAGTCTAACTCCACCATTAGTAAGTTGGGTGACCACAGGCAAGATCTTTAACCTCACTGGGCCTCACTGATGAAAGATAGGACATGTTCTCTTGGGTCCCTCTCATCTCTGAGTTCCATGATTCCATACTGTAATGAAAAGTGGGCTGGGCAACAGTCCTGTTCAGAGGGTGCAGCCCTGATAAGGCAGCCACACCCCAAGGGCCATTTAATGCACAATATCGGGTGTGTTAAACTGACCAAGGAGAGGGCTTATTCCCTGTTTTGCCCTTTATATATGTGTATTAATGGACTTAATCTGCAAATAATAGGAGAGCTACTGCATAGGGTCACAGAATGAAGACTTAATATAAACTAGATGGGCTGGTGGGGGCTTGGGCTGAAAGTCAGACGAAATTAAATAAGTGCAAAACCCTCTGTCTAAGTTATTTAAAAATACCTACACAAGTTCAGGATGGGGAAGACTGGGCTGAGAAGTAGATGATGGGATGAGGGCCTGAGGGCCTGAGATGACCACCCACTCAAGCTGAAGTGATTCAGTCGTCATGTAGCTGCTCATAAAAGAGCTAGTGCAAACTTGATCATATTTAACACTAAGGATAATGATCATGGGGGACATGTTGAGCCTCTACCTGGGCTCCTCACATTATTTCATTTCTGGGGCGTGATAATATTAGGGGATCCCAGCCCCAGGAAGTGCTGGTGACATTGCCGCCTGTGCCATCAAATTCTGCCATTGGTGTTCTTTTCAGTGCCAGGACCTTATGGAGTAGGACAGTAACAAACCGTAGTGTGTACAGAACGGGGCAAGTCCCACAGGAGGAGCCAGAGACTTGACAGTGCTCAACCCTGAGGCACAACTAAATGGTGGTGTGAGAGGGAAGAGAGAGAAAGGAGTGGGTGAGACTGAGACTCTGACAGCCTGCTGTCAATCTGTGTACTTCCATTTGTAAGTTGTGTGACTTTGGGCAAGTTACTTAACTGCCTCTGTGCCTCAGTTTCCCCAAAAGTACAGTGAGGGTAATCCTAGTAACTAACTTATAAGATTATTATGAAGGTAATAAATGAGATGTGTATAAAAGCCTACCTGGCAAATGGCAATGTTTAATGCATATGCATGGTGATGCTGCTGCTGATGGATGCACGTCATCGTGTACCCAGTGGGCACTTCCATGGAGGAGAAGGAGGTTCATTCTGTCTGACTTCAGAAGGGAGAATAAGACCAACAGGTGGAAGCAGGAAGGAAGAGAATCAGGTTCAACATTAAAAGACCTCTGAAATAATCAGAACTTCCTAATAAAGAAAGGAATTCCCAGTCACCAAAGAAGCTCACTCTCTACCATTTTGTAGCTGGGGAGACAAGTCATGGGGATGATAAGATACGATAAATTGAGAGCTGCAAAGAAATCAGGAAGTATGCCAAAATGAATGGCAACAAGCCCTACCTTTCTATTTCTCATCTGTTAAGAAATCTCTGGAAGTTTGGATTTGTTGGTAACCTCAAAGATAGTGGATATTTGTTGCATGCTTTTGATTTTTTTTCCTGCCTCACATTAAGCAAGACGAAGAGCTTGGGCTTTGTAGTCAGATTGCCCAACTTTGAACCCCTGCTCTGTTATTTATCAACTGTGCCATCTTGGATAGCTTAGCTTACCTCTCTGGGTAATGTTTTCTTCTGTAAATGAAGTAAACTATCTCCAATCCTGAGGAACGAGGATCAGAGCTAATATACTTTTTGCTGCATTGGTAAGCATTATGCCAAAGTAGGCTGACTTTATAGATATGTGAGACGGGCAGATTGGAGCCTACTGGCCTTTTGTACCTGGCGGTGATGTGGGTGGTAGAGACTGGATAAAGGAACTCTGCTACATCAGCAAGCACATATGCCAAAATTGCACTTACGATAGAGACACAGGAGACAGGAAAATTCTGAAAGCCATCCAACTCTTAAAGTCTTATACTTCTCACAAGAGGGGTAAAATAAGAAGAGGTAAAATGAAACTTTTCTGTCATTTGTTGAGAATATGCAGTGTTAGGTTCTGGACTCAATGCTCCACCAGATCTTCACAATGGTTACGGAGGGGCAGGATTGATGATAATGAGGTTGGACTGGTGAACAGTTTGCAGTTGTCTTCTGAACCATCCCTAAAGCCCTTCTAGATCTATAGACGGTTCCTGGAGCTTTGTGCTGTCTCCCCAGAGCTGACCAGGACTGGACCTCCCTCACCCCACTGCAGTGGCCAAAGCATTAGGCCTGAGCAACGTTGCCCAAGATTCAGCTTCTGACAGAGGCTGGCTGGTGGCTGACGGCCTTTCACATTCTCCATGAGAGCCCACACCACATGTGCACACACACACACACACATACATACATACATACATGCCACCTTGGGTTGGGATATACTGAGGACACTAACGGATGAAATTCTCTCTCTGCCCCTCAGTGTGACGGAGTTGGGGTGGACCTGAGCGGCATCTTCCTTGAAGGCATTGCTATTCTCAACATTCCCAGCATGTACGGTGGCACCAATCTCTGGGGAGAAACCAAGAAGAACCGGGCTGTGATCCGGGAAAGCAGGAAGGTCGTCACTGACCCCAAGGAACTGAAATTCTGCATTCAAGGTAAGCCAAGCATGAGGAAAATTGCTCTAGGTCAGTGGGAGGGATGTTCAGGCGGGTCTGGCAGCAAACTGTATTAGGGTCTACAGCAGGTTCTAGAAGCTTCTACAGCTTTACAGGGACTCGGAGATACACTGACTCATCATCCCTGATGCTGCAATGTTTAATAACCTAATTGAGAAAAGTTACAATAAGGGAGCCCTGAATGACAGTCAGTAGTCAAACTGTGGGACTCCATGAGGTTAGGGTCAAAGGCTGTTTGTGTCAAGGTTACCAGTGTCCTTCAGTAACTTAAATCCAATAGTCAGTTCTCAATCTTGATCTTGCTTCATCTGTCAGCAGCATCTGACCCAACTGATCACTCCTTCTTCCTGGAAACACTGTCCACTCAGCTTCCAGGACTCCACACCTTCCTGGTTTCCCACTGGTCACTCCTTCTTAGTCTCTTTTGCTGAGTCCTCATCTTCTCTCTAACCTCTTTATACGGGAGGGTCCCCAGCCCTCTTCTCTTTTCTGTCTGTACTCACTTCTTTGATGATCTCATCGAGTAGTGAGACTTTATTTAAATACCACGTGAGTGCCAGTGACTCAGCAAGTCCAAAACTGATCTCTGACGTCCCTCCCCCAAACCTTCTCCACCCACAGCCTTCTCCATCTCAGTTGACGATAACTCAAACCTGCCCGCTGCTTAAGCCAAAACACTTGGCACCATCCTCGATTCCCTTTTATCTCATATCTCATACCCAACCCATCCAAAAATCTGTTAGCTCTACTCTTTAAAAACATCTAAGATTCCTACCACCTTGGTCTGAGCCACCATCCCTTATCCCCTGGATTACTGCAGACCCTCCCAACTGGATTCCCTGCTTCTTCCCCCACCCTCTACAGTCACTTCTCACCACTGCATCAGAATGCCCCTGGGAAAATATGTCCGTCCATGCCACTCCTGCTCAGAATCCTGCAGTGGCTCAGATTGAAAGCTAAAGCTCTTCATGTGGCCTAGAGGGTCCTAGATGGTTTGGCCTTTCGTCACCTCCGGACTGCATCTTCTTTTACTGCCCCCTCACTCCCTCTGCCTCTGCCACCCTGCCATGAGCCGACTCTTCTTCCTGCCTGGGACAACTGGGTAGTGTGCCTTAGAGGCCATCAATTGCCCACCAGGATACAGGACACAGCTTTCTGAGAGTGCCCTTAAAACTACCTTCAGCCCTACCCCTTACCAGCCACTGCCACCAGCAAACCAGACGGGCCTCAATCAAAGTTCCTGGCAGGTCTGCCTCTTCTGTGGATCAGATGAGCAGGCCCCGCTGATCCGCAGGGATTCTCAGTGGCCTGGTGAGCCAGAGTAGGGGTGTGGGGAGAAGCCGTATGTGAGGGCTTTGGCAAAGACCCCACCTGAGGAGGCAAGAGAATGGATTCAAATCCAAGTGCTGGCACTAACCTACTTTTTGGGACGTTGGTTTTCTTTGCCATAAAACCAGCATCTGGTATAAAAGTTTTGATGACTGAATGGATGGGATTGACCAGACCATTGATTTTTAAACCAGACCTGCCTATCGAAAATGAAGTCCTGGGCCCCAGCCCAGATCTCCATAATCAATCTCTGGGTTGGTTCCTGGGAACCTAAATTTGTAATGAACTCCCCAGACGATCTGATGGGCTGCCGGGTTTGAGAACCACCGACATAGACAAGTGTCCAGGAATCTGGGTCTGGGTTCTTTGATGTCCCAGGTGGTTAGTCCTAAGGCTGGATGTGATCCCACCAGTAGAAGGAAACAAAACTTGGCCAACCATTGAGGGAATTGTTACTGCCTTATTTCAGACCTACCTGTTAATCAGATTGTCGTATTCTGAAGCAAGGTCATCAAGAGGGGTCATCTGCACACCTGTGTCCTTTAAGAGACGACTTGGGAATTTTTTTTTTTCTCTGCTTCCCTCTTAAGTCCCCTTTATTTCAGAGTAAACTTTTCAATTTGTATAAATTATTAAACTGAATAATGTGTTCCTCCTTCCTCCCTTGGCAGGGGAAGTTGTGGGTGCTAGCAGAGGGTGGGGGAAGCATTGGAAGTTGTAGAAAGTTTCTGCAAACTTTCCCACCCCAGTGTTCCCACCCCAGCCGCCACTCTGGCATCCAGGCAGAGCAGAATCAGGGCAGAATCCCCCTCCCCTCAGGCAGGGGCTGGGGGCCGCTCTTGCTGAGGATGTTTTCTGGTTGGGGCTCAAGGACAATCGTCATCTTCCCTTGTATGTCTTACCGTATATCTTCCCCTTCTTCAAGCAAGAGTAATGTGTCTGCTGATCGCTCATGACCTTCATGTACAGGAACTCTCTTCCCCAAATCCCCCTCTCCCACCCCAAGAGTATGCTTTCAGAGCTAAAAATGCAGCTACTTCCTGTTCTTTAGATGAGGACAGGAGCTGATCAGAGCAGAGGCTGAGGAGGGAGTCTTGGCTTCTGGGCTTTGCAGAGAACGAACCTACAGTGAAAGCTTTTTCTTAAAGGGCCATGATCTCCTTTAAGATGAGATGTTAATGAGGAAACGCTAAAGAGGCAACCCATTTTAAAAAGTGGAAAAGCATTGGCCTGGGAGTCAAGAGTCCTGGGTTCCAGTCCAGACTTTGCCTCTCACTAGTGTATGATGTTGGGCAAGTCCTTTCAACTTCTTGGGTTTCAGTTTTCATTATCTGTAAAATAGGCAAATCTGACAATCATACAGGTTCCTGTAGAGCATAGGTTGCTTACAGCTCCACAGAATTAAGGCACGGCCAGGTTTTGGTCTAGTGGACTCCTTGAACAGAATTATATGGCAGGTTTCTTCCTTCTTTCGGTGTGTTTTGTCTCAGTTTACAGGCCAGTGGCTGAGAAGGTAGGGATCTTCCTCTGCAGGCTCTTTATTTGTTGGGATTTGTTATTCCTTGGCAGTTTCACTAGGGCTGGAGGTGGAGGGAGAGGTCAGAAGAGAATAGTGGGAGGGAGGGGGTTTATCATAGGAAGTGTTAAAGGAAATGACAACAGAAAATGTTACTGTCAAATCTCATCACAGGTCAGTCTTTCTCCTTGGAAAAGAAAGAAGGTCAATCAAGATTAGCATGGAATGAGTTCTATAAAACCATTGGCTGATTAGAAAGCAAGAAGTGGTCCTGGGAAAAGCACCAAGCTTGCAGTTGAATGACCTGGGTTTAAATTTAGGCTTTACACTTTCTAGTCTTATAAACCTTGGAAAGTTACCCAACCTCTCTGAGTCTCAGCTTCCTCACCTGTAAAATTGGCATAATAATACCTAGCTTGTCATGATGATGGATGTCAGAGTGCCTGGAACATAGTATAAGCTCAAACTTTGAATTTTCTCCTCACCTTTCACGCTATGTTATGTTGGGGCATACCAGCTGAATTACTGATTTTGAAGTTCTCAGGTTTAGCATTGCCACCTATCTGTACTATCACTAAGAAAGAGCAGAGATCCTGCCAAACTCCAGCCCAGCCTTTGCCCTAGCACATTAAACCTATACCATCAATTGTACCTACTGCCTCCTTTCCTAGACCTTTCAAATTCCAAGGATGGAGGCTGGATATTATTCATCTTTTCCCCAGTGCCTGACCCCGTGTAGTTAGTCCAAGAAAGCTTATTGGATAAATGAGAGGTACCTGGGCAAGGGTTCTTTTTAGCTTTTATAATACCAGTAAGAATAGTGACAGGTATTTATATTTCGTTTCGGCTTGCTGATAGCTTTACATATATTAACTTGACCTAACCCTAACCAGAAACCCATGAGCAAGGTTATACCCGCTCCCCTCCATGTCCCTATTTCATAGTTGGGAAAAACAGAGGCCCAGAGAAGCAATAGGACTTACACGATTTATGTCCAGTGGTCGCATCAGAACCAAGTCCCTGATCCCTAGCCCCACCCCAAGTGGCTAGTGTCCAACTAGAAAATTTATTTGAGGTCCTACTATGTGTTCTGCACAAGCCAGACACTCAGAAAACAGGAAGCATTTATGTTCCAGTCCAAGGAAAGGCTCCATACACACTTGGTTGAAATTCTGCTCCTCCTACAAGACCTACCTCAAGGGCCGTCTCCTTCCTAGAGCCTGTGGTGGCACCTCTGGAAGTGAGTCTGGCCTCCAAGTTCCTGGAGCATTTAATTTGGGCTTCTGTCTTGACAGTACACTGATTATGGGTTGCCTTGTCTCGTAGGCACGTGTATCCTCATCATATTTTTCTCCTGCCAGTACCTGGAAAATGGGGAGCATGTGTTTTTCATCTCTGTGTCCCCTTCAAAGCCTAACATCCTACCTGGCTCAGGCTGTTCTACAGAAATGTTTGTCGGAGGGTGGGGTGTGGGGGGGAAGGAATCTTGCCTTTGGCCTGTGAGCACAGTGGGCAGTAGATTCTGGAGCTGGACAGGAGCAGACCCTCAGGGGAAAATCTTAAAAAAAAAAAAAAAGTCTTACAAAGAGTTCGATGCAAATATTTGTGAGACTGAGAATTTAGTTTCATGGAACCATTAGAAACTCATTTGATAAGTAAGATGTGCTGGCTATCTTCAAATAAGTAATTCAAATATAGCCTGGAGGACTTATAGCTGAGAGTCGCTGTAGAGTAAGGGACTGACCATTGAACTAGAAGCTAGAAGACCCAGACCTCCCCACCACCAGCCATGTGATGTTAGTTGAATCATTGAATTTTTCCAAGCCTCCATTTCAACCCTTGCAAAATGGAAACAATTATAATCTCTCTCCATCAGCATAGTCACCTTGTTTTGAGAGTTAAATGAGATCATCCATGTAGAACACTTAGCAGAATGCCTGGGACGTGGTGAGCGCTTGATCAATAGTCATCAGAAAAATTGTTAAGTGATCAGTGGAAGGTGATGAGTATTTAGTACGTGAGAAAAGGGCCAAATTTAGAATTTCACTCTCTTTACTTCTGCTTCAGTCATTTGGTCTGGATTGTCTTTAAATTACCTATGGTTCTGACAGCCCACAACTCTAGGGTTACTTGTTGGCACTGTGCTTAAGCGTGTTTGGCTGTTGCTGCCAATGTGGAGGTTCCACCTGAGCGGCTATCCGGCGAAGCCAGGTGAGGGTAAGGGTGCCAAGCCTTGAAGCACCAAGGGCATGCATGGCACAAGCTAGATCAGTCCCCCCGAGGCTAGGGAGCAAAGCCCTGGAAGCTCTGCCATTGTTTCTCTCCGGCCCCACCCTGGACGTGAATGCGGAGACTTCCTACACATGTTCTCAGACTCTTCTCTGAGGCTCGTGTATGCCCCCATCCAGCCTTCAGCCTTGAGCCAGCAGCAGCCTTGAGGCTGTGTCACCCAGAGCTGGCTCCCTTACCCTCAGTGAGGTTTCTTAGTCAACCCCATGTGAACTGCATCCAGGGTGTCCTAGACAAGATTCTAAACAGAGAGGGCAAAATCTCCCCAGACTTTCACTGGGTAATAATTTTTGCAATTCCTGGTAAACAAAAACAGGGAGACCCTTGGTAGGATATACATTTTGAGTCAGTTTCCCAGCAGCAGTGACAGGCTTTCTGTCATTTATTCAACACACACCTTCGAAACACAGACCAAATGCCAGGCACCAGGGCGCATTGATGAGCAAAACCAGATCTAGTGCCTGCAGCCATTAGGGAGTGCGGGAACCGGGCCTCAGTAAAACAGTCCTGCAGATAGGCATGTAGTTAGGATCTGTGATAAGTGCTAAGAGGGAGAGTCGCATGGCTACTCAGCACCCCAGCAAGGCCAGCCAGCCACTGCGTGGCTCACAGATAGGCTCGCTAGCCTGGAACTCAAACCAACTAGCAGGCACTCACACAGGCACCCTCCTGGCAAAAGCATACAGTCATCAAATCTGCCACCCAGATGCCAGGGTCTTACCTGGGAAGAGGAAAACCCTCCCACTTCAAAGTCAGTTGACACCACTACTTTGTGGGCACAGGTGGTTCAACCTGCCTGTGCACTGTGCCCATGTGGATCTTCACTAATTGCATGGGTCTTACCCTGAATCCCAAAGCCAGATAAAGGGACGCCATCCAGCTGTCAGAGATCCACCCTCCCGGGTGGTGAGCCAGAACTCAGATGAGACAATAGGATAATCATGAGTACATGAGTTCATTGCTTCTCAGGGCTCTCTCCTCACTTGTAGGAAACCATAACAGAAAGTGGCCGGTTGGGTTCAGGAGCTGTCCAGGGTTGTATGTTCCCAATTTTCCCATTTGGTGGAGATCTGACCAGAAAGACAGTCGTAGTGAGCAATGGCCAGCCACTTACGGCTCATTCGGGTTGAAAAATAGAAATGTTCCTAAAAAGTGTGCATTTCACAGAGGCCTCTCTGGCCAAGGTCTCACCTAGGGGCTGAGATGGAGCAAGGCTAGCAACCCCTAAAGAGCCTGGCGGGCACTTGGGGGGTGTGCGCTGGGACGCCCCTCGGCGCTGGGAAGTAACCATGGCAACACACCAGTCATTCCTCTGCATCAGTGGCAGGCCTACAGAGAGACTCTGCTCTGCTTTTCACAGGAAATCACAGCTTTGTCACTCAGTCCCTCAAGCACCCACGTTGGAATCAACATGCCCCAAACCCAGATGAGGCATTCTCTTCTCCCTCTTTACACACCCTCCCCCTTCTCCTAAAGCCCATTGCCCATCCCCACGTTCCCTGCCTTGTTGATGGCATCACCTGTTGCCCATGCTAGAGACCCAGAGTGATGCATTTCCCGTCACAGCGGCTCATGGAACTCTCCTGTAATTATTTGTTCACATGGTGTCTCTCCCACCCAATGTGAGCTCCTCGGCTCCAGATATCATAGTTCCTTCTACATCCCTGTGCCTGGCACGGCCTCTGAGACCTTGAAAGAGCTTATTAATATTGGTTGACCAAAAGCACCCAGGGTCAGGGGCACCTGGAGCAGTAAGATAGGGAACCGTGTTTGATGGGATGAAATTTGTGTGTGTGATGCTCGTGAGCAATGTTCCAGAGCTGCTGTGCCAGCATCGGCCTGTACAGGAGGCCAGGAGGTCTGCCTTCCATCCTCACTGGTCCCTTCTCCAAGCCCCTATGTGTTCCCAGCTGCCTCTACATCACGCAGTCTCTCCGTACCTGTCAGGGTTGCCTGCTGGACTCTGCGGGTTAGGCTAGGTGTGTTTTTGCAGCTTCCAAATCAGGGCCACACAACCTGATTCTCAGGTCTATGTAGTACTGAAATCCCAGACTCACTGGTCTCTTAGAAATTTAGAGATCCTTTTGTCCTCTAGATAAGGAGAGGGGGAACCAGCAAGGTGAAGTGGCTGGCCCTTGGCCAAACCCCAACTGAAATGCAGGTCTTTTAGTTCACACAGGCCAGCCCTCTGTCCGCTAGAGCAGAGGTTGGCAAGCTTTTCCTGTAAAGGACCACGTAGTAACTCTTAAAATAGTTAGGCTTTGTGGGCTATGCAGTCTCGGCTACAACTGCTTACCTCCAACCCCTCAGCGTGAAAGCGGCCATAGACCACACGCAACGAATGGCATGGCTGCGTCCTAGTCCCCCTTTATTTACACAAACAAGCAGCAGGCTGGGTTTGGCCCTCGAGCCGTGGTTTGCCCATCCCTGCACTAGAACCACACGTGGTCCACAGCCAGCAGCAAGGGCATCACCTGAGATTGTCAGAATGTAGGCCAAACCTCCTGAAGCCCAATCTGCCTGTCAGCAAGATCCCCTGGTGATGAATGCTTACTCAAGTTTGAAAAGCACTGCACTGGTGGGCCTGGCTGCTCCCCCGAGGATGCCAAGAAGATACTTTATAGATTAGAAAAATGAGGCCTAGGGAGATTAATTGACCCATCCAAGGTCACACAAACTGGAGGACCTGGGACTAGAGCCCTAGTATTTCACACATGGAATTCTTTCTATACACACCAGACCACCCACCCCAGCCTCCCCATTTCTGCCTGTCCCTGACCCAACCCGCATTTACTAGAAGTTCAAGTGAAGCAATCCTTCATTCTTCCCCAGCTGACTTGTGAATCAGGAGGACTCTGCCTCCAGCTGAGTGTCCCCCCCCCCACCCCGCCAAGATTGGGAGGGGTGGGCGAGGCAGAATAGGGCCTCCGGAGGCTGTTCCACGTCCGCAGAGGGAAACTTGCTCATACAGGTTCAAGCTGGAGTTAAACTCCAACTGAATTCCTGCCTTAGGAGGTTTGTTGCTCAAAATAGAACCAAAGAACCAAGGAAACTTTCATTTTTCACATGCAGAAGAAACTTCTAGACTGGCTGTCTGGCAGGCCTAGACATCTTAGATTTTTCCCTCTTCTGCTTGCCCCATCTTGACCCACCACCGACTCCTGTTCTCCTGTAGCAACTTTAATATCTGGCACCTCCTAAGACCCAGCCCACAGCAAAACTCCATACTGGCCACACGCTCTGCGCAGCCTGTGCTTCTTGATGTTTTTAAGTCGTGCAAGAAGTGCTTCATCTTCTTAATTAATCAATAAATATGTATTGGGCTGTTGTTTACTGAGCACTTATTTTTGGGCCAAGCTGTTGCCTATTTAATTATTTAATCTATTTTATGGCTGACGCTAATGGGGTTAAGTGACTGGCCAAAGAATACAGATGATACCCAGTAGAGCTGATTCAAACCTGCCTTCAAGTACCGAGTGCTCCAGGTGCTATAGAGGGTGCAAGCACCAGTGTGACATGGTTCCAACCTCCAGCAGATCTCAGTCTAATGTAAGAAATATATGTAGAACGATCATGTTACCACTGGCATGATAGGCAAGCACCACGGAGTGGCAGAAACAGAGTACGGTTAGAGTGTGGGAAGTAAGAAAAGGAGGGGCTTTCCTTAGGGACTCAATCCCCTGCTGCCCAGCACTGTGCCAGGCACCTAGGAGGTGATCAATAAATATTTGATGTATGACTGAATGAATGAATGAACAAACGAACAAGATAGAATGTGTGTGTGCCAGTACTTGAAGCCGGAAAGGATTGGAAAGGACAGAATGAGAGAAGAGGCACATGGACTAGAGCATTAGCACACAGAAATAGCAAAGGGGAAGACTGGAAACGTAGAGACCCTTGAGTAATGTGCCATGGAGTTTGTATATGATCCTTTGAATATGGGAAGAGATGAAGGGTTTTAAGCCAAGAGCAATAGGATGAGAGAGCAGCATGCAGTTTGGATTCAAGGAAAAGGAAAGGAACTGGCAGCAAGGAGGCCAGTTAGGAGGCTGGTGCAGAACACAGGCTTACAACTCTGAGGCCTTGAATAGCAGTCAGTGGCACAAGAGGAAAAATGGACAAAAGCCAACAGGAAGTGGACAGACAAAGGGGACACTACTGTGTGGATGATGCCTCCTTCCCCGCAAACCACCCAACAGGGTCCCCGCTTCTTCTGCCCACAAGCTCAGCCCTCTCCTGTCTACCTCCACCCCAAAGCCCTCCCCATTACCAGTGGCTGCTGTTGGCAGAATGGATGCCTTAAGCAGGGCCCTGTGTCTTTTCCACCTCCAGCCTGCAGCCAGCACCCATCTCTTCCCATTTTCCGGACAATTCATCCAACACTTGTTAAGCACCTACTTGAATTTAGCACCATATGCTAGAAATATTTTGCATTCATCATCTCGTTTCAGTCCCCTACAGCACCCCTGAGAGACACTTTATAATTAGAAAAATGAAGCCCAGGGAGGTTAATTGACCTGTCCAAGGCCACGCTAATTGGTGGATCTGGGACTAGAGCCAAGTCCAAGTATACCAAACCTGGCATTCTTTCCATTCACACAATACCCTCCCCCACCTCCCCATTTCTGGTTGATCTTGACTCAACAACCAGAAAGTCACAACTATCCTTTTGCTTTGCCTTTCTGGATATGTGCGTCCCTCTGAGCTGTGATTCATTTGGTGGGTGTAGCTCTCTGTAATGTACCTTATGTGTGTCATGCCTGAGACTCAGGCTTGAGTTGAACTGGAAGATCTCACCACTAATTGATTGATTCTATTATATACACTGTATGTGGAATTGAAGCTTCTTGAGCTCAGTGGGCAAAGTAATGCCAGATAATAAACCAACTAGTATTTCACCTTCAGGCCAAGAGAGTCGGCATTCCATTTAACAAGAAGTCTCCCCTGCGAGGAGCTGAGGATAGGCTCACCCCACTCCACGCCCCCTTCCCTGCACTGAGAGGTCCCACCATGCCAAGATGTTTGGTCTCTGCTTTGAGTCCTTTATTCAGAGCTTATTTTGGGGGTCAGACCGGCCTTGGTTTGAATTCCAGCTTTACCATATGCCAGCTTTGTGACATTAGGCAAGTTCCTCAACCTCTCTGAGCCTCAAGATTTTTTTTTTTTATGTTGGGATAATAGTGTCTATCCAACAGAGTTGACACAAAGATTAAAAACAATAAAGCTGACAAGGCTCTAGTCCTGGCCTGGAGTCTGTGTCCAGTAATAGTCATTCTCTTCATGTCCTCATTGGGACCACCAGGTCAAGATTCCTGTAGCTCCACTGCCTCCCAAGCCTTATGCGATATTCTCACTCTTGATCTTTCTTAGAGGCATGATGATGATGTCAGACCCTCCCTTCAGAGCCATTTCAGGAGACCATTTCTTCCGGGGAAATTCCCCACCACACAACTCCACCAGCACGCTGCCCCTCCCCTTCTGAAGCACCTGGCCCTTAGGCATGGAGGGGATTAGGAGCCCCCCTCCTCCAATGTACCGAGCCTTCATCAGAGCCCTGCCAAACCCAGGAAGAGAAAGCCACACAGAATAGAGGCCCCACCGCACAAGCAGGCTTTCAGGAACCAGCCACAATGGCCATTGTGAGCACAAACTCACCCTTCCTCTTGCCTCAGTGTAGGGCTGCACAGAACGTTCTGTCTTCTGCACAGTGTGAGAAGCGGCAAGGCCTGCTGCCAACCTACTCTTGACCCAGCCGGCCAGGAAACCCAGCCTCCACCTTTGTTGGAAGAGCTCAAACCAAACTCAAGGATAGAATGCCCTCACCCCCGATCAAGGAAACATAGGCCCAGCGGAGGAAAGTGACTAGCCCAAGGTCATACAACTAGACAGCTAGAGCAGAGGCAGAAACCCCGGCCCCTGCCCGCTGGGCCAACACATTTCCTCTCCCTTCCACCCTGCAGCCCCTCTCCTCCTCAGAAAGCAGTGGCTCTGGGCTGCTTTTCCTTTCCGTTTCCATCTGGCTCACCTAGAGTCCAAGACCACTCAGTACCCTCTGGCCACTTTTATGCCCTGATGGGGCTTTACAGACCCCTGGGAGTGGAAGATACCTGCAAACCAGTGTGACGAGGACGCAAAGGAAACGCCTGTCAGAAGGGGTGCCCAGCCGGACCAGGGGTGTCAAAGCCATGCCTGTCTCCAGATCCTTCTCTGCATCCTCATTGCTCAGCCCAGGAACAAGGGAAAGCCACCAGGCCCGTTGTGGGATTGTCTCTCTCTCTCTCTCTCTCTCTCTCTCTCTCTCTCTCTCTCTCTCTTTCTCTCTCTGTCTCTCTGTCTCTGTCTCTCTCTGTCTCTCTCTCTCTCTCTCACACACACACACACACACACACACACACACACACAGGAACACAAAGGCAGGGAAAGGAAAGGAACTAAAGGACTCATTTCCAAGTAAAAGCTCTCCCTGTTTTAAAGGAAAAAAGTTGAAATAGGGATGCTTCTCTTGCCAGGAGGGACGGTCACCCTAAAATCTCAAGGTCGTGGAATCTCTGCTCCTCTTTTCCTCAGTGTCCTTCTCCTCTTTCTTTTCCTACCCTCCCCCCCCCATCTTCTCCTCTCCCTCCTCTCCTTCCTCCTGGACTACCTTCTCTGGATTACACTGATTACCATCTGCAGAAGGCCACGCACTTACTATGTAGCAAAGACAATTTCCTGAGGACCACCCTTTCTAAAGAAGCCTAAAATCACAATGACAGCCACTGTTTCTTGAGGGCCTTCTGTGTGCTCTCTGTGCAGGCTCTGGATGGCATCACTTCTAAACCTCATCAGCAACCCTGCCAGTGAGGTTACTAGACCTACATTTTCCTGATAAAAGACTCGGAGAGGCTAAGCGACTTCTCCCACAGTAATAGAAGTAGTGAGCGCCAAACAGTAGGCACTCCGACCTAAGTCTGTCCAAAGCCCGTGCTCTGTGCTTCACAGCTTGGCTCACAGTAGCACGCTCTTTACGCTGGGTTTACAGAACGCCAGGAAGTGAGCCCCCTGCCTGCTCCGTTTACCGGCAAGGAGCCCTCTGACTTTATGCTGTGTCTGAGTTAGGATGTCTAGGGAAAACACTGGTCATAAATTACCCTTCCGATAAGCTATGATTGGGATACCTGAGGGCCTGGTGCTTTGAAAGGCCAGGTGGGAACATGGCAGGTAAGTTACAGCCTTCCTTCCTTACTCACCTTTTTGTGCCCAAGGAAGCCCCAAAGCCCCCTCCGTCTCCATCTCCCCACCCCCCAGCCTGTTTTCAGGCCGCCATGCTTCTAAGCTGGCTTTGAAGCTCTCTAGCTGGGAGCAGCCTTTCATCTGCCCAGACCAGACCCAGTGGGAAGCTTAGGTGGGCTGACCAGTGCCCGGCTTTGTTGGGCTCTGGGTTCCTGAGCTGCCAAGGGCACGTGGCCCATCCCCATGGAAATCTGGAGGCAGGAGAGTAGCCCAAGGTGACGCCTACCACTGGCTTGGCAGGCCGAGTCTGCCAGCTACCACTCACCCGTCCAGAACATGGGGGCCGAACCTGGCCCGCAGCAGGGCAGAGCGGGGTTGCATCCTTGCTTTCTGAGGCGAGTAAGAAGGTCCCACAGCCCCTCCCCGTGCATGCCAGCTTCTCAGTAGCCCAGTGATAAGGGACGTTCCTAACTGCTGTTTACTGAGCACCTTCACATTCTTTATTTCTTTTGTCCTCAAAATAACCCATGATGTAGGTTTTCTTATTGTCCCTCTTATGGGCGGGGATGTTTGGTGGGGGAGGGGAGGAATTTTGTTCATATTTTGAAGCCCTCATCCCCAGTACCCCAGAATGTGGTTGTAATTGGAGACAGACTGTAAAGAGGTGATTAAGTTTAAATGAGGCAGTTAGGGTGGGCCCTACTCCCATCTGATTGGTGTCCTTACCGGAAGAGGACATTTGGGCACAGAGAGAGGCACCGGAGATGCGCGTGCACAGAGGAAGGGCTGTGTGAAGGGGCAGCCAGGGGTGGCCATCTGCAAACCCAGGAGAAGGGCTTCAGAAGAAGCCAACCCTGAAAGGTGCAAGATGTACCTTGACCTTGGCCTTCCAGCCTCCAGAACCGTGAAGGAATAGATTTGTGTTGGTTAAGCCACCCAGCCTGTAGGATTTGTTATGGCAGCCCTAGCGAACTAACAGACTCAGAGAAAACAAATGCCCTGCCCTGTATGGACACAGCCATTGAGCTGTTAGCCCCAAACTCAAGAACTTGTGCAGAGTTTCTGAGCTTTTTCCTTTATCCCTGTGATGCCATATTTGTCTGTCCGAGGCCACGTATGAAGTAGTGACAAATTTTTGCATTTCGAATTAATCAGACACATAGCCCTGTCAGTCAAAGCTTCAGAGCAGCATTAGCTGACTGGTGTTACCTGCTGAACTGATAGGATTCTAGCCCAAAGTAAGCACAGACACCTAACACCTCAGTCCACCTGTGCTGCTGTAACCCAGGTAAAGAGGCAGAGCCCACAGGGTTTATTATGTCACACAGCTGCTCTAGGGTATGGGGCGGCCTTCCTCACTGCTGGGATGGGATGGCTCAGAAGCCTTCTGGTGCCATCACATAGTCAGGGTTTCAGCACCTCCACTGAGGGCTGCTTGATTCCGGGGGTAGCCCATTGCAGCCCTCATACCTGAACCCTGGAGTGCAGATAGAAGGGGAAGCAGGGTGGGAGTGAGATTGAGGGTAGCAAAGCATGCAGCTAGGCTAAGGATCTCCCACGCTTCTCCAGGGCACCGCAAGTGAGGAGCCCAAATCATGACACCCACATCATATCCCTTACATCTTAAAGGACTGACTGTTCATTAATGTGAACCAGCAGCCAAGATGAGTATGAACATAAAAATTATGCATTAAAGAAGAGAGGTGAAAACCAGACTGGGTCATCATTATCTGTTATATGCAGATTAAATGAGTTAATTCATGGAAAACCTGTTACCCAGTTTAACCTAGGCAAGTTGTTATCATTATTATTAATCATTATATTTTTCCTCTTTCAGGCTAAACCTGTCAAGGTCTTTGGCACTAAAGCATGTATCTTATTCAATTTACTCAACAAACATTTATTGGGAGCCTTCTATATGCCAAGGGCTGGGCTAGTTGCTAAGGATTCAAAGATAAACAAAACAAGAACACATCCCTGCCTTCAACTCTCAGTGGGGTTGGGGGAGTGACGCGTCCAGAAACAGTTGTCGTTGGGTGAGATCCACTGAGCAGAGGAGAAGGAAAAAGCACACTGCCTGGAGTGTCCCGGGAGGGTAAACCGGAGTTCTCCAGGCAGAGGGATGCCTGTGCTGGGAACAGGGCCAGATAGCGAATGACCTTGGATGCCTCACTAAGAGCTGAGATGTTGTCCTTGGGCTTCCAGAGGGTTTAAACAGGGAAGATGTGCCCCTTAAATAGGAGCGCTCTGCCAGCCTTTACCTATTGGCATTGAGCTCCACCCCCTCCTCCAGACTGTGGGAAGGTCTAAAGAAATAAAAGCAAAATGGGGCTGAGATCAAAGAAGTGGGAAAAGGAACAGAGTCAGGGAAGAGTTTAAAGGAAGAAAAACATCTGGGACAGGATGCCCACTTCATCTAAAGCTCACCTGGATTTACAGCCTTTGTGTGAAACCACGAGGAACACTGAAGATTGTTAAAGATGTTTTAACCTGAATATTATGGGCTGGACTCTTGTACACAGCTCTAAGAAGGTAGACAGACAGATAGACTGTTGGGAGTTGCCAGGGTGAATGTGGCAGAAAAGGAAAGCAAACCTAATATGTTTTTGGAGCTCGCTCTGTGCCAGACACTTTCACATACACCTCTGCCATTTAATCTCATAACCACACTTTGAGGTCAGTATTATTATTCCTTAACGTCTCCTTTTCAAGTGAAGAAGCTCTGGATCAAAGCAGTCAGGAAGTAACTTGTTTATATTCTTCTTCACTCCAACTCCTGCATATGTTTTGGGCAGTTTTATTGCCTAAGGCTCAAGTTCTCCAACTTGATTCTGAGTGTGCCTCAGAATCTTCCAGAGGGCTTGTTAGAACACAGACTGCCAGGCCCAACCCCCTGTGTTTCTGATTCAGTCGATCTGGGTGAGGCCTGAGGATTTCCATTTCTAACAAGTTTCCAGGTGATGCTGATACCACACTCTGAGAACCACTGGCCTATGGGGGTGATCTACCCAATAACCTAGCCCAGCGGTTCCCAAACTGTCTGCATTTTGGAATCACCTGGGGAATCTTTTTTTTTTTTTTTTTTTTCACCTGGGGAATCTTTAAATCAGCTAGGCGAATACTGATGCCTAGCTCCCAGGCCTAGGCATTCTTTTTTCTTTAATTGAAGTGTTGTTGATTTACAGTGTTTCAGGTGTACAGCAAAATGATTCTGTTATACATAATATATACATGTATATATTCTTTTTCAGGTTCTTTTCCATTATAGGTTATTACAAGATATTGACTACAGTTCCCTGTGCTGTACCGTAGGAGGCCCACACATTCTGATTTAACTGGTATGGGGACAACCTGGGTATTATTTTTTTTTTTTTTACCCCCCCGCCCCAGGTAATTCTAACCTGCAGCAAAGTTGAGGAACCGCTGACCTAGCCGCACTTCTCCTTGACTCTGATCCCTATCACCACCCTCTCCTTCAGCTGCCCACCACTGGGGCCACAGGTAGAACTTGTCATCCTAGCGCCACTCACAGCACATCCTTCCAAACCTTTCTCCCACCGTCTCAGAACACCTGCTCCTGGAACTCATCAAGTCTCTCACTTGGCTTCTCCCTTTTCACCTAGTCCATCAACTCCTTCCCTGTTCAACCTAGATCCTGTGGTACAGTAATTACTGCAACCATCTCTTGCCCACAGCAACACATCAACCAGCCTGTTCTTTCTTTGACCATATATGTCTACCTGGGAAAGTTTGAGGAGGAGTATCTAAATCAAACTGCAGGCATGGAAGTCCAGGGAGGCTTCTTGAAGTTGACAGTGCTTGAGCTGGGTTTTGATGAGCAAGTAAAAGTGGAAGAGAGCATTTCAAGCAGGGGTACGGCATGGGTAGAGGCATAAAAGAGAGAAACAGTAGGGTTTATTGGGGAGCTAAGTGTTGTTGTATATGTCTGGAGGAGGAACTTAGCCCTACGATGTCAGGAAATAACAGTACAGAGGCAGCCTCTTGTCAGATGGGGGTGGGTCTTGGGCATCATCAAGCCAGGGAACTTACATCTTTCCAAGTATGAACAGCAGTTGATAGGTTTTTTAAATGACTTTTAAATTATAACAGTGATATACATTTATAGAACATGCAAAACACTTAGAAAAACATAAAGTAGAAAATAATAATCACTTTTAATCTAATTACCCAGAACTCACAACTCTTAAGATTTTAGGGGAATTTGTTCTTTTCTTCCATGCATGTTCTTATATAGTTGAGAACATGCTATGCAAGTAAGTTTATATCCTGCCTTCACACTTGAAGTTATAACATATACATATTTAATGTTTTTGAAATCTGTAAACATTTTAATAGCAGTGTAAAATTCTATAGTTTGATACCATATAATTTAACTATTCTCATATAGGTAGAAATGGGGGAGGGGGAAGTTTCACTGTAATAAATGACGCCACAATATTCATATTTGTATGAACTTAGATTTTTTCAGTGGTTTCTTGTGATCAGTATCAAGAAAGAAATGAATCAACAGTGTGAAAGTTTTAGACATTTATTACCAAACTTCTAAAAACTTTTCTGCCAGTTTACACTCTGATCATAGGTATGAAAGCGTGCACATTTCATCTTCCCTTCCCAGTGCCTGGTGTCATGGTTGGTGCCACTGAAGGGTTTTTGCTGTGGAGGTGACCTGAACAGATGTGCATTTATAAAATCCCATACTGGAGGCTGAATCAAGTGTACCAGATTGGAACTGCTATCGCTGTCCTTGCTGTTCCACCTTTGCTTCCACATTCTCCTGTTCCCATGTTCCCATTCTTCCTCTTTTTTCTTTCTTGGAGGAAGTGTTTGCTGCACACAGAGCACTGCACGAGACTTTGTTGCCAGGAGCAGTGCTGAAAGACCTAGCTCTGTGGTTGCAACAAGTTGGTGCCCAGCCCAGAGACCCTCTTTTTATAGTTCTATAAAAAAAAAAAAAATCTCTAGATGGTAATTCTCATTAGGGAGAGATACTTTTTATATTTTCCAATGACATTGCCAAGTGAGTTTATTGATAAATTAATTTCCTTGTGCATCCAGTGACTATCCAGTCCTACACACAATCATCCCTGTCCCTGGAATGTCCTTCCTCTTTCTCCTTCTTAACCCAGCAAATTACCTTGGCATTCATCCTTCAAGACCTTCCTTAAATGCCTGTGACACTTCCTTCCATACCTTGCCCTGTCATAATCAGTTACTCAGGCCTCCTTGTTCCTATAGTTCACTGACAACATTTTCTACACCTAACGCTTTTCCTCCCTCTTGGCCAAGAGTCCTTCAAGAGTTGAACATCTTGCATTCCCACTTCTTAACGCACTGTCTGGCACTTGGTTGCCATCAGTAACTGTTGAATGATTGAGTGGATTAATGAGTACCTGTTTTGCTAAGGTACATGGACATTCCATCTTAAACACAAACAAATTGAAGAATGTAGAGACAATATGGAGATGATATGAATTGCCAAACCACACTCTGAGTCATTGGTACCTAAGGTAAAGCAGGCACGTGGTATATCAGGTGTCCTGATCCTGGATTCTAAGTTCTGAACGTTAAATGTTCTGTGTGCCTGCACATCAACTTGTGCTCTGTTCTGTTTCATTTTAACTCCAGATTTAGTTTCTGCATAAGGATCTGTGTGCTAGAGGAAGTACAGGGAATTGAGTGATACCAGAATTTCCCAAAATGTGTTCCAAAGAAAACTACCAGGGATACCTATGAAACTGTTTCTAGGTATCACACAAAAGAAGAGTCTCATGGTCCAATAAGTTTGGGAAACAAAGTTGAATATATTTCTTTACTGCAGAACTTCCTGGTAGGCATTTTAGGAAATTGAAAGATCAGTTAGGCAATGGTAGAGAAACAGAACAGCCAGCAAGTCTTCCTTCAGTAGTAAACAGGAGTCATCCTAGCCTCTTCACGCTGGGGAAGATTCAGAGTACAAATTCAAAGGCCGAATGGTGAAACATAGAAGATCCTAGCCCCTCCCCTTGCACTTCTGCACTTATCTCCCAAGTCCCACATTTGTGTAAACCCCTGCTCCTACCCACCCCCCATACTGATGAGATCAGCCTGCATTATGTCTCTTCTAGAGCCAGGAAGCAAGGTAATGTGTGGGAAGTAATAGCTGCAAGGTAACGTGTGGGAAGTGATAACAACTTTTCGCTGTTAAAGCCATTCAACAGGAAAATTTGTTAAAAGACCAAGACATTGTAAAAGCTGAAACACTTGAGTCTATTAAGTCCGCTGCTTCTTAGAACATTTTGTTACCAGGGAATGTTTCAAGGAGGGAAAACACTGAACTATCACAGCACTGTCAGATACCAAAGCCTGGTACAGAGAGCAACATTTTACAAGACATCTGTCTCTCTGACAACAGAGAAACTTCTAAAAAGTTCTACCTCTCTTTTCTCCTCCTTTCTCCTACCCCAGTATGACTCCCCTACTCTCCTCACCCCTAAACACACCCTACACATCTTTACTCCCTCCCTTTTGCTCCCTCCCTCCTCCCCTCCCTCCTCCCTCCCTTTCCCTCCCCTCCCTCCACCCTCCCTTTCCCTCCCCTCCCTCCTTCCTCTCTTTCCCTCCCCTCCCTTCTCCCTCCCTTTCCCTCCCTCTTCCCTTTCCCTCCCCTCCCTCTTTCCTCCCTTTCCCTCCCCTCCCTCCTTCCTCCCTTTCCCTCCCCTCCCTCCTCCCTCCCTTTCCCTCCCCTCCCTCCTTCCTCCCTTTCCCTCCCCTCCCTCCTTCCTCCCTTTCCCTCCGCTCTCTCCTCCCTCCCTTTCCCTCCCTCCTCCCTTTCCCTCCCCTCCCTCCTCCCTCCCTTTCCCTCCCCTCCCTCTTCCCTCCCTTTCCCTCCCCTCCCCCCTTCCTCCCTTTCCCTCCCCTCCCTCCTCCCTCCCTTTCCCTCCCCTCCCTCC